>NC_044319.2:49767199-50974699 GCF_007474595.2 Lynx canadensis | reverse complement strand
ACTGAATTCAGTATGGGCTAGATGCCAAAGTGGAAGAGAAGCTAAGCATGTGGAAAGATGAAGCTAAATACTAGTCTAAAATTGCAATGAAGATTTAGCCTGAACAAACAAGAATGAGAATCAGAAAACGATATATCCACATAGAAAAGCAACAATTAGGCCAAATTGGACTGGAAAGGTTAATCATGGGTAAAATTCAGTCCAATTCACATGATGTGTCAAATTTCCACAATGTTACCATACTAAGTTGAAGGATCATTCTGCACTCAAGATACTTACTCAAAGACCATGGAAATAATATGGAATAAAATATTACTCAAAGAAGATGGCAAGAAGTAAGCAAAATCAAATTATCTTATTCCCAAACAAAACTATATTACATATAACGTAAACATTTCATGGATATTTAAGATAAAGCACATTCAGTTCTAAAAACAGTAACAACAGGGGTACCTGGGTGGCTGGGTCTGTTGAGTGTCCGACTTTGGCTCAGGTCACACTCACAGTCTGTGAGTTCGAGCCCCACATCTGGCTCTGGGCTGACAGCTCAGAGCCTGGAGCCTGCTTCAGGTTCTGTGTCTCCCTCTCTCTCTGCCCCCTCTACCACTCGCACTCTGTCTCTCTCTCTTTCTCAAAAATAAATAAACATTAAAAAAATTTTAAAATATTAACAATAGACCTCATGGCTGTGGTCCCAGACTTGTTGTAGAAAAGGAAGAGCTATGTAATTACAGTCCTTTGCCATTTGGGGTACTCCAGTAGAAAAAATTTAAAAGTATTAATGGGGCACTTGGAGAGTTGAGTCAGTTAAGCATCCAATTCTTGATTTTGGCTCAGATCACAATCTCAGTCATGGGATCGTGGGGCTCTGTGCTGGATGTGGAGCCTGCTTAAGATTCTCTCTCTCTCTCTCTCTCTCTCTCTCTCTCTCTCTCTCTCTCCATCTGCCTCTTTCTCTTCCTCCCCCCCCCAAAAAAAATTCTTTATGGCTTTATCCCCTTATTATACTATATATATATAGATATAGATGATATAGATATAGATATATAGATAATTTTTCAATAGTATAATCTTTGAAATTACCACCAAAATAAATTTGAGAAGCCTATCTATATAAAAATAAAATACTTTTCTGGTTTATTTGTTAAACTACTTTTCAACTTTGAATAAGACTATTAAACCCAGTCAATGATTTTCAGAGGCAGATCTAATATGTGTTAACCTACCAAATTCACTATGTCATATACATGCGTGTATACACATGCATACGTGTAATAATTACTGTATCAGAAACCGTTGTAGTGTCTTCTGTTTCTGGAATCTCTTCATAAGCCTCATGTTGACAGGGCCAATTCCACTTATTCAGGCTCAGTAGATAATTTGGGAATGAATGGATAAAAGTTCATAAGAAATGTAAAGCCAAAGCAAACCTTTTGTTTAAACTCTCCTAGCTATACACACTTCCCCTTGTAACTCATCCTTTTTTTCCTTACAATAATTTTATTCCAATTATTTCCAGGACATGGTCTAGGACCATGATGACAGTTTGGAAGGTGATTTGAACATGTTTGATTTCTCCCAAGTGAAGTAAATTTTACAATATTGGCAGGCTCCAAGAAAAGATTTTTACCCTTACACCTTACTCAGGTGGGATAAATAAATTCTATCAATAAAGCATTTTATTAACTCTGCTTACAGTGTATACAGTAGTCATTTGTTTTGTCAATAAATTGCTGATTTTTATTAGTCATGCCATTTTAAACAGAGCATAAAATGCAGCTGCATAATAACCTTAGGCAGAAAGGAAAAGCTTTTACTGACATTATCTAAAAAAAAATACTGGAGAAGGTGAAAATGTGGCTAGTAAAATAAAGATTTGGTCAGCATAGCAAGAACTCCACAGTTAGTGTAAAAAAGAGAATCATACAATTTTACTAGTTAGCTCAAATTCTGCTTGTATTGATATGCATCATATATTGGTATAAATTACTTATTTTTTGAGTAACAGCCTGATAAATATATTTTGAATGAATCCATAGTTAATAAGTATTTATATATGTAATGATTCATTTTGCAAGTGTCTAAGTTTCACATGTCAAGATTTTAGTTTCTTTCTTATCATTTTCCTAATATGAGAATTTAATGCTACAAATTCCCCTTTACTTAACATGTTTACTGTACCATAACTTTTTTTTTTATGTAGTGGCTCCTTAATCCATTAGTTCTAAGTAGGTTTTTTATTCTTATTAAGATTTCTTCTTTGACCCATCGCTTATAGTATGTGTTTTTAGTTACCAAATATAGGGGTTGCAATTTTTAGTACTAATCGAATTAGGTTTAGAGAAATAGTTGGTATAATATACATTTGAATATTTTGGAATGTGCTCTATTAATAATTATAGCACACATTTTATATAGCACCTATTATGTGCCTGAAACTGTTCCAAAGGCCACACATATATTATGACATTTAGTCACCTTCAGAACTATGGGAATATAGTCTCCGTGTTTATGTCACATTTTACAGTACAGCGTATAGGTCACTAAAAGTGACATGTGATTGTGAAGACGACTTGTTTTAAACCAATGTCTAATGGTTTCAAGGCTGAATTGTAATAGGGTTCCTCAGCCTTTCTCTGTTTATAAAAATTAAAGCAACTCTGCCGAGGCTTCTTGTATAAAAATGGAAGAGCAATATGCAAAATGGCATCTCATGCTGAGAAAATCTCCATCTTGACTATGCTAATTTTCTCCATCACTAAGAATGGGAGAGGGTACCATAAATCAAAATCAGCCTCGTCTCACGTGGAAGGGAATGTGCCCCAGTGAAACTGACGTGGAAGTGAAAACTTTGTTACAAAGAAAGCAGCACAGGTAATAAGAAGACTTCAGGGGGAAACACACACACACACACACACACACACACACACACACACACAATAAAATAAAACAACAAAAAAACTGAATGCCAAGGCTAACATTTATCTTAATATTGACTTACTGTCTCAAATACTTCTCCCACCCCCAAATCCTGCCTCCTGGCTCTTACTGGTTCCGCTGAAGTTGAACGGAAGGCAGGGAAAGTAGTGTTTCAGCACCTAAGCGTCAGCTTCAAAGGGTACAGAGCAGGAGGAAGGATGGAGACTACCTCTCAAGGTGAACATGGAAGATGCAAGCACATATATAAACACAACTCTTCTGTTATTCAGGTGTCACCATGGTTGTTTCTAGGACGTCAGCGCCTCATGCTAACGAGTGAGAGGTGTGCATATACCAATTGAGGGTGAGAATAATTTATCTAGTATACTTCATAGTCTAAAAAAAATTACTTGAAAGGAAGTAAAACTAAATTCTGATTCTACTGAGGGACTTTTAACTAGAAATATTACATTGGAAAGTTGAACACATTTTCTTAATTAAAAAAAAAGAAATCTTTAATGTTTTATTTTATTTCTGAGAGAGAGAGAGAGAGAGAGAGAGAGAGAGAGAGCAGGGAAGGGGTTAGAGAGAGAGTGAGACACAGAATCCAAAGCAGGCTCCAGGCTCTGAGCTGTCAGCACAGAGCCCTATGCGGGGATCGAACCCATGAACCGTGAGATCATGACCTGGGCTGAAGTCAGACCCTTAACCAACTGATCCACCCAGGCACCCATACACTTTCTTAATTTTTAAATTAAATATTATGTGGTTTCTCGGGGCGCCTGGGTGGCGCAGTCGGTTAAGGGTCCGACTTCAGCCAGGTCACGATCTTGCGGTCCGTGAGTTCGAGCCCCGCGTCGGGCTCTGGGCTGATGGCTCAGAGCCTGGAGCCTGTTTCCGATTCTGTGTCTCCCTCTCTCTCTGCCCCTCCCCCGTTCATGCTCTGTCTCTCTCTGTCCCAAAAAATAAATAAATGTTGAAAAAAAAAATAAATTAAATATTATGTGGTTTCTTATGTTCATTAAAAAAAGAAAGGTTTGTATTATATCTGATATACATGTCTCAAAGTGAATAAATGAATCAAAATAAACTCTAACACTAAACATTAACATAACTAAACATTAAACATAACACTAAATATGAAATATAGTCTAAATATTAAATATTAGTAATATCACTGTACTATATATATCAAAGCATTTACATATAAAGTAAGATTTTAATAATAAAAAATAATTTAAATAAAATAGCTCTCTTTTGAATCCAGTTATTAAAATAAATACATATATGTCTCCTAGGGAGGTATTACAAATTTCAGCTGTAGTCTTCATGGATTTATTCTTTGGGAGATATTTTACATTTATAATTATGAAATGTTCTTTTATTTTTAAAATTTGCTAATTTCAATGTGTAGGTAATAAGGATATTTATTGAGCCATTTTATATGCAAATATACTGTCATAATTACTAAATTACTACATATGGAAATTTCCCGAAACTAATTTTAACCCTATAAATATTAGATCTACCCTTTTCTAAAGTGATCAAAAAAATCAAGTATGGGATATTTCAAGGTCACACGGCTGGAAGATGGGAAGGTAACGATTGACCTTATGCCTCTGTTACTTATGACCAATGTTTTTAAACCCTATATTATTATATTGAAAACCAACAGGAAAAAAAAAAAAGTTTGTTTGTAGCTCACAAACCCCTTCATAGTATGCATTTGAATCATGATCATATTAGGAAAAAATAGAAAAATAAATATAAGTAAAAATGTGCATCTCATTTGCTTAAATGGTAAGCTCTTTGAAGGCAGAAATATTTATATTGTATATGGTATCATTCATTTTAATGAATTCCTATCACTGATGAAATTGTATTCTTATGACATAGAGCCCCCACCAGATTTCACTTCACAATACAGTTGTTCTGAGTAAAATTTAAAGAGAATGCTTATAGAGAAGTGCTTTCTTGAAATGTATGATGTTTAGTAGTTAGTGACCACAGAGACCAAAGAATGTTATATTATTTTGTTCAATTTGTTAAACATTCTATTGCCTCCAGTATAATTTAACGTTAACCTAGTAGCAAAATATTGCTCCAGGCCCTGTCTACCATAGTCACATAGAAATCTTTAATATTATTCATTCCCAATTAATTGAGGAACTTTCCTTTATTTCTCTCTATGATAATAAATCAAATGCAATATTTATTTCCAGGTTGTAATCATTTTTACTAAAGCCAAATATTTTTTAAAGTTTATTTATTTATTTTGAAAGAGAGAGAGAGAAGGAGAGAGAAAGCATGAGGTGGAAGGGGCAGAGTGAGAGGGAGAGAGAATCCCAAGTGGGCTGTGTACTGTCAGCACTGGTACCTGATATGGGACTCAAACCCATGACCCATGAGATCATGGCCTGAGCCAAAACCAAGAGTTGGATGCCCAACCATCTGAGCCACCCAGATGTCCCTGAAACCAAATGATTTATATTACAGCTATGACTTAGCCCCATTCTCCTCAGAGTTTATTCATCAAAATTGTTTAGTTTTTAAGTGATATGATATAAATTCCTTTTTTCTCACTTTAATGTGCAGAATTATGTAAACAGGTTATTTTTTTAATATACAAATTGGCTTTAAAAATGTAGTGTATCTCATTATTGTGCTAAAACCTGCATTAGTATGTTCCAGCTTCTATGTTTCCCAGTGTGTAAATAAACCTACCTGAATATGAAACTGATGTCCTAAGTTTCAAAATCATAGATATGTGAAAGGTATTGAGAGTTGCTGACTTTTCTTTTTTTCTTAAGCCTTAGTTCAAACATTTCTTTTAAAAACTCTGTTCTCTTAATAAAGTGTCAAATTGTTAGCCAATATTCATTTTTTATCAGTTAAAAATGTAGAAATTGAAAAGCAAATTTGTTGAGTACCTATGTTAAAATAATATCTTAAGAGAACCATCACATACCCTGTCTGAGTAATCACCAACTGCCCACTCCCTTGTCCTCCACATTTGTTTGCTAATGTCACCAAATCTTCAGCTTATTTTAATCCTATTTCCTTATGTCCAGATTATTACCATGGCTGAAGTTTCATTTCATCTAATCGATCCCTCTCTCATTTATCCTGAACTTAACAACAAATTTTATTTTTCAGATATTTTTCATTTTATTACAATTTCAGTAGAGTTAACATACAGTGTTATATTAGTTTTAGGTGTACAATGTAGTGATTCAACACTTCCATGCATCACCCAGTGCTCTTCACAAGTGCACTCCTTAATCTGCCTCACCTATTTCACCATCCACCTACCTTCTCTTTGGTGACCATCAGCTTGTTCTGTATAGTTAAGAGTCTTTTCTTTGTTTGTCTCTCTCTCTCTCTCTCTCTCTCTCTCTTTGCTTTTCCTTTGCTTGTTAGTTTTGTTTCTTAAATCTCACATAGGAGTGAAATCACATGGTATTTGTTTTTCTTTGACTGATTTATTTCACTTAGCATTATACTCTGTAGCTCCATCCATGTCATTGCAAATGGCAAAACTTCATTCTATTTTTATGGCTGAAGCAACTTCATTTTTTAATTTCTAAAACCGCATTTCCTTTAAAGATTTTCCTCTCAAAAATTTTAATGGATCCTTAGTGTCAAAGAAAATGTTAATACTACAACATTGAATTCAAGGCCCTAGAAGATACCATCTTCCCAGGGTTACCTTCCATTTTTCTCCTACAGAGAGAATATACTTTAGTGAAACTATGCTACTTTATACATAAAATTTTCATTGCATTTTCCACTACTATTCTTTTATCACACCATTACCCTTTTATGTAAAACTGTTTCTTTCCCCCATATTTTTTCCTCTCCAAATTCTACGCTGCCCTTCAAGCTCTGGCCAGCTTAAATCTCGCTTATTCCAAAAATCCATTTTTAAGCACTCCAGGCAAAAGTGTTATTGTTTCTACCCTAAAAGGACTATGTAATTCAACATCTGCCTACACTTATGAATGTATTATTCACTAGCCCATAGAATGGCATTTCATGTTTAATTTCTTAGACTGATTTTAGAGATGTATTTGTATTAACATGCTTCTTAGAAGAGTAGCTTCCTCACATTGAATACATACTTGGTGAATGAAAATGCTATTTACCTAACAAGAAAAGTAGAAAATAATAGGGAAATTATTCAAGGAGTTAATTTATAGTACTACAAACGCTTAGTTTTCCTCCTAGATAGAGTATTTTTCCTTATTACATGTCTTTCCTCAGTGATATTATGGTTTGACATTTATGGAGCATAGAAAATGTGCTCAGCACTGCACACAACTCAATAGGTAGGCATGGATTCTGTTCAATGAGCTTGAAATATTCATAATAAAAATAGGACCAAAAAGGATATGAATGATTCAGACCACAGTGATATCTTTATTATCAGCCCCTTCCTTTCCATTCTTTCTATTTACTCCCTTATATATTCAACTACATTAAGAATCCCACCAATTTTCCAAACGTTCAAACTTTCTTTTTCTATTTTCTCATTTTCACTGCCTAAAGAATCTCAGGTCTGTCCTACCCTAAGGAAACAAATCAAACTAATTCCACAAACAAAAAGACCCTAGAACACATACTCCCTCTACCTTCCCAAAATGGTTTTCCTTCTTATCACAGCCCTTTCAAAATTAAGAATCTTTGTTAAAAGTAACAAAAATCCTAAACCAAATAGTTTTAAGCAAAAACTGAAAAATCTATCTCAGGCACCTTAAAAAAAGATGTAGGCTCTATTTTAGGCTTGGCTTGATAAGGAATTTCATGTGCCCATGCTTCCATCTTTCCTACAAGTAGTTTCCCATATGATGGTACATGGTTATTGGAACTACAGATCTCATGTCTTTAATCACTATGATTGGGGAAGAAAATATGCATCTCTGTCTTTAAAATTCCAGCATAGTTTGGTGCACCTGATGGCTCAGTCAGTTAAGTAAGTGTCTGACCCATGATATCAGCTCAAGTCATAATCTCCTGGTTGTGAGATCAAGCCTTGCAGCAGGTTCCACGCTGAGTGGAGTATATATGTATATACATTTTAACCACTTTTCAATCAATGGTCATTTGAACTGTTTCCATAATTTGGCTATTGTAGATAATGTTGGTATAAACATCAAGGTGCAGAGTTTTCAGGTCTTCAAAGATTCATTTCTAGCTTATCTTTCCAGGTACAAATTTGAAAGTTGATATACTTGAAATTTAAGCACTATTTCCCTAATTATTTATTTATTAAACAGATAAATTTGAGCATCCCAGTATGCCACTCTATAAGGTGCTAATCTGATGGAAAAGAAGCTTGTTATAAAATACCTGCACCCAAGTTCTTATACACATTCAACTCTCTATGCAGATTAACCTCCTTTCACTGACATAACTGTTATTCAACCTTTACAACTCTATTTAAAGAGTTATGGAAATCTTCTCAAAATAATCTACTTGACAGAAACAGAGATGAAATAGTAGGAGGCTGGATTTTTATGCCAGAAATTCAATTAGGAATACAAAATAAAGGTACACAGAGAAAGGAAATATAATGCACGTTTATTGGAAACCTTATAAGCTAAGAGACATACTTTATCATATTGAGTGAGGCATTTAAGAAGGAAATTATGACTACACAGAGATTTGAGAATGGCTATAATTTTAGTTTTTGCATCCTACATAGTAAATTGAATGAAAAAGAAGAAATACTGTAATTCAGAAAAAGTAAAACTGTCTATGGCAACTGGAGAGAGTCATGGAAACTGCACCTGTACCCTCAAGTCTAAAAATGTGAATTTCATAAAACTGGACTCATATTAGAAAGCACTAGAATGCCCTAAAATAATATAATAGTGTTTATTATGTCTTCTCTAATCAGATATCTTACCCTTTTATATTTTCTCACCTTTGAATATCTTTTAAATACTTTAATTTCTTAATTTAGTTATCCATGGAGAATTTTACAATCTGTAAAACACATAATAATACAGAAGCTAAAAAATGTTTTATTGCCTCTAGCATATTAAGTAAGCAATATCCTCACTAATATAAATTTTCCTTAAAAATATTACAGTGGTTTGCTACTTAGTCTCTCAATGGGGCTAAACCAATAAGTAGCACCTTTCATTGATAATCATATTAGCATAAATTTTAGATTTTCTAAAATATAACAAGCACCATCATTCTTAAATATGTCCACTTAATAAGCAGAGATACTGTTTCTTCTTTTCTATGTAGAGTTTAACAAGTGGAAGACCGTCACAGTCACGTTAATTATTATAACCCATTCATAAACTTTTTGTATTGATATTTGCATCAGATTTTGTTTCTAGTTCCCCCCCCCAAAAAAAAAACAACTATTGGTTAAGTACTATGGATACAAACAAGTTACATTTACTAGGTATTTCTTAGGGAGGATGCTTGAAAAGCTTTTGGTAGAGTTATATTTACAAAGTTTTTAATGATATTAAATTTTTGATGGAATATTTCAAAATATGTAAACATATGCAAAAACATTTAATGAGATATTTTATAATGTAATTACTGCTAATAGAAATACAAAACCTAGAGATTCTCACATCTGTGCCTTTTTATGATATATATATAATTTGAAATAAAACATTTACTAAATTTCAAATATGTTGTTTGTGTATTAAAACAACCAATTTGAGTGACGAAGGTTAATGTTTCAGGATTTTTTGTTTTTTATTTTATTTTTTTAGAGAGAGGGAGAGAGAGTGGAGGGGGGATAGAGAAAGAGAGAGAATCTTAAGCAGGCTCCATGCTTACTGTGAAGCCCAGCACCCTCTTGATCCCACAATTTCAAGATCATGACCTGGGCCCAAATCCAAAGTTGGACGCTAACCTGGCTGAGCCACCCAGGTGTCCCCTGCTTCAGTATTTTTTAATAGAGGTAAGATGTAGTAAAACCTTACACATTAAAAATACAGATTTTTATAAATTAAAAATAAACCTACATAGGATTTTAAAATGATATCACTTTTGATAGTTGAAAAAATCATGGTACTTAAGAATTTTTGAAAAAGTTTAAGATAAATAGAAAATAAATATATTTTGAAGATGAAAGGGTAGCTAGATGACTTGCAAATATTTAAGTTACACGACTCTGTAAAGAAATTTTTATTTACATGAGAATATAAATATTTATGACATCAATTTTTTGTTTTGCTCTTATCTTTTGCCTTTCACAGTGATCACACAGAGACTACATATGTGTCAAATTCTTCTGAAATGAAAGAAAGGTGTAGACATGGAGTAAGAATACAAACTTTCTCTTGTCATGTCCACATTATGATGGCTAATTAGTTTTCGGTCACCTCAGCCGAAGTATTTTGATTTTCTGAGTTCCCATTTCCTTATCAGTAAAACTTTAGGTTCTGATATCTTCACTTTATTTATTTTTTTTATTTCTTTTTCTTTTTTTTAATTTATTTTAGGGAGAGAGAGAGAGAGCATGAATTGGGGAGAGGGGTGGAGAGAGAGAGATAGAGAATCTTAAGCACGCTCTTCACTGGAGCCTGACATAGGGCTTGATTCCACAACCCTAGGATCATGACCTCAGCCAAAATCAATAGTTGGATGATCAACCGAATGAGTCACTGAGGCACCCCCTGATCTCTTCACTTTAAAGATGAGAACATTAGGGGTGCCTGGGTGGCTCAGTTGGTTAAGTGTCCAACTTTAGCTCAGGTCATGATCTCATGGTCCGTGGGTTTGAGCCCTGCATCCAGCTCTATGCTGATAGCTTGGAGCCTGGAGCCTGGATTCTGCTTCGGATTCTGTGTCTCCCTCTCTCTTTGGCCATCCCCCATTCATGCTCTGTCTCTGTCTCAAAAATAAATAAACATTAAACAAATTTTTTTTTAAGATGAGAACATTAAAGCTTTCTGTGTATGCTTCTCAGAATGTGAAGAATAAACTAGTGACTATATTACAGATATTTTTGTATTTGTATACATTTGTATACAAATGTGAATTATTATAATGAAAAGTATGTGTTTATTAAAAATATTTATATAAGTTCTTAAATATTCTAATAGATGTGATTATAGCTGCTAAATAATTCTGAGGCTTTATGTGTTTAAAAATAAGAATTTTGTATGTTACATGTTTATATGTAGAGTACAGATAGATTATATATATGGCTCATCAAAACAAAACATAAATTCAAAAGTGTTATCCCATAGGATTCTGGGAAGATGGAAGAATAGGACCAGGAATGTGTTTCAGTACCTAGATGAAAATGGCACTGGTGGAATCTGAGAAACTATTTTGGATCTGTGGAGTCTATAAAGGTTTGCAACTTCCAGAGGAAAACTTGATGGCAAATTGTGGTCAATTTCAGTGCTTAGGACACTACCAACTACCCATCCCTGCCTTGGGCAGAACCTTTGCAGAGAGCTTTAACAACAGGGGTTGCTGGAGCCAGGGTGATGAAAATGAACTCTGTCCTCCAGATATGGGGATCTGCGCTCTGATTGTTTTTTGCTGCTTCTGTTCACAGAAGTGCAGGCAAAGAGGCTATAGTCATTGTTGAATTTCCCTGAGTTTTAAAGGGCCAGTGTACTCTTTCTTCTACCCCCGCCCCACCTACCCCCGCTTTTTTCTCCTTTCGGGAACCAGACATTAAATACTAGGATTTAGAAACTGCATGTATAAGGAAAATTAGAAAGTAACTACACATGTCCAGGGAAAGGTGCAAGTTCACAAAAGGCCTGAAAATACTTTAAGTTTTCACTCAGGCTGATGCTCGGCACAGAAATTAAAAAAAAAAAAAAAAAAAAAAAAAAAAAAAAAGGAAACCCTGGGAAAGAGAATCTGATTATTAGTTACCACAGTATTACATTATTAGATTTAAATGTCCAGTTTTAAACAAAAAAATCACAGTGTGTACAAAGATAGAGGAAAGTATGGCCCATTCAAAAGGAAAAATAAATCAATAGTAATTGTCCATAAAAAGGACTTGATAGGCAGATCTATTTTACAAATACTTTAAAACAACTGTCTTAAAGATGCTCAGAGAACTAAAGGAAGATGTTGGAGAGTGTGAAAAAAGGATGTTTAAAAAATATTGAGATATCAATTAAGAGATCTGTGGGGTATTATCAAGCAGACCAACATATATATTGTGGGAGTCTCAGAAGAAGAGTGAGAAAAAGAGAAGACAGAATATTTGAAGAAATAATGGGTGGAAACTCCCAAAACTTGGTGAAAGACACTAATGTAAACATCCAAGAAACTCAAAAAACTCCAAGATAGAGAAGCTCAATAAGTGCCACATTCAGATAGATTATAATCAAATTTTCAAAAGTCAATGACAAAGAGAGCTTCTTGAAAACAGGAAGAAAGAAGTAACTTGCCACTAATACTAAAATTCAACTATGATTTTTTTCTATTAGCTATTTAAAATACAATAAGTCTTTGTTATACTTTTAGCATCAAGTCATTAGCCTTTCTTTAATAGCTTTTCTAGCTTGTCAACTCTAGAAATATCTTTCATTGTTTTCATTGTGGGTTCAAACAATGTTGTTTGAGATTGTCCTTCATTATCACCCACCTCCCTGTCCATCTGGACAGTCCCTTTCTTTTTTCTTTGCACCTGTCTTGATCATTTTAAATACTATTTTCAGTTGGCATGTAACAGTGCAGTGCCTTCTCCAATAAGAGTGACATCATCTTGAAAATTCGGATAACCTATCAATCAATTTTCCATCCTTTTGCACTTCCAGTGAGTTAGAGGCTGCAGATTACTCTCTTACTTTTTGCTGTTCCTCTTGAATGGCCAGTGGTGAGTATAGAATTTACTAGATCTTACTGCTTATTTGTCTTCCATTAGCCTGCTCCCACATATTTCCAATATTAGTGGAATCATTTAGCTGTTGGCGGCCTGTCCTTGCCTGCATATATTGCCATAGGTTTACTCATCATAGATGCCATGCATGAATGTGTGTAAGTATAGTCATTTTTGTAAAATATAATTGACACGTGTGTGTATAGATAGAAAAACTAAAAGATACACATCAGATTATTAACACTGTTTATCTGAGGAAGGCTTTGAAAGTGGTTTGGGGTGGAATCAAAAGAAATTACTCTGACATTTTCTGACTTAATGCATTATTCAAATATGATTTATATAACTTAAAACATGAAAATAAAATAATAAAGCATGTGCTACCATAAAATACTTGAAATAGCTCTTCGATACACTATTTCTCTAATTTAGGTACCATGGTATCAGTATAAACTGGTGTGATAATTTAAAATGCAGATTGACCTTCCTCTTCTCCCAAGTAACTGGAGTCAAATTTTCTGTATTCTTAACATACTCTAAAGGTGATTCTTTGTAAATTAAAAATTAAGAAACTTCCCTTAAAGGGGAGAAGGCTTACATTACTTTCCAAGGCTACCTTGATGACATTTGACATTCTTACTTCTTTTGCTTCTTCTATGCCTAATGTATACACATACAAGTATTTGTGTGTAATTACATATCAGCCTTTACCTAGATCACCATGACAACCAAAGAAGGGGCAAACAATAAAATGGCAGTATATTTCTCATACTATATATTCATGTTTAGTTCTCATTACTTCACTAACAAAAAGTCAGTTTTTCTTTTTCTCTCTGTTTTATTTTGGTTCCACAAGACAGGCAACAATACATATTTTAGTAGAGGTTGGCTGATTGTGAAATAGTTCCCATAGATCAGAATTTGATTTCTGGTGTGGGCAATTCAATGAATCATTTATTATATCATGCACAGGTGTTCATTAGGAAAGCATCATACTCTAGTGGAAAGAACAGCTATTCTCTCAAGATCATTCAAGTGTAAAATTGCATTAGGGACAATGATAAGGGATTAAGTGACCATAAGTGCTATCTTTATGCCTTATGTTATAAGCAATAGAAATGACCCTTATAGTCCCTATGTTCCAAGCAATAATGGATAGTCCTTTCAAAATTGACCCAGAATGCTCAGCAGTTCCTTACACTATCACATAACTGGGCAGATTCATAATGGGCTCTCAATATTCTTCCACAATACTTCTCTTTTCCTATTCATGATTTGCTTCAAATTTCCAAAATTACTATTTCAAAACTCCTCTACATCTCAAATCTCTGATCTTCCAGCTCTGAGAATAGGACCTACTCTCCTACTTCATATAATAAAATTTAAATCCATGAACCACTAACAGAGGTGAAATAGCAGGAGGCTGGATTTTTACCAGAAATTCAATTAGGAATACAAAATAAAGGTGTACATAGAGAGGAAATATAAATCACTTTTATCATTAAAATTCAATCTCCAAATCTTTAAATCTATCCATTCTTTACTTAGATATTGATATCTTTGTTAATAGACAACAAAATATTTCCTGCTTGGGATACTACCTATTCTATCCCTTCTTTATAGAACCATTTCTTGGCAGGTTTTGTGTCTAAACATATCCTCTCCTTTTCATTATCTTCCTTTCATTACACAACACATTGCAATCAGAGTTATAACCCTTCCAATCCACTGAAAGAGCTCTCTTAAAGTCCCAATGACTTCCATGACATTAAATTGAATAGGAGCATTCAAACTTCATTTTGCTTGACTCATCAATGTTTTGTACATCTGACAATCCTCTCCTACTTCAATTATAACTCTTCTTTCTTCTGTGTCACCAAATACTCTGATTTTTCTCTTACTTTATTTCATATTCACCTTCTTCTTTGTTTCTTAAATGTTATGATGACTCATAACTCTGCCTAATGCTCTCTACTTTCTTAATATACAAGAATATTTTAAGAACTCCATCTCCTTCATGGGTGTTAATACCAACTGGCCTAAGTACGTGTAATAAAATTAGTAATGGCATGTAACCCTGTCACCGAGGTGATGATAGTATTACACAATACTTACATTGCTTTGAAATTATTAATGAATACCTATAATTAGATTCTTGAATATCAAGCTATGGTGCTGTTAAGAAACTGAAAGAAGAAAAAAAAAGGCCAACAAAAAGACCCGTGTGCCTTAAAACAATTAAGAAAGCATCACTTAGAAAATGAAATATGAAGTAAGATGGTAACTGTGTTGTTTGCATATATATCTGTGTGTTTATCAAATGCATTTTTTCCTTTAAAGAGAGCATGTTCTAGGGAAAGGCACACACATACTAAATTGTGTATAAAACATGTAAAATATGCCATGAATACAAATAATAGAAGAAAAAAGAAGAGATCCTAGCTTAGTTTAGGGAAATTGGGGAAGATTTACTATGTTCATATTCAAAATTTAAATTATTAACATTGATCTGATCTTCTTTTTTTTATTTTATTTTTTTTTTAATTTTTTTTAACGTTTATTTATTTTTGAGACAGAGAGAGACAGAGCATGAACGGGGGAGGGGCAGAGAGAGAGGGAGACACAGAATCGGAAGCAGGCTCCAGGATCTGAGCCATCAGCCCAGAGCCCGACGCGGGGCTCGAACTCACGGACGGTGAGATCGTGACCTGAGCTGAAGTCGGACCCTTAACTGACTGAGCCACCCAGGCGCCCCTGATCTTTTTTTTAAAGAAATGTACCTTTTCAACAAGTAGTATTACACTTGAGTCTACACCATGTTACAATACTCAAACAAGTGAAGAAAATAGTCATAAAACATTTAGGAATATAAATATCAACCTTGCTAACTGAATAGATTAGGAGATGAAGAAAAGTGAAACTGACTTCTAGATATCTTTATTGATGAAGCATTGGCCCTTGACATTGTTCGCTATTACTGGTGCTGTAAACATTCTTCTGTATGTCATCTTAACTCTATTATAATCACTGCCATTTCATAAACATTATACTCACAGTGCTGTATTCAAATTCTAATATTTTAATTTGTTTATGGTCTACCTTTGTCACAAATTGTTTGTACATATCAAATAGGTCTGTTTACTATTTAAAGTGCCTGATATTGAGAATGTTCAATCCAAGCAAATGATACTCATGTTCATAGGGTGGTTTTGACAAGTTGATTTCTGCTGCCTAAACTTTTGTAGAAACTATTTGCATATGTCCTAATCTCCAGGTTTCCACAGACAACACTTTCTCTACATTAAGATTACAATCTGCCCGTTAATGTTTTACTTCAACTCAGTATTTCAACATCTTCTTGGCTACAGTAGATCTCATTCTGAGACATGATTTAATGCTCATTCACATTGTTGATTGACCTAAATTTCTTGATTATGTCTATCAACTGGCTACTCTGGTTTTCTTCCCAGATTGCAAAATGTTGCTACAACTAAACAAAAATATGTGTGTAAATGCATGACATCCTCAAATGTTATACTTTGAGATTTCAGTGATGTACTATTACTTTGAAGGATTTTCATTGTTTCTCTTAATTAATTAATGGCTTCCCCCATGCTAAGCCCTGTAAACTATCTCCTATCTCAGTCTTCAGTTTCAGTTTCAATAGTTTTTTTTTTTTTTAAGAGGCACTCCCTCCTCCTTCCTCATAATTTGTGAATAATTAAATAATATAATCTACATAATCACATTTTACCTTTTCTCATTTCAATATATACTCATATTCCCTTCCCTCACAAAGAAAAGTTTTCATTTAATCTAACAAAAATTAAGACATGCATTAAAAATGAGAGAATGGGCCTTTAGTTTCAGAAAACTAAATTATTGACAGGAGCAGGCAGAGTTTGGAATCCTAAAAACTGAAGAGACAAGCGTGACAAGGATCCTTGGTTATAAGTATGAAAAGGCATGTGAGGAGACCAAAAGTGGGAATAACCCCACATGACATGGCCTCTTACGAATCTTCCCTCAGGACATTTATAACTTAATCTGTTTGCACACAGTCTTTTACATTCTACCCCACTAACCTCCTCTTTGTTCTTTACACACACTGAACACCCTCCCACAGTCCCTTCACTTTTCTCTCCCTCTGCCTGGAATGTGCTTCCATAAATGTCACAATTAAGAGCATCCTCATTTCCCTCAGGTCTTTGTTCAAACATTTTCACACCGGATAGGCAGGCCTTTCCCGATCACGGTATGTAACAATGCAGCTCCTACCACAACCTCTACCTCCTTTATGATTTTTTTCTACTTCACAGCACTTAGCACTATCTGACATAGCATGTATGTCTTCTGTTTGTTTGTTTCTATTGCCTATCACTTCGTTGAAAGCTCCCTGAGGGTGGAAACTTTGTCTTCACTTTTCACTCATACCCCAGCTCCTATAACAATGCATCATACATGATACACATTTAATAACGTTTACTAAATGAATAAAATAAGACTGATGCCTGGAGTAAAGGGGCAGTTCAAGATTAAAAGGAGGAAGTAATCTCCCAAAGAGTCAGAATTCACTTGCAGAAGGTAAGTAAGATTCTCAGTCTCGAAACTTATTCACAAATAATGGGCTTTGACACAGATTTATGTTTCTGTCTGGTCTGTATGTCAGCAGAGATGGTGGCATTACACACGTACCACTTAGTTGTGATTGACTTCTGGTGAGTTCACATACCTTGGAACAAGGGTAAGGGATACTCATTCCAGAATCAGCATTAGAAGCTCTGGCATCAAATCCATCATCAAGGATAACAAAATTTTAGTATGCTGCTCTCCTAATATTAGCATTTCATTCAATTCTTTCAGCTCCTTGCTGTAGAATTTTAAACTATTTCTTACTTTCAAAATAGAACAAATGATGATATTCAATACTTCCTCATGACCTATTTCTGTGGTCTATTATCACTTCCTATTTTTCCACAAGGAACTATCATACACAGACATGAAAATTTTAATCTATGTATTTCCCCAAACCACCTGTATAAAACAGATGTGAGCTTCTGGTTCCTCTTGGCACAATAATAAACATAACTATCTAATGGGACTTCAAATAGTTTCAGAAGTTAAGTTCAACTCAACTGATTATTCCAGGGATCAGTCTTCTACTTATCTCCAGGGTTTTAAGATTCTAGCTTGTCAATAATAAAATGATGAAAGAGGGGCGCCTGAGTGGCTCAGTCAGTTAAGCAACTGACCGGCTCAGGCTATGATCTCACGGTTCATGGTTTCGAGCCCCGCGTCGGGCTCTGTACTGACAGCTCAGAGCCTGGAGCCTGCTTCGGATTCTGTGTCTCTCTCTCTCTCTCTGTTCCTCCCCTGCTTATTCTCTGTCTCTCTCTGTCTCTCAAAAATAAATAAACGTTAATTTTTTTTTAAATGATGAAAGAAAAAATAATTCTGCGATTAATTGTAAGAGGCTAAGACAACCCATAATATTTTGTGTTTTGCATAAGTTTTCCCAATTTACTGTGATTGTTTCTACTTTCATGTCTTTTCAATTTCAGTGGAATTTAAGGAGATTGTGCCAGATTTAAATCCAAAAACTAGAACTTTCCTTCAGTTGTGAATACCTTGTCAGAAGGTCACACGTTAGTAGGTGCTAAATTTTTAAAGACTTACATTGAAAAAGACTGTGAAAAGGATTGGCAGGAATCATATTCGGCGTTATGTACTAAACATCAAAATCATATCATTAAGCTGGATGAGAAAAGACCTAACTAAAACCAGGAGACAGATGGTGAAGTTGGGAGACAAACACAGTATCACAATGAAGACATTAGAACAGCTGATGTAAATGTGGCTCTGCCATTGTTAGCCTGTGTAGTTAAGCTGTAATTGCCATTTTAAAGCTCTCCTGACACTTTGCTCTACAAATCCTTGCCATGATTTCCTGGAAAGAAATTTTCTGCAGTAAACATACAAAGGAGGTAGACACATGACTTTCTGTGATGTTAACGCTGAAAATTTTAGGACTCCGCAGTCAGCCTTAGCCTGTCTTCAAACTTTAAATGAAGTGACAAACTTGTAATTTGATCATGAAGATGGCCAACACGGACAATGTTTAGTGGGTCTTGATCGTCTCATATCTGGTAAGAGACTCTGAAATCAGTCAGAGGGTTGGTATAAAATCTCTTGCTTGATACTGTGGGAACAAATTTTAGGACATCTATCTGCGCACTGTTTCCCAGAGTTCTGTGGATGAGTCCCAAACTGCCACAGGTTTTGTAGCTGGAGAAGGAGAAAGAACATGGTCAGTCACACCTTTGAGACACTTGCACTCTAACTCTCAGGACAGGCCAAAGTAGAATTTGAACAATATGTTATGCACTTTCTTGCCTACGAATGAAATTCAGGACTATTCTGCTCTGAGTTTTCTTTTCTTTAGTTTTAAAACCTGTTTGTAGCTGTACCACGGTGGGTTTTATTGCGGTGAGAAGACAAGACATTTTATCAGCACATTAACAAAATCGTAGTAATGATTTTGCCTCATAGAAAACATATTTGAGCCATTGTTTACTACTATGTAATGCTGTTAAGACTCCAAATATATTTTAAATGTAACTTGCACTGTATAGTTTGATATTGAATGGTACATGTGGTGTCACCTACTCTACTTCCTTAGGGAAGTAATTTTAGAGGAAAAAAAAGCTATAAAAGAAATTGTCAAGGGCATATGGACATAAAAGGAGAGGCGATAAAATTCCCGGGCACAAGTAAGTACTCAAGGAGAAAAATTATGTTGATCATTCCTTATTATAACATGCATTTTTTTTTCCCATGAACAGTTTGTGTTTTAATGAGAAGGACTTTATTTATGGCAGGCATCAGACTGTAGCTGAATATGTACTTTAAACATTCTCTGCAGTTTTCTTAATTTTGCATGTGCTGTTTTGTGCAGTTAAAGGTTTCTTTGTTTTTCCCAATCTTTGTATTTTAATATATTTAAATACTTTAATTACACTTTACATGCTGTTAATATTGCTTGTAAAATTTAGTATTTTTGGAATTAAGATTTAAATATTGTTTCCAAAGGAAAAAGACATACCTCAAATATCATTAATCATTTAAAGATCATTTTTAATCTCTGTGACATTTTTTAATGTTAATGAACAAAATGTTAGTAGGTGTTAAGATGAAATGATTTTTGTATCTTTTGGAGCTATCATCCAGTTTCTTTTTTACTAGGGAAAACAGACCTTCTGTTGTAATGTATTATGCTTATCTGGGTTTCAGAAAAGTATGTCTCTTGATATTAGAAATCCATTTACTTTTAAATATGCAAAGGCAAATGAAATGGTACTAAATTATTTAAATAATAATGTTTAGATGATGGCTTTTCTATCATACCGTCCTTTCTATACTTGCCACAAAGCTGTTTAAGTTCATTATTATCTTAGGTATTTGTGCTTCTATTTAAAATTTTGAAATAGCTTTTATTTAACTAACAAAAGAATGTGTTATTGGTTATCATATGTTTCAACCATCATATTTCTCAAATTTAATTATGAGTGTATCTTTTTCATTGCTCCTGATGATACTCATTATACCAAGTGGCAATTATTTTTCTCATTCATATACTTTTTTTGAAATAGATCTTCTCTGTGACCTATGAAGAATATTGTTGGCACTCAAAGACTAGTGATCTGTACACAATTAGCCTGTGGCCTCATTAATTTCTGTAAGTAATTAAGCTAATTACCCACATATTTATGTTTTTATTCATGCATTATTTCTAGAGGAAAAAACAATTCTTTAAAGATGGCATGAATAAGAGAGTTAAAACGTCTTTCCTCAAAAAGTGCTATCATTGAAGTGTAGTAAGGCAAATGTGAGTTTGGATTCAGATGGATTTAAACTTTACTTGTTTTGCAATTAACTAACTGTACAGAATTTAGCAGGTTACTTAAGCTCTTTTTAATTCTGTTCATTTTTAAAAATGAAGAGAACTGTAATCATCTTCAAGAACTGCTGTGAGGAGTTAATTAAATTCAAAATCATAAATATCTTGGCAGCCGGTAGATGTCTACTGCCACCATCCTCCCAGATGGAAAACCATGAGTGTCCTGAACGCTAAGGAAATCTATCTGAAATATACACAAAACCTCTGTGGTAATCCACAAAGCAGGTTGGTAATAATGATTTATTTCCCATAGTTCTCTTGTTTATATCATTCTTTATAAACTTCTTATGAACTTTTTTTTTATTTCGAGCGAACTTAAAAAATAAATAGCAACATAAATTTACGTTCCTGCCATGTTGTAAGTCACCCAACTTGGAATCTTATGAACTTTATACTCGGGATAAGCTATATTATATTGAAGTAACACAATAAAAATAGATCCTTTCTTTTGGGCCTTTTCTTTCTCAATAATACTGTTATCTATGCCTTTCTTGGAAGGCCATGTGCTTGACCTCAGTATTCTGATTTAATAACTTGACTTTCTTGATTAGTATTAAATATTAGATTTATGTTACTCCTCTGACTGTATTGTACTGGAGGAATAAATTGTTTTACTCACTCCACAAAAACCAAGTTGTAGCTAAAAATGTATAAACATTTGATTGCAAGGAAATGGGACTCTTTTTGCAACTTTAAAGTGTACATGGAATGAATTAAACAATCTTCCTATTTCCTTTTTTTTTCTTCCTATTTCCTTTGTGACCACTGGTAAACATTATGGTTATCAAGTTTCTGTTAATTCCATCCTCTATGTAAGATCGTCTAAAATTCTCACAATTTTCATGGTTAAATATACAGGTAGATGATTTTATGTGGATTTCTTGAGGTCTGAAATCATGTCTGTTTTATTCACTCCTTGAATTCCATTCTTAAACAAATAACCTAGCATTTAGTAGATACACACAAATCATTTGTTAAAGTCAAATGTGTAACACATTGTGCAAGAGAAACTGAAAAGAAATACAACAATAATTTTATTTTTAATATCATTTTATTATAAAATATTCATCACTTTTAAAAGATAATGTAACCTTCAAGTTTCTACAGTCACTTTGTAATTTTTTTACATCCCCAAAATAATATTTCTAAACACTCAATACAGCTAAAACATGTGCTTGATAAGGGTTAAATCCTAAAATCTTAACATAAAATTCAAATGATACGTAGTCAAATATCCCCTTAAAAGAATTAAATAACCCATAAAATACTGTGTTCGTACATATGATTTCATAACAGTCCAACACAGTCAGCTGTTGCTCTAGCATCGGAACAGACTGCTGTTTATTTGTGTGAAAATCAAATGTATATGATTTTCCCTTTAAGGACATGTTTCATGATAACTGCATACAGTTTAACACTAAAGTCATATTCAATGATAAGCATGTGGGACAAGAGACTCTCTAAAAGAAATCTAGAACAATGTCTGTCATCTATATTCACTCAGGGGCATAAATTTATTGATTAAGTGAAAAGTGAAAAAAGCCTGCATTATATAAATCAATCTCCCTGTCTCTCCTTCCTATCTGGATTTTTTAAGTTTATATAACACATGTAATCAAATTCTCCATAACTTAGAAATGTTTAATATAATACTACATTGCATATGCAATGTGATGTGTAGCATAAAATCAATATTAGGATAAAAAAATCCATGGCAATAATGCCATAGCACTGATTATCTTACAGCAACCCAATATGTATGGTGTTTCCCCCGCTAATTTTCTGGATTTCCAAATTGATTGTAAGTAACACAGATTACTCTTATAACATTTAATCCCAAACTTTTCAGCGATAAAATATATTTTAAGATAATCTGAATCTATCATAATTTTTAAAATATTTGTTGAGATTTTACATGGAGTGTTGGAACATTTAATATACACTTAAATATTTATTATATTTCGTGATAACTCTTTATCTTCTTTTTTAAAATCTTGTCGTTTTATATGTAGAGCATTTTGGAATTGATTGAAATTAAAACAGCATAAAAATTTTCATGCATAGCCATGAATATCAAATATAGACATATGGATAATGAAGAGCCATTAAAGTTTTTGGAGAAGTTGATGATATTATAAACGTTAGTTTTGGAGTCTCATTCTATTCATGAAATGTAAGATAAATTGTATTTTGATTTTTTTTTACCTTTAACCTCACTGAACACAAATTAGGACTACACAAAGTTATCATGAGGTATCTTAACTAATAAAATTTACTTCATGGTTTATGCTTGCAGGCTAAGGACAAGATCTACGATTGAAGATACTAAAATCAGTGTAACATATGTGATTAACCATGTGTAGAAGTTTTCTGCCACTAGAGATAGTATGTAAACACGTTACTG
Organism: Lynx canadensis; assembly: GCF_007474595.2. Classification (NCBI taxonomy): domain Eukaryota; kingdom Metazoa; phylum Chordata; class Mammalia; order Carnivora; family Felidae; genus Lynx; species Lynx canadensis. The sequence continues at coordinate 50,951,587 of NC_044319.2, read as the reverse complement.
ATTCCACTAAAGCAATTTCCAAGTCTCATCAATGAAGCTAATCTCAAATCACATTGAGAAGACTAACATAGAAGTGATGCAAAGTAAAAGTTTACCTGGTCACTTGAAACACAAAATCCTAGAGAAAAAGAAAAATCAGCATAAAGACAATAAAAATAGAAGCAGAGAACACATTTATTTGTTTTTTTTTTTTTGTTTGCAGCATTGACTAGGAAAATATTTTATGTTTAGTGATGAATGACTTAACACTAGCCAAATAAACCATTGCAATAATCAAGATTGATGGATAATCTATTTGTATTTGACAATGACGTTCACTATGGTAATAATGTTGTCTCGGCTCTCAAATTACTGTCACCTAGGTCTCTTTGGTCTCTTTAATCTATCAGTAGGCTTCTTCTATGAAAATTAATTGTGCCTATTATCTTGTGTCATTCAATGATTAGGCAAGCATTTATCGAAGCTTATCACACATGAGACAATATGCTCAACTTAAGTGAGGGCTACAAAGAGGAAAAGAATACCACTTATACCTCGAAGGGCTTATTTTGTATTGACAGAGATATGCAAACAGTAGTTTCAATGTAATGTTGTAAGTATAATGATCAAAGCAGACACAACATTAAGGAGTAGCAGGTAAGCTTAGCTAGTCACAGAATACTGTAGGAGAAGTAACCCAATCTGGGTCTTTAGTGACAAGAACAACTTAGCAGTCTAAGAAAGTTGAAAATGGCATTCCAGAAGAAAGTAAAACAAAGCCAACCCCATAAAATCTTCAACATACATTGGGGTGCCTGGGTGGCTCAGTCGGTTGAGCCTCCGACTTCGGCTCAGGTCATGATCTGGTTTGTGAGTTCTTGTGAGTTCAAGCCCTGCCTGGGGCTCTACGCTGAGCTCAGAGCCTGAAGCCTGCTTCAGATTCTGTCTCTCTCTCTCTCTCTCTCTCTCTCTCTCTCTCTCTCTCGCCCTCTGCCCCTCCCCCACTCACACTTTGTCTCTCTCTCCAAAAATAAATAAACATTAAAAAAAAAAAGTTAAAAATCTTCAACATACGTCATGAATGTAATCCATGAAGGCTATTTAACACAACTGAACTGTAAAACCTAACTTAGGAAATGGCAACAGATGAAAGAGGGCCACTCCAGTGACCATGTTATTATTTCTCCTATGAAAATAAGCTCAGCAGCTACAGGGAGGTTGGTTCTAAGAAGCTCCTTCTTCCCTTAATAAATTGACTCGTTTCTCTTGTGATAGGCAGAATCTCACCATTTTCTACCACTTTTGTCAGCCAGACATTCAAACTCTTTATAATCACTTTTATTGTAGCATTTCTCATGCTTGTTTTGAGGAAACTGAGGTAATTTTCCTCTGAATTCTAAACTTGTCTCACATGTCAAGTCAGAATCACCTGAGGGAGATATTTTTAATGCATATTCCTGGTTTTCCTCTTGTCTTGGAAATTTTGATTTCATACATTTGAATTTGTGCCAGTTTATTTATATTTATTATAAGAATTTTATATGATTCTAATACAATTAGACAAAAAGTCTAGCATCTTCTTGGTTTGTTATGTATATCTGGAAGGCACATGATTAAGTAAGATAATTGCAAAAGTAATTGAGAGAAATTATTAAAAATATTAAAATATATTTTAATTATTCCTATTTATGTAGTTTATATATTTGATCTTCGGAATACTAAAGTTGGAAATGTGTAGAAATGAAAAAAAAAGTAAACAAAAGCATGAAAGAAAGGAATTGGGGAGAAAAGAAAGTTGATTATGGTCTGGTAAGAAGAGAATAGAAGGGAAAGGAAGTGGCTTATTTCTGCACATTTATTTGGTTATATAGAAATCATAAGTACAATTGTTTCAAGAAAGCTAATCATACAAGTTTTCACAGCATTAGTAATAATACAGTGCCAGCATTAATTTAATAGGAAAGATCCTTGTCTCAATCTTTGTCTCAAAAAGTGCTTCCATTTTAATCTGGTAATGTTAACTACGAAGAGGCATGAAATAATCTGACTGCTGTGGTATTTGTTATTTGATCCTAAGATGTCATCAATTGGGAACCAGACAACTTTAATTAAACTGGGGAAAAGAATGCTCATATGAACTATTTAATTTCTTTTATAATGGACATTTATATTGTAGGTCAGTAAAATACACTCCTTAACAAATTTTTTTTTTAATGTTTATTTATTTTTGAGAGAAAGAAAGAGACAGAACGCAAGCAGGGTAGGGGCAGAAAGAGAGAGGGAGACACAGAATCCGAAGTAGGCTCCAGGCTCTGAGCTGTCAGCACAGAGCCTGACGCGGGGCTCAATCTCACGAACTGTGAGATCATGACCTGAGCTGAAGTCTGACGCTTAACTGACTGAACCACCCAGGTGCCCCTAAAATACACTCCTGAGTATTGATATTTCAGTGTTTTAGTTGGTAAACCAAATTAAAATATATTGTTCAAATGAAAAGAAATATATACAAAATAAGGAATACAGTGGACAGTCTCATAAACTTATTAGGAGGATAAAAAGAAATACAGAGAAAGAACTTGACAGTCAATTAACCAACATTGGTCATTATCAATATTAATATCCAAAGAAGCAATTTTCCTTTAGGTTTGAGGAATATTATTCAGAGTATAAGTCACTGGCTTCTGTGATATACAATACTGATTTGTTCTTCCATTATTATGCATTTAATACACAGTAACAAATGCTTTTTAACGTAAGAAAAGAGATGTGACATGGAGAAAATGTCAGGAGAAATAAATTACAAGGAGCCAGTAGATAAAAACTAGTGAATATCCTATATTAATGAATGGCATTGCATCAAAAAGAAAGCACAACTGTATTTTCTTTTTGTAACATTATCACTTCATAGAAGAAAGTGATAGAAGAAAAAGGGGAAGGAAAGAGAGGACAAGGAGAATAAATCAGTCTCTCAGAGAATTAAGTTTCAAGATACACCCCAGTAAAACCTTGGATTGTGAGTAACTTGTTCTACAAGTGGTCTTCAAGATAAGCAAACATTTATAATAACTTTTAACTTGATAAATGAATGATGTCTTACAATATGAGTAGTGATACGAAATGTCACATGATCACAACTGAGCCAATGGTTCTTCTCTCTCTCTCACTCTCTGTCTCTGTTTCTCTCTCTCTCTCTCTCTGGGATTGTGGGCGATCATCTCCCATGCTCAGATACTCAGTCTTAGGCCATGGTGTTTGGCAGAAATCAGTGATTTTTCAGAATGTTGGAAGGTGCCCACAACTGGAACTAGAGTATTTTTTGTCACTTCAAAGCACCTATGGACAGTCCTTTGCTTTTCCATACAAGAGTAAGCTTAGGAATGCTTTGCTTCATTCTAGGTCATTGAATAGGTTCCTTGTTAAAACTGCACGAAAAGAAAAAGATTCCATGGAGCCAATAGATAGCAGTGATTCCATTAGTGATAGTGAAAGTCGTCCTATACAATTACCCTCCTCTCTCTTGTTTCCCTCACACTAGCCACGAAGATTTTCAAAGATAAGTGCAAATAAAATTGTTTATTTTTCTTTATATTTTGTATTTTCTTTATGATTTTGTATTATATTATAGTATTGCAATCATTTTTATATGAATATTTTGGGGTTATGGAACAAACTATCTGATTTTCCATTATTTCTTATGGGGAAATTCGCCTTGATATACAAGTGCTTTGGATTATAAGCATGCTTCCGGAATGAATTATGCTTGCAAACCAAGACTTTACTGAATATTTGTGAGTGCATATAAATATATACATGCGTGCAAAAATACACTGATGCATGCATTTCTGTTGTATAAATGCTTCCCTCGAACAAGCTACCATTCTTCTCACATTTGTAATGAAATTTGCTCTGTTAGAGTTTTTGAACTCTGACATTAAACTACACAAATAATAAAATAAAAATATTATACCACTCTTTTAACAACGTGTATTTACAGCTTTCCAGGTAAATAGCATTACTGTAAAACTGTTTGCCTTCAAAATGTTCAGATAACATCCTCATTCCTTTAAAATTTCCCCCATTATATCAAATACATTTTATTTGATACAATATTTTATTCAGAGCATAAACTTGCTGATATATGAGTTTTACTGGCATGTACGTAGTGAAGACCACTGATGTTAATGTCATGTGAGGCTATGAAACAGAAGAATAAAACAATAGCAGTCTTCTGGGCTTCTAAATGCTATTAGGATCATGCAAATCATGATACAAAGGTGATGGGCACGCATGTTGATATTATTTGGAAAACAGTTTTCATTTGCAGCACTATGAACAAACTGTGAAGACGTTGGTGGTCTTTTGTATTATCTCCCACTGGGGTTCATATATTCACATATGGAACAAAGGAGGAGGATGGAGAGAAAACACTACTGATCTTGCCTTTGGACGATGTAGCTAGATATATGACGTGCCCTAGAAAATGATAGTAAATGACAGTACACAAGTCACTTTTCTTTGAGGACGCAGTCTCGTAAGTTCTGTTGTGTACTTTTATTCTAATTATAATTTTTTTAAGTTTATTTATTTATTTTTAGAGAGAGAGCATGAGCAGAGTAGGGGCAGAGAGAGAATGAGGGGAGAGAGAGAATCTCAAGCAGGCTCTGCGCTGTCAGCGTGGAGCCCAATGCAGGGCTCAAACTCACGAAGGATGAAATCATGACCTGAACTAAAATCAAGAGTTGGTCTCTTAACAGACTGAGACACCCAGGAGCCCCATAAATTTCTTGGTTTATAGTCAGATGTGATTAGCAAATATCACTTAACAGTTGTTGTCTTTTGTCAGGTTATAAAATTTATCTCCATCAAGGTTGTTTTTTTTTTTTTTTTCTGATTTGTTTCTATTATTATTCTTCTAGTGGGAATTTGTTTCCTGCAAATACAAGTATTTCACTACAAGAACTTAAGGATGTTCCAGGTTTATCTGATATACCAAACATGCCCATAAAATCAGAGGAAAAGAAGGGTGCACTGAATGTCATCCATCAAGGATACCGAAAAGGGTCACATTGACATATTTTATGTCCGGTTTGTGAGCAAAGATGCCGGTAAATTCTGACAGGAAGGAGCAGTACTTTTGCTAAATTGCTATAATAAATTGTTAATCTCTTTTAAAAGCTGGGAGATGACATGGGTGGGGGGATGTGTAATCCAAAACTTTATAACTCGTGAAAATTAGCTATAAATTTAGAGTATGAAAGGAACAGCAAGAGGAGGGTGCAGTGCTTTTGTTAAAATTTTATTTTATAAACTCTATGTAAGAAATACTTAATCTTCATTTATAAATACATTAAAATATTTAATTAGCATAGATCCTGATGAAGATCATCAGCAGAATCAAACTAATTTTTAGGTAAAGTAATATATTTTAATATGTTTTTAGTTTCTTTTTCCTTTTTGTTTCAAGCCAGCTCTAAGTAGTGAAATAGGTAAGTGAATCATACAAATGTCTCATGATCAAAACTTACAAGGAATACCATTATAAAAGGTAGAATATAACTTCAATTTTGTTTCTTTCCGTATAATAGACACTTTGTAGAAAAAGAAAATATATCTGCATATATTTAAATTTTAGCTTGTAAAGTAAGGTCTAATATATCTCAACACATATTTTATTAATCATTTGTGATGTGCCAGACTGAAGGGCTGCATCTGGTTAATTGGCTATGTGTGGGTCATTAATTTACCACATATAATGAATACTAGAATTAAAGGGTATGGTATTTATAGATAAGGAAAATAAGTACTAAGGAAGTTAATTGACTTCCCTAATATCAAACTACTACCTATTCTCAGAGCAAAACATGGAACTTACAGCATAATGCCCATTTTTAAACTCAATTTCATTCTCACATTTTGAATGGCAATTTCAATAATATAAATATTTTTAAATTCTCTATTTTTATGTAATTCTTTAGTAATTTAAAAAGTGGTGCTATAATTTTTTTTGTTTTCCTTAGTTAAGTTTATTTTATATGTGCCTATTTTAAGTAGCACTATAAACATTTTTATAACATCTAAAAATAGTTCTTTTTACATTTTCCTCTTTAACTTCACATTAATTGCATACATAATATATAAACTTATTTTCCTGGTAAAAATTTAAAAAAAAACATTATGGCTATTTCTAAAGCTAATTTTTAACCGTTATTCTGTGTTGTTCCCCTCCCCAAAAGCAACTCTTTCTAGTTACTATGACTGAATAACATCCAAGTCCAGAATTTAGAGGCTTGAGACAATGACTATATATATATATATATATATATATATATATATATTTATTTGTCATCTGCAAATCTATAATGTTGGCAGGGCTTAGAGAGGCACTTAAAGGATAGCGGCTAGAATGATCTTAATGCTGGCTTAGCATCTGATCTTTGCCTTTGCATGTGGATTGTTTCCTCACAACATGGGATCTCAGTTACAAGTCAACTGTTCTGAAAAAGAGAAAGCCAGATAGATGCTTTATGTCTTTTTATTACGTAGCCTTGGGTATCACACAATATAACTTGTGCCACATTCTCATCATCAAGGCCATCACAAAACTACTCTCAGTTTCGACGGTGATAAAATATAGACTTCATCTCTTACTAGATACTGGGAAAATTCTGGAAGTTCATGTGAGACCATGCATATTGCTGTGGCCATGTTTGGAAAATTCAGGCACAGTTCATCATCTGGTCACAGCAATTACACTTTCCCCCATACAAAATACAGTCATCCTTCTTTCAAACCCCCAAAATTCACACCCCATTATGGCATCAGTCTCAGGTTCGAGGACCAAGATCTCACCACCTAGATTATTCTACATTTATATGAGGCACATTGGATGTAATTCATTAAGTAGAGATCCTTCAGTATATGTTTTCTCAATCTGAAAACCTGTGAACAAAGATATGTGAAATGCTTTACACACGCCCAACATACAGAAGTGAAACAGGCATAGGATAAGCCTTACAGATCCCTTCATTTAAAAAAAGAAGTAACAAGAGGTATGCATAGATTACTGGTTCATACCCATTCTGAAATGTTGGCAGGCATATATTGGCTTCATTCTACTTTTAGGGAAAATTCATAGCCTTAAGTCTATTTGTTGCAGTCTTTTCCATCTTAAGAAATGAAAATTTCATCTTCACTTACTCAGGCCAAGAATCTCTGGCCAAGAATCTCTAACTTTTCTTCTCTCTTGCTTTCAGCCACTGCATTGCATATTTGAAAGTTGCTAAGAGAGTAGGTCTTAAAAGTCCTCATTACAAAGGGCGCCTCAGGGACTCAGTCCTTAAGAATCTGACTTTGGCTCAGGTCATGATCTGATGGTTCCTGAGTTTGTGTCCAGGATCAGGTGAGCTCGTGCTCAGCTTCAGGGGAACATGAGTCCTACTCCAGGTGAGCCACTCTTCTCTCTCTTTCTCTCTCCCCACCCTCCCTGCCCCTTGCTCACTTGTGCCCTCTCTCTCAAAAAGAAGAAAAAAAAAGTTCTCATTACAAGAAAAAAAGAAAAGAGAAAAAATGGTGTAAATATGTATGGTTACACGTGTCAACTAGACTTACTATGGTGATCATTTCACAATACATACATACATTGAATCAATACGTTGTACACCTGAAAATAATGTAACTATCACGTATATCAACTATAAATCAATAACAATGAATAAATAAGATGTTTGCTGTCATTGTTTGAATAGAAAAGAGATTATGTTAACTGATATTTCTTTATGTTTCTACATATTTTTATCACAATTTAGGCAAATACATATAATGTAGCTGTGATTGGGCAGGTACAAAAAAGTTTATTTTTTTGTCTATATTAGGAAATTTATTATACTTTATGAGTTATGCCCTAAACTTTTGATACAAATTTTTAGAAATATTTGAAGGAAATTTTTCTTCGATAGAATCTAGATCACAAAGAATCTAATCTACCCGTAATGTGGCTTCATCTTTAGGTTTAGATAATTAGGAGTAATTTCTTTTTTATTTAAAAAAAATTTTTTATTTCAACGTTTATTTATTTTTGGGACAGAGAGAGAGACAGAGCATGAACGGGGGAGGGCCAGAGAGAGAGGGAGACACAGAATCGGAAACAGGCTCCAGGCTCTGAGCCATCAGCCCAGAGCCTGACACGGGGCTCGAACTCACGGACCGCGAGATCGTGACCTGGCTGAAGTCGGACGCTTAACCGACTGCGCCACCCAGGCGCCCCAGGAGTAATTTCAATATAATACAAATTAAATAAAGCCATTTATATCATATTTAAGTGTCAAAGTAGTAAATATTCCACTTTGATTAATTTTCTGACAAGTAATACAGTATTTCCCACAAATAGATATTATTCATGGATCTTACTTTATTAAACTTCATTCTGGGGAAGTAAGTTTTGAAATAGAGAATTGATTTTAAAAATTAGGCAGTGGAGGGGCGCCTGGGTGGCTCAGTCAGTTAAGCATCAGACTCCTGGCTTCAGCTCAGGTCTTGACCTCATCGTTGGTGAGATGGAGCCCCTCCCAATATGGGTCTCTGCGCTGACAGCACAGAGCCTGCTTGGGATTCTCTCTCTCCCTCTGTGTCTGCCCCTCCCTCTCTCTCTCTCAAAATAAATAAATAAACATTTTTTAAAAAATCATGCAGTGGAAATAATTGTTATGAAAGTAATGTATTCCCAAATGTACTAGATAATTCTTTATAAAAAAATTCTGTTAGCTTTCATCAATTTTCCTTAATGTAGTGGATTAAAACTTAAGAAATTGATTTGATGTAATTATAGATATTATCTGGCATGTTATTAACACGCACATAAGACTTTATAATTTTTAGCTATGTCATGAGCAATTTTTTAGACCAGAGTCTAAACAAACCATAAACTGTCACATTTTGTTCTTTCAAAAAGAAAAAGGTATTTAAACTTGAAAAGCAAGAGCTCTGGAGATCTCTCTATTCTTAAATTGTTCTTTGGGAGAAGAAACCCTGCTGCTCTAACCTTAGCTAGGTAAACAGAGGGACAGGCCCTCCAAAGCAGTTGATTTATGGCTAGGAGGTGGTCTTATCATTCTCTTGTATAAATTATATTATAAAAGGACCCTATCATAGAGAGTGAGTATTTAAAAAAAAAATCAAAACATAAAGGTGTTTACATCTCAAGCAGACAGGAAATAAGCTGGATGACACCGTGATGCAGAAGTGGAGAGGAGAAAGTTAGCTGAAGCATGACTCATCAGAGCCCACAGAATAAACAGAAGTGTAAAATGAACTTTGAAGGGATTGAGGGCTGAATCAACTTAATTGTGGAATGCTAAGGCAGGCAAATACATATTTGTGACTGGAGGTTTGTGAGAACTACATTTTTTTCGCCAATAACCTTCAAGTTCCTGAGAAACAGAGCGCTTTATGTTCAGCTAGGTAGTGATTAAAACTATTTCAAGTGAGAATGTTTTCTGTTCTTTTAGTTTCGTACATATCCTTAGAGCAATTATAAAATTAAAGTCATCTGAGGATGTGTCTGTTCACCACAACCCCAAAACTTCCAAGTCATTTAGCCAGCCACTTAGTTAATTATCATTAGAGTGTTTACAGAAGTTCACTTATTTGGGACCCTTGCCATGTCCAATTTGGACCTAAAGCAGGCTACAAAAATGGCCATGATGTCAGGTCACTAATCATAATTTCTAAGATCAGTAGACTATATTCCTTATATTTACTACCTACGGGAGGCTCTGAATTAGAAGATTGCTGCAAAATGTAGCAGATGAATGCCTGAGCACCGCCAGGAGTCAGCCAGTGTTAATACCCAATCTTTTCTGTGTTCTGTAGTTGTTTTAGAATTAAAGGAAAGTATACTCAAATTGTTTTTAATTCAGATGTTGAAGGATGTGTCTTTTAGCTTGGAAAGAGGCACTTTAGAAAATTCTTAGAGAAAGGACTTGTATTTCTGTTTCTGTAACAACAATAGCAACCACACTAACACAGCTGCTCCTTTGAGCTATTACCTTTCGCCAACCTCTCTGCACTCTGTGCCAAGGGCTTTATCAACATTGTCTTACTTAATCTACACAAACATCTTTGAAGTTAGGCATTATTGCCGATATTTTACAGATGATAAATCTGAAACTTAGAGCAGTTAAATAGTGTGTTCAGTGTAATACAATTATTAAATGGCAGGACTATCATTGAGCCCAGACTGGTTTGACCTCCAAGCTCATGCTCTTAGCCACCTCATTATCCTGGCTTCATGCTTTGTAAAGCATGATATGATATGATGTATGCGTTACTACAGTTGACTAATTCAAAATTATATGAAGTAGGTCTTCCTAGTGTTATCAGCATCTTCCAGATAATAAAATCAAGATATAGAGATTACACTAAAACCACAAGATTATTTATTGAACCATATCAAAGAGTTTAAGGAAAACTTTTAAGTTATCGGATCTTCTATTAGCTTTATATGATTTTTTAATGATTTTTTTATCTACTAAGATATATTTTAAGTTAAAAAATGAATGACAGCTCAAAAGTTTGGAGAGGTAAAGTGGTAGGGCTTATGTTTTGACTTTGGTTAAAAAGAGTAATTGGGAAGCTTCAGTGAATTGTTTGAATCTTGTAGATACCAACGATTTTAGCCTAGATGTATGTTGTCCAATATATACATGTCACCAGCCACATTGGGTTTTTACACTTACATTTAAATTAATGATAATTAAATAATATTAAACTTATGTTTCTCTGTCAAACTAGTCATATTTCAGGTTCTCGGAGTCATATGTAGGTAGTAGTTAGCATGTTTCGCAGTATACATGAACATTTCCTGCATTAGAAAAAGTTGTATCAGAAGGTGCTTGTCTAGACATTTAAGCATAGCTAGAAATGCCAAATTGGGTTAAGATGTTATCAAAAGCTAATCCTCAGACTTGCTGTTAGACAAATACATGCAATCAATGCCATGGTGATATGAAAATTGAGAACAAAATGCATGCTCTTGATGGAGGGGGAAAAACAGTTGAATCAATGATTACCAACAAAAAATCAACATTTTTTTAAATTTATTGATCTGAATCTTAGTTTTGACTAAAAATAAAGAATCTGTTTATTAAAATGTTTAAATGATCATGTTACATACATTATGCAAAATGTATGTTTGCAGGTAGAAAAATATAATAGCATTCACTTAAGAGTGTTTATGGTGTTTCAAAACCATAATATCAAGTGATGTGTATACAATATATCATTTAATCTTTATATGTTTGTATGTTATATGTTAATAAATAAATAAATAGTAAGCCTTAGGAAAATCTCCAATGTTGCACTTAATAACTAGAATCAGGAAATTAGACTCGTAACCTAAATATCCTAAATGTACTCTGAGCTACCAGAGTATATTTAATCTAAAGGGAAACTGAAAGACAAAAGAAAAATAAAATATTGCTGGGTAAGTTTTGACATAGCTATATAACCCAGCTAACTCATATAAAATTATTTTCAAAATTAATAAATGTAAAGAATTAATGATTAACACCTGGAAAAAAACCAATGCCTGGTAAATGAATTAAAAATTTAGCCCTTTGGAATTTACTAAATCACTAGCTCAATTAATGGACAAACATTGACACAGCTTCACAACATCAAAAGCAAAAATAGAAGCATAAAGACAGACACAAAAGAAGTTAGAAAATCACAATGTTATAGTTTAATTCTAAATAAATCAGAAAATCTGGATGGACGATTTTCCAAAAAAACATATATATGACTATTGAAGCCATATAAAAAAAATGTTGCAAAGTCTCCACACTTCTGCACAAAAGTTAAGAGAGATTCAAAGTGAAATTTTTACTTCAATAAAAAAAAAAAGAGATAATTTGAAGTCTATTTTTACTGTTCTAGGAAAGTTTCCAGAATCTTTAATCAAGTCAGCATAAAACAAATACCAAAATCTGTCAGAAAACACCTAAGAAAATAAGAGCCTTGTTAAGAAAATAAAATGCTTCAAAATACAGTTTTGCCTCAATATATCAATATAATATCCTACATAAATATTAGCAAATATAATCTAATAAAATAAATAGTACAGAAAAATACTAAGCATGAGCTAATGAAGTTTATTCCAAGAATGCAAATGGTTGAATATTTAGAAATACAATAATATAACTTACATATGAACTAAGACAAGATGCGTTATCATGTCACTAGAATATAAATGGAGGTTTATCTTAATAAAAAAGAGCAGGCAGAGTATTCTTTCACATAATATGTATATATATATATATATGTAAATACACACCTATATTTATATAGTTATATTTTACTTTATATCAATATGTGTGTGTGTCAAACCAGTAACCATCGTTCTTAATGTTGAAAGATACTCTACAATTTTATTAGGTGGAGAAGAAGGAATGATATGGCAGATTTGTATGGTTGGCAAATATTGTTCCCCCTTCTCGCCCAGCCCCTGCCTACCCACTTGATCAAATAATTTGCTGATCTGATACGATCATTTGGAATGATATGGGAGGGAAATGACTATGCCATTTCCAAGTAGAATATAGTCTTAGAATTATCCAACAGCTCTTTTATTGTAACTTTCCTTTTACCATGAGAACTGTTTTACCAGAGAAGGGTTAATCCTCTAGCACTGGGCCTAGGATAAAGCAGATATAGAGAGGATTTTCAGCTAAGCTGGGATGAAATGAATATCAGAAGAAAGCATATAAGCCACTGAAGATTTCTCATTTGTTACCACAGCATAATTTAATCTAAATTGATTGATATGAGTGTCTAATACCACTGTTTTGACATGGTTCTCAAAGTTGTGGACACTGTGATTAGATAAAGGAAGAAATTAGAGAAATGAGATATAAATGTAAAAATAAGGAGACAATGGTTTCATTTTTTGCAAAAAATATGTGTTGAAAAATTAACCAAAAAATAGTAAAAATGAAAATATTTTAGAAACAATTATGGAATTCAGAAATGTAGCTGCATAAAAATTTACGGCATTTAAAAATAAAACATAAGAAATTAAGCTTCACTTCTTTCGCTAGGGCCCACTTAGACACATTTTTCAGGGAGTAGAGAAAGGGTAATCAAAGCACTATGACACCACAGAGATGTGATTTTTTTTCTCATTGGAATAAAACAGTTGGCAATTTCTATACTTCTATGACAATCCCACAAGCTCTATGACCACGTTTTCCAAGATTTTACATTTGCTTCACGTATGACTTTAAAGTTTCGGTTAAAATAAAATCACTAACTATTCAATATTTTTTCTTATTGATATTTACTGCTGTCAATAAAGAATAGAGATTAACTTTGGAAGAGAACATGTCAAATAAAGGGATGTAAGACTGAGTCCCAATACTGCCAATCATCTCTGTTCCAGCCAGGATAAATCTATTTTGTGACAGTAAAATCTTCTATGCCCTCCCTACCACAAATGAGAAGCACAGAACTACTTGGAGACATAGAGAAATGTAAAGAAGAGAGAAAAAAAAAAAAATATATATATATCATCCTCAGGGGTTTGAGTCACATGAGCATTGTGTCAAATACAATATGAAAAATAATCAAATGTTGCTTACATTGTTTGCAGAAAAAATTATACAGAGAAAACACAATAACTATTTTAGTATCATTTTTCAAATACCTGAAAACACTTCTGTTTTAAAAAGGTTGAAATATATAATTAAGATTTGGTAAATGAAAGGAAGTGTTGATTCATGTTGGCAAGCATTTAAAATATTATAATTGTAAGATGTCAAATTATTATAAAACTCTTCCAATGAAAGTATTTAGGATAAATCAGGGATAATCAGAGGTCTAATAAATGAATCAAATCCTACTTTAGACCACAAATACATGTGGAAATTTAGTGAACAAAGTTTACTAAAGTAAAATGAACTTTTTAAGTTGTAGAGAAATATTTAGGATATAATCTTAATTAACAGAAAAAAAATACACACACTTCAAAGTTAATAGAAAATTCCTGGACAGGTACAAATGGAACCATAACAAAGGCATTAGCAGAGAATGGATGGTCATATGGAGGGTATAAGACTTGTCTTTTTAATCTATCTGGAATATTTTACTTTTTTTTTAAACGTTTATTTATTTATGAGACAGAGAGAGACAGAGCATGAACGGGGGAGGGTCAGAGAGAGGGAGACACAGAATCTGAAACAGGCTCCAGGCTCTGAGCTGCCAGCACAAAGCCCGACACGGGGCTTGAACTCACGGACCGCGAGATCATGACCTGAGCCGAAGTCGGACGCTTAACCGACTGAGCCACCCAGACGCCCCTGGAATATTTTACTTTTCAAAGATTAATAATAATAAGTAAAAGTAACATCTGTCCCTCAAAATAAAAATTAACATTTTAAAAACTTTGACAAATTGTAGAAATTTTGATATTCCTCTCATTTATTTAGATTTTTGAGCATTTTTTCAAAGAATATTAGATTGTAAACATTGCATTTAATTTTCTAAATGTTTATTTTTTATTTTTATTAACTTTTATTTATTATTGAGAGACAGAGAGAGACAGAACATGAGCATGGGAGGGGCAGAGAGAGGGGGAGACACAGAATCTGAAGCAGGCTCCAGGTTCTGAGCCATCAGCACAGAGCCCGACGCCAGCCTTGAACCCACCAACCGCAAGCTCATGACGTGAGCTGAAGTCTGAAGCTTAACCAACTGAGCCACCCGGGTGTCCCTCATTTTTTAAATGTATTTATGATCCATTTGATCTATTTAATAGTTGAGTGGTAAGACTATTCTCATAAAAAAAGAAACTTTGAAAATATTTTTATATCAATATATTCTGAAATAAAATTTATTAACATAAGAAATATTGGAAAGCTTTAAATTATTGCAAATATTAATAATACCAAGTAAGAGCAGACATATCATAGTCAATGATATTGATTTCTTAGTTGCTATTTTCTGTTGATTTATGACTCATTTATCTATATTTATATTTTCATCTTGTTTAAATATAGAGGAATAGTTTATATTCTTTAAAAGTGATTTTAACTTTTACTATTTCTTAAGAAAAAGATTTTTCTCTAGGGAGGTCATAAATCAGCAAAGAATTGCATCATAGAGATGCACAAATAAATGTTGATTTCTACAGAAGTTCATGAGAGGGTCCTGCACCTCTACCAAAATCATCTACAATATGAAGAGTTAATAATATGCAAAAAAAAAGACCACCATGAATCTGAATGCAAAAAAGCAAATTAAATGAATGTATGTAATATAATACTAATAAAAACATGAATGTATCTACCTTAAATGCTACTTAATCCTTAACATAAAATATATATGACTTCCTGGGACTCTCAAAGAGTTCCCGTGATTTCTCCAAATTTCTAGAAAAGGCCGGTGTATGCATTGTGAATCCATTTAAAAGGCAGAATTTCCATTTCAGAAATGACTGATCTGTATATTTTGTCCTTGTTGACCACCAATTTGACCAAGATGTAAAATAGTCTTTTTTCTTAATTATCTAAATAAGGTAATTAATCTGTTAATTCATAAGAGCACAAGACATTTTTCTATAGAACATTTTACTAAACAAAATGAAGGCAGTTACATAGAAAATGCAAGATAAGAAAATACTTTCCTACGTTAGATTTTTCTGCTATATAAAGCCTAAACTATTAGTTCCACAACTCAAGTTTCATCTTTCTGCAAAGTTGTGCTTTTTTTCTCCTCTCCATTCATATGTTGATTTTATCCTTTCTGTTTGCTCTTGGGGAAGGAAAAAAAAAAAAAAAAAAGGCAAACAAAGTTGAAGAGTTTCACTTCTTAGTCCCTTATGCTGCTTAAAGACCACAGATGGTCAGTGTAACATGTCTCAGAAAGGGTTCTCTTTTCTGAAGCAGTCACTGGCTTTCCCAGTTTCTGAGAGGTGTGGCCACATATTCTGGCTGACCACCAGCCACTGGTACTACTCTGCATTCCTCTTATGGATGTACCTTTTTGTCCCCATGAATTTGCTATCCAGTCAAATCTGCAGCAACTAATATCATCCACTTTCCATGAGCTGCTTTGAGGCCTACTGGCACGTGTAGGAGTCAATTTCTACCTTCTAAGAAATTGGGAATCTTAGGAAGAGGAGTCCTTGGTCTCCTTCACATGGCAGTCCAACCATGCAGACTCCTGCATTTCTTTTTTCCCCCGGCCCTGGTTTGGAAGGTATAGCTTTGTAATTCTGCTTTTTGAACAGAAGGCTAAGAAAATGCCCAATAAAATGGCCTTCACAGTCACCGATCTCCCCCAAATTATTTTTTCTTTCCTAACCACCACTTTATGTAGTATAGAGTGATTGCATTGTTAATAGACAACTCCCTGAATTGAATCTTCATAGGAAACTGGAAAAAGGATAACCCTTAACTCTTTCTTTATTTCTGAACTTATAATATGAAGCATTTAGCTTTCCCTCTTTCAAATTTGAGCCTTGGCTTTGATTTCTGGACTATTAAGAGAACCTCACATACATCCTATTCCACTTATATAAACTGTAACTTGATATTTGAAAATTTATTTATTAAAAAAAATATACAATTTATTGGGGCACCTGGGTGGCTTAGTGGATTGAGCATCTGACTTTGGCCCAGGTCATGGTCTTGCAGTTTGTGAGTTCGAGCCCTGGCATCTGCCTCTGTGCTGACAGCTCAGAGCCTGGAGCCTTCTTCAGATCCTGTGTCTCCCTTTCTCTCTGCCTTTCTCCCACTCATGTGCTGTCTCTCTCTCTCTCTCTCTCTCTCTCTCTCTCTCTCTCTCTCAATAAATAAACACTAAAAAAATTAAAAAGTATATATAATTTATTGTCAAGTTAGCTAACATACAGTGTATACAGTGTGCTCTTGGCTTCAGGAATAGATTCCCACGATTTATGGTTTACCTATAACACCCAGTGCTCCCAACAAGTGCCCTCAGGAAAATGTTTTTTGATTTAGAACTGAACACAACACGGGAAGCAAAGTTTCCTTTCTCTAGTGTTTCCTGAATATATTGGACACCAGATCCTAGTATTAAAAATTTCAATTAAAGAAAGCATTTCTGGGTATTTCCTTTGTTTTGTAGAACTGAATTCCTTTTCATAACCATACTCTTTAGGCAATGCATGTAAGTGTGGTTGTGACTGTTTTAATGCTTATTTCATGGGAAGAATTCATAACCATAGCTAGCTATAATGGCCTATAAACATATGGCCATTCAGGAGCTTTTTCTTAAATATAAATCACAGTCAAAAACATTATACTGCATAATTATCTGGTCACATACGTTTGAGAACACATAATTTTCAGTCGATGAATCCATACTCTCAGTATCCACGGAACATAATTTATTTACATGCTTAGAAGGACTATTTATTGTATGAATTTTGGTTTAGAAAACCCCAAACACTGCTAGTTTCCACTTGCTTTATTTTTCATATGGCTTGGATAACTTATTTCTAGAATGGTCTTGGCATCCATGGCTTTCAAGGCAAGCTGTAAATAAAGAACTTTTCAATAGTTCTGGTTAAAATGTAGCATGAAGGTAACCGTAGCAATAAGAAACAAGAGTTGCACGTATTAACTGAGATGAATATAAGATTTTTTGCTTAAAAATTGAGGTATCCTTATATTTTGTGTTTTTAATATTTTTTAAATGTTTATTTACTTTTGAGAAAGAGAGAGAGAGAGACAGAGTGCAAGCAGGGGAGGGGCAGAAAGAGAGGGAGACACAGAATCTGAGCTGTCAGCACAGAGCCCAACGTGGGGCTTGAACTCACACACTGTGAGATCGTGACCTGAGCCAAAGTCAGACCCTTAACTGACTGAGCCACCCGGGCACCCCAGGGTATCCTTATATTTTGTAACCACTGGTGATCTTTTCATGTTTTCATGTATTTGAGGTTGTTTCTTAGTTGGGGGATATTCAAACTTAAAACACACACACACACACACACACACACACACACACACACAAACACACACAACACACACACTAATATAAAGTAAAATACATTATTAGCAATAAAAATAGATATAAATTCTTCAGTTGATCAGATTTATAGAGTTATTAGAGAATAATGTATTCTAAGCAAAGGTTAGTTTTTAAAAATTTAAGTTTCATTGGGAATGCAAGCTGGTGCAGCCACTCTGGAAAACGGTATGGAGTTTCCTCAAAAAACTAAAAATAGAACTACCCTATGACCCAGCAATTGTGCTACTAGGCATTTATCCATGGGATACAGGTGTGCTGTTTCAAAGGGACACATGCACCCCCATGTTTACAGCAGCACTATCAACAATAGCCAAAGTATGGAAAGACCCTAAATGTCCATTGATGGATAAATGGATAAAGAAGATGTGGTATATATACACAATGGAGTATTACTTGGCAATCAAAAAGAATGAAATCTTGCCATTTGCAACTACATGGATGGACCTGGAAGGTATTATGCTAAGTGAAATTAGTCAGTCAGAGAAAGACAAAAATCATATGACTTCACTCATATGAGGACTTTAAGAGACAAAACAGATGAACATAAGTGAAGGGAAACAAAAATATATATAAAAACAGGGAGGGAGACAAAACAGAAGAGACTCCTAAATATGGAGAACAAACTGAGCGTCACTGGAGGGGTTGTGGGACGGGGGATGGGCTAAATGGGTAAGGGGCATTAAGGAATCTACTCCTGAAATCATTGTTTCAGTATATGCTAACTAATTTGGATGTAAATCTTAAAAAATAAATAAATAAATAAAAATACATAAAAATAAAATAAAAATCTAAGTTTCACTATATTAACTGCCTTACAAAACTTTACATCTTCCTGAATTTAGATTGCTGATTAATCTAATAAAAACACAGTGCTGCCATTAGAGAAAAATGTAATTTGGGATTTGGAACGATGTTACATTTCAATAAATTTAATCTTTAAATTAATTTATAAAGTAACTAATGCAAAGTCCATGTATAGAAAGTGGCATAAAGGTCTTGGGAAAAGATGTTTAAGTTTCAACAATTTGGTAGTCAAGGCATTCATTTGAAGAAATCAAGCAAACATTAATATATCATCAGTGTAAGCATACACACAATGTATATAACATGGAGATTTCCATGCATGGTCATATAAATGTATATATACACATATCCGTGTGTGTGTGTGTGTGTGTGTGTGTGTGTGTATAACCAATATATATATATAACCTATATACATATATATATATATATATTTATAACCATGCCATATATATGTACCTATATGACACCAAATGGCCACAATTTCCTTCCATTTCTGCAAGTATACCATTTTTCTTTGTAACTTTGTAGCTCTTCCAACTGAAGTAAGGATTCTATTTATCCAAACCTTAATCTGGGATGTGGCTAGAGACAGAATAAAAAGTTTTAGTTGAATGGCTTTTGACAAATTTATAAAGCTAATACAGTTGAGAATGGATAGTTTCTTCAACCACTGTGCTAGAAGAATTGGATACGTATCTGCCAAAGGAAAAAAAAAACAGAAAACAAAACCAAATAATTTTGCACCATATGCAAAAATTTGCTCCATGATGGATCACAGAACTTAAATGTAAATATTTCAGAATATTATAGAAGAAATCAAAGCAGAAAATCTTATAAGCTTGAATTAGGCAAAAATTTCCTAGAAATGACACAAAATGACAATCCATACAAGTAAAATGTAATAACTCAGAATTTGTTAAAATTACAACTTCTGCCCTTCAAAAGATACTTCAAGAAAATGAAGTACATGAACAAATAGAACAAAATATTTATACAATATATCTGGTAAAACTTGTATATAAAATATGAAAAAAAGTTTCAAATAGACATTTAATCAAAATGGAACCTACATAGCCAATATGCACATGTAAAAATGCTCAACATCAGAAGTAATTATGGGAATAGAAGTTAAAACCACAATGAGATACCACTGAATACCTACTAGACAAGGTTACAGAACAATCAAATAAACAAATTGTGAAAACCCTGACAATACCGTGTGCTGACAAAGATTCAGACCATCTGGAACTTTCAAACAATGCTGATTAGAATTAAAAATAATACAGACTTTGGAAAACAGTTTGGCAATTTCTTGAAAAGTTAGAAAACATTTAGCACACAACTTAGGAACAATTAGAAAGGTAGGCATATGCCCAAGAGAACTGAAAAGTAAGTTCATAAAAAATAAAATAAAATAAGAACCTATGCAAATATTTACAAAGTTTTCAATAATAAGTGAAGAAAAAGTGGACATAATTCATAATTCCTTCAACTGGTAAATAGATAAACAACTTCCTGCATATCTACCCATGGGAATACTATATAGCAATAAGAAGGAAGAAAAAAAAGAAAAAAAAAAACCTACCACTATACACAGCAACATAGATGAATCATTACTGCATTATGCTAAGTGAAAGATGTTAGTCTCAAATGGTTACATACTATATGCTTCCAATTAGAAATATCACTGAAAAAAAAATAGTAACAGTAATGTAATAGTGTTTTCCAGAACCTGGGGGTTGGGACAGATATTAACTAAAATGTATGAAAGAACATTTCAGGTGATGTAATTGTACTCTTTTTGATTATAGTGGTGGTTAGAGGACTAAAACCATTCATCAAAAATAATAGAACTTCACACTGAGAGGGATACATTTACTGACCATAAATTATCTTTCAGGAAAAGCAACACAAAGAGAAGGAAAATATCAATGCAATTCAGCATGATAGAATAAAGAAGGAAGAAAGATAAGTATGCTCCTTTCAGAGGGAGTAGAAAACATGAATGGCAAAATGCAATGTATTAAACCATGATGTTCTGCAACCTGACAATGGATACACATGCATGCACACACACATACATTTAATATAATTTTTAATGTTAAAATATTTTAATGGAATGTTTTTCTCTATAATCAAGAATAAGGTAATTAAGTGAAATCCTGCAGTAAAAATCAGTATGCCACGCTAATTTCTATCTCAATGTAGTAGCTCAAATATTTGAAAAGGATATTTTAAGAATATATAACTTAAAATATAATAAATATGTTTAAACATAAAGATTAACAAACTCTAAGACATGCCATTGAGAGAAAATAACTAATATATGGAAAGACATATTCTGTTCATGGATTTATTAGCTCAATGTTTATGTTGCATTTTTCTCAAACTGATCTGTAAATTCAACACAATCTTAATCAAAATTCCTCTGTAATGTTTTTATGGAAATGCATGTATTGAATCTAAAATACAAAGCATAGATGCAAAGCATCTATAATCATCTAATCAACTTTGAAAAATGAGAATAAGCTGGAGGACTTAAACCACTTAATTTTTAGAACTAAGACAAATCTATAATAATCAAAGTGTGCTGTTAGCATAAAGATAGACATTCAGAAAATAGAATGGGTTAGAAACTCCAGAGATAGTGAGAAATATATGGTTGGATGATTTCCCAAAAACTGTCAAATTAATTCCATGAGGAAAGTATTTTTTTGATTTTTTTTAAATTTTAGAGAGAGAACACAAGCAGTGGAGAGGGGCAGACAGTGAGAGAGAGAGAGAGACAGAGAGACAGAGAGACAGAGTGAGCGAGAGAATCTTAAGCAGGTTCCACACCCAACATTGGGCACCACAGGGCCCCACGTGGAGATCCATCCCATGACCGGGGATCATGAGCTGAGCCGAAATCAAGAGTCAGACGCTCAACCGAGTCACCCAGGCACCCCAAATGAGGAAAACATTATTTTTTTTTAACAAATGTTACTAGTACATGCATTTGGAAAAAACAATCCCAATAATATAGATGATAGATATAGATTAGATATAGATATAGATACAGATATAGATATAGAGATATAGATATATAGATATAGATATCCTCAGCCCATACCTCTCACATCATTTACAAAATTAACCTAAAATAGATAATAGATCTGAAGTGTAAAACCTAATTACAACATTAAAAAAAACTTACAAGAATAAAGCATATGGGGGGGATCTGGAACTTGAATAGACAAAGATTTCTTAGAACATGGTGAGTACAAACCCTAAAAGAAAAATATATATAAATGAGACTATCAAAAACAAACAAACAACTTCCTCCTTTGAAAGATAAGTTTGATAAATTTAGAAGGCAAACCACTGACTGGGAGGAATATTCAAAATAGAAATTTGACATTAAATTTGTATTCAGAGCTCATAAAGGAGGTTTATGACTCAGTAACTGAGAAGAAAAAGAACCTGGTAACGGGTAAAATATAGAAAAAGACTCTTAACTAAGAAGATGTGTGAATGGCAAGTAGACACATGAAAAGATGTTCAACCTCTTTATTCACCAGGGAAATGCAAATTAAAGTCAATGGAGGGGGGGCTTTCACAAACATTAGAATAACTAAAATAAAAAGGACACAATGTTAAGTGTTGGTAAATATTGGAGCAATTGCTGAAAGGAATGTAAAAGGCTATAACTATTTTGGAAAACAGTTTGGCTGTGTACACACATATACACATACCATATGGCCTAGCTATTCTACTCCTAGGCATTTACCCAATATATATGTAAACATATGTCCACATGAAAAATTTGACATAGATATTTTAGCAACTTCATTCACAGTAGTTAAAAAAACTAGAAACAAAACAAATGCCCACCAACAGATGAATAGATAAACTTATTGTGGTATATCCATGCAAGAAAATATATCTTAGGAAAAAACTCAAAACATTCATACAGCATTTGAAAATATTTTTATGTGAAAGGAGAGACACTATAAAAGTATAATATGGTATCATTGCATTTATCAGATATTCAAAATATGGTATAATTAATATATAGTGATAGAAAGCAGATTGGAAGTTGCCTAGAAATGCCTTCAAAGGGCCATAAGAGAAAATTCTTACAAAATGTATGGTGAAAATATTATATAACTCACCAGGGCTTTCACAGAGAAAAGTGTATCTATGTGTCAAAATTCAATAACTGTACACTGAAATTGCTGCACAGTTAAAAATAAACTATTTTGGAATAGTTTTAGACTAACAGAAATATTGTGGAGATATTCTAGGGAGTTCTTATACACCCAACATTTAATTTCTGCTATTAACATCTTACACCAATATGGTATATTTGTTTCAGTTAATGAACCTATATGAATTCATTAGTATTAACTAAAGTCCTTACCTGATTCAAGGTTTCTTCCTTTTTACCTAATGCCCCCCTTTTATTTTTTTAATTCCAGGATTCTACCAGGGGTGCAATATTACATTACTGTAACAGTTTCACAGCCTTTCCAGGTTTTTGATGCCCTTGAAAGTTTCGAGGAGCACTGATCAGTTATTTTGTAAAATGTTGCTGAATTGAAATATGTCTAATGTTTTTCACGTGACTAGACTGGGAAACGTGGGAAATACTTGGCAAGAGGACCACAGAAGTAAAGTTGTGTTTTCATTACATCATACAGAGGTAGATAGCAGCAATTTGACTCATTACTGGTGATGTTAACATTGATTATCTGGCTGAAGTAGTAGTTGTTAGATTTCCCCACTATAAATTCACTCTTTTATCCCTCTTGACATTCAGTATTTTTTGGCAGGAAGTCCCTAAGTGGATTCACACTCAAGCAGTATAGAATTATGTCCCACCTCCTTGAAAGTGGATTATCTACAAAAATTATTTGGAATTTTCTGCATATAAGATTGGGTTGTTTTTCCTCCATTTACTCATTCATTAAATAATTTATATCAGTACAGAATCATGGATATTTATTTTACATGTGGGATTATCTAATACTGCTTTATTTACTTTGTTGCTAACATGTTTCTAGCTTTGGCTAGAAGTCATTGGGAAAACTCTTCTGTAAGAGCCTGTCATGTATTCCTTTAATGTGTCTCCATGATATTTTTTTGAGCACTTCCTTACTTGATGCAACTATACGAGCTTTCAAATTCATCTTGTGTATTTCCTGCCTCATGCTATAAATCAACCATTTCTCCAAGAAGCCCTTTTTTCATTGGAGAAAGGTATTAGAATCCATGTTATGGGTACAAGTTATGCTTTTTGCTACCAGATTATAGTTGCTCCTACATTCTCTTGGTGGTCAGAGCAAGAGGGTATATGTGTGTATCATTTATGTATAAATACTGATCTATATTATGTCTATATTTAACTACCTGCAGTTATACACATCCGTTTAGTAAATAACTAGAACCAGGATTGCTGGATTGTATGGTAACACTCTGTTTAGCTTTGTAGGAAACTTGCAAACTGTCCTCAAGATGGTTACACCATTTTGCATTCCCCCTAGCAATGTCCTTTTAATAGGTATGTAGTGGTACAGCATCACTGTATTAGGTTGCATTTCCATAGCGATGAATGATGTTGAGTTTCCTCTTCTTACTTTCCACGTGTGCATCATCTTTGGTAAGGTGTCTGTTCATAGCCTTTGCCTGTTTTTCATTGGGTTGCTTGTTTCCTTCATGTTGCATTTAAAGGTTTTTGTGTATTTTAGATCCAAGTCCTTCATTAGGTGTTTTGCAAATATTATCTCCCATTCAGTGCTCTGTCTTTTTCATTCTCTTAACACAGTCTTTTGCAAAGCAGAAGTTTTAAACTTTAATGAAGTCAAAATTACCTATTATTTCTTTCATGGATCTTATTATGTTACTGTATCTAAAAACTCATCTTCATGAATTGGTCATTCTTGAATCTTAATCATGAGAGCCTATTAAGATTCCTAGAGGCAAATTCCATGCAACTATGGTAGATTCCATGAGACTGAAGCTGAGGAGTTTCTAACTTGCAAGCCAGTTCACAGAGTGTCCAGGAATTTATCAAAATTATTATTATTGTTAATTTTATTTTAGAATGAGAGAGAGCACTCACGAGCAGTGGAGAGGGGCAGAAGGAGAGAGAATCTTAAGAAGGCTCCACATTCATCGTGGGGGCCTGACACGGAGCTCCATTCTGGGTTCCATCCCATGACTTTGGGATCATGACATGAGCAGATAACAAGAGTCAGACACTCAACCAATTGAGCCATCCAGGCGCCCATCAAAATTATTATTTAAGTGTTCCTACAAGCTATGACTCCAGGAGCTCCTGGTCCAGAAAAAGCAGAATTCAGCTGTGACTTTCTAGATTTCTGTCTCTCCAGATTTCATGGTGGTTATTTGCCTTGAAATCCCAGTCACCTAATGGGTCTAAGAGAAACCATTGATTTTCATTTTCTTGAGCTCTTTGTTGTGAGAATCTTGGTAACCCCTTCTAAGCTCTTTATATGTTGAGGCTTAACCCAAAAGTCAGTATCAATTTTTTTTGTATATAATTTAAATCTCAGTAAATTTGATTTAAAAAGAAAAGATATGTTAACACATACTATTACTCATCTGTACAATATACACTGTTGCAGAAATACCTTGTGTGAACAGGCAATGCATATGAAATCATTTATGAACATGAATTTGGTCTCTGACACGTCAAAATACCTTCATACTACACTTGGTCAGTTTAAGAATGCTTCATAATATGCATGAATGTCATATTTAATTTATTTCATTTGTCAGGGGATTCCTTTTTGATTGATCATCTTAAAAATTACCTCAAAAATACCAACTGCTGCATAAATACTTAATAGATAAACAAGCACACACCAAGTATAAATTTATTATGAACACAGTTAATCAAATTTTCAGAATTCATCTGTCAGTAGTATCAACATTGGTAAATAGAACAACAACAAAAAGCTATCTGTGTTGATAGCCCTGAAGCTTGATAGCAAATCTGGTTGAGTTATTAATGTGCAAAAACAAATTTTTCCCCCCTCGGTGAAATCTTTAAGCAATTATGAAGTTTTTACCTTTGCCATTCCTCACAAAATATTCAATCATTTATGTGTGTGTTTGGAAGGAAATATTTTTAGTCATATATTACACAGGTTTTATATGTGTTGTGCAAAGGGATCATGAACACATATCATTAGCATTAAACAATGAAGATAAACATAATCTTTTGGAGGAAAAACTTAAAATTTTTAAAGTAGCATCCCTACTGACTATTTCCTTCACTTTCATATTTAAATAGCATGGACTCTGCATAGCTCTCTGTATGCACAATGGCAGAGATGACAACTCAGAACCTGGAGCTTGCTTTGGATTCTGTGTCTCCCTCTCTTTCTGTCCCTCCCCTGCTCACACTCTGTCTGTCTCTCTCAAAAATAAATATTCAAAAAATTAAAAATAAAGAATAGGTCAAGACAAGAATAAAAGTAAGGATATCCATTAGAAGATGATAACAATGTAAGGGGGAGGTCTTGAGGTTGGGTCTAGGGAAGATATATTGAACACTGGTGGTAGTGGGATATGGTCAAAATATTCATTTATATCAATATCTACATCATCTACATCTATATATTTCCTATCTATCTATCTATCTATCTATCTATCTATCTATCATCTATCTATCTGCCTTAGGCCCAAGAGACATAAACAGTAAACGTCATTTACTGAGAAAATAAGAAAATAAACAGATATTGGGAGATCAGGGTAGAGATCAGGATGTTAGATTTTAAAAAATATTGTTTGAGATCCCTAATAGACACTGAGGTGGTTATCTACCAACCAGTTAGCTACTGAATATGTAGGGCTCCAATAACTTCATGTATCTACGTAAACAAAAAGTCTATGCCACTCATTTGGAAAGACATCGTGTGAAAGTACAGCTGGAAATAACACTGTCAAGTTTTGTTTTTGTAATTTTCACAGAAAATCTCAAGTGTCTGTAAATCCATTCTTATCTGAGCTCTAACCCAAACTGCATACTATTTATTTTAGATATATTACTTTCAGTGATGCTATATGGGATACCTTTTCTGGCTTATGTAACTGAATATTTCTGTTCCAATGTATTATTATTTTTTTTAATATTTATTTTGAGAGAGAGTGTGCATGTGCACATAGGAGGGGGAGAGAGAGAAGGAAAGAGAGATGGAGAAAGAGAGAAAGAGAGAGAGAATCCCAAGCAGGCTCCATGCTGACAGCACAGAGCCTGATGTGGGATTCGATCTAACGAACCGTGAGATCATGAATGACCTGAGCTAAAATCAAAAGTCCCACGCTTAACCGACTGAACCACCCAGGCGCCCCTCCAACGTATTATATATTAATAATGGGTGTTTTCTCAGGGACCCCAGCTGTTTCCACCTTTCCCAGTTCTTTGACACCTTAATGCCCACGTGTCTAACATTAATACTGAAAGCATAGATTTTTTCCCCCTTTGGCAGAATCCTTCTATTATTGAAACACATAGCTATGCAGAAAATCTTTGACAAGAAAAAGTAAATTAGACTCTTTTTTCTAATATTTGTGATTGATTGAGTTTATAGTATAAACATACTTTAGCCCAGTATGTTTAATTATTTTGTCCAACAGATCAATTTCATGTCATACAAGAATCCTGGGTTTGTTACCTTACAAAGTAATGCAAGAAAGCAATTTTATCACATTGTAATAGGATGTTCATGTATTCAGAAAAGTGATTAGGAAACCTAATATTAATAATCTCACAACTGAACTACTCTTACCATGGTTATT
The DNA here is from genome assembly GCF_007474595.2 of Lynx canadensis. Lineage (NCBI taxonomy): Eukaryota > Metazoa > Chordata > Mammalia > Carnivora > Felidae > Lynx > Lynx canadensis. Next base: position 50,923,948 of record NC_044319.2, on the reverse strand, counting down.
TTTTTCTTTAATAAAGTTTTACAAACATATTACATGAGGAAACCCTACTTATCTTTACTCAGTCTTGTGGAAAACAATGCTGTGTAGATTTTGGAAACTGTTGTTTTCAGTAAAATATAAACTTAGCATTCTCAGTCCTCTGTGAAGTCATTAAAATGAATGTTTATATTTCTTATGAAAAATTAAATTTATGTTATGTGAAATAATATTGGAAATGACATTAAACAAAAATACAGTAGCACATAGTTTAATTAAGGACATAAACATGTGCATAAAACTTTAAAAATTCTCTCTTAAACTTGTGTTATAATTAATTTAAAAAGAAAATTATATGTAATTTTTTAAATTATTTAATTCATTCACAAAATCCAGCAAACTTTATAAGAAAATGTTATGCTTAAAAAGTCATTTTATTATTTCTTAAATGTATTTATTGATTTTTAAGAGCGAGAGAGTAAGAGCGAGTGTGCGAGCAGAAGAGGGGCAGAGAACAAGGGAGAGAGAATCCCCAGCAAGCTCCATACTGTCAGCACAGAGCCCAATGCAGGGCCCTAACTCACAAACTGCAAGATCATGACCTGAGCTGAAGTCAAGAGTTAGACGCTTTACTGACTGAGCCACCCAGGCTCCCCGAAAATCATTTTAATTTTAAGTGTTTATAATGTGTGCTATTGACAGTGCTATTGACAGTAAACAAGTGCTTTATATGGGTTTGTGCCCTAATTAACCTTCACTGGTAATATCGTTTGTCAAGTGGCATATATAATGATTATGTAATTTCACTAAAATAAACATGCCTGATATTACTCAGATACATCTCTTTTGCCTTCAGAATCCTTTCTCTGAGCAATAATATTCCATATGCATGACATTTTAATGCTCTCTTTTCACGAAAATTGATGAAGTGTATATTCAAAAAGGATAAGTGTCTTAAAATCAAGCAGTTTAGAATTATTGTGTTTAGAAAGATAAATGAGCAATGATCCTTACTTTTTTTTCAAGATCAGTATGAAAAGCCCTAAAATTTCAGTTTAGTTTATATAAATATACTTCATAGCACATACAAGAGGAATCATTATTGTAAGGATGCATTTGAAGTGTGACTTTTCAAAAATAATGATAGAGAAAAGAAAGAGTGGCAGTTAGATAGCACAACTGTCTGGCACCATCGTGTTATTTTTATCAGCAACATAAATACAAAATTCAGTCAACATTTGCTTATTTTTTGACATCTTTCCAATAGGAGGTTATACTGAATTTCTTGCACTGAATACATGAAATGGAATAGTTTGTGTCATTGTGCTTGCGGAAAGCACAGGCAATCTGATACGACTCTAGCAGATTCAAAAAAGAAGGTAAAAGGCTGGTTTGAATGAACTTGATTGATGGACGACTGACTGGTTTTGAATATGATTGACTTTTATTTCTGCCTCTCAGATAACCTTTAGACTCAAAGCAACTGCAATAGCCATTTCTTCCCCTGTAGGAAGCGAGCAGTATAAACAAGGATGGGTTTGAGTGTATTGGATGCCCCAGCTGGTAGAAGAGGGCTTACTTGGTAGTTAGGCCTCCAGCTGTGCTCCTGAGTCAATGTCTAAATTCACCTAGAAAAGTACGTCTTTAGGGGAAGAATGGAGATATATGACTTGAAATTCGAATACTCCAAACAAATGTTTCTAAACCAATGGGGAAGAATAGCCTGTGACTCATTTATTAAATTTTGAAAATGTAAGCACAAGAACACCACCTGAGAGTTTTCCATGGAGGATAAAGCTAAATTTGATATGTATTTAGTGAGTTTGTATGTATTCTGTTCTTAGCAACGTATATTCCACGAATTAAATGTCAGTCATCATTATTCCTCTTTTGAATAAATAGCATCATTCTTTCTACTATGATTATTTGTAAAGCCCTGTGGTTATGTATGTCTAGCATATCAGTCTCAATGCTTTTGTGACTTTCTGATTTCAGACTGGTAACAGAAAAACTTAATTCACTCTTCCTCTCTCTATGTGTGTGTCTGGGGCCCTGTGTGTCTATGTTGACCTGGGAGGGTAGAAATTTAGCAGTTTTGTTTTTTTTTTTAATATTTACTTATTTCTGAGAGAGAGAGACAGAGTGCAAGTGGGGTGGGGACCAGAGAGAGAGGGAAACACAGAATCTGAAACAGGCTCCAGGCTCTGTCTGAGCTGTCAGCACAGAGCCTGATGCAGGCTCTCTGAGATCAGGACCTGAACCAAAGTCAGACTCTAAACCGACTGAGGCACACCTAGCAGGGGATTTTCTGATGTCCCCATCACACTTGCAAAGAATTATCTAAGGCTGAGACTTTCAATGAACAGCAACAAGTTGGCCGCTCCTTGGGCTCATTAGAAATTCAACTTAGTTGATGTCCAACTAACTGGGTATGGTCTTTGAAAGCAAGTTGTTTATAATAGATAAGAAAATGAGATAATCCTAAAAGCATTGTGTTTCACTCAAATAATTGCATTTAGTTGCAATGGATCCTAAATAATTTACTGAACACCAAGTCACTGTATTCAGTTGGGCATCCCCTTCCCTTGTCTTTCTTCATCAAATAAATAAACTAATTAACTAAATAATCATCTAGACACAATTTGATATTTAAAACATTACAAAACAACAGCAATAAAAAGCATTACAGCTGTTTTCATTGGAAAAAAATGTTTATTTCATAGAACGTAAGCTTAGTAAGAACAAGAAACTTGTGTGCATTGTTTGATTCTGAATACCCAATTCTAATCCTTGTGTTTGGCACGTGAAATGGGTTTTTTGCTTGTGTTTTAACTTTCAGTTTTATTCTTAAAGTGTCAGTGAATGAAGGGGAAAAGAAGACATTTGTGTGTTACATTATACATAATACCACATGGAATTTTTGGGAACAGAATTTATTTTATAAAAAAATTTATTGCCTCAAGTCTCTCACAGTTCAAGAGGCCAGACTCTGAAATCAAGGTGCCAGTAGGATTGTTTCCCTCTAGAGTCTCTCAGGGAAGATCTCTTACATGCCTCTCTCCTAGCTTCTGGAGATTTCTAGCAATCTTTGACGTTTTTTAGCCTCAGGCAGCATAACTCCAAACTCTGCCTCATGGAAAAGTATTTGAGTTACATAGTAAATTACACCTCAGAGATTTAAGATTTTGGCTGAAAACATTATTGTAAATATAGCATTTCTTTTGTAGGGGAGTGAGTGCTACTTGAACAAAGATATGATAGGGATGCCTGGGTGGCTCAGTCGGTCAAGCATCTGACTTCACCTCAGGTCACGATCTGGTGGTTCACAAATTCCAGTCTCACATCAGGCTCTGTGCTGACAACTCAGAGCTGGAGGCTGCTTTGGATTCTATGTCTCCCTCTCTCTCTGCTTCTCCCCCATTCATGTTCTCTCTCTCACATAAATAAATAAATAAATAAATAAATAAATAAATAACACAAAGATGTAAACTGATATGTCTATAATTTAATTAATTCAGTTCAATGAACTCATACCAATTTAATTTCCTTAATAAAAAAACTCTTATGTTGCCTTTATTATTAATTTTTAGTATAATTTCATGTTTATAGTCAGAAAATTTTTAGAAAGTACAATCCTAAAAGTGTTGCATTTTACCTTTATGTAAAATACAGGTTAAAATTAAATATTGCTTCTTTATTTTGGTATCGTAGAACTTCATAAAGATTTACGTGTAATAAAATGTATAGGTAATTCGTCATAAATTCCCAATTTATAGATGGCAACTGTTACTGTATATGCTCTTAAAATAATAATTAATTAAAAATTGAGGATGTACATGTATTTCATACTATCTTATCAAATTCAGTTTTTCAATTTTTTTGTATCACACTTAATTTCAAATCTTAGAATATTTACTTATACCTTATTTATTTCATAATGACAAGAATACAGCCGATTATAGTGCATTTGAAAGCAAATGTTTGTACCAGAACATAAAATAAATATAGAAATTAAGCAAAAATTATATCTTACTCTACCAAATTGAAAAGCGTTTGCACTTGGGAAACGAAATGAGGATTTCATGCACTCATATAGAATATAATTTCCTTCATCCCTGAAAGAGGTTTGCTTATAGCATACATTCATTCATTCTGTCAGATAGCTGGTTAACAAACATGTTTGAACAGCTCCTGTGAGCCAGGCCCACAAATCAGTACACTTACTGCATATTGCCAAACCTTTTCACATCTGTTATAATTTCATACACATAATTTCATGCACTTCATCTTTTAAATTTGATGTTGAATACTATCATGCCCTTCTCAAATATAATTGTCAACACTGCTCTTAAATAAATATTATCAAATGTTTACTAGACTTAATCACCATGAAACTATCTCTAAATGTATTATCCATATTTAATACACATTATACTAATGTGGCACCCTAGTTTAATGGATTTTACATAATTTCTTAATGTTTTGTGTCACATGTTGGTTTTGGTTTTAAATAAAAAGCTCTTAGAGATCAGCGGTTTTGCTTTGGTTTTGTCTTCTTTTTACTATGAAGTGGATAAAGATTCTAGAAGGACAAGTGTACATCACCACTCTGGTGTAAAGGTAAATGAAACTCTAATTGCTAACTCCTCATTTACAAGCTATGATTATTTAACACATCATCAGGCATGGGTAACTTTTGGAACATTGAACAGCAAGTTGTGATTCAAGACTGATAGCCTGTATGTGCAATTTAACAGTATGTTCCTCCTATATAAGCAATGATGTTTGGACTGGCTTTTCGAAACAAATCATATCCTTTTACCTTCTGCAGCATAAAACAATAGAATATTTACAAGAGGAAGTGCTTTCTTACCAAAAGAAAATGAAGGAGGAAGTATCTGAAATAAATGTATGGAAACAAACTGAATTTGGCTTTTCGAAGACATCTATGTTGTGGAGGTACTGTCACAGAAAATGGTTAGAGAGAATCTGAATCAGCATGAAATGAGATATTTTGAGGGTTATTGAACACTATTCATTTTCATGGAAATAGGACAAGGTTATTTAGCACAGGTGTTTCTGTAATTGTGATGCATTAGCAAAATTAGCTGTGTTCAATGGCCCTCACACTTGCTCTGCCACCTGTATGTGAAATGGCCTACTGTTACTACAAAGAGATTTGATGCAAATCATGTACTGTAGAATTAAGTTCAAAACCTATTTGTGATTATACTGCCTTATTTTGTTAAATAAAACTTTTCTCCTACCATTTTTTTTTCTTTTTTTTTTTTTTTTTTTTTTTTTTTAAGATTTACTTTATTTTTAGAGAGAGGGCCCAAGCAGGGGACAGAGAAAGAGGGAGAGAAAATCTTTTTTTTTTTTTTTAATTTTTTTTTCAACGTTTATTTATTTTTGGGACAGAGAGAGACAGAGCATGAACGGGGGAGGGGCAGAGAGAGAGGGAGACACAGAATCGGAAACAGGCTCCAGGCTCTGAGCCATCAGCCCAGAGCCCGACGCGGGGCTCGAACTCACAGACTGCGAGATCGTGACCTGGCTGAAGTCGGACGCTTAACCGACTGCACCACCCAGGCGCCCCTATGGGAGAGAAAATCTTAAGCAGGCTCCACGTTCAGCACAGAGCCCAACGTGGGACTTGATCCCATGACCCCGGGATCATGACCTGAGCTGAAATCAAGAGTTGGACGCTCAACCAACTGAGCTACCCAGGCATCCCTCTTTTTTATTTTTATTTCTGAGAAAAAAGAAACTTAGAAAAATGAGCACAATGTAGGAAATTCTGAACCATGTCGGAGAGAGAAAATATTCAGGAGTAAGAAAGCAATTGTTTAGGTAACAGTTAAAGATGAAAAGCTTCTAATACTGAAATCCTGACCAAAATTTAAAGCTGCTTTCATACTGAGAGATTGCTTGTACATTGATCTCTAAGGATTCTAGATAAAATTCAAAAGCTTTTGGCCCAGCCAATTAAATATAACTCTCTCAGAGTATCCTAGAGATACTTACTCACATTCAAGTTTTCTAACCATTGATCAGGGGATTAAGTTGCATGGAAGAGATATGATTTCTTAAGATGAGATAACGCCATTTAAAATATCAGTGTACAGTACTTGCTTTTGCAAACTAACATAAATAGCATATGATATAAAGAACAGTCCTTAAGAATCGGCAGAGGTAGAATGCTTTACTGCTTTCATCATTATGAAGAAAATAGAGAGGGTGCCATGGAATCATAAATATTTTACTTAAAAATGTTTCTAAACCATTGAATTCAAAACTGGGAGGCACCTGGGTGGCTCAGTCGGTTGAGTGGCCGACTTCGGCTCAGGTCATGATCTCGCGGTCTGTGAGTTCGAGCCCTGCTTCAGGCTCTGTGCTGACAGCTCAGAGCCTGGAGCCTGTTTCAGATTCTGTGTCTCCCTCTCTCTGACCCTCCCCCGTTCATGCTCTGTCTCTCCCTGTCTCAAAAATAAATAAACGTTAAAAAAAATAAAAAAAAACAAAAAACAAAAAAACAAAACAAAACTAGGATTGGCCAGTCACTGGAGTCTGATGCTTTAGGATTGACAGCTTTGACTGAATTTTTTAAAAAATCAAACAAAACTGTAACTACATGATGTAAACTATTATATTTATTAATTTCATTAGAAATTACATATGTATCCGCGCAATATTCTTTGGGCAAATAGTTGATTGCGTGACTACCACAGTACTTCCCAAGTAACTGCTTTGTCATTATGAAGACAAATCTTCAGTTTTACTGTTTTTTCAATTAAAATATAACTTCTAATATGTATAAGTAATGAAATTATTGTTATAAGTTGATTTGTCATAGATAAAACCTGAATTATTACAGGAAACTATTTTCAAAGTTCCGTCAAATTAGTTCAGTAATAACAACAGGTACATAAATGTTATATTAGTGTGTGTGTGAGTGTGTGTGTGTGTGTGTGTGTGTGTGTGTGTGTTGTTCTTGTTGCTGTGTTTTGCAGGCATAGGTGTGTGTGGTCTTTGAAAGAAATTGTGAAGCCCAGAACTGATCACTGACAAATAGTCAGTTAATTCTGAATCCTTTCATTGGGAGCCCGTGAAATTTCATCCTTATCTCCACTTCTGGACAAATCCACAGAAACCTCCCAGAGTGTGATAGTTCTTTTGACAGCTAATAATATTTCAGAAAATCTACTGCTCTAATAGGTATTTCTTGTTTGGAGTTATAAAATCACGTATTACTACCTCAGCTACTCCATAAGTCAGCAGTATAATGGAAGCATGATTTCAAAATTTGCTTTCTATTTTATTCAACTAAAAAAAATGAAAAACTATGCTGTTGACGTAAGAATTTGAAATTTTTGACATCTTTGACGGAGCAAAAACTGTGCAAATCTTTCATAAAAAAGGTGATGCTATGCTATTCTCTCAAACTCAAAACGGTATGTGTCTTTGACCAAATAACAAGTCTGTTTCATGACAGAGGCAGGACAACCTGCCTACTCAGAGTATTGAACATCATATGCCCATGGTATTTTTTTATTTTGAAAAAGAGAGAGTGCATGTGCATGTGAGCAGCGGAGGGGCAGAGACAGATAAAGAGAGAATCTTAAGTAGACTCTCTGCTTAGCATGGAGCCCCAGTGTGGGGCTCTACCTCATGACCATAAGATCATGACCATGAGATCATGACTTGAGCTGAAATCAAGAGCTGGATGCTTACACAACCGAGCCATCCAGTCATCCCTGCCCATGACTTAAAAAAATTTTTTTAATGTTTATTTATTTTTGAGAGAGAGACAGACAGACAGAATGTGAGTGGGGAGGGACAGAGAGAGAGGGAGACACAGAATCCGAATCAGGCTCCAGGCTCAGAGCTGTCAGCACAGAGCCCAATACAGGGTTCAAACTCATGAAGCTGGAGATCATGACCTGAGTCAAAGTCGCTTAACTGACTGAGCCACCCAGGTGCCCCATGACTTTTTAAAATTGTAATTACCAGTTCTTCTTGATTCTTCTACCTCACCATGGATTCCTAATGCCAAATATCATGGGATCATAAGAGATACTTTTGAGCTATTTTGGTCCTTTTTACTATCTGAAAAAATCTCTTCATTGTCTTTTTTCTTTTATCTATGTTTTACAATTGGTCACATGCTATTATCTCTAGTTCAGTCACCATAGTTCAAATCTTCATATGACCTTTAAAGCATGTCTTGACTTCTTAAGGTCAACAGAGAACTTTGTTACTGGAGTTGCCATCATAATCATTATGTTTTTATCTTAATGAAATATCATGTGTATCATCAGTTCCATGCCTGGGCTCATGTACCTGAGTACATGGTAGGGACTCAACATGTGTATAATAAATAATTCAATTAAGTGAATGTCTATGTCAGTCTCTGCACCAAGATCACTTTTTCAAGTATTCTTCTGATAAAGTGAGAGTACCATGCTAGATCTAGACTAGTTACTCTTTCTTCCTGGGTTTGAATTGGAAAGAAAATAACAACACATCCTGAGCTATGTTTTTAAGACATATGAAATGCCTACAAACCACATTTAATAATTCCTAAAGATAGAAGCAGTTATAACTATCAGAGCCCTTTACCTTATATTTTTAACATAATGCCATTCTTTGAAGGAAAAAAAATCCAAAACTTCATGTTTATAAATGCAAACATATTTTCCTTGTAGTACATATTGTCCCTGACTCACGATGGTTTGACTTAAGAGTTTTTGATATTAAAATAGTGTGACAGTTAAACACATTCAGTAGAAACTGCACTTGAAATATTGAAGTTTGAACTTTGCCTGGTCTAGATTTATGCGGTAAAGTCCTTTCTCGTGATATTGGGCAGTGCCAGCTGCAGCTACCAGCCGGCCATAGGATCACAAGGGTCAACAATCATTCTGTACCCATACAAGCATCCTGGTTCTCACTTTCATTGCTATATTTGGCAAACTACACTTTTTTATATTAGTGTTTATATAAGTGGTTTATTATAAACCACTTGTTGTTTGATGATTTTGTCTAACTGTAGGCTAATGTAAGTGTTCTCAGCACGTTTCAGGTAGGCTAGGCTAAGCTATGATGTTCGGTAGGTTAGGTACATTAAATGTATTTGCAACTTACAATGGGTTTATCAGGATGTAACCTTATGGTAGGTCGAGAAATATCTGCATACAATGCATTCAAATTACATGCTGCAAATATTATATTAACAAATATCACCATTTCTTTTTTACCACATAGCTACTTATTATACACTACTTTGTATTGGCAGTTTCAAATACTTTTACTTCCTTTCACCTAGCAGATAAAAGTTTGAAAAATGACACAAAGAAACAAACACAATATTTATTTGTTCAAGTTCACTACTGTCAGACATAATCAAGTACATTTTTAAAAGATGGTTTTTTGAGGCTGTCAAGAATTTAGTTAAGCTACTCCATGATGTTGCTGTGTCAACTTTCATTCTGTTTGGCAAGCAATCTGCAATGACCTTCAGCTACACCAGCCCTTCATACAAATTCCTTCCCCAGATAGCAGCCCACAGAGTCACAAGGAAATGCAAGTTCCTGATAGATTTCTCTAACAACTCTTGGCATCAACAGTATCCCTTGCCTCCTAGCTTCTTCCCCTTATGTGCTCCTTGGATAAGATTCCTGCGGGGCTCACCAAAATCCAACTCCTTTGTTCTGAATTGACCAATCCAGCTTTAGCCCAGGATCCCCATGGCACTCCACTCAGAGATCCTTATAGAGGCATACATATGTCCATGACCTTGCCTCTGTCTGCACTCTGCCTTAGCCTCCCAGTATGGCCCTTTGAAACATGCTGGGCACTTCTTGCAGGATCTATGAGTAATAAATATCTCAGTTCCCATTTCTTTTGTGGTCTGTTGTTGAATGTGGCTCACCAGCTGGCACTCTGTGCTCTACTTCACAAGTGTCAGTCTTCCAAATTCATAACAGAGGTCAATGTCCAAAGAGTTTACAGATGAGAAGAAATTTCAAATTTTTTTTTTTTTGTGGTGAATAAACGTCAGACTTACGCTTCTGATCATTGCAGACCAGATATTTTAGAATAACCCAAACTGCATTTCACATGTAAGTAAATAAACAGTCAAGAATTGGCAGGCTAGATAGAGTCTAGGAGAGAAAAGGAAACTAAGGAGATGAGGGCTGCTTCTGCCCTGGAACCATGTTATTTCTAATGGTGCCACTATTTCCTTCCTACCTGGTCCTCTTGAAGGGTTAATGAGAAAAAGTTGGAGGTGAGGGTCCACAGGGTTTGAGGAGCCAGTTTGGATCAGGACACTAAAGGTTGTTAGTATACTAAAGGAGTCTAAAGAAATCTAAATTAAACCAATTGACTGCATACGGCCTGGTTGCTATTCACTCAAGTGGCTCAGAGAATCCGAAACTCTGTGTTTATATTAAAGTAATTCAAAATTTTGAGTGCCCTTATCCTCCTTGCATAAGCAAATGATAATCATTTGAGGAAGAAAACATCATTTTCAAGCCTGTGGACAGTCAGAAACAGGGGCACTTTGGGTGGGTCAATCCGTTGAGCCTCTGACTTCAGCTCAGGTTATGATCTCGCTGTTTGTGAGTTCGAGTCCCACATCCAGCTGCTGTCAGTGCAGAGCCCACTTCACTTCAGATCCTCTGTCCCCCTCGCTCTGCCTCTGTCTCACTTGCGTGCTCTCCCTCAAAAATAAGTAACAGTCAAAAACAGTGTTCACATACCATATTTTGCAAATGCACACAAAGAAATATGGATGGATGAAGCCAAAATACACAGTGAGGGAAAAAAAAAAAAAAAAAACAACAGACACAAAATAAAAAAAATTCAAAAAAATGCCAAAGAAACTATAAATACTATGTTGGAGGAGAAGAAATTAGCCTGGAAACTTCAACAAAAAATAACTGCAGTAAAATCACACAGAAATTTAAAGACGAAAAATGTGAAGAAGGAAAAATAGCTCAGTAGATTGGTTTAAGAGCGAATTATACATAGCTTAAGTAAAGAAGCAATGAATTGCAAGTAACGTCATTAAAAAACCTAGAAAAAGTATGCACACAAATATTACACACAGATTTAGATACAAATTTATAAAGATACATGTGTAGAGAAAGATGTAGTACATATAAGTGTTTGAGTCTTTGAGGATATTTATGAACATCATATGTATTGAAGAAAAGAGACGAAAATAAGAATGGTATAGAAAAATATTTAAAAGCTAATTGCTAACGATTTTCCAAAATTAATGAAATACATTAACCAAAAGTATCAGGAAGGCAGACAATTTCTCAGCAATGAAACTAAAGAAAAACAAAACAAATAAAACAAAAACAAAAACAAAAAAAAAAAAAGAAAAAAGAAAAAACAAAGCCAGAGCAATGAAAGCATAAGTTTAAATAGAGCTTCAAAAAAAAAAATAAATAAAGCTAACTAAAATTATTTTGTACCTATATACAGTTCATATTCCCTGACCAACAAGTCTGCTTTTGATTTTCTTTTTAGCTAAAGAATAATGTTTCTCAGTAACGTCAATAAACATCTACAAAACAACAACAAAAAAAAATAAATAAATAGAGCTTCACTGCAAAGCAAAAAAAAAAAAAAAAAAAGACTAACCAACAATTCTCTACACAACAAAACTATCTTTAAAAATAAAGATAAAATTAAAACATTTTCAGATTAAAACTACTGACATATTTTCCATGATTTTTTTAAGTGAACTCTGATATCAAAAGTCACATGTACCAACTGAGCCAGCCAGGCACCCCTCCATCACCCTTTAAATGAGGGCAACAAAACCCAGATTTTTCTTTAGTTTTTTTAAACGTTTATTTATTTTTGAGAGACAGAGAGACCAAATGTGAACAGGAGAAGGGCAGACAGAGAGGGAGACACACAATCTGAAGCAGGCTCCAGGCTCCGAGCTGTCAGCACAGAGACTGATGCAGGGCTCAAACTCATGATCCACGAGATTATGACCTGAGCCGAGGTTGGATGCTTAACTGACTGAGCCACCCTGGTGCCCCCAAACCCAGATTTTTTACAATGGTGTCAATCAGCTCCACACCTAGCCCTCTTTGCCCTGCTGGTGATCATGGAAGGTTTTTGTTTTGTTTTGTCTATGGCATCTTGATAAAAGTCATCTGTAAAGCCTGTGGTGGGATGTTGGAAAAGGGTGAGACTCTTCTCCCTAGTTCTCTGTGCTCCTCTTGGCTCACACCTTTGGAGCACAGGACCAGCACTGTACATCAGATCTCCGGGAACAGCTTCCTGCAGCCCCCCAGGCAGCAGCTTTCCAAAGAGCCTTACCAGCATAGTGCATCAGCAAAACTCTCTGGTATCTAGTAGGCCACAATCACATCCTCTCTAAGGAGTCCCTGTCTCAGCTCTGGTGGGTAGAGGTTCTTCCAGATTTATTCTTTCCTTGAGTCCTTGCCTGAAGCCTTAGAAGGAGCAGTAGATATGCCCTATATTTGCTATTCTTACATTTTTAGTGTTCTCTTTACCCTTCAGTAGATAATTTCCTGCAATAGGTGACAAGTCTTTAAACTTCTCATACTCAAAATACTGTGGAGTTTCAGTCTCCTGGACATTAATTGATAATGATGTCTTTCATAGCTGTACAGTATTTAGTCTCTGTCATTGCTCTGGAATAGTCTTCTACCGTTTCCCCCCTTGCTCACTTCTCTTTGGCCACAGTGATGAACATCTTGTTCCTAGAACATCTTCCTAAATCAATTTGTTTTTCTTTGCTACTAGAGCAGACTTACTGTTAAATATCTTCTTAGCAAAGTGTTTTTTCCTCATATTATATGAACTAGTACTCCCACTGCAATATCTTCTCTCTTCCTTATCCTGATTTAATTCTCATCAAAGCCCTTATCACCACATGACATGATCTGGTAATTTATTTCTATGTTCATTCTATGACTCTTCTTACAGAAAGTCACACCCTTACAGGCACACACATAGTCTGTTTGATTTCTGTGTAATAGTTGTGTCCATGTCCAAGTGTAGTCTAGCAAAAACGGACGCTAATCAAATAACTAACTGAATAAAGGAATACATGCCTTACTTTCCAGATGAGAAAACTGAGACTCAAATATGTTAAGCAACTTGAAGTGTAATTTAAAAGGTAGAAATTCAAGGTCTTCATAGAGAAAATGTAGGTTTAAATCAAGGTTTTGCTGCTTCCATCTATGCATTTTAGGTGTATTTCTTAAATCATCAGTACTTCATTTTCCTTGTCTATAAAAGGAGGATTATAACAGTAACTGTGCATGTTCAGATTAAATAGAATTATTTATATAATATACTTAGTGTAGTGCTCAAGACATACTAGCAACTCAATATATTTAGCATCTTATAATTTACTACAGTTACAAAACTGTAAATGTAGAACATGATTTTTCTGGACAGACAGAGAAAGTGGTTAAATTGCTAAAACTCACAAAACAATGATTGGTTTTCATATGAGTGTATTAATAACTTCTTGCTAAAATCATATTGACAAAAGAATGGGTAACGAGGCTGACCAAATAAAGTGCTATAATGTGACTGGAATAACCATGTAAAAGTAATGATGTTGTCTTAATTTTCTTTGATTAGATCCTGACATTATAGGAGAGAACATGGGAACTAGACAAATGAGAGAGATGGACAAAGAGACAGACAGATACAGACATGCATAGGTAGATATTTATATTTCTAAAAATCCATACATGAATACTTAGATTTTTAAATACCGTTAAACACAAATAGATTCCTTTGTTATTGAAACACTGTCAGTTTTTGCTTTTTTGTTCCTTTTCTTAGTTTATTTATGTATTTTGAGAGTAAGCTCGTGAGTTGAGGGACAGAGAGAGGGAGAGAGAGAGAATCCCAAGATTCCACGCTGCCATTGTGGAGCCTGAGATGGGGTTGAACCCATGAACCCTGAGATCATGACCTGAGCTGAAACCAAGGGCTGAATGCTTAACCGACTAAGCCACCCAAGTGTCCCTATCAGGTTTTTTTTTTTTTTAAGACAAATCAGTGATTGACTAAAACCTTTATGCTTAAAATTCAACATTTAAATATTGTATCTAGTTTTAAGAAGTTGAGAAAAATATTTTAAAATGTGATATATTACACTTTCCTAAGCAATTTGTTTTTGAAAATAATTTTGTAACCTCTTTGAATATAATTGGTATTTTATTTTGGTTACATGTTTATTAGTAGACCCTTGAATCAGATGGCTTTAGTTCTATATTTTAGAAGCAAAAAGCAATAGGTTGATCAATAGTCCTAAAGGCATGTTATTGATGTGATAAATGTTTGAGACAGAAAAACATTACTAGTGTCCACCATTACACAGAGAAAATGAAGTAAAGATCTTGTATAATTATCTCATTAATTCAGATTACCCCTGTGTCAACTGAAAACATTTTTAAGCACTAAACCGTAGAGTTATAACCACATTAATTAAAAGGAAGTTATATTCAATGTGAAATAATCCCTCCAAAATAAAAAAAAATGATTCATTTAATTAAAGTCCTTCTTTTGTTTTAAATTGGTTATTTAGATATATAAGATTATATATATATATAAGATTATTATATATTTATATTATATATATATTATTATATATTTATATTATGTATATATAAGATTTTATGTGTGTGTGTGTGTGTATATATATATATATACATATATATATATATACATATATATATATATATACGTATATATATATATATAGTGTATAAGGTAAAAATATAAGATTAAGGTAAAAATAGCGAAATATAATCAGGTCTCACTTATTCTTATAAGAATAAATACCACTAAATTATACTCTAAGTCAGTGATAAAAATGTACTGGAGTTTACAAAAATCAGTATTAACTTGGGGAATCTCCAAACATGGAGGCATAACTATTGACCTGTTTTATTTTTCTAATGCGGATCTCCTTATTGTGCTATGTAAGAATCTCTTTTTATTCTGCCATTTGATGACAAATGAGCCTTGTTTCATCAGTTGGCAGTTAATCTTAATAGAACAGACTTATTCCATAATTTAAAAAAATGCAGTTTTTTTGTATGAAAATCTCACTGTCCACCTCTATTCAAAGTTTAGTTCATTTGCTTGTATTTCAGTGGTCTTAAGTAGAGGAGAATACTTAAGTAGAGGAGAATACTTCACTGACTTTCCTCTGTCTCTTTCCATGTCTTCCCATTCTGGTTTGGGGGCAAGAAAGAGTAGAAGAGGAGTATCTCCTGTAGTGACCTCCAGTTGCCAGTTATATTGCCTGTCTACATCTGATTGATGAGCTTTCTGGTGGGTTTCATGATAGGGTACTGAATGGATTCTTCTGAAGTCTATGGAGGCCCCCTCCTACTTTCACTGACAGGGAAAATGGAGCTCTATCTAAACTGTTTGTTTCTCTTCTCTTTCCTCTCCAGCTCTCGTTATGAGGTACACCTCACACACAATGGTATTTAAGATACCTTAACCTGGTGAGTGCCTCTTTGAGAACGTCACCAAGGTGGCCCAGGCCCAGCTACTTTCCATGCTGAACTTTCATATCATGAGTAACTCAAAATGTGGAAATGGAATGTGTATAACTGCCGCAGTCTCTACAGCTTTTTCTGTGCACAGGGTTGTGTATATGCTGGAGAGCAAGGTTACTGTACACACACTGTATTCACAGGATCAACCTTTGCTGTTTTACAGTAAATCGTCTGGGATTTCTATCATTTGGCTGTGGGAAGGCGAAGAGCCCCTCCTTTACAAAGAGAAGAAAATTACATCTTTACAAGTCTTCTAACTACTCCAAAGGTCAATACAATTTCTTCCCTCTTATTCTTTATTTTTTCTGAAACTTGATGACAACAAAGTCATGGTAATTTGGGCAAATGTACTGATCATACATCGTAAACACTGCAGGGAGTTGGCAGGGGTTGACTGCTAAAAACAAGTCTTACAACATAAAATATGGAAAATATGATGCATTTCCCATTAATTTGGGCTCTAGTTTGTCTCTCTTCTGTATATATTTGTCTATGAAAAATTTTATTTATATTATTCCATGAGATCAATCTATACCTGTATCTGAAACATCTATATTTAGCTATCTAAACATGTATATATGAAAATAAACATAGCTTTATTTGAAGTCCACAGGATACTGTGCAATCTGTATGCCTACTAGGAATTTTAGTGGAAAAAAAAAACACATTCTAATCTCCCTCTATAGGAATTTAAAAATAGATATTTTTAGCATTCTTACAGTAATGGGATAAGATGAGAGTAGAATGGTCTCTTAGCTCAATATTTTATCTCATGCTTTTGATAATGGTCCCTTTGCTGATGGTTCCCAATGACAAATATGTTCCAGCAATTTCTTTCTTTCCTCTTTCTTTCTTTCTTCCTTCCTTCTTTCCTTCCTTCCTTCCTTCCTTCCTTCCTTCCTTCTTTTCTTTCTTTCATTCTTCTTTCTTTCAGTTTCAAAGAGAGAGAGCCAGGCAGAAGGGAAGAGGGAGAGAGAGTGAATCTTAAGTAGGCTCCATGCTCAGCACAGAGTGCAACACAGGGCTTGATCACATGACCTGAGCCAAAATCAAGAGTCGGACGCTCAACTGACTGAGCCACCCAGGTGGCCCAGAAATTTCTTAATAGTTGCTATTTGTGAAAGTATTTCTTTACAGATGCACAATTTCAATGGTGATCATTTCCATATGATTTCACAACAAATTTCAGGAGCAGCATCATATTTATTAGGAATCTCTTACTATTCTGAACAGTAAATGCAACTTTCACATAACATCTGTGAAACTACTTTCCCCTAGTTTTCCTTATCATTATGTCCATCCTATCATCTATCTCTATCTCTCTCTGTCTCTATCCCTATCTATATATTTATATCATTTCTCTATCTCTATCACTATCTATCTTTCCATCTGTCTATCATTTTTGCATCTTCTCTGTTCAAATTACAACTGTTGCTCTCTCAGGACTTTTAAATTTGTTCTTAAGATGGTTTTATCTTCATGCTAACCTTTCTTATGACCTCAACTGCCACATATGTTGTAATGAATTTTGAAATCAAATGTTTGGCTTAGACACTTTTGTGCTCCAGATCCATAAAGATATCAACTCAATTAAGAAAAGTGATATGTCATCTCTCACCATCTATGGGGTTATTTTGTGATTTCTTTTTCAGTGTGACAATCCACTCTGGATACTTCCTCTTAATTTACCTCTACATCCACACAACCACCAGTTTCCTCTGATTCTAATATTACACTAATCTAAGCAATTATTTCCTTTCCATTCTATCTTTGTTTAATTCAGCTTTTATTATTCCGAACATGAACTATTATTATGGTCTTTATTTATAAGGTGTGCTTCATACTGCCCCCTCAACACACATCGAAAGAAGCAAATACCCACGATGCTGCAAGAACGATTTTGCCAAACATACCTGATAGTTTAAATCATCCGTTAAAATTATCATTCTCTAAAAAGATTTAGGTTAAAGTTCATTCTCCTCAACTTACCAGTAAGCCCGGACTAAGCTTTTATAATGTTAATAAAGAGAGTTTGACAATCAACAAAATTGTTTTCAGGAAATAAATTTGGTAAGATTACTTATTAATTTATTTTAATCACCATTAATTTCATATATCTTCCTCATTTATTTCAAAGATTGAATATTTCTAAAATAAGACAACATACATAGTGTGAATTTAAAATGTGTTTATGTATCACATAAAAATATGAACTAGGAACATTTAGCTTAGATAAAGCACATAATTGTCTTAAATTTAAAAATTTTTATATGATCCATGGAAATTTGCTAAAAATTCTTTCATTTTTCAAGTATTTGTGTATTATTACATGCAAGTAGGTAACTTTTTCCATATACACTAATAAAGCTCAGTTATTTTCTGGAATGGGTGAACACATATCAGAAATAATTGCTGAGGCATCTGGGTGGCTCAGTCGGTTAAGCATCTGACTTCAACTCAGGTCATGATCTCACAGCTTGTGAGTTCAAGCCCTGAGTCAGGCTCTGTGCTGACAGCTCAGGTCCTGGAGCCTGCTTTGGGTTCGATGTCTCCTTCTCTCTCTCTCTCTCTCTCTCTCTCTCTCTGTGCCCCTCCACTGCTCACACTCTGTCTCCCTCTCTCAAAAATAAATAAACATTTAAAAAATTAATAAAAAATAATTGCTAATGGTTAAAATTAAAATAGATACTGCTGTTATTAATATGTATCTAACTACTTGCATGAAACTAAAAAAATGGAAAATCTGTTGAGATGCAGACACATGTGGTATGTGATCCACTTCTTGAACTGCTCACTTTAAAATTCAAAATGAAAAGAGCAACAAGTCCATTCACTTCTTATTTTGTCTGTATCCATTAACTATTAGTAATTATATTAATTTTTCATGAATATTACAAAAATAATAAATAAGTACCAGGGACTAATCTGTGGCTCAAAGAACAAAACAGCTATATTTGATACATAGAAAATCTATGACTGGGAAAGTCATAATTCTCTGTAAGAAAAATAATCTAAAGATCTTTCTGTTCATAAAAATGCTGGGGGAAAAAGGCAAAAAGCAAAAAGCAAAAACAAAACAAAAAATTGAGGAAAACCCAGATAATCACTTTGATCACTTGAATAGATTTTGATTGATTTAATTGAATATATTTAATGGATATTTGACTGCTTGAATGAATATGGAATACAAATCTGTAGAAATGGAAAAAAGTACAGATTTGCAGTAAACAGTTTTATTACATAATTTATGATCTCATACTTAACTTTGAAACAGCTATAGTCTCAAGGCACTCAATATTGCCATGTAATTTGCCATACTGTCTTATTTACTGACACTAGATTTCTGTACAGCAAGGATGGAATGAGAGTTTAAGGGATATTGTACATGGTGGCTTTTTCCAATGAATGACAATTGAAGAAATACCTGTGGTCAGGCATTTTGGGCAAACCCCCAGAGAAAATGGGAGATAAATCACTCCAATTCAAGACAGGCTTTTATTTTGCTATTGCACATAGCATATGAGTCATATAATTTCAAAGGAGTTTTATATACATTCAGTATAACCTCAGCATTTTAATGCACTGGTTTTATGTATCTGCCTTTTCTAAAATTTTTGTTGTATTTTTAATATAAAACATTAAACACTAAACTTTATAAAAGAATTCATCACGTGCAGACCTGCACTACAAAAAACAAAAAACAAACAAACAAAAAAAAAACACATATTGAAGGGAGCTCTGCAGACTACAGGGACATTTTCACCAGATTTAACTTGGATTCACAGGAAGGAATACAAATTAATGTGTGAGTAAATGTGAAAAATAACATTATGTAAGAGCATCGGACTGTGGGATTGTATTATGGGGAAATTCTAGATATAAATATAAAATATATAATAATAGGCAAAGAATAAGGACTACAGGAACCATACTGTGGCTATATATATATTTAATTCTCTCAGCTTTCACTTATCTGAAAATGAATTCATTTCATCCTCATTATTTCAAGAATGATTTCACTGGTTAAAGGATTTTTGAAATGATAGTATGTCTGTGAGTATGTGTTTGTGTGTATATGTTTTTTCTCCCAGCGCTTTATACATGTCATTCAACTATGTTCTCCCAATCCATTGCTTTCCTGGGAAGTCAGTAAATTTTCATAAAATACCAGCATAGCAAAATTTTATAAAGTAAATTTTTAATAACCATAATACCTGTAATTATTAATCACAACTCATTCATTCATAAAAGGCTATTTCATTTTTGTAACATTTTTTAAAACATCAGTATGCTTTGAAGATACCTGTTCAAAATGAGTTTAAACAAATAGCTCTAATTATGAGCAATGCTTATAATTTTTAAGCAGCACGGTACATTAGCTTGCTGTAGCAGAAAATACTGTACCAAAAAAAGAAATTACTTGAATTTAAGTAATAAAAAGCAGGAACAAAGACTCTCATATAGATATTTTATGGCAATGAAGTGGATGTTCATAAGGCAAATTTGAAGAAAGAGTTCTAGAAAATTAAAGGTCATAAGATTATAATCATATGTATTTTCCCTCAATGCTTTTTCCCTTGGAAACAATAAATACTGTTAACAAAAAACCAATGAAACAGAAGAAGAAGAGGAAGAAGAGGAAGAGGAAGAAAGAAGGAAAGAAAAATAAGAATTGTGTTTAAATAAGCCTTGGTTTTGTATATTTTATTTTAAGAGCAGAACTTTTCTCCCCCTGTGGAGGGAACAGATCATTGATTTATTAAGACACACTAAGCAATAACTGTCAAACCTGCCATCCAAAATTAATTTAATTCAATACTTGACTCATTGATTTCATAACTTGTGGTTTTGAGTTGACATGAAACTCATCCAATACTTTTAATTGAAGAGTCATATCCAGCCACTCCAAGGAAAATTTGGATTGAACAAATCTACTATATTTTACCTAGAATTAAATATAATCCAATTAGGCAGAAATCTCTCACTTTTAGGTATACTTTATCTTGCACAATATTCTAAATTAATACTATGATAATATATCTAAAAGTGATGTTTTAGGTTCTATATCTATATAAGGGAGATGAAAATGAGCACTGAGCTATTCATAGATATTAAATTATAATTAGAATTGAATGTTGAAAATTTATCAGTAAGCCTGGACCCATATTGATAATTAAGATTGCCAAATTTAATATTTCTGATGTTACCTTTTCAAAAATGCCTAAGGAATACTTCTCTTATTCCAGGCATCTTCTCCCCAAACAATTTTGATATCTGGCAATTAATGCTGGCTATCAACTGTTGTATACAGTCTCTACAGCCTGATGGTTCCCTGTAGCTGGATTTCTTATGTAGAGTTTGCATTTACAAGTGTCAAAAATAATCTAAGCATCCAAAGATGGTCAAAAGAATGTCCAGTTCTCTAAAAGATACAGCAAAAACAGTTTGACCTTTGCTGACTTTGTATTGGAAGTCATTTAGACCACTTCTGCCATGTTCAACGGATTGAAGTAGTTGCAAGCAAAACCAGATTCAGTAAGAGGGGCCTAGACACCACTTCTGCTTTGGGAATGGTAAATTCAGAATGTAAATCATACAGGGTAAGGGGTATTGTTGAAGTCATTTTTGGAAAATACAACTTGCCACATGAATATGAACATTTGAAACCTGTACATAAGAAGAAATGTTTGTGAGCGATTGCAGCATACTTCTTATCAATTAATTATACAGCATGAGAAGGATGGGGATGGACAAGATATCAAGGTAACTGTCCATGAAAACATGAGACACAAAGACTCAAATGATCAGCATCGGTTTCATAAATTAATTCCTATGTTTGGTCATGGTGATGGTATGGCTTTATATGAACTTGGTATGTTCACAAAGAATGAGTGCACTGTAACTATCATTTCCAGTTCTTAAGATATAAGTCACTGGGGAATTTTGATGGACATACAACATTTTTAAAGTCTTAAAATCACACTAGAGAAGCATAAAAAAGAAAACTAGAAAGCATGCAGGAACTCTTCAATTATACGTTTTGTTTTGTAGAAAGATGATGGTATATCTTCTGTGAAGCATTTGTCTTTGAAACTATAGAGATAGTGTTAGTGAAATTCTAATTTTAAGGAGTGAGACTGATAAAATGCAACCTCTTCCCCCAACGACAAGAACAACAAAATGTTCTTGGGAAATTTGGCAGCAGAAGCAAATTCTAGTAAATATTAGATGAGTATTCAACTCAAATATAAAAATATTAACTATTTTTCAGAAAGCCCTATTCTAATTTTAACCTATTAATTGCATACATTTTTAATGTTTTATCATATAGTCAACCTACATGCTAGATTCAAGAGATTTAAACTAAAATCTTTACCTAAAAAAAGCAATATTATAGATAATATAAATACTTGGAGTGTGGGAATATAAATTAAAGATTATATATCTATATATCTATATCCATATATCTATATCTATATCTATATCTATATATCTATATATAAAGATATATATAAAGAAGGGATACAAACAGGACAAAGTGATAGCTGCTCTGAGTCTCTTGCAGACCCATATACATCCATTAAGTATTGGACCCCTGAAGACTGGATATAGCATTGGATGCTTTTCTTATAGGGGACATGTTTGTTTTTTCTTTTTTCGTTTTTGTTTTTCTTCCCTAGCTTAGGAGGGATTTGTCAAGAAATGGGCTCTTAGATGAAAATTTGTTGCAGCAGATTAACAGGAAGTATTCTCATGGACAGCACTGGTAAGGGAATGCAGGAAAGACTGAGCAGAGGAAGAATTTAAAGTATAATTTAGTTGCTGCAGAAGACCAGACATTCCAGTTTGCTTGTGACATTCTCAGTTTTAGCACGGAAAGACTTGAGTCTCAGAAATACTTGGTCTCAGACAAACTGGAGCAGTATCGGCCAATTCCATATGGAACTTTGGAACTGGTATGGCTCTTCAGAAATGTGTTCAGGTGAGACAATGGGTCCCTGGTCCACATTTACTAGTCTTTGGGTGTGAGCTATTTCTCAGGAAAAGGTACAGCTTTGGGTGATGGACTCCATTATGCTGAGAGCCATTCCCTAATGTCTCAAACAGTTCAATTCAACATGATTATCACTGAATTCACAAAACCTCCCTCCAAACCTGATTTTCTCCTTACCTTAAATAACAGCTACAACCCCCACTCCATTCTCTCACCCTCCCCATTTAAAAACCTTCACAACAATCTGTAAATTTTATCCCCTAATCAATTTTCTAATATGTCACTGTAACTTTCTTTTCTTTCCTTTACAAAAAGCATATACTGGGGATATAAAGGAAGTATATCACTTTGAAATTTAAATTGTAAGATTGTGCATTTTACAATGATTTTTATCAGATTTTCTTAGGAGTTTCATGATAGATGAGAATATAAGAGTAGTAAGTAATATTTCTTGTGGTAAATTTGCATGTTATATTAGCCACTACGTTCACTGAATTATTTTCATAGAATTTGAAGGGCATTTTCTCTTCTCCAGTAATTCTGAGTCAGTGGAAATAAAAACAAGGATTAAATCCCAATTGGCACATAAAGATTATAATAATCATATGGGGAAGAGGAAGGAGAGAAAAAAAGAGGTACTTTGTAGTGGGAAACACCAAAGACCTGACTTAGTGCCAATATAACACTGAGGAATGGGTTCTGTTGTTGGTAGGGTGAATCACTGGCCAACAGAAATTACCCTACATTGTTTCACGATCTGGAAATAAGCAACATGTCTTTACTTCGAAGATTTTGCCTTCTTTTCTCTTTGTGTCTAAACAATCCATTTTGCATGGTTATTCTGCCATTGAACAAAACCTCAGCACCCCTGAATCCTCAAAATTAAAGGTGAGAGAATTGATAGCTTTTTGGTATCGCTAGGAAAAAGCTTTAATTGCGATAATGGAGAAACTTATTAAACTACTTTCAAATTGCTCACTTAGCTGAAAGAGTGGTGAGTACATCACATCTGTCACAATGAGGCTAATCCGGAGGTCATAAAACTGTAATATTTAGCAAAGTATCTTTCATTTTGGAATCAGAGAGAAAATATTACAAATCTTGTGTAATGTGCAAGATGCAACCAAGATTTGTGTTAAGTGGAAAAAAGACTACTGAGAAAAAAATTCTACCTGTTTTGGAAAGAAAAAGATATTTACAAATGGGTTTTTCTACTTTAATTTTTTAGTTATAAGTTTCTCAAATGACAATTTTAGTTAACAATTTCCCAAGTGGACCAGTTAATAATTATTCATAAGAGTTTGTACTTCCTTGCCTAAATATATATATTACATATAATATATATATTTATACATATAAATATAAATTATATATAAATATATATTTACATAAATATAAATATATATTATATATATTTGCC
This sequence comes from Lynx canadensis, assembly GCF_007474595.2. Classification (NCBI taxonomy): domain Eukaryota; kingdom Metazoa; phylum Chordata; class Mammalia; order Carnivora; family Felidae; genus Lynx; species Lynx canadensis. The sequence goes on along the minus strand of NC_044319.2, from coordinate 50,899,968 downwards.
TAAATATATATATTTGTCTCCATCATCTCATATAGTCACCATTTTCATATATACATAACATGAAATATTAGTCTTAATAAAGAAGTTAATTTGTAATTACAACAACATGAATAAAGCTGAGGTACATTATACAAAGTGAAATAGGCCAGACACAGAAAGACAAATACTGTATGATCTGACTTATATGTGGAGTCCAAAATAGTTGAACTCAGAAGCAAATAGGAGATTGGTAGTTGGCAGAAGGTGGGGGGATAGGCAAATGAGGAGATGGTCATAGGGTACGAAGTTTCAGTTATGAAAGAAGACTAGTTGTGAAGATGGTGACTATAGTTTACAATATAGTAGTTTTATACTTGAAAATTGCTAAGAAGGTAGATCTCAAGTGTTTTCACCATGAAAGAAAGAAAGAAAGAAAGAAAGAAAGAAAGAAAGAAAGAAAAGAAAGAAAGAGGAAGGAAGGAAGGAAGGAAGGAAGGAAGGAAGGAAGGAAGAGAGGGAGGGAGGGGGAAGGAGAAGGGGAGGAGGAGGGGGAAGGGGAAGGGGAAGGAGAAGGGGAAGGGGAAGGGAAACAGAAAGGGAAAGGGAAACGGAGAGGGAGAGGGAGAGGGAGAGGGAGAGGGAGAGGGAGAGGGAGAGGGAGATGAAGGGAAGGGAAGGGAAGGGAAGGGAAGGGAAGGGAAGGGAAGGGAAGGGAAGGGAAGGGAAGGGAAGGGAAGGAAGGGAAGGGAAGGGAAAGGAAAGGAAAGGAAAGGAAAGGAAAGGAAAGGAAAGGAAAGGAAAGGAAAGGAAAGGAAAGGAAAGGAAAAAAGGAAAAGGAAAGGAAAGGAAAGGAAAGGAAAGGAAAGGAAAGGAAAGGAAAGGAAAGGAAAGGAAAGGAAAGGAAAGGAAAGGAAAAAAAATTGGAGGGGAGGAAAGGGAAGGGGAGGGGAGGAAAAGGAAATGGTAACTTTGTGCAGTGATGAATATGTTAATTATCTTTATTTCCATTATCATTTCATAATGTATACCTATATCAAAATTTCAAGTTGTACACCTTAAATATCTCTTAAGTTGTCAATTATATCTCAATAAGGTTGAAAATAAAAAAGACCGTAACATGATAAATGAACTTTAAATTCCAAGAATAGTGATTCTCATTAAAGCACGTACAAGAACAGAAGATGTTATAGGAGGGCAGATATTATTAAACTTAACTTCTTGAAGGCAGAGTATAAAAAATAGATATAAGTAGGCAAACATCTATAATTGTTTCAAAACTTATAAGTGAGGTTATTAACTGTTAGACACTATTATACATTAACTTGAGTGTATACTCATTGGTAAACCATAGAAAATACCCTAATTTTGGCCTACCTGATTCTTTAAAAATTTTTTTTAATGTTTATTTATTTTGGAGAGAGAGAGACAAAGAGTGCAAGCAGGGAGGGACAGAAAGGGAGATACTGAATCTGAAGGAGACTCCAGGCTGAGCACAGAGTCAGCACAGAGCCCCACGTGGGGCTTGAACTCACAAACCACGATATCATGACCTGATTGGAAGTTGGGAGCTTAACCAACTGAGCCACCTAGGCACCCCTGGTCTACCTGATTCTTAGCTGACTTTGTAGACCTTGCTAATTCTGACATACAATATAATGTATAGCACCATTAGAGGCTATTATCCATGTGGTTTTAAACATTTTATTATATTTTAATAGATGCAACCATTTCAGTAAACAACTATTGAGTGCCTACTATCCTAATATGGGATATTAGCAGCTGCAGCATTCTGCACCTGTTTACCAGCCTCAAAGATGTGCAATTGATATGCAAAGTTTAGTAGGTGTTCCCTTCCATCCATCAACCTGATCCCAGTGACCATATAAGATGCTAGTTGTATAATGCAAATATTCTTTGTAATTTTCCACATATTTAAAAAATTGTATGATAAAATTCTGTGTTACAGGGACACTAAGAGCTTTAACTGGAATCAAGGTGCCACCTTTTAACACTGTGTGACACTCACCTAATTATTAACCTGTTATTTAAATTTCATATCTGTAAAATGGGAACCCCTCTCAAGAGGCTGTATTGAAAATTCAGTGTTCATCTCTGTAAAGTACTTAAGCAGCAGAAGGCAAAAGGGGACAATTATGATGATTTTAATGAGGATGCTCATGGGGCAGCAAAGATAGAAGAAGAAATTTAGTAAAAGGGAGAGCAGAGTATCAAGATGAACCTTTGGCTACACAGGTGCTGAATTATTCATAAAGGAGAGGTTATGTTTTACTTCTCAAGAAGGAATACTCTCCCTGATCTTCCATATTGAAAACAGCCTTAGAAGTCATTAGATAAGGAGTTCTAAATCTCCCTTACTCATTACCCTTGTCAATATTTTATTAAGTATCATTACATATTTATTTTTCTAGATGAGCATGTTTCTCTGCATTTACTAAACAGAATTATTCATTTAGTTTTTAATTTTCAAAAATAATAAAAATAGATTATAGTTTCACAGGGTAACATATGTATACACAGGTGTACTTGTGTGTGTGTGTAAAAATATGTGTATATTGAATATACTGTGAAAAATCCATCTCTTACCCTATTTCTTCACCTTCCTATTTCTTGTTCCCTCCCACATAGGTAACCACTGTTATTACTTTTTTTTTTGATTACCTTTCTCTCTAGAGTTTCTTCATAACTATAAAAGTAAATGCGATGCAATATAATATAATAAATATGTATACCTGGTTACCAACCCCCACAAATATTACCATTAAAAAGTAGCATATGATGTGAATTATTTTTTACTTTTATTGGCTAGCTATATACCATGGAAATCTTTCCATTTCAGTGCCTAAAGTACTGCTCCATTCTTTTTTGGAGCTGTCTAGTATATACCAAGATTTATCTAACCTGTTTTCAATTGATGGCATTTAGAAGGATTCAAATATTTACAATCCAAGCAATGTTTAATGAATTATATCCGTATAGTATAACTTCCCATAAGTGAATATGAGTATATAATAATCTATCCCTGTGGAATAAATTCCCAGAAGTGGAATTAACAGCTCAAAGTATGTATGCTTACTCTTGGTAGACATTGCAAAACCAAATTGCACCACCAATGTATTAAATGTTTGTTCCCCATAGCCTTGATACAGGGTATGCAATCTCATTTTCTGCTTTTTAATTCTGATTAAATATATATATATATATATATATATATATATATATATTTGTATAGTTAACTTTGCATTTTAAAATATTATAGAAAATGGGGTGCCTGAGTGGCTCAGTCAGTTGGGCATTCGACTTTGGCTCAGGTCATGATCTTACAGTTTGTGGGTTTGAGCCCCATGTCGAGCTCTGTGCTGACAGCCCAGAACCTGGAATCTGCTTGGGATTCTGTGTCCCTCCCTTTCTGCCCCTCCCCTGCTCTCACTCTGTCTCTCTGTCTCTCATAAATAAACATTAAAAATTTATTTAATTTATTAAAAATTAAAGAAATGAAGAAACTTTGCACATATTTAAGAAACATGTTTATATTATTTGCTGCAAACTATCTTTTGTATCACTTGCAAATAATTTCATTGGTATTTTTATTTTATTTGTATCTAATTTTGGCAATCTTTCCACAAGAGGATTATCACTTTATGAGGTGCAAATACTTTTCCTGGTTTGTCATTTGTCCGATATTTGTTTTTTTAAAGTTTATTTATTTAGAGACACCTGGGTGGCTCAGTCGGTTGAGCGCCCGACTTCGACTCAGGAATGAAAGCAGACATTTACTGAAGAACAGAACTTCTTTTGATTATTTTGCTTAATTGTATATGCTTTTTTAAAATATACATTTTAGGGGATAGTTCGAAAAGTATCCTCTGGTTTGCTGACATTGAGAACTAAAAAGTTGTTTTCATGGTGTGTGCTTGGTATATACACATGTTTTTGGTATAGACAAGTGTAGCTGTGTAAACAAAAGTACTCTGACTTATTGAATATTCTGGAGAATTACCTTTAAAATCTTTCAGAAACATGTATGTTTATACATTTCACTTGGTTAACTCTTATTACTTTTTCAAAGTTTACCTATTAGATATTCGATTCTTAGCATAACATTAAGCAAGTATTGGCAAGTATATTCAACATCCAATTGGCAGATGAATTAACTAAGGCAAAAATAATTGATATGACCTGCTTAAACTAACTCAGATTTTGTTGAAGATTATTCAAGTGTTTCTCTAAGTTCCAAAGGCTATTTACCAGAGCACAGCATTAAGTGTACTGCATATAAACAAGTTGCATCTTTCTTATTCTCTACTAAAAATCATAGTTACTTTCTTCTAAGTTTATATCAAGCCAAAGAAATTGTATCTTACTAAATATGTATTCATACATATGGCTTTTAGAATTTTCTTCTTTCAGTACACAGTCAATAGCACTGGCATTTTACTTGGTTTTCATACTAAATGAATATCTGTGTTGTTTTGGGGAAAAGTCCACATTTTCACGTTCTTTTAACATAGTGAATATTTGCTTTTTATTTTAATTTCTACTAAATATAATTGGACTTTCTGTATTTATATAACATGGCTTTGGTTGTGTGTGTGTGTGTGTGTGTGTGTGTGTGTGTGTGTGTGTATATATATATATATATATGGGCTTTATACTGGATCTTATAAGTGTTTGTAATTTCAATGGACAGTTTAAAACGCAATTTTAACTGTTTTTAATAAAGAATAAGATACAAAACACATAGGTAGTTTATAGTGTATATACTATATATACTGTAGGGTGTGTGTTATAGTGTGCATACATTTCTTATGCAGCATGAACTCCTTTTGCAAGGATACAAGGATAGTCACCTCAGAAGTATTGATGCTGATACATGAAATCTATAGAATCTGATTGTTTATTTTATATAATCTGATTATTAAAGGAATTCAAACTAAATCTTGATGTTACAAGTGAATGGGATTGTATTTTGAAGTTGAAAGGGTTTACTTTTGTTCTGGTTCAGGTCTTGAATAAAGTGATAAAATGACCAATTGTATTATCTTACATATCTGCAAATAATGTACAAAGTCACTTTTATTGACTTCTTTTGATAATGGTAAGCTTTTCCCAGATGCTTTACATATTCAAATATATATATGCTTTACACTGACCCCTTAAATTAAATCCTATAATTATCTTTTTTCTACAGATAAGAAAACTGAAGCACTTACAAATTAAGTAGTTGTCCAAAGCCAACAGATTAAGAGAGCTGAGATACAAGCCATCGCATTCTGTCCCACTGGAATTGGTAGATAGGATGCATTCTATGATCCTTTAAGTTACAGTTGTTTACAATTGATTATGATTAACATCATGGGTGTAATAAACTCACCTTGAAGTGTGCTTTTCTCTGTTTCATAATTTATACCTTTAGTTTGCTGTTCTATGTATCTGATACTATTGTTTTTGACTAAAAACATGTACTTCATTGTACTTTCCTAGGATTAGGAATTAATTTTTATCTATCTTACTTTTTAGGTGATTGATTTTTGGTGACCAGTATTTTAACTTTGGAATGGGACTTAATGTCATGTTTAGCATACCAATATTTGCCCTATGTACAAACTAACCAAAAAAAATTTTAAACCTGATACTTAAATATTGAATTGAAAGAAATGTATTAGAGTTGTTAAAAACAAGTTTTATTTAAAATATTTTATTTATTTATTTGAGAGAGAGAGAGAGAGAGAGAGAGGAGAAGAAGAAGAAGAAGAAGAGAGAGAATCCAAGCAGGCTCTGTGTTGTCGATGGAGTCCAATGTAGGACTCGATCCCACAAACCATGAGATCATGGCCTGAGCCAAACCAAGAATTGGATCCTCAGCTGAATGAGCCACCTGGGTGCCCCCCAAACAAGTGTTAATGATAGTCCTGATCTTTACAGGTAAGGTGATGTAGGCTCCAAAGTGCAGTTTTGCTGAAACGGCTTCTGTCTCTCTTGATACAAAGTACTTAACATAATACGTTTTCCTCTGCTACGTGGAAAATGATAGGATGTAAATTTTACAGTTATTTTTTATTTGATGCTTACAGAACATTTTAGCATTGACAAGTTGAAGTTTATTTCAAATAAATTTGGAATTAGGGCTGATTTACTGGAGCCATATATTGTGAATTACATAGGCTATATATTTCAAGATATAGATATATATTGCAATTGCAGTATAGAAGCAGATTGCTTATTCTACCACGGCAGGGTTATTTTGCTTTAGGGAAAGAATATTAAATCCCACAAATATTTGTTGAGCCTGTTTCTCTGCATTGAAGAAAGTGCTTCCCCCAAGTGTTTCACACTGAAATGATACAAAATTTGGTGCTTCTTGAGTGAGGTACTTCTGCTACATCAGAATCTATTCTGAGCCCTAGCTCCACATGCTGCACTGTAGAATAATCTATCCCAACTCTATCACATGGCTGTATTCTTGATTTGTATGTCTGTCCAAAGATACATAGAGAGGGGCCATGGGCTGTGGCACAAAAAGAGATCATTCCTCAAAATAACACAGTGGTTCTTTCAAGTTTGTCTCTGGATCGTACCAGGCATTGCTTGTTTTCTTGAGTCCTATAATCTCACTATAAGTACTTGACTGCATTAATTCACTTAAATCTGTCAACAACCCATGAGATGAACAATAATTCCCTTCATGTTACAAATGAAGAAACGGGACAATTTGAGGGTAAGCAGAGTTAGTAAGTGTCTATAACCTCTACCTTCTTCATATTTTCATGGAAGTTTGCCTGAGAATAATTGTAGCAAACATTTATTTTTAATCATTTTGTTGAAATAAATAATGTAACAATAAAAAATGCAGCTGGAGGAGTGCCTGGGTGGTTCAGTCCATCAGGTGTCAGACTCGATTTTGGCTCAGGTCATGATCTCACGGTTGGTGACATGAAGACCTGAGACAGGCTCTGAGCTGCAGCACATAGGCTGCCTGGGAATCTCTCTTTCTGCCTCTTCTCCCCTCAAAGTAAATAAACATTTTTAAAGAAATAACATTAAAATAAATTTTTAAAGAAATGAAACTGGAAATTCTTACTCTTCTCAAAATTACTGGCTACAATTCACTACTTCTTTTGGTAGAAAACGTTATGAGCGGGGCGCCTGGGTGGCTCAGTCCGTTGAGTGTCTGACTTTGGCTCAGGTCATGATCTCGTGGTCCGTGGGTTCGAGCCTCATGTGGGGCTCTGTGCTGACAGCTCAGAGCCTGGAGCCTGTTTCAGATTCTGTGTCTCCCTCTCTCTGACCCTTCCCCGTTCATGCTCTATCTCTCTCTGTCTCAAAAATAAACATTAAAAAAAATTTTTTTTTTAAAGAAAATGTCATGAGCAAAAATCAAAGCAGTCTTTTCAGAGCTCAGTCTTTACTGGCTCATTTAAGTACACTGTTAAATTTTCAGAGATTTTATAAGTCTGTTTTAAAATGCAACAATTATTTAAAATTAAATTATATGAACACACGATACATGACTAAAGGCAAAATGATAAATACTGAAAACTCATTCATCAGTTTTTTAAATTTCCTACATTAAATATAATCTATGTTATTGAAGTTATTTATGTTTATCATATCTCTATGATGAAATACTAGGCAATAGGATTGTGCAATATTGCTGCACATGCCTTTCCAACTTTATATTAAGGAACATCATGTTGACAGACTTATGACAGCCATGATGGTAATATTTATATCATGGAATTTGACAAATACTGGAAATCAGGCCTTGATTCACTGTTTTGTTGATTGCCTAGACTTAAGTACATCAAGACAAAATGTTAATAATGCATATTAAGCTTCAAATGACGCTTTGTCTGGAGTCATTACATTGTGACTAGCACACACACACACGAGCACACAGAGTAACAAGTGAGAAAATATTCTTCTAGAAATCAAACACTATCATCTTATACAGCAAAGAAATCACTCATATCTTTGACTAGTGAGGGAATTTCCAAAATACATTATTATTATTTTATTTTCATCTTACTTGCTAAGTAAGCAAAATTATTAAGTAATATTTACATCAAAAAATACAGTCATTTATCAGTGATATGACCAAACTTCTATGCATTATTTGTAGTCTGTTTTTGTCAAATCATGGTTAAATTGCAAACATAAGTTTGCTACAGATACAAGAGGTCAACAAAAATCAATAAAAAGCATTCTGTGAAAATCAATTGGCTACATGGGATTGCAATAGGGTATAGTATTTTTATTATTATTTGTAAATTGTGTCTATATATCTTTTATATCAGTACAAAAATATAATAAACTCATACATTATTTTCACAGAGTTTATTTTTAAGCGTTTACTAGCACTCTACTGCACATAACTCACTCTGTAAAGCTTCAATGTTGCAAAGAAATATAAAGTGTAGAAAATCTTTTAAAAATTTTTTAATATTTATTTATTTTGAGGGAGAGAGATATGCAGAGTGCAAACAGAGGAGGGACAGAGAGAGTGGGAGACACAGAATCCAAAGCAGTCTCCAGACTCTGTGCTGACAGCACAGAGTCCAATGTGGGGCTCAAACCCACGAAGAGTGAGATCACAACCCGGGCCGAAGTCGGACACTCAACTGACTGAGCTCCTCAGGTGCACCTAAAGTGTAGAAAATCTTAATAAAAATATTGGCATGTATAAATATAGAAACATTTCTTCTGCCCATTTCTTCACTGCATTATTTGTTTTTTGGGTGTGGAGTTTGGTGAGTTCTTTACAGAGTTTGGATACTAGCCCTTTATCTGATATGTCACTTGCAAATATCTTTTCCCATTCCATCGGTTGTCTTTTAGTTTTGTTGATTGTTTCCTTTGCAGTGCAGAAGCTTTTTATCTTCATGAGGTCCCAATAGTTCATTTTTGCTTTTAATCCTCTTTCCTTTGGAGATATGTCAAGTAAAAATTGCTGTGGCTAAGGACAGAGAGGTTTTTCCTGCTTTCTCTTCTAAGGTTTTGATGGTTTCCTGTCTCACATTCAGGTCCTTCATCTATTTCGAGTTCATTTTTGTGAGTGGTGTAAGAAAGTGGTCTAGTTTCATTCTTCTGCATGTGGCTGTCCAGTTCTCCCAGTACCATTTGTTAAAGAGACTGTCTTTTTTTCCATTGGATATTCTTTCCTGCTTTGTCAAAGATTAGTTGGCCATACTTTCGTGGGTCCAGTTCTGGAGTCTCTATTCTATTCCATTGGTCCATGTGTCTGTTTTTGTGCCAATACCATGCTGTCTTGATGATTACAGCTTTGTAGTAGAGGCTAAAGTCTGGATTGTGATGCCTCCTGCTTCGTCTTCTTATTCAAAATTATTTTGGCTATTCGGGGCCTTTTGTGGTTCCATACAAATGTTAGGATTGCTTGTTCTAGCTTCGAGAAGAATGCTGGTGCAATTTTGATTGGGATTGCATTGAATGTGTAGATGGCTTTGGGTAGTATTGACACTTTAACAATATTTAGTTTTCCAATCCATGAGCACAGAATGTTTTTCCATTTCTTTATATCTTCTTCAATTTCCTTCATAAACTTTCCATAGTTTTCAGCATACAGATCTTTTACGTCTTTGGTTAAGTTTATTCCTAGGTATTTTATTATTCTTGGTGCATTTGTGAATGCGATCAGTTTCTTTATTTGTCTTTCTGTTGCTTCATTATTAGTGTATAAGAATGCAACTGATTTCTGTACATTAATTTTATATTACTGAATTCATGTATCAGTTCTAGCAGATTTTTGATGGAGTCTATCAGGTTTTCCATGTATAATATCATGCCATTTGCAAAAAGTGAAAGCTTGACTTCATCTTTGCCAATTTTGATGCCTTTGATTTCCTTGTGTTGTCTCATTACTGGTGTTAGAACTTCCAACACTGTGTTAAACAACAGTGGTGAGAGTGGACATCCTGAGATGTCCTGTTCCTGAGATCGTGTTCCTGATCTCAATAGACAGTTCTCTAAAGAAGACATCCAGATGGCCAACAAGCACATGAAAAGATACTCAACGTCACTCCTCATCAGGGAAATACAAATCAAAACCACACGGAGATATCACCTCATGCCAGTCAGGGTGGCTAAAATGAACAAATTGGGAGACAATAGATGCTGAAGAGGATGTGGAGAAATGGGAACTCTCTTGCACTGTTGTTGGGAATGCAAACTTGTGCAGCCACTCTGGAAAACAGTGTGGAGGTTCCTCAAAAAATTAAAAATAGATCTAGCCTATGACCCAGCAATAGCACTGCTAGGAATTTACCCAAAGGATACAGGAGTGCTGATACATAGGGGCGCTTGTACCCCAATGTTTACAGCAGCACTTTCAACAATAGCCAAGTTATGGAAAGAGCCTAAATGTTCAGCAACTGATGGATGGATAAAGAAGTTGTGGTTTATATAAACAATGGAATACTACTTGGCAATGAGAAAGAATGAAATCTGGCCTTTTGCAGCAATGTGGATGGAACTGGAGAGTGTTATGCTAAGTTAAATAAGTCATACAGAGAAAGACAGATACCATATGTTTTCATTCTTATGTGGATCCTGAGAAACTTAACAGAAGACCATGGGGGAGGGGAAGGGGGAAAAAAGTTACAGAGAGGGAAGGAGGTGAACCGTAAGAGACTCTTAAAAACTGAGAATAAACTGAGGGTTGATGGGGGGTGGGAAGGAGGGGAAGGTGGGCAATGGACATTGAAGAGGGCACCTGTTGGGATGAGCACCAATTGGGTATGGAAACCAATTTGACAATAAATTTCATATTAAAAAAAAATAAATAAATATAGAAACACTGAAAGTTTCAATCATGAACCAGTAATAAGTTAATGAAAAAAAGAAAAGACTGACAAAATAAAGATGTTTAAAATTTCCAGAACAGATTTTTTTCTTTTTTTGAGTCATTTTTATGATGGGCTTTCTAAGTTGACTTCCAGAGATCCCTGCTTCCTGACAGTGGAGCCCTAGTGCAATTCCCTGTTACTGAGTGTGGCCTGGACCTACAGTCTTACTTCTAATGAGTAGACTATTGCAAACATGAGGGGATGCCACCCATGAAATTAGATTATGAAAGCCTGACTTCCATCTTGCTTGGTCCTGTCTCTCTGGCTCCTCTGTTGTACTTGATCTGATAAAGCAAGTTGCCATGTACTTAGTTGGGCTACTGAGAGGCGATCTCGGCAAGGAACTGACAACAGTAATATTAATTCAAATTCCATATCACTTTAAGGAAAAACATCCAAAATCATATATACCTCACTAGTTTGTGGATACACCCACAAGTCACCCATGTTTTGTTATTTACATATACCTTGGATGATCACATTAATCATTATTATAAATATATTAATGGTATGCTTTCTAAAAGAATATTTTTCTCAGAAGTTTGATATTATAAAATAATCAGAAACTGCAGTCATCATTTTAAATACACATATTTTTTCATATCTTCCATTTTTTTTAAACCTATATGTTTACATGATTTTCATTTGAATAGTTGTTCCTAGGGATTAGAGTGGCACATGTCAAAATTTACTCTATCTCAAAGATGCAGTCTCAAATATTATTTCTAACTTAAAACTAATTTCCCTAGAAATTTTTTTAGGAAAGCAAGGAACATATATGGTCCATATACATTTGACAGCTCTGAAAGTCAATAAGAAATTTAAGAAAAATGTTGAAGATTATAATCTGAGATGTGTTTCTTAAAACAATTCTTACACATAAATGGACATATACTACATATATTTATTTAAAGCTATTTGTCTATTTTTTATTTTCTAGTGATATTTGTAATTTATCTTCTAGGTTTTACCCTTAATCTTTTCTATTGCCTTATTCTGGCATTGAATTTCTGCTTTCTCCTATTTAATGATTATGTTACGTGTTATGGTTTCCCACTTCCATTTTGGAAGAATAATTTTACTTTTTTAATTTTTTTAATGCTTATTTATTTTTGGGAGAGAGAAAAGAAGGAAGAGAGAAAGAGAGTGAGACACAGAGACAGAGAGAGAGAGAGAGAGAGAGAGTGAGAGAGAGAGAGAGAGAGAGAGCACGAGCAGGGGAAGGGCAGAGAGAGAGACAGAGAGAGAGACAGAATCTGAAGAAGGCTCCACGTTCTCAGCTGTCAGCACAGAGCCTGACACAAGGCTCCAACTCACAAACTGTGAGATCATGATCTGAGCCAAAGTTGAACGCTTAACCGACTGAGCCACCTAGGCGTCACAGAAAGAATAATGTTTTTTTTTTTTTTAAATCAAATGTAACTCTGTTGTGCTCATAGTCTTACTTGTAATGATATAATATCTTATTATGTTAATAAATTTAAGTGGCAAGCAAAAGAGGTGACTTGTAATATAGTTATTTATGAAGGATAGACATGCTACCATAAACATACAGTGTTTAATAAAATTGATGATCTAACCAACTCAATCAGCTTGATTAAGTAGGAAGTAAGAAAACTTCTAATACAATTAGTTACTTTTTGTATGTCACATATATATGTTTTCTTAAGATAGATCTTCTAATAAAACTTTATGTCTTATTAGATGTCCACAGTAATAGCTAAATGCTTTTATAGCAATATTTAAATATCTGTAAATGATGTTTTCTAACCTATAAAATTCACTACTCTGAAAACAATGTGCTTATTATAGTCATAAATATTTCTAGAAAGCCTTGTATTTGAAGAATAATGACTTTGTCTAAATTGATTTCTAACACTCTGCATTATATCTCCAGTGCAGTGTTAATGAAACTAAAATGAGCTGATCTTTAACAAGCTCTCTATTGTAGCCACTTTTATTATTTGCAGCTTTTCATGTGACAGAGGCTATTTTCAAAAAAAATTATTGATATATTTTGTAATTCATATTTTTAAAGAATATTTCAATCCACCAAAGACCACCAGGAGAATATAATAAAAATAGATACTTTTAAGTACTCCAATGAAAAATAAAATTAGGATAATTTAAATAGCATTTCAATATATGAAATTAAGAAAGTATGTATTCATTAGAGGAAATGTAATTACTAGAATTTTCTGACCAATAATAATAAACCATTGTGAAAGCAGATTTGCATCCATAAAGAATTTCTTATAAGAATTGGGTTATAACCTGCATACAATGACATGTCCATTCAAGGGCTGTTTATCATAAGTTTTAAGGTCAAATATCAAGTTACAATTGTGTTGGTATTGTTCTTTTAAACAACAACAGTGAAAATAAACTGTCTTAAGAGGAGCAATGTTTTCTGTTGAAATATTTTCATTATGGAATGAGGACAAATAACAGCTTTGCTAATTTTAGAAACTGCTCTGCTTGAGGTTCAATGTATGTCCAGTGCTTCCATATGAATTACCCTCACCAATGCTGGTTTTGCTCCATTTATCAGTAAGACTGAATTCAATTAATGTTAATCAAAATCAATGGTCAATGACAGTTATGTCAAGGCCAGTGATTATTTTTTCTTAATCAACATTTGTTGACACTTGTGAGTTTTGCATACAAAATCAAAATACAAGTAATGACACAAAGTACATTAAATATTTAAAGGCTTATTACAAATAAGGGTGCTTGGGTGGCTCAGTCAGTTAAGCATCAGACTTCAGCTCAGGTCATGATCTCCTGGTTCACAAGTTCGAGCCCCACGTCAGGCTCTATGCTGACAGCTCAGAGCCTGGAGCCTGCTTCGGATTCTATATCTCCCTCTCTCTCTGCCCCTCCCCTGCTCATGCTCTGTCTCTCTCTGTCTCAAAAATAAATAAAAACATTTAAAAAATTTTTTTAAATAAATAAACTTAAAAAATAAATATTTATTATAAATAAATACATGGAGCATCTTTTATTTTTTTTTTTACAGTTTATTTATGTGTTTTGATATAAAGAGACAGAGAGAGCATGAGTGGGGGAGGAGCAAAAAGTGAGCAAGGGAGAAAGAGAGAATCGCAAGCAGGCTCTGCACTGTTAGCACAGAGCCCGTTAGGGGCTCAAATTCAAAGGGTGAAATCATGACCAGAGCCAAAATCAAAGAGTTGGACGCTTAACCAACTGAGCCACCTGGGTGCTTCTGGAGCATCTTTACTTTATGACTCACAAAAAAAGGCAAAATGCTAAGTTGTTAACAACCATCCTTCTCTTTGGAAATGTGTATGTCCTGGTGGTTGTTCTTTATTCTCACATCTAAATTTTTTGCGGAGCTTTGGGCTTTAGTATGAAAATCTATAGCATAAAGCAAGCTAGATTGTATCTTTTGAATCATTTAGCTCAATGTTTTCATGTTTATTTGTTTCTCCAAGTGCAATTTTTCTAACTAACTACAAGTCATTGAAACTCATAATTGAAGTTTGGTTTCTTTAAACCACTTTTTATGCATATCAAAACACTATTCTAATAGCTATTATAGTAATTAAACCATATGTAATTTGATGATAACAGCACACTGGTAGTAGGTTATAGATATAATAAAATATTTGGATATTTTTCTTTAAACTTGCAAAACAGGGGTATCCAGGTATCTCCATCAGTTAGGCAACCAACTCTTGATTTCGACTCAGGTCATGCTCTCACTGCGAGTTCCAGCCCTGCATGGGGCTCCGCTGACAATGCTGATAAAGAGGAGACTGCTTGGAATTCTTTCTCTCCCCTCTCTCTACTCCTGCCCAACTCAAGCTTGTTTTTCTCTCTCTCAAAATAAATAAATAAACTTAAAAAATTATAAATTTGTAGAACAAGATAAACTATAAAACCGAATAATAATAGTTAGTACTTTTGAATGCTTATTTTTCCATGAGTGCTTTTAAGTGCTTTACGAATATTTAACTCATTTAAATCAAAACGGTACTATGGGGGGCGCCTGGGTGGCGCAGTCGGTTGGGCGTCTGACTTCAGCCAGGTCACGATCTCGAGGTCCGTGAGTTCGAGCCCCGTGTCAGGTGCTGGGCTGATGGCTCAGAGCCTGGAGCCTGTTTCCGATTCTGTGTCTCCCTCTCTCTCTGCCCCTCCCCCGTTCATGCTCTGTCTCTCTGTGTCCCAAAAAAATAAATAAACGTTGAAAAAAAAATTAAAACAAAAACAAAAACAAAAACAAAAAACGGTACTATGAAGTATTAAGAAGAAAGCATAGAGAAGCTATATAATTTGCCACAAAAGTAACAGATATTAACCATTAAAAATAGGAATTGGAGGGGCTTATGGGTGGCCCAGTCGGTTAAGCGTCGAACTTCGACTCAGGTCATGATCTTGCAGTTTGTAAGTTCGAGCCCTGCGTGGTACTCTGTGCTGACAGCTCAGAACCTGGAGCCTGCTTCCTATCTGTGTCTGCCTCTCTTTCTGCCCCTCCCCCACTCCCCCTCTGTCTCTGTCTCTCAAAAATAAATACACATTAAAAAACAAAACAACAACAGTAAAACAGATGAACATAGGGGAAGGAAAGGAAAAATAAGATAAAACAGAGAGGGAGACAAACCATAAAAGACTTTAATACAGAGAACAAACTGAGGGTTGTTGGAGGGGAGGTGGGTTGGGGGATGGGCTAAATGGGTGATGGGCACTAAGGAGGGCACTTGCTGGGATGAGCACTGGGTGTTATGGAAGTAATGAATCACTGGGTTCTCCCCCTGAAGCCAATACTACACTGTATATTAATTAACTTGAATTTAAATAAATAAATTTAAATAATAAAAGAGAAAATTATAGTAATTTAAAACACTTATCTGTATACAATATCTTGGCACTTTGGTTTATTAAGGGCATATTTAAGGGGATGTACTTTGAATTCATACAGATCTGGCCCCCAGTCCTGGTTCTGTAACTTTGAGCGAAGAATTTTCTTCTTTTCTCTGATCCTGTATGTCTTCATCTGTAAAATGGGGATAACAGTGCTTACCATAGGTGTGTCACTTGTAAAAAGCTGAGTAGACTCTGTACCAGTAGGAAGTACTCATGGTTGTTAGTTGTCGTTAATTATTTTTGTTTTAACTATAAGTAATTACTTTCTAATAATAAAACCAACCTGGCATTTTCTAATTGTTCTGGCAATAGCTTTTTAATATAAAGGCTAATGCGATAAAAAATACAATGTTATATTATCTCCTTATTACTCAATTCAGCCATTTATAATGTTAGAAATTTAAGGGTCTGCATGGGAAAGATAAATTTGGTCCTAAAGCGGGAAATAAATTGACAATGCATTGTGATTAAAGAAGCTTGCAGAGTTTCAATTCTCCATATAAACCCTGATTACAATTTGACATTTTAAAGGCCCATTCATGTTGCACAGAATTTCACTGCATTAGTAAATCATACAATATTAATAAAAATTAGAATTGTGCTCTAAATTCAAGTTTCAAGTTCACTAAAAGAAAAAAATGTGGTGGTTTTAGTGACACTCCGTAAATTGTAGTTTTATATATTAAGAAGAGAACCTTATTTCAAATGTAATATTATTAAATAGGAGGAAAAAATAGGAAGACTTTATTAATGAGATGAGTCATTTTATTTACATACCAATTCTTCTAGTCTTTTGTTTAATACTTCTGTGACAATGACTTGTGTCCATTTAAGACCATGAGCTAGAAAGTTAAAGTTAATTTTATATTAGTTTAGCAATATATTTTCATCTCTATAACTGCTTCCTTTTCCTCAAAACATTCCCTCTAAATAAATAAAGAGTATCATGTTCTTAACTTATGAACATTTTTTTGAAAATCATGAAGATTGTAATTAAAATTTTACTAAGTTCTTGAAACCTGTTTTATTCCCCCAGGGTCAGAGCTGTCTATGTGTGTGTTTTATCTTTGTCTTTTACATAACATTTTTTCCCTATGCTTTTCATTCTCGTTCATCAAAGCATTTCGTGTAAGAAATACTACATATTGGTTGCTTTTATGAACAAGTCTGTTTCTAAGCTAGGACTTTTCTTGGGTGGGGATTCTGTGAAATGGTATAGGCGAGACTTTGCTTTAGTTTGAATGAACTATCAGGTTGTTTCTCTCATGTAACCAAAATAAATAAATAAACAAATAAAAGGGCATGAGCTGAGTTCTAACTTATACACTGTACTCTTTCCCTCAGCAAAGAAATTTTGTTTATAATTAGAAAAAAGTTCATGAAAACAAGGCTATTAATATCCATGGACCATGGCTGTTCTACATAAAGGACTGAAAAATCACCAAAGAGAAAATGAAATCTCTGAATAGATAACACTATGGGTTTGACAGCAGAGTCTTATTTGTAGAACAGAAACTAGAGCACAACAAAACGATAGTCAACATTTTAAGAAAAATACAATAACTGTAAAACTAAAATTCAGGATTCAGTAATAGGCCTGTATAAAACAATACAATAAGCCCAAAATAGAGTTGCTTATGCTAAGCCCCATATCAATAATGTGAGACTTAATTAGTTTTGACATTCCCAGAAATGGAATCTTAAACCAGCCAATTAGGAATTGCCTGATCAGCACTAGTTAGGTAATCTGTCTGATAAACCTCTTTTATCCCCTAAAGAAAGATAACCTTGCAATAACCAACCCACTTTTTTGCCTAGTATAACTTCCTTGCTCCTGCTCCCTTTTGCCTATGAAAAGTCTTTCATTTTGTACAGGTCCTGGGAACTCCTTTCTATTTGCTAGACTGGATGTTCCTCAAAGCAAATTGACTTTTGCTCAAATAAACTTTTAAAATATTTATTATGTCTCAGTTTAGCTTGTAATGCTATTAAGAATGAGCTTCAGATAATAAAAATTTTCAGATTTAAAATTGAAGAAGCTTTTAGAGAGATTAACTAATGAAATTCTAAAATATGTAGTCCAAATATATAGTTTGAGATTAGAAAAGAGATCATTAAAAATACAAACATGGTAAACCTTCTTCATATCCTGGTCTCCCTCTCTCTCTGCCCCTCCCTTGCTCACGCTCTGACTCTCTCTGTCTCTCAAAAATGAATTAATGTAAAATTATTTTTAATTTTGTTTTAAAAAGAAACAAAAATCTTAAAGATAAAGTCATTATGTAATGATAAATATTTCTATTTGCCAAAATACTATAATTTTAAATTTCAATGTTCTCAAAACTACACCTTCACATACACCATACAAAAATAGAGCAGAATTAAAATCCAACACCATTGTGGTATGTTCCAGTATATCTTCCTCTAGGTTTGATATAACAGAAACAGTTGGTTTATACATATGACACTTCAGAATACAAAAATACACTGAATTTAACTGATATCTATCTATCCTTCTATCTTTCCCTCTATCCATATAAGTCCAAAAATTAGAGAATATAAATTCTTCATTAGTGTCCATAGAGTGTGATGAATAATGAGCACTCCAAAGATTATAAATCAAATTCCCCTAAAATCAGAAATAGTTATCTTAAAGGGTATATTCCATGTTAACAAGGCAACATAGCATAATGATAATAATATAAAACCTATTTGTGAAATTTTACAAAACATATTGCTAAATAATATTAGTCAAATAAAAAATTTTAAAAATAAAGTTGAAAATAAATTATAATAGGAATAAAGAAAAGCTTGTAACATTCAGTCAAAATTGTACTCCAAGAGAAATTTAGAGTTTTTATATTTATAATAGAAAAGATTATTGTATAACAAGTAAATTCAACAAAAGAAGTTAAAGCACAATGTAACAAAGAAAAATTGAGGTATTAATTATTAAATGCAGATGTTGCTTCAATATAAAAGTAACTTTTTAAAGTTGAGAAGATTGAAAAAAACAAAACAAAACAAAAACAAAATAAAATATGACCCATTCTTTAAAAAAGTGTCTAAAATTAGAATTTAAAGAAAAATAAATAAATGAAGGCAAAGTGAACAATCAAATCAAAAAGAGATTGTACCTACAGAATTCACCGAGTTTAAAGATAATAGTGCTGTTGTGATCAACTTAAACAATGGATTTTAAATAATTATTTTACATGAATGAATTTCTTTAAAATCACAACTTATTGAAAGTAATTCAAGAAAAAAAATTCAAATCAGTATATCCTATTAACTGATATCAGTACATAAAAATATCCCTACAGAACTTCTGGTTTTAACCCAATCTAGAAAGAGTTTAGAAATCATCACATCTATCTAACAACAAGAAAAAAGCTAAACTGAGTCAGAGTGGAGAAGAGTGTCCTAGTCAAGGCACCACCATGAGGAGAACTTGGCAGTAGAGGATCCAATAAATAGCTTTCAAAAGGAGGCTTCTGGGCTGAGAGAAACACAGATATTCAATATTCATGTGAAAAGGTTTGGTCAGAGTAGGGAAAGGGTTGAAATTGAGGCTAGGAGGTGGGCAGCTGAGTGACTACAACTCCCTCTAGAAAACTGTATCTCACTGGCTGTGAACAAGTTTGGTGTGGGGAAGGCAGGTCCCTTTAAGACTTGTCATAGTAACCTTTATAATTGCTTACGGTCAATCATAAAAAAAGCACATAAGATTTTAGCACTGTGACCCAAAGGCCCTGTGACCTTTAAGGATAATAAAGGAGTACTATGAACAACTCTATGCCTACAAATTTGCTGACAAAGATGAAATTGAGAACCAATTCCTTAAAACACACAAACTATCAAAATCACATAATTAAAATAGACAATCTGAATAGCCTTATTTGCCTTAAAGAATTCAATTAATATTCATAACCTTCCCCAAAAGGAACATCAAGTCCAGATAGTATTTCTACTGGTGAATTCTATGAAACATGTAGGAATAATACCTATTCTCCAGAAGCTCTTCTAAAAAATTTGAAACAGACAGAACATTTCTCAATTAATTTTTAAGGCCAGAATTAACCCTGAGGCCAAAATCAGATAAGGACATTGAAAAAGAAGAAAACTACAGACCAGTAATTCTCATGAACATGGGAAACACAAATCCACAACAAAATACTAATACATTGAATCCATAATGAACTATACAAAAACAACAAACAACAAAAAACAAACAAACAACAAAAAAAAAATCCAACTAGTGCAATTCATTAAAGCATACAAGGTTGGATCCATACTAAAAATTTAGTCAGTGTTAGGGCTGGTACCTCAACAGCAAATTAGAAATGAAGAAAACATTCTCAACTTGATAAAGAGCATCTAAAAAACCCACAGCACATATTCAACATAATGGTGAAAAACATTGTTTTCTTCCTAAGATCATGAATAAGACAATAATATCTTCTCTCCCCATTCCCATTCAACATTGTACTGTAAATCATAGTTATTACTTTAGATGAATAGAGGAATATACAGGTTGGGAAGGAGGAAATAAAACTGTCTTTGGTCACATATAACATGATTGTCTATGTAGAAAATCCCAAAGAATCATCAATGATGAGAAAAAAAAGTCCTAGAAATAATAAGAAAGTATAGCAAGGGTACAGCATAGGAGATTTATATCAGAAGTCAATGCCTACCTTTATATGGACAATATATAACTCGAACTTGAAAGCAAAAGTTGTTTTAAAATAGTATTCAAAAAATGAAATACATAGGTATAAATCAAACAAAATATGTATAAAGTCCATATGTAGAGAACTACAAAACTCTGATGAAAGGTATCAAACAAGATCTAAATAAATGGTGTGATATTTCATGTTCATGGATTGGAAAATTCAACATTGTTAAGATGTGGATTCTTCCTGTTTTATAGATTCAACTCAATTTCAATCAAAATATTGATGAATTGATTCTAAAGTTTATATGGAAAGGCAATAAGTCTAGAATACCAACATATTTGAAGAAAAAAGAGTAATGAAAATTAATCAGTATGTTGTTAAGGAATGCAAATTTGAGTAGATAGGGAGGCAGATAGTATTAAACACAAGACAACAGGCCCCAGATAGAGTTGCTTATGCTAAGCCATTATTATCAAACTGAGATTTAGCTTGATTAGTTCTGGATCTCCCAAAAATGGAATCTTAAACTAGCCAATCAGGAATCACCTGATTAGCATTAGCTGATCTGCCTGATAAATCCCTGCCATGCCCTATAGGGAAAGTAACCTTGCAATAACCAATCCGATTTTTGGCCTTAGTACAACTTTCTTGTTCCCACTTCTTTCTGTCTACAAGTCGTTCATTTTGTACAGTGTTTTGGAGCTGGTTTTTAACTGCTATGTTGGATGCTGCCTGATTCATGCATGAATCATTGAATAGAGCTAACAAGATCTTCGCATTTTACTCAGTTGAGCTTTATATTTCAAAATAAAAAAAAATCTTGAACTGGGCAGTGTTTTGTTAATCTTATTATCATTATGTATTTTAATGCACTATCTATGTGTTATATATGTACATATTTTTTATATGCATCAAATAAATTTTAATGATGCCTTTTAAAAAAATCCATATATATTACCTAGAAAAACTAGAAAATACATAGATGAATATGCATCTAATATCTTTGTTATATATGACATTCTAAACATAAATGTAAAAATTAAAGAAACTATAATGGAAAATAAAATTCGTGAATGGCAAAAATTAAGTTGTGAACCCAAATTTTAAACTGTAGTAATATTTGTACCAATAGACACAGAATTAATACTCCAAAATATAAATTATTGTATAAAACATATATTTGTGAAAAATCAAAATGGTACTGATAAAAACATTTGACAAATTCTAATGAAATATTTTATGAAATGGATTTTTTAAATATTTTAGTTAAATTGAAATTGAGATTTCTAATTATAATACCTACAATTATATAAATAGTAGGAAATGGGTATTAACATATACATTATCAGCAGTTAGACACATACAGACACATAACATTTCTAGAAGCTCATACCAAGTAAAGTTTAAAAATTATAGAAACTCTTGGACACAGTAGTTCCCTGTTTGTAAAGTTTCCTAAATTTTTATATTTTACCAGAGAGTTATATTAATAGATACATTTTAGTCTCTTGCTTGTTGTTCCACATATTTCTAATATTACTTAAAAACTGAAACCAACACAAATGCCTGAAAATTGAGTTACTGAAATATATTAGAACCTTTCTATATATTAGAATAAAACTCCATCAAATAAAAATAGTTTTAAATAAAATATGTATTTGTGAGAGTTAAAAATAGTTTACAATAAAAAATTCTTTAAATATATTTAAATTTAAAAACTAGAACAAAGACAAGAATGAAGCTTATCTAGAGAACAGAAAGATGAGGTTTCAGATGATTTAAAAATATTCTAGTTTATACTTTTCTGTTCCTCCAGGCTTCCATGGTTGATATATTACTGTTTTCATTTGTAAAATAATATCTCCTTTTGTTGCTAACTTGAGCTAACCACAATTTCTCCTCCATGATTCATGCACATACACAGTCAACACATGAACGGTTCAATCACATATGGCAGCATTCCAGGGTTCTGGGCCTCCTAAATGAGATGCATAGTACAAGGAAATAAAATTTCTGAATACCTCAAAGTTTGGAGAAGAGTACTGATGTCAAAAGAGGAAAGTCATGCTCAAGGGACATGAGAAGAAGTCTAAGTTTAAGAATGCAGGAGCTACGCAGAGGCTGGAAGGCAAAAGACATCACCTCAGTATGACTAACACCATGCAGTCCAGGTATTTAATGACACTGCTAAAAAGGGCAAGGAAAGGGATACAGGTCTTTCTCATGTTAACATGATACATAAGACCTGTGGGAAATGATATATCATTCTCAAATCAAAGGAGAGGGAAAAAGAGAAAGGTGGGTATCTTGTATGTATTAAACTGACCAAGTATAAAAGCCAATATTATGGAGCTATCTAGATCTGACCATTTAAAATTTCAAAATAAAAAGATGAATCTAATGTGCCAAGATCATTTAAAATGAAACATATGGGATGCCTGTGTGGCTTAGCTGCTTAAGTGCTAGACTCTTGATTTTTGGCTCAAGTCATGATCTTGAGGTTCATGTGATGGAGCTCTGCCTCAGCTCCCCGTGCTGACTGCTCAGAGCCTGCTTGGGATTCTCTCTCTCCCTCTTTCTCTGCCCCTCCCCCATTCAAGTTTGCTCTCTAAATAAACAAATGAAATGAAACAAACACACTCATATATTTATTCACCTAAGCATTTTATTCTTCCCACACTCTTTATTTCTCAAATGCATATTTATTCATTTCTACTCTTTGGTTTCTGTGCACCTAAAGTGCTTTCTCTGAATTGCGATCTGTTCTTTCTTGTTAGGAACTATATTGCTATTTGAGATAAAGTTGTTTTCTTAGCTTATCCAATTCTTCAGTACCCATCATAGGTATGAAGTGTTTATTCCTTTCTGAAGGTGAAAAGGACTGTTTATCTCCAATAGAATTTGAAAAATTATGGATGACTGCATTACTTGTTTTCCAAAGTTGGCTCTGCCTTGTTCAGGGTGCATGCCTGCTTTCTATTCTGGGGATTTTGGGGTCTACGTAACAAAAGTTATGCTGTTTTACTTTCTTTTAATGTGATAAGGAGAGAACCATTTAAAAATAATTTTGATGAGAAAAATAATTTCTTAGTTGGAGTCCTCACCAAAAACAAAATTTTCCCTTGCATAGACAGAAGATTGCAATGTCACATCCTTAAAAAGATACCACTTTTTAGAGGCTTATAAAGTCATATTCAATTATAGACTAGAAAAAATTAGTAATCCATTTATTTATTCTTTATTCACAACTTTATTGATTGCTGACTCAATGCTGTCTCTATAATTATCATCTAATCAATGCTCTATGTGGATTAAAGAATGATTTTATGTGCATTTAGAGATTGATGTATTATAGGATAACGGATATTATAATTTTGTTATCCAAATATATATTGGTTCTTATTTGTGCTAACGCAACAACAAAGATTAATAAAGGGGTATACATTATGGGAGTTTTTCTCTTTTTAAAGTAGCAGGGTTTCATGATTGAGTCTAATTTGAAATTGGATATATATTCTTGGTCACCATTCTCTATATTTTCACTACCATTTTGCATCTTCTCATTTGCATGTAGTCAGAGAAAACTCAGAGAAGTAACTGAAGTTGTATCAGTGCAGTAGAGGCAATTATTGCAAGACCAAAAGGACTCTAGTCTCGCGTAAAAGGCAACCACCCTGGAACATTCTGGCATGATGACCTGGTCTCTCCCACAACATATGGGACCAACAGAGGGTTGTTGTGCTCTAAAATACATCATGGGTATTGTTGCTTAAATTTGTTCCCATGTTGTGGCTCAGTTTAACTTAGGAATGGCAAGTGTAGCTGGCAGTGAGGGAAAGAGAGAGCCGTGTACAAGGAAATCTAAAATACCTATACTCCTGTTATGTCATTTTCAACGTTCCCCACCAAAAGAGGAGGATACATTTCTCTTACAGTCTGATGTGTGGGGTGAGAAACAGAAACAGAGTGGGACAATAGTAGCAGAGATGTGAACATGATGCAAGCAGACACAGAGAAGCCCTAAGATTCGCCAGGCCATGTGCTATGTTAGGAACAGCAATGCCATAGGCCATTTTAGTGGAAGAATATGAGGTTTCTAGGTGAATGAGGTAAAGTCTTTTCAGAATACAAAAACCACATCTAGCGGAGGAGCCAGAAGCTGCCTGGTAATAACATACCCAGGGCCAGGTGAGAAGAGATAAGAAAGGAGAGAGGAGAGACAGAGTCATTCTTATCTGTGCAGGCAGGAAAGATTGTTTTGTTAGTGCTGTGTGATACCCTTGAGAAACTCCACATTGCAGAGGAATGGCAAATTTGAAAATTGTGGGGTTAAAGAATTGCAATTCTGCACAAAAGTTTTATAAGGAAAAGAGTATCAGACATACATACTGATTTTCTGTATGTGGTATGTAGTGTTTCCTGAAGCTCAGCATTTGTTTAAGTGGAAGTATTAAATTGTGGGTAAAATAACGTTATAAACGGTGATCAAAGCACAATGGGCAGTTCCTATGAAGCAAGAGCAAGAAAGTTGGAAGATAAGTAGCAAAGCAGAAACAAGAGTATTAGACCAGTGAAGATTAAGGAGATTTTAGGAGGAAGCAATCTGTATAGGGGCAGGTTAGGGATCACGTTTACTTTTCTTGAGTGCAGAGGTGAAAATTAAACCTAATAAAAAAGGCAATAATTTAAAATTGAGATTGACTCATGAAAACAGTTTGTTTAGCAGTAATCTTGATTTATTGAGAATTACTAATGTACATATTCACTCCTATACAATATACATATTCATATTTACAAATGTACATATTTAACTTATAATAATGCAAAAACTTACCAAGACTTACCCTAGGAAAATCATGTACTTAAAGTAGCCATGCATTGTGTTGGGGGATTTTAATGCTACTCATCACATCTATTTTCATATTTTGAGAAAAATGTATGCCATTTTGAGAAAAAAAATGACACAATTCTCTGCTTGTAGTAAAGACTTAATAATTTAAATTAAACTATTTTTATTTAAATTAATTTAATTCCATTTATTTTTATTTAAATTAAATTAATTTAAATTAATTTTTAGAAAATCAAAATTCCATTACCTAAAATTGAATCACAACGTTTGTCTAAATGCATTAATCATCACGTAATGGGTAGAAATGAGAAGAAATTATATTTTCTTGTAATAAGTATTTACAAAATAAAAATACTTAAAACATATTAAGCTAAACAAAGTTGGATAAAAACATAATTAAAATTGTATATAGTATGTACCTTAAAAGTGCTTACATTTCAAGGTAAAATATTTGAATTATGTAGCAGGGCTTTAAAATAATAGCTGATCATTATTAATTTCCTCTGGTATTTATTGTCACAATATTAATCATGATGAACTCATTTGGTATTAATGTGCATGTCATAACTAGTTCTTTGGGATTTCAACAGTGATTTCAGCAGTGATTAATTGCACAATTATTTTAAAGGGTTACCAATTTTCTTAATGCCTCCTACCTGACAGAAAAGTTTGAGCTGCGTTTTTGCAGGTATCGAGTATAACAGGTACATTTGTCTTCTATCCATGGAGCCAAAATTAATACTCATGTTTAAATCTCATGTGGCTACTTGAGCTCATTTCTTCCTACTTTCATTCATAATCTCAATATGCCAACCTGATTAAAATACCATCTTTTAAAGATTAATCATCTAATACAGGTGACTATATTTTAACTATGAATAGGAGTTCAGACATGAGGAAATAGATCATTAAAAAAAAGGCAACCCCCCAAAATTAGGTTCTCCACTAAAAAGTGAGAGCAAGCTGGGAAACTTGGTGGTTGAGGATGGTGGCTGAACAAAAAACACAAGGAAAAAAGGTTACCAGTTGGAAACAGATCACCTCAGAATTAACAAAACCTTAACAAGGTCTTTTGACTCTCAACATGAGATGGATGCTATGAGACAATCTTCTCTAGATTACTAGGACATAAGAGAATATGAACTGACAGGCTTACCTCGGGAACGCCAGGCCACAGAAATGTAAAACATTTAAATTGTATGTAAAACATTTAAATTTATGGAAAACTTAAATACATCCAAATTATTAAAGTAACATAAACTTTTTTTTTTTTTTACCAATTATGTTGTTATGTTTTTCTGTTTATTTGTTTTTCTGCTAGTATTTTTTTTTTCTCTACAAAATGTAAACCTGTTTCACAAGTTCTAATTCCAGAGGAAAAAAAATGAAAATAGGGTGTATGTAAATCACTCCATATCTCTTCCTTATGCTTTTATCTTTCTTCTCCCACCAACCCTAACCCAAGCAATTACACACATGAAGAAACAACCTATTACACACACGAGGATACTGTTTCTCCATATTTAAGTATCATTCTTCAACTCTTGGTTATCTAACTTCCAAAATAAACTTTACAATATATTCCAATTCTTCAAGGATGACGGCTCCTGCATTTAAAAATTATGAATTTTACTTCCTTTACATTCCATTAAATGAAATTTTAATCTACCATCATATAAGGTAGTGAATGTTAGATGATTTGGGGTCAATGGATAACCTCTATTATATCAGTAGATCATTTCAGCAGAACATATAGTGGCAGGGTACTAATACCCTTTTTGGTTAATATTTCCATGTTTTATTTATTTTAAAACTAGCTTTCAAAAATGTAATTGAAATTTGCAGCATTAAGATAAAATTTCTGTAAATTAATTACATTTAAAATTAAAGATGTGAGAGGAAATGTAGTAGAAAAAGCTTGGGAGAAAGGAAAGAGACTTGGCAAAAATTATGACAGAACAATAGAAAAAGGGCCCTCTTCCATTCTCATCACAAAAAAATAGCAAAGCATATACAGTAGCAACCACATCAAAACACATCTTAGAAAACATACTAGCTTTCAGGAAAAAATAAGAAAATTTTAAGCTCTGGAAATATTGAGAAATCTCTATGAAGTGAGTGTAAGTTGTTAGAATAAACAATAATTCTAGCTAAAATAGTAGAAAAACCTGAAGATATGAACAATTATTTCTTAGAAAATTAAATAGAGTAAGAATAGATTACAAAATAAAAGTAAATAACAGGATTATATGGGAACACTCTAGCAAAATTTGCCAAATAATTATTACAGCTATGAAACCAATGATAGGGGACAAAATTTAAAATAAATCACATGATAATATAAATCAGAAGTTAGAATTAATGAAATGGAAGACAAATTCATATAATTTGTTCCATAATGATCGCATAAAAATAGAGATGGTAAACAGGAAAATAATATTAAAGTAAAAATAGAATTGTAAAGATTCAATAAACATCTGACTTATCAATAACAAAGCATTATTGAAAGAAACACTAAAGGGGAAATTTTAACAGCATAAAATTAATTTCAGAAGGAAAGTCTAGAAAGCAAGACATAATGATTAGCAAATATCAGTAATAGTTTGATACATGGAAAAGCTTGGGTTTTAAGTAATTTAAAACAAGTTGGACCTAAATTCCTAAATAAA
Source organism: Lynx canadensis (assembly GCF_007474595.2). Taxonomy (NCBI): domain Eukaryota; kingdom Metazoa; phylum Chordata; class Mammalia; order Carnivora; family Felidae; genus Lynx; species Lynx canadensis. Next base: position 50,872,025 of record NC_044319.2, on the reverse strand, counting down.
AACAAGGCAGACTCAAAGAAATCTTTAGTTTTGTCACATATGAAGGAAATATATTTATTAACTTTTGGCTTTTCTAAAGTATTTATGCATGCCAAAATTTTAAGAGCACTCCCTAAAACATATAAAGAGAATATGTAAACTATCAGCGAAGTGAGGGAAATAGAATTCAAAAGAGAGAAGCAAATAGAAATCATGGTAAATACAAGTTGCAAAAGTTACAAAATAGCAATGCAATATTTTAGTAACCGTAATGATTATAAATAGGCAACGCAAACCAATTATTAATAGATTCTCACATTGGTTAAAGAAATTAATATCCAGCTGCATCTGTTTGAGCCCCCCAAAATAAAAAATAAGATAATTACAGCTCTTCACTTCTGAATAAAATGAGTAACAGTAACCAGATTTACTTCAAACCTTACAGTAGGAAATTGGGAAAATTATATGAAAATAGTCATTACAGACACTGTAAAACAGGACTGTGTAGAACTGTAATTTATGAGACAAGGAAAATAAGAAAGGTGAGAGTAATAATATTACTAATTTACTTCCTGGAAACAGTTACCAGGCTACAGAGCAGGGAATAACAATTCAAACACAGCTGAAACCTAACACAGACCAGCAGTGGCTTTGGAAATCTAGTGATTAGGAAAGACAAGTAAACTAGATGAGCTGGGAAGTACTAAAGAGGAGGAATCTGCAATAAAGGAAAAAGAATTTAATATTTCAATAACAATAAATACTACTTCTGGTTCAAGTTTGGAGTTATAAAAGCATTCCTTGATTAACCTGACCTATGAATGTCTTCATACCTAGAGCCTTGTTAGTTTTAGAAAACTAATAAGGAAGTTGTGTCTATGTACCCAGTTTCAGTCTTAGTTTTGTCTGAATACACACATAAACATACACACTTATTTTAAAAACAGATGTGATTGGAAAAATACACATATTTGTATATATTAAATTTTAAAAATCACTTTTTTTATGCATTGCCAATTATTTTCACAAGTTCATCCATATGTCTCTCACAGGTGAATCTTTCTAATAAGCCTCTCCATATACCCCAATCTAAAATTTTTATATTGTTCCTGAATAAGTAAAGAATAGTATGAATAATCTGGGGCGTCCTTTTTTTCAAATTTGTATTTAGATAATACAATACAAATTTGTATTTAGATAATTTAGAATTTAGTGATTTATCAATTACATATAACACCCAATGCTCAACACAAGTGCCCTCCTTAATATTCACCACCCATTTAGCCCCCGGGCTTCCTTTTTTAAAGTTTCTTTAAAATGTGAAATAGTTTCAAGTTCCAATGGCAAAATTGTTAGCTCAAATCTGCTTTACCCTTTGTTCCTTTCAAACTATAGATTGTTCTCTACAGAGAGTTGAAGATACACATTTCTGTGTATCATTAATATTTATCCATTGCCAGCCAACCTCCAGAGATACATAAAGTATACACTCCTATATTTGAGCTCTGAAATGCATTTATCCCTAGGACAAATTTTCTGAATTAAAAACTACAGAGATTCAAGATCACATATAAAAATAATAAATATTTTATTTTAAGACTATATAAGAATAGTTTTGAAAAGACTATATAAATCAGGCAGTTTGGGTAGAGATGGCAAGAATGTTTATTAACAAAATAATATAGTGATTAAAGTTTTACTACATGTCTGGCAACATTCTCAGTGTGTTACATGTATTGGCTCATTTTAAACTCACACAAAAAATAAGATATTAATATTCTTCTCATTTTTGAGATGAATAAGTGGACACAGGAAGATTAGAGAATCTGCTCCAATTCACACAGTGAGTTGGAGTCTGGGAAGAAACCCAGTTAATGACACTCTAGAGGGCATAGTAAGAAATATGACTTATAAAACAGAAGGACTGAATAGCCAGATAAGTGTTTTGACCAATGGTGATCATTTAAATTGTTATTACCACTTTCGGTATCTCTGTCACTATGAGAATAATCAGGTTTATCTCTATAATGTATTTTAAAGGTGAATGTTTTGTTTAGAATGGTTATTAATGAAGTTGAGAAATGGGTATTAAGCATAGGATTGGCAGAAAACAAAATGAACTACCTTATCTAAAGATGCATTGATGCATTGAAATGCAATCTGCACAAAGAAAAATATTTCAATTTGAGTAGACAAGCTTATCTATGTTCTTAGTGTAAAGCCAATTGAAACTTGGCAGGGTTCTACTTTCCTTTATTCTGCATTAATTTCAAATGAATGGAAAACTGTTAATGTTACTGAGTTGGCTAAAATTATTGGGGGAAGAGGGTTGCTTTTGAATTTTTAAAGCAAAATTTATACTTATTTTATCTGATTGGGGTATTGAAAGTAATATCAAATTTCTTCAACTTCAAATTCATTTTTTTATATTTAATTATTCTCTGTGAAAAATGCTTATCCCCAAAGTCATTAAAATTAAAAATAAGTTATTCAGTATATGTTTTCAATTTCATTTCCTAAATATTTTTCTGTTGATGACAAAATTTATAGCATACATATTAAAATCATATCTATCACATAATATTATATATATGCATTTTAAATAAATAAAAATATAGTAGAAAAAATAGAAGAGACAAAGCTTTAAAAATATTCTAAATTTATTATTTATTTTACTTATGTCTTTACATTGCCACAAAAGTATGGCTTATATAAAGCATACTATTTTTATTTCTATCCCATCTACACATGATGAAAATTTCACAAGCTTTATGTCAGCTTAGTTGGACTATAATGCCCAGATTTGTGTCCAGACTTCATCCTGAATGCTTTCCTGAAGCTGTTATTTAGATGAGATTAACATTTAAATTGGTAGACTCTAAGTGAAGCAGATTACTCCCCATAATATGGGTGGGCCTCGTCCAATCAGCTGAAAGCCTTAGAAAAACAAAGACTGACCTTTCCCAAGTAAGAAGGATTCTGGCAGCAGAGTACCTTGAGGTTCAAACTGCAACTCAAACCATATCCTGTTAGTTCTGTTTATCTAGAGAACTCTAATAAATGTCTTCAAAGGTAATTTTGTATCAAGCATCGAATTTTGCTAGACGAATTGAGTTGCACTAATACTTGCATTACTTATCTTGAAATTTATGTTCATTTTTCCTTGAATATTATACCCATGATTTATCTGTCTAGTGGCAATGTGTTTTTCATGGTGAAGATAAATGTGTATATATATATATATATATATATATACACACACACACACGTGTGTATGTATATACATGTGTGTATGTATATATATACATGTGTGTATGTATATATACATGTGTGTATGTATATACATGTGTGTATGTATATATATACATGTGTGTATGTATATACATATGTATGTATATTGTCTCAATACACACATTGAGATAAGAGTGATGATCTAAATGTAGGTGGGAGAAAGAAACAAGAGCTGTGTGCTATCTCGTTAATTTATGATGACATTGTTTTTTTTCCTTTTACTAAACTTAACATTTAGAAGCTTTCTTCCAGACTACAATTACTTATCCAATAAACTTCATTGTGATTTAGAGCCCATAACTTATCCCAGAAGTCTAGCAAGTACTAGATTTCCAAAGAATGAGTTACTTTGTTCAACCAATCAAATGATGCTGTGAAAGTACATAAGCACCACCGTTACTTAGTTAACCTGAACTGCCAATTAAACAACTGTCTTTAGTTGATGTTCTTATTGGCTTAACTTTTCCCCTGTGTACTAGAAACATTTAACATGGTCTTATGTGGAAATAGTTGCATGAAAGAAATAGACCAATTGTATCAGACTCTAAATTCTGTTTTACTTTCTATTTTCCAACTGAGCATGTGTGGGTGCACTATTAATTTGATTTTTGAAACATGACTCTACTAAATCTATTTTAAGCTACTATAATCTCTCATTATTATATCTACATTACTATACTGCTTTATTTTTAAGTAGCTCTGGGTCATTACACACTTCAAAGTGTGATATATCTGATTAAAATAGAGAAGGTATTATAAGAAATTAAAAAAATTCAAATTCCCCACTCATAATTAAGGATGCAACATAAGAAAACTTAATTTAGAAATTGATGAGCACATTACCTTAGGGAAATTTGGAAAAGGTCATACAGAGACTAATTATTAAAAAACACTCTTCCAAAATTCCTGTATTTTTTGACCATGATACTTCAGCGATCAAAGGTTTAGGAAGAACTAAGAGAAAATACTATATATACGATTTTTTTTCTCTTAATAATTTTAGCACCACAGCTATGATACTGTTTTTAATTTTTGTTTGGAATAGATATTAAAAATAAGGTTAGCAAACTTAAATGTCTAAATGATCGCATAATTATCTTGCTATTATAAGCATGTGAACCATGACAGTCACAAATGCTAGATGAAGGAATAATGGTCACACCCTGGACATACGGCAAGATGTAGCATAATTTCCTAATAGCAGGGGGGTGAAATACACTATAGTGGATGTTTATTAAAGATTATTTTGAAATTATCTATTATTAAACTTATCATCTCAGGAGCTCAGTTAATTTATGGAGCTACAAAACCAAAACGAGATGACTAAAAATGGTAGCTTGACTCTCTGTTCCTACAATATTGTTTAAGTGCCAGGTGATCTTTCCATTACCTGTCAAGTGTTCTTAATTATGGCAAGAGGAGACTGTTGTTATTGACTCAGTGGGCCTTGAATATCCTGAAGATTTATATAAATTTATATAATCATAATTGTACAACATGAATTTTTAAACCTCTAGTTTGAATCCACATCCTAGTCCAAATTTAATTAAGTCATTGAATTGAATTAAAATCATCAATATCAGGTGCATTATCATCATCTTCATCAGTGGCAGCTAGAACCACCACCAGTAAGTAACATGTGTAGAGTGACCGTTATGTCCCAGGCACTGTACATATAGCTCCCATGCATCATTTCACCATTTCATTGAATCCTCATAGCACACTTACTAAACACCCACTGGGGCAAACAGGGATGCGGTAGATCACCCAAAGTTTTCTACCCAAAATGTGATGGGGCAACGATTTGCTCCCAGCCTCTCTAATTCCACAGTCTGCATTATTTATCACTCTATGTCTTACAAACAATGGTACCATAACAAAACTTCAGGTCTGCTGCATGAAATTTGCTGTGCATCCTAGTTTTCCTGTCTTACCAAACAGCAATGTCAGTGTCTTCTAAGTTTGTGTTCTCATTTTTCACCTAGATGACTATAGTCACCTTTGTACTGCTATTTCTCTTTGATCTATCGCCCACATACTGGTGGATTTAATGCAAATGCCAACTTGCCCCCTTTTTTTAACTTTATTTATTTTGAAAGAGACAGACACATAGTGCAAGTGGGGGCAGGGCAGAGGAAGAGGGAGTTAGAGAATCCCAAGCAGTTCTGCATGGTCAGTACAAGGCCCAGTGTGGGGCTCGAACTCATGAATCGTGATATCATGACCTGAGCTGAAATCAAGAGTCAGATGCTTAACTGACAGAGCCACCCAAGAGCCTCCAATCTTGCCCTTTTATGCTTGAAATCTATTAGCACTTTAGAAATTCATTAAAGTCTTTAGCATGATATCTAAATACTTCCTCTGTGTGGCCCAACTAACTGTCCAGTGTCATCTTTCATATCTTTGCTGACGATCAATATTATGTGCACAGCACATTGGACTACTTGTTCACTGAATATGCTAAGGAAATGAAATTATACAAGAGAGGCAAAACAAAACAAAAAACAAACCAAAAATGCCACCACTGCCAATAACAAAAATGTGCTTCTAGTTGTCACAAAATCCATGAATGCAACAATTGAAGAAAAGCCAGTTTCAATGACCACAGCTCCCTATATGTAACATTAAAACAAGTGATTCCCAGGTCTTGCCCCCAGAGAACTTGCAGAACTTCTATAGGAAATTTACTCACAAATGTACCTGCTGGTGTAGGAGGGAAATAGTGACTGATTGCTGCTTTCTGTCTGTCTTTCAAATCTTATATGAATGTAAATATTGGGAAAATGTTGTAGACCTCAATGTGACTGACAATGGACTCCTGACAATACAGTTACCTTGTTTTCAGTCCTGCCCCAGAGCCAATTTATTAGCTGGAGGTAGTTCTGAGTATTAACACATCCTTTGTTCATCCCTCCTTGAAATTTCCGTGGTCCAAGCTATCATAATCTTTGGAATAGAGCACTTGCCTCTGACCCTAATATATCTTCTTTTGCGTCCTCCCAATGCCTATTCTCAGTCCAGCAGCCAGAATATTCCTTTAAAGATGCAATCAAATCCATAACTCCTTGGGGATTAAAGAGTACACTTAGCATGATGGGCACTGAGTAATGTATAGAATAGTTGAATCACTGTACTGTGCACTTGAAACTAATAGAATATTATATGTTAACTATACTGGAATTAAGATAAAAAGCTTGGGTTAGAGTGGGAGAGAGTCAAAGCATAAGAGACTGTTAAAAACTGAGAACAAACTGAGGGTTGATGGGGGGTGGGAGGGAGGGGGGGGTGGGTGATGGGTATTGAGGAGGGCACCTTTTGGGATGAGCACTGGGTGTTGTATCGAAACCAATTTGTCAATAAATTTCATATATATAAAAAAATTTAAAAAAATAAAAAAAAGCTTAATAAAAACTTATATCTCATTAAAAATGTCAATCCTTAAAATTGCCCATAAAGTCCACTATGATTCTGACTTTGTCTTTCTGACTTTTTGCTCCTATTAGTTTTCCTTCTTTTTCACTCTACTCAAGTAATACTGGCCTCCTCAGCATTTCTTTAAATGCCTAGGTATTTTCAGGGTGCTTGGGAGGCTCAGTCAGTTAAGCGTCCAACTTTGGCTCAGATCATGATCTCCCCGTTAGAGAGTTTGAGTCCACACTGAGCTCTGTGCTGACAGCTCACAGCCTGCAGCCTGTTTCAGATTCTGTGTCTCCCTCTCTCTCTGCCCCTCCCTGGCTCATGCTCTCTCTCTCTCTCTCTCTCTCTCTCTCTCTCTCTCTCTTTCTCTCTCAATAAATAAATAAGTAAATAAACCCCTAAGCATTTTCAACTGTAGGAATTTTGTACTCAATTCTCTTTCACAAATAACAGCTTCTCTTTAGTGTTTTTATTCATTCCTTTATATCATTTACATTTGTTCCCCAATGTTAACTTCACGGTGAAGTCTTCACTCAGTATCCTGTTTAAAGTTGTGCCAAGTTGTCTGACCCGGTTGAAACTTTCTGTCTCCCTTCCTGATTTGTTTTCCTCCATAGCATTCATTACTTTCTAATGAATTATAAAATTGTATGCACTTTCTCCCTATGTCTCCTCTTTGTTGTCTTTTTTTTTTTTTTTTTTTTTTTGTCTCTTGTTTTATTTTGTCTTTTCCACCAACTAAATTCCTCAAGAATCAAGATTTGGGCTCCACAATTTCATTAACAAAAACAGCCGTGTTCAGGGAAGGAACACAATAAATATAATTAAATTGACAAAAGGAATTGAGTGAATAGTGAAGTATTTTAGATTAAAGAGCACAGAACATTTTTAGGGGGAGTGAAAATATTCTTTATGATATCATATATGTCATTATGTCTTTGTCCAAACCCACAGGATGAAGAGTGAACTCTAATACAAACTATCAGCGTTGGGCGATTATGATGTGTCAATTGTAACACATGTACCACTCTGCTGGGAAATGTAGGTAATGAGGGAAGCAATTCATGTGTGGGAGAGGACGCATTTGGGAAATCTCTGTTACTGTCCTCTCAATTTTGCTGTGAGCCCAAAACTGCTCTTAAAAAAAAAAAAAAAAAAAAGCAATACCTCTTTTCTTTTTGCCTAGATAAGAACCTTTTTCTTCTCCATTCCCAAAATGGTTTTTATCTTGTAAGAAAGCAGTAACTTCCTGCGTTTCTTTAATATAATGTTTATGGATTTATGACTACCTCCTTCAGGCTTTCATTCTTGATATTGCAAGTCAAGGTTTCTAGAGTACAAAAACCTCTTTTCTCTAAGTGTTTTGCCCTTGAAACTGAAAGCCAAGGCTTTCAAATCTCTGTCAGTCTCTAAAAGGCTTAAAATATTAAAAAAAATGCGTGTGTGTGTGTGTGCGCGCGCGCGCGTGTTGGGTGAAGGCTGACGGAAGTGAATCATGAATGTTCACTTTTACTTTATCGTGCACAGGCATATATAACTAGTAAACTACATTGGGAGAAAAAACAAGACAGACTAAGTTTAAGTTCCAAAATACATTTTGTCCCTCTGAGTGAAGGGTAATAAAAATAAAACTCTTTTTCCATAAGTCTTTAACTGAAATTTAGTATGCACTAAAAGCTGACTGAAATGACCTTGTATTTTATATACTTTCATTAGAATGCATCCAAATCATTAAAACGTCATCTTTTCCCGTTTAAACAGAAGACCTGGATTTTGGTACTATGCAGAAAGAATTGACACAGTGCGTTCTGCAGACTTAGTACACAAAAATGATGGGGTTTAATCTGGCCTTGTTCCACCAGCAGAAAATAATTAGATATCAACAGAGAAGTAATGAAGTGTAGCCATGTATTTTAACTAGTGTTTCATTAATTCCCCTTTCTTATATTTAATGTGATTTCAAATTCAAAGTAATTATATTTGGACAAGCTTCTTTGGTTAAAAGTGAAGTTGATTATAGGAAACTTAGACTCTTAGGTACTTAAAAACAGTAAACAATTATAGCTCATCATTTTATGCGTTCCTTTTCCTTAGAAAGTCACAATGACCTACACTTTATCATATATATCTTACTACATTAATAAGACATGTATAATCTATTGTTCTCAAGATCTTAGAGGTTTATTTTTCAAGAAATAAAAAAAATAATTATTTTCATCTAATTCACATTTCAATTGATAATCCTTTTTGCAAAATTAAAAATCTAATTTTTAAATAAAATGTAAAACATTTTTTGAAATATGAAAATGTAAGTTATGTTATGAGAAAGTGTGTGGAATATAAATAAATAAATACATTTCTTATTTTGTATGTTAAGGGACTTGTGACTGGGCTGAAAAATAGAGCTAGTAAGTGAGAAATATTGGCTTATTCTCATAAAAAGTCCTTGTCTGTTTGCTAGTTGCTAACTAAAATGGGCTGAAATGAAGTTAGAATAAATTGATGTTGACTCCTAATGCTTCATCAGAGGTGAACATTTAAGAATACGGAGAAGACAAAATCAAAAACTCGGTCGGAGTTCAGAAAGAACAAATTGGGTAAACTAGGTCCCTGCCATTAGCTTATTATAACTTCTTGGATAATGTGCCCCGTTTATCTTTCTGGAAAAGTGAAGTCATGGAGTTCTGTACAAGCGATATCAACAAAAGCTTAGACAACTTTAAAATAGTGTGCTTTAATCTAGTAGGTGAAACAAGAGCCAATATTTTCTCCCATCCATAACAATCACCAGTACCAATGAGATTCTCAGATAACTTCAGACCTTCTAAATGTACACTTATAATATGGAAGCTAAGTCACACTGAACTGTAAATGCAAATAAATATTAATTAAACACTAGGCCCTGAGGTGAAAGCAAAGCTGGAACATATGAATTCAAAAGAAAGATCACCATTTAGAAAGGTACAAATACCAAATTATTTGTGTATATGCATGCAAACTGCAGTTATATTTCTATATGTCAACCACAAATAGAAATATTATTTAAAAAATAATATAACTTGGGGCCCCTTGGTGGCATAGTCAGTTAAGTGTGAACTTAACCTCAGGTCATGATCTCATGACTCATGGATTTGAGCCCCACATCGAGCTCTGTGCTGATAGCTCAGACCCGGAGCCTGCTTGGGATTCTATGTCTCCCTCTCTCTCTGCCCCTCCCTCGCTCACACTCTGTCTCTTTCTCGAAAGTAAACATTAAAAAAATATGTAATTTGCAAAAGCATAAAAAACCATTTAAGAGTAAATCTAAGAAGAAATATGAAGCTGCTGCATTAAAAACAATAGAATATTGGCATAAATGAAATTAAACTTATATAAGTGGAGAAATATATTAAAACATTCAATATTATAAAAACATTAATAACTTCTTAAGGCTCATTTTCCAGAAGTTGCCAAGCTGATTCTAGAATACATATGGAAATACGAAGGACCAAAAATAGTCAAAACAATTTGGGAGAAGAATAAAGCTGCAGAACTTACACTATCAGATATCTATAGTAATTATTCTATAGTAATTATAGCAGTGTGTTAGAAGCACGGGATAAACAAACTGATCAATGAAACAAAATGGACATTCCAGAAAAAGATTCAAACATAGAGATAACCTGATTTATGACAACTGTTAACACTGAAGTTCAACTGAGAACACTTGACCTTTTGTAAAATTTTGCGGAGTCACTAGCAATTTGGAAAAATGGTGTCATGACCCCTAAGTTACACTACCATGAAAAATCTATCCCAGATGGAGAGGCTCACCATCAAGTCTCCCAAGGAGTGCGAGCCTGCTCTTCCATGCTATTTACGTAATAGCAAAACAATAAAAATAGCAAAACAATAAAAAACTTTTAGAGGAAAACAGGAGTTTTAGGGGTGGCACAAATTTCCTAAATAGAATACAAAATACATTATTCAAAAAAATAACTATGGACTATGTTAAAACTAAGTATTTTATTCATAAAAGATACCACCAGGAGAGTGATAAGGCAGCATAGAAAGTACTAGAAGAGATTTATCATGCACATATACAAATTAGGACTAATATCCAGAATATATGAAAAATATACATAATGAGCTGAGAGCGTGTGTGTGTACGTACGTATGTATATAGTGTGTCTATATAAGAGGAATTACTACAAACTGATAAGAATGTCAGAAAATCCAAAAAAAAAAAACCAGACAAAAAACTTGAAAAGATATTTTGCCCAATAGTATACACATTTGGCCAATAATCTACGAAAAGTAGCTCAATTTTATTAATTGTTAGGAAAATTTAAATTAAAGCTATTACTCCTAAATAAACACTGTAATGATTATAATGAAAATAGACAAAGGGGAGCCTGGGTGGCTCAAGCAACCAACTCTTGATTTTGGCTCAGGTCATGATCTCTCAGTTCATGGGTTCGAGCCCCACTTGGGATTCTCTCTCCTCTCTCTCTCTCTGCCCTTCCTTCCTCACTCTCTCTCTCAAAATAACAATATTTCTGTAAAACAAAGAGAATAGACAAAAATATATAATTACTTTTCATACACTGATGATGAGAGTCTAAATTGGCAGAAAATCTTGGGTACAGTGTTTGACAATGTCTATTAAAAGTAGAAAGGTACTCAGAAGCAGTAAATCCATTCGTAGGTATATAACCAACAGAATTTAGTACATATTTTTACCAAAAGATGTTCACTGGAGTATTTATAGAGTCATTGTGATAATGCTAATTGAAAACTACATAATTCATCAACATTAAAATACAGAAATTAATTGTGGTAGAGTCACAATGACATTTCCATAGTCATGGAAAACCTCACATATTGTTGAATGAAGCATCCAAACACCAAAGAATATATATGGCTTTATCTCATCAATGTACATATAAAACCTGACAAAAATAAGTCAATGTTGTTAGAATTTAGAACAGTGGTAAAAATTCCTGAAGTATACAATCATTTACTCATGTTACCAAACACAGTTCTATTTCCAGAACGAAAGAAAATGAGAAAAGTGACACATTATGTGTCATTTCAACAGCTACTTATTGGTATAATCTCCTATTTCCTTGTACAGTGCTGAGGAAAGAAAATTAGCTTTCAAACAGGAATCATTTTGCTTTGAATCTTCTCTACAGAATATTCCCATAAATAAAAGTGCTTTCATAAAGATATTCATGATGAAATATAGTTCTCATAGCAAAACTTGAAAGCACCTTGAAGGTCTCACAGCTGTGGTATGGAAGAGTGGGCTCACACTCCTTGGGAGACTGGACGGTGAGCCTCTCTTCCCAAGTTCACACTTAATGACATCACATCCGCAGCTCTGTTCTTTGAAGTGCTGCTTTAATATTGACCAGCACATCACTGGGTGAGAACAAATATATATGTTTTTTGATCTGGCACATATTTGCATTATTAAACAGCAGCTAAAAATAAAAAGGTTTACACTCTTCTGCTGGAAAAATACTTTAGTACAGTTATTTTTTTATATTACCATTCAGTTGTACATAAAGATTATAATAATTAATTAACATGATACATGAAGTTAAAAACAAAAAGGGAAATGCCACATGTCAATCTTAGAGAATACGATTGTATTATTCTTATGTTTTCCTGTATTTTTAACTTAAAAATACTTTATTATAAAATCCAAAAATACAATGAAATGCATTTTTTTAAATTTTATTCATAATGGTTGTAAAAAATGAATATTAGAAATCTTATTTATTATGAAAAGCATAAGACCTAAAAACTCTGAAGTTAACATCAGCTAATGCTTGTTGCTTAGTTCAAGATACTATGTCAATATCAGTCTTTGTTTCAAACATCTTAATTTACTGCATTATTTGCAACAATGATAAGATATATGTTTCATTTGGAACACTTGCATGGTGTTATCTTAAAAGAGAGACAATAAATAAAGATTAACATCTTTCTATGTTATAAAATTCAAGATATATGTGTAAAACAGTAAACTCTATTAAAGAGGATTAAACCCATTAATTATAAAAGTCTGTGACTATTTCTGCAGAGATCCTGTATGATTTATTTTTCAAATGTAAATTAAAAACTATCAAACCAAACAAAATTATACACACAGAAATCCATGAGAGCCACAATGTGAAAGCCAAGCAAGCAATCCAGTATTAGACTGTCTCATTTGTGGCCAAGATTGTATTTATTGCAATTGCACTTAAGTTTTATATTTTCCAGAATGTAAGACAACATATATTGTAAAATCTAGGTAACTACAGAGTTAGTCACATAAAATATGATATTTGTTTATTATCTTCTACTTACAACAGTCTTTTGGGTTATTTTGTGAGTCATACTTTATAAATTTAGCTTTCATGTACTAGGTCTCCATTTTTACAGTAGAAGAGAATTTATAGGAGAATATATCAGTTGATGGTTTTCTCTGAAGATGAAGTTATTTTAATATATTCCACTTCAAAGCAATGTGGAGAATTGTGAATTAATTATGTTTCTACCTGAGAAAGAGATCCAATATATTATAAAAGTGACAAATACTGGATAGTAGACAACCCAAGTCTGATTCGTTGTAATTCACTTAAACCTTCAACTTGGGTCAGACCTTTCACAAAGATATCATCTAACAATATATTGCCAAAGAAGGCACTTCTAAGAATACATTTGCCTCATTATTGTCTCAATGTCCCCTTAACATGCTTTCTGCCCCTGTAGCATGTTTCAGTACAGTTCATTGGATCAATTGAAGTGAAGTTGTGCTCTCAAAACTCCCAGTTATATGTAAGAAAATAAAAGGATTTGCATTGACACCATGAATGGAGGCTAAAATGCTCTGAGATATGGTTTCCAGTGGGGATCCACTAGAATTAAGTGAGCAGTTTCCTTACAGGGCAGATACATCTTCAAACTAGAGCTAATCAAAAGTTGTAGTGGGGTTTTCATTCTCCCTGTTTTATTCTAACTATCTGAAAAAAAATTCAGTTTTCATATTTATCATTACGAGAGAGTATGTATGTATACATATATATGTATATATACGTATATATATATTAACCTGATGATACAAAATACATAATAATTCTGGTTCAAATATAAAATGTTTTTTTCATTTTTGTTTTTGTTTTGTTTTTGTTTTTGTATAAATAGCTGAGCTCAAGAGATAATAGAAGTTCCCAGGGCCAAAAGAGAAGGGAGGAAAAGAAAACAAACCAAAGTGATAAGCAGGCACAGAAATATTCACACAACTTACTAATGAGACTGTGGCCTTTAAAACAGCACAGGGAAGAATAGCAAAACCTTAAAGCCCTAACTCTGTGTTGGTTCAAGGTACTTAGACCCACCTTCTATCCCTGTAATGATGAGACTGGCAAAGAACTTAATGATCCCAAGCTGGGTTTGTGGAATAAGAAAGACAAATCCCTGAAGAATTTGTATCCTCCAGCTCATTTTCACATTGAATTTCTGCTACTTGCCTGGTTTCGTGGGAAAAGCTAAGCAAGAAATGTAAGTGGTTTGGATTTATATCAAAGTATGAGTATCATACAAAATTTTTTGACAAAAATGAAATGGAATTCAACCATCAAAAGATAATGAGGAAAAATGAAATACAAACAACAATTGGGAAGTAAACAACACACTGGAAAAGATAACTTGCTGATAAATGATGAAGTCATAATGGAAATTAAGACTTTATTTAGACTAAAAAATAATGAAATTATTGCACACAAGCAAAAACTTGCCACTTGAACTTAACATTTTAAAAATATATAATAGGGAAGAAAAATTATGAATTAAATAACTACTTAATAAATTGGAGATTGAATCACAAAGTAAAAAAGAAATTAGAGGGAAGGCAAAATTAAAGAAAAAGCTAGAAAATAATGAAATGAAAAACAAAGCAAAACTGAGCTGCCCAAAGTCTGACAGCTTTATATAAAGATAAATAGAAAACTTTTGACAAGAGTAAGATTTGTGAAAGATACACAGATAAAAATTATTAGTCCATAAGAATGGACATGTATTCGAAAAATGTAAAGTGTAACAATTAGGAAAACACTTATGAATAATTTCCTTGAAAAATATACATTCCTAAAACTGACATGAAAATAAATACTGTAATGAATAAACTTTTAAAACCATTTGGACATTAAATTAGCAATTACCAGTCAACACATACATACAACCACAATTACCAAATAATTTCATATGTGAATGATAAAAGCAACTCATAATAATTGAATGTATGGAGCAATTCAGAGCATAGCAAAAGAACAATATTCCAGAACTTATTTTTGGAGCGAGTATATAATAGATAATTTTACCAAGCATGGAGAAACAAAGATAAGGAAATCATAACCATAGGCCATTTATCTTGCCATGACAATGACTTTGTTTTCTTAATGTATCTTCTAGGAATTTACCACACATTCCATTTTGTTTGGGAATGTAATTGTATTAGTTTGTATTTGTTTATTTATAATAGTTTGTATTTGATAGTATTAGTTTGTTCCATCAGCTTGTATTCGTTTTTTTCCACATCTATGTCTGTATTTATAGCCATCCATGCACCCATCCTCTTGCTTATCTCCTTCAGTATTGTTTCCCAGTGTAAAATACTGTGCAGGCAGGGTAGGGGTTTTCTGATTCTCCTTACTGCTCCTGTCTCTGTACCTTTTCTTATCATTATTTTCTACACATTTCTTTTAGGCAATTTTTTTTAGACTCTGTAAGTAGGTCTGTTTTAAATAATTATCTCCCCTCTGACACATTTTCTCATTAGACTTTCCATTTGGTCTCCTTATCAGATATTTAGAGAAAAGAAAATGGAAAAGAGAAAAAATAATTAATTAAACAAAATTTTTTAAAGAAATGCAAGATAACTTATCTAATCCCATAGAGAATTTTTAGATAATTATCCTCAGTATCTCTCAATATTACACTGACATAATTTACCTTCAAAACTCTTCCTGTAGAGGTACTCGCCTTCAAATGTCCCCTCTCTATAAAGAGAGGTTTACTATTATTTTTCCTTTCTGAACTTATACTCTAATAAACTTTGGCCTGCTGCTCAAAAAAAAAAAAAACAAAAAAACAAAACAAAAAAAATCTCCTGGTAGCATCTTCCTATTCTCCTTGATCTGTGTACTCTTCTCTTGTAGGAATATACTGTCCAAGCACCTAGCTAAGCCACTGGATTCCATCCTCTCTTATCTACTGAAGAACATTACTCCAGCTCTTTCTTTCTTTTTTCTTTTTTTTTCCTTTTCCTCCTGCACAAACATTTTTCTCTCTAGAAGACCTAGTCATTCTCACATTAATGTGACATCTGGCAGTATTTATCTCAGCCTACAAAAACAAAACAAAACCAACCAACCAACCAAACCAAAACATTTGCTGTGTTTTCTGTCCTTTTCTATCTCTTTATATCAAAATTATTTGAAAGAATTTTTCTTTATGGACTATCATTTCTCAAGTCTCATTTTTTCTTGAACCCATTCCAGTCAGATGTTCACCCCTGCCACTCATCCACACTGACCAGCATCAATGTCACCTGTGATACCCACATCACTGAATCCCACGTAACTCGCTTAGTTGATCTAGCATCTGCATTATACACAGTTGATTGCTTTTACTTAAGAGTTCTCTGGCCTTCCAGGACACTCCATTTTCTTCCTGTCTTTCTGGGAGCTACTCAGTCTCTTCTCAGATTCCTTCCACCTTCCTTAATCTCTCAATGTTGGAGGGTCATTAGATTCAGGGAGTCTTTTCTACTCACTTTCATTCTCTAAGTGATCTCATCCAGTCTCATGATTTTCTATGCTGACAACTGCTAATTTTATAATATCCAGCCCAATTCCTACACTGAGTGCATAGTTTGTTTGTTTTGTTTTGTTTTATTTTCTTCTGAGCACCCAAGGAAGATCCAGTCTACAATTAAAAGGTATATATTTTTTATATTTAAAAAGGTCACCTTATGTTAGTGCCACCTTTTTAGTGTCACGATCATCAGGCTTTTTTGTTTGTTAGAATATATAGGTGTGGGGCAGTGTGCATGTGTGTGTTTATTCATTTTTCAAGAAAATAATTTTTCTAGGCTCTAAATTTATCAACATAAAATTGGGTGTATTAAATTTTATCCAAATCACTATCAACCTGGGTACCGTGAAAATTCCCCTTTCGAATATTAGAATAATGGACTGGTGCACATATTACATCTTTAGCCAAATTTGCCATGCCAACCAGAAGCTTCTTTAGTATAATTGTTCCAGATCAGAGTAAAATGCTCCTGATTTCATTGTTAAACCGTGTGACTATGGAGCAGAAACTTTATTTCTAGATTTCTGGGAATAATCTTTAGTTTTGTTTTTGTTTTCTGTTTTTTTTTTTTAATTTTGTTTTTGTAAATCTTTGATTAAGAAATCTCCATTCTCCAAGATGTACTGCTACCAGGTATCTTCCTTCCAGACAACATTCAGAAAATTTATAATACAGAATGGAAATAGTCTCTCTTTGTGTTATTTTTTCCTCACCAGTTAAGCATGTAAATGGACATGAAATTTCAGAAAACAAAGGGAATGCCTCTGACGCTTCAGAAAATGATTGTCTTCAGCACATATGGTGTGGATTGCACAATCAAGTTCACAGGTTAGACCTAAAAAGGAGACATATAGAGTAAGAGTAGGTTTATGCTTATTTCCTTGCTCTCTCCTGTCAATGATCGTGTATAAACCATTGACCACTTAAGTCTGTCAAATTGTCAAATTGAGACTGTAAACTTGACCCTAAGGGGAAACTCTTTTACATTGTACTGAATCATCAGTCATCACTCTACTTAGTTTTATTTTTCCTTTTATAAATATTCATGACAATTTGAAGTGTAAGCACATGAATAAACCATATGCAATACTAACATAAAAATAGTATAAAGCATATTACAGCATATGTTAATAAAGCAAAGATGTGTGGAAAATTTAAATTAATTTGTTTTGCCATTGAAAATTTAAAAAAGAAAAAATGGCATCAGTATTTCTAATATGGTTTTATATTTCAAATGGTTTCACACTGCTATTTATACTGTTTTAACAAGTAGATTTATACTGTTTCAAACAATCTTTTTTTTTTTTTTTTTGCAAATTTCCTTCAAGGTGCTTGTATTTAATAGATCCACTAGTTTGTGGAAACATTAGTAAAATATTTCTAGGGATACAATATTGAATCTCTACTTGCATCTTTGAAAAATTTCAAGGTGAAAATCACTGAAGTCTAAACTATGCACAGTGATAATCTTCCAAAATATTTTATTCAAATACAGATAAAGGGAGAGTAGACTGATTACTACAGTTGTGTCTTAGAGGACAACAGAATTTGCTCCACAACTTTTCAGTTTATTGGTAGTCCTCTGCTCTAGTCATAAAATTCATGGTAATTTTACATTCTATTTATGATAAAGTCCTGTTTTAAAAACTTACTCAACTATTACTGTAAGTTATTGATATTTATGTTACTTCTCAGACAATAGGTCCTGTTTGTCTCAACACTTAGCACAGTGCCTGGTATGCAACATCTAACTTGATGTTTGCATGAATATCCGTCACTCCTCAAAGATCTAAATGAAGCCTGACTGCATTTTACGCTAATGGAAATGATCCCTTTCAGAACTTCTTGCAGGTTAATAGTAACACACAGAGCAAAATAAGTTAAAACTCAAAGAAAATACCATCCACTACAGTGTCCCTCAAAACAGCTAATTTTTATAATAAAACTAAGCAGTACAATGTTAGGGGATATTTGCACAGAGGCTAGAACCACCTTGCATGTGCTTGTATTCTACTACATAGGATATGTAGTGCAGCCTGGAAATCACAAAACTTCCCAAGTTTATATGTCTCTTCTTTGGGTAATTGCATCAATTAAATGAATACTAGGTGTAATGAACTTAGAGTTGTGTTTGGTACCTATAACCCAAATTTTACCATTGTTGTCATTGTTATCTCCATTAACTTTTGAAGAAATTGCTTAAGTAATATATGGATAAGATCTATATAGCATTTATGAAATATACCCAAATGTAAATAAACTGTGCCTTGTGATACATTAGAAAGAGGGGAAAAAAAGGCACACACAGAATTAACCATAGAATCAAACAAGATGGAGAAAAACTTGTTATTTAAAGATAAACTTTCTTTTAACAAAGGAGAATTTCATGAATTCCAAGACATTGAATCAAAAGTCTAACCTGCTTCAACCAAAGAACTATCCTTCAAGACCACTGTTTTCAAGTCCATCCATTTTAGAAATATTATGACAGAACATGCTTAGAATTTAAATAGCAATGATGTTTGGTTTTAAATATTAATCTTTATTAATCTGATCTCAAATGAGCACAAGAGGTGTTCTAGGTCAGAAACACATGTCTTATTAAATTCTTCACAATAAATAATATTGTGTCAGCACCTCCTTGTCCCAGACCTTATCCCTGGGGCAATGGGATGCAAGCTGTTGGTATTTTTTTTCCTATACAATTAACCAGATTCTCTATAGATGAAGGGCAAGAAAAAATGGTTTTTCTCTGCTTATAAAAATGAACGAAGCACTTGCCTTCACTCCTGTACTGAAAGGTTATTCTAGGAAAAGTAATGACCTTGCATCTTAATTACAAACCTTTTGGTAGTATCCATATAATTTCTCCAAGAGTGACAGTTCCCAGCCTCTCAGCGTTTAAAACTTGGAGTTGACTCCAAGTTCTGAGGCTTCATTGATTTTGACATGTAAATACTGTGGAAGAAAACTACCCATTCTTCCAAGTACCCAGAGATTTAGTTTTGGAATATACACTAGGCTCTAAGAGTTGACCCTGTCCTTGTGGGGGGGGGGGGGGGGGAAGCAAGTTTATCATTCTTTGAATCAGAGCAATTAACTAAACAAAAGCATAGAGATCTAATCCATCAGGTATGTGAAGAGTATCAAAAAGCTAGTGATATTTTTCTGGAACCCTGTGGAATCCAGAGAGGTTTTATTTCCCCACAAATTAACTGAACATTTTGAAAAGGTAAATAATTGGCAATATTAAGACCATACCTTATGGAGACAGAAACAAGAAAGTTTTTGTTTTGTTTTGTTTTGTTTTGACTAGTTCTAATGGTTAATATTCTATTGGTTGGACAAAAAAATGATAATTTAGGAGTTATCTAAATCTGCTTTTAGCAAACAACATTGTAGGTTGTGGGTAAAAATTTACTACAGATATTTCAGTCACCCATTTTTGTCTCTAGGGAACTATGTGAGTTTGTCCATATCACGTAAATTACCTCTAAATTTAGGCACTTAAAGCAATAACCATTTATTCTCATACTTTCTGGAGGTCAGGAATCTGAGTGGAGTTTTGGTGGGTGATTCTAGTTCCAAGCCTTTCATGTGGCAGTGAAGATGTCTCATGAGGGCTCCGCTATGATGACAATAGAGGGACATGGTTCTAAGCTCACTCATATTTCCTCATCAGGTGGCTTTTCCATAGGACTGCATCACCACAGATGTGGCTTCTGTTCTTTCCAAGTGAGCAATTGAGACAAAGACAAAGACAGAGAGAGAGAGAGAAAGAGTGAGAAAGAGAGAGAGATAAGAGAAAGAGGGCACTCAACATGGAAGTCACTATCTTTTAATGTTCTAATCTCAGAATTGTATTTGAATAGTGCCCATACTCTGGGGGAGACCATTACACAAGAGCTGGAGAAGTGGAGAGCTTAGAGGCTTGGTAATATTTACACTTGGTGAATGTGGCTAGCATTATAGTCTGTCTGTCTGTCTATCTATCTATGTATCTATCTCTCTACCTATCTATTGCCCATGCATGTGAGTGGGGTGGGGCAGCGAGGGGGGAGAGAATCTCAGGCAGTCTCCGTGGTAGGGCTCTATCTCATGAACCCTGAGAGCATGAACTGAGTGAAATCAAGAGTCGACAGAGCCATCCAGACACCACAACCTTTTTTTTTTTTCCTGGCATTATAGTCTTGATGGACATTCTCCTGGATGGGACTTGGTAATAGATGAAGCACTTATGTGAAAATGGTTTGCAATGTTTGAATATTGTAATTGTTGTTAATGAAGCTCACAGTTCCCTAAAATTACATAATACATGAACATAAAAAAAAATTTGAAATTGAGGGCTATGTTTTTATAGAGAATGTTTTCCAAAATATATGCATTCTAAAGCAGCCAATCACTCTAAACTTTTAATTTTAAAAAATGATCTTTTATAAAGAATAGTTTTATTTTATTTTATTTTATTTTATTTTCATGTTTTAAAAATTGTTTTATAAGGTAAGAATAGTTTTATTTTAAAATTGTATAACAGTATACCAGAGACTATGACAGCCTAATCTCTAGTTAGTATATTTTTATGATATTGTGAAAAGACTTAAAATGCAGTGAATTTATGATTGGCATATATAATATTTTAACATTAGAATTTAAGTAGATTTATATTTCTTCTATGAGTTAAACACAAATATTTTGGTCATTTATGTTCAGTTTCTTATTCTCATGCCAGCTTAGTTTTGACTGGTATTGATTTGCTGAGGTTCAGAATTTGAATTCTAGTATTTCTTAAACAGAACTGAAATTAATGACAATATTTTCAACTTTGGTGGGCTGTACCAGTCAAAACTTCTTATTAATATTACAGAAAATAATAATTTTTTTAAGGTTTATTTATTTTGACAGACAGACAGCGGGGAAGGGGCAGAGAAAGGAGAAAGAATCCCAAGCAGGCTCTGGACTGTCAGCACAGAGCCCCACGCTGGGCTGGATCTCATGAACTGTGAGATCATGATCTGAGTCAAAATCGAGAGTTGGTCGTTTAACCGAATAAGCCATCTAGGTGCCCCACAGAGAATAATTTTTATAAAAAGTAGATGTCACAGTGCCTGGGTGGCTCAGTCTGTTAAGCGTCCAACTCTTGATTTCAGCTCAGCTCATGATCTCATGGTTTGTGGAATGGAGCCCTGTGTCGAGCTCTACACTGAACGTGGAGCCAGCTTAAGATTTTTTCTCGGGTGCTCTGTCCTTCTCTCCCTGTCCCTTTCCCACCTCTCCCACACTCATGCTCTGTCTCTTAAAAAAAAAAAATAATGTCAATTTTTCCAGACAATGCTATAGTCCCTTCATTTCCTACTGATGAAGGTGTTGATAAACAAGATAGAAACAGAGAAATTATAAAACTACTGTAAACTCTGGAAAGTTTTCATAATTGAATACAAAGTAACACAATAAAACTAAAATGAATTTAAACATTTATTGAGGGGTACCATGTGTCCAGAACTCTACTGTAAGTGAAATACTCTCACAGGATTTTTATTCCTACAGACGGTGCCAGAGGGGTTGTTTCTGGGCTAAAAAATAACATTTGAAATTTTTCCTATTATATTAGGGTTTCCTCAATCAAAGCACACTTTCCAGGCATTCCAACTTCATTGATCAATATTCTCCATCAACCAATCTACTCTAAAACAAACAAAGAAACAGTTTTCTCTATTTCCACAACTTGCCTAGATTTCCAAAGGACAACATCCTGTCTTTACAGTGTTAGACTTCCCAGAAATTCCATTTCTTCCCTTTCCCCACATTTATAAATGTGATCTTTCTTTCAAAAACCAAGCTTCTATCTGTCTAAATTCTTCTCTACATGTAGGAATGGACTCTTTCTCAACTGTAATTTCTTGGCAGTCCATTCGGTTACCCATTATTTTCCAACTTGCATTTTAGTCATACCCATAATTGTCATGTTTCCATTTTCTGATTGCAAGCTTCATGAAGTCAGGACCCAGACCCACATCTGGTCTACTTCTGTGTTTTCATTACAGCTGGAACAATGTTTTGCAAATAACATGCAATTGATACACTTGCATTGCATAAACAAATATATTTGCTTAGATCAATAAGAACTTAAGATATAGATTCTGTACTGTTCAACTAAAGCAAGTAACACATGCAAGTGATGTTCTTCAGTGTTGGCAGAAAGCTGAAAGAAAATTATTTGATTCTATAAAGTAAAATACATAAAGCAAGCAATATCAAGAAATAATTACTTTACAAATTCATGACAATAATTTTAAAAATGGGTTATTTAGGTACCATAGAAAGACCTATAAAAGAATATGTAGCCCATTTTTGTTTGTGGGTAATAAATGTCCTGATCCTAAGCAAATTTCATCAGTAATATCTATACCAAAACATTTAAGTAGTTAATTTACGTTCTGAAAATAAGATTCTTGTATAAATTAAATGAATAATAATGTAAGATCTATTCTATTCTCTAGATTGGTGAAAGACATTGTGTGGGACTGAAAAATTGAACTGAGAAAAAAATCATATTTGATGGAGGGTCATTATATTTTAAAATGCTAACTTCAGAGAGGTTATCACAAATACCATCAAATTGTCATTGCAAAACCAAAGAAATGAGCAAATACAGAGGGATATTCATATGTCCATGCTTTCACTTGAGCATATTTTTAGTCTGCAGATAATTATTTTCAACTACTATTATCTAATGTGTATATACTGGAGTATATTAGGCAATAGGGTATATTCGTTCTTTTATTTTTATGGCTCCAACCTAAAGGTATTACAACACATACCCTCTATCAAAGATAAATTTCAATTGACTTCATTAAAAATACATGAATGCAGGTCTCAGGCATTGAACTGTTGGAATTTTTGTCCCTTGGTTGAGTTTAGGACCCATTTAGGGCCTTTAGTTGACTCTGGCACCTAGGACATTCAGGTATTTCTCACCCCAAGACGCCCCTGCTGGGCCTTGTAGAACTCCTGACATGCCAGGATATTGGGTTCCCACTGGGAAGAGTGTTCAAGGCTGAAGCACCTGGGGCCTGAGTCCACCATTCTTTGAGCAGCCCTGATGCTGAGATTATTCCAATAATCCTCTTCAGGCCCTTTTAACAGGAACTGCACGCAGTCCCACCAGGAACCCCAAGCCACATAGCACATCTTGCGAACTCCAAATGGGCCTCGTTTGTCCTCCTGGAAAATCCCACTCTTCACTCCCCACTCCCATCAGGCCACAGCCCAGGCCCGGGGTGTCCTCCTGCCCCCCAAAGAAAAAAAATGCTTTATATATATTATATATATATAAATATATTTAATATATTAATATATTAATATAATATATATTTAAAATATTAAAATATATTAATATAATATATTAATAAATATATATTATACCATATATATTATATATGTTACATATGTTCTTACATATATATGTAATAACATTATATATATGTTATATATATGTAATAACTTATATATGTAAGAATATATAAGAATTGTATATGTAAGAACAATTTACGTTGTTGGTCCATACTGGCTGATACTCTGGGATCAAAGAGTAAGGTAAAATCATCCCCATTTCAACCTGACATTTTTTTTAAGTTGTTTTTTTTTTTTTTTTTTTTTTTTGAGAGAGAACGCTTGTGCAACACTCTGGGGTGGGGTGGGCAGAGGGGCAGAGAAAGAGAGAGGGAGAATCTCAAAGGGGCTTCACTGCCTAAAGCAGGGCTTGAGCCAATGAACCCCTAAGATCATGACCTGGGCCAAAACCAAGGGTCAGATGCATTACCAACTGAGCCACCCAGGTGCCCTTCAACTTCAGTTTTAAATGCCACTTCATTTACATGAAATATAAGACTTAACCTAAAACACAGACAAGAGATTGAATCAAGTAGGAGGTGAGGAATATTAACATAATCTGAGATACTGTGAGTTATGTGAATAAATTACAAAAATGAGACTGATGATATAAACCAACTTCCCTACTTACAAACTCAGGTGTTCATGTTATGCAAGCTAAAAATTAAGCTTACAGAGTTGTAGAGATAAGCAATAATGTTCCTGAAAAAAATGATACATTTTAGTGCTTAACTAACTTCACTATTATATTTGCATACTAGCGAACAAACAAATGAAAGTAGGTAGTATTATCATTATCTCTGTGTTCATTATCATGAGATTTTTTTATTTTTTAAGTAAGCTTCATGCCCAGCATGGAATTCAAGGTGGGGCTTGAACTTATGACCCTGTATCAAGACCTGAGCTGAAATTAAGAGTTGGATGCTTAGCTGACTGAGCCACTTAGGTGCCCCCATTCTCATGAGAATTTTGCATGTGGGGTAGCTTAATCTTAATTTTTATTTAAAAAAAATTTCCATTGGTGTTAAAACATCAGTTTCTTTAGTCAACTTTTTAAAATACATTAATGCTAATGAGATGTATGTTAATACGTTTGCAAGTAAAGAATCTATAAAATTATTATATTCTATGTGTTCAACTTTTAAAACGAAATTTACAAATAAAAGAGCTTTTATTATAGTAGTTAACTTATTTTAATAATGCTGAAATTCTGATTCTCTATACAGACTGTCATTTAGTTGGGTTGGTAATTGTTCAGTAATTTTCTATAAGTGTTATGAGCTTGTGGGAATTTCTAGTTGTAGAACAATATGGTGCTGTAAAAAATCAAATTTACTTTGAGGTAAGTTATTAACAGCAAAATTGAAAAACAAATTGCCCCAAAATAAAATAAAATAAAATAAAATAAAATAAAATAAAATAAAACAAAATAAAATAAAATAACATAAAATAACATAAAACAAAATTGTCATTTAATGTTTTAAAAGACATCCCAAATCGTATGATAGATATTTTGAAAATCTTGGTAAAGAGGGTGTTTAAGGGATATTCTGAATATATATATATATATATACATATATATACATATATATATATGTATATATATATATACATATATATACATATACTGGAGTATATACATATATATACATATATATATATATATATTTAAGTTTTAATAGGAAGGAAAGGGAAATAAAAGGAAAGGAAGAAAATGAGAGTGGAGGGGAGGAAAGGTAAAGGATTAGGTGTCAATGAACATTCCAAATTTCTATAGTAAAGTTTTACACAAGCAAAGAGAAGTACTGTAACCAGCTAATAAAATTTCAGTTGACCAATTTACTTACACAGAAATAATTACATCCTACAAGTATTTAATATATATCTCTCTTATGCAGCCATATAATAAAATCAAATTTTGACTTAATGATAGAAAATATATAACATGTTCATGAGAAATAAAAAGAAATATTTGCCATGTGTCAGTGACCACAGATCACTTCAGTGTACTCCAAATTTAAAAAATATTATCTGTGAACTCAGGGAAAAAAATGTAAAGCTAGAAGAAGGTGTATGTCTGATCAAGTTCAACATTTTGTAGTTGTAGAAATTCAAGTAGAAAGGGGGTGCATTCTCCAATATCCAGCGGATGGTTAAAGGCTGAATTGTATTCTCAGTTAAATATTATATAAGTTTTATTAATTTGAAGATTTGTCTGGACTTACATCTTCTAAAATCTAACTTAAAATATTTGTAAAAACAAATTGGTGACCAAAGGTTACAAACTTTGTGGTCAAAAGATGCAAGCTTCCAGTTATGAAATGAATAGTCCTGAGAATATTATGTTCAGCGTGGTGAGTATAGGCAATGACACTGTGTTGTATTGAAAGTTGCTAAGAAAATAGGCCTTAAAAGTTTTCATTACAAGAAAAGAGATGTAGCTGTATGGCAATGGCTGTTAACCAGACTTATTGTTGGGATCATTTCACAATATATACAAATAGTGAATCATTCTGTTTTATATCTGAAACTAATATGTTATGTATAATTCAAAAAATAAAAATAAAAAAGAAAAGTAGAAGTGACTTGGGAATCTTAATAAAGAAGTACAGAATCAAAGTGAAAAACTTTACTACTCTCATTAAGGTAAATATAAGTAATCATTCACTTTTTCTATGTATTCAGATTCTCTATTGACACTTCTATTTGTCATAATTTAAGGATTTTGCGTATTATTTAAATAATTTTGCTGTAGCTAAACGATTTCAAATTATAAGCATATATGGATAGTCAGATCTGATAATTAACACTGATGTTATTTTTAAATACATATGAATATTATCAAATTGCAATCCACAAAAAAGGATTTTTAACAAGTATTTTAAGCTTGTGTGATATTCTTAGTTCTACAAAATGAAATAGTTTTCTCATTTCATACTATAATTAAAATCATTGACTTGTAAAATAATTTAAAATATTCAAAAATTATTAGAGAAACCCATTTATTAAATGACTATGGGGTGGAATGTGATCAGTTCGTTTTCTCTATAGATATTTAGCTAGAACCTTTAAAATTAGTAAAATATCAAATTTTTGTTTCAGCATTATGCCAAATAATGTACAAAGTCAAGGCAGAAAAATAATTATGATTGAATACTACCCTGGAGATAAAATATGAATGATTCTTATTGGGTTTATTTCCTAAGAGATTCTGTTGCATCTCTGACTGATATAATTTTACATTATTTTGGATCATGCTAACAATTTATATTTTATTACTAGATGTTTATTTGAACTTTTAAAATGACATATTGAACTGAATAACTCACATATTGCCAACTTGATTTTTTGAAACACGTGTTTGCATTATCTTAAAAGATTTAGGGGCACCTGGGTGGCTCAGTCGGATAAGTGTCCGACTTCAGCTCAGATCCTGATCTCACGGTTTGTGAGTTCGAGCCCTGCCATCGGGCTCTGTGCTGATGGCTCAGAGCCTGGAGCCTGCTTCGGCTTCTGTGTCTCCTTCTCTCTCTGCCCCTCCGCCAACTTGTGCTGTGTCTCTCTCTGTCTCTCAAAAATAAATAAATGTAAAAAAAAATTTTTTTTTAAAGATTTAATGGTATTTGTGAAAAACATCAAGTATTGACAATATTATCATTAATTTTTTTCTGATTTGCTGTCTTCTGTGTTAGAATTAAATGATCTGATTCTTCTGGTTGTTTTTAAAAAACTGTATTGTAAAAAAAAAACAAAAACAACAACAAAAAAACTATATTGTACCTTTTTTTTTTAATTAGGTGGTGATAGATAAGTACATGTGCTTCTCTGCCTACTGATATTCATTTATAATGGGATCCAGTATATTTTTATAATATTCAAAATTATTTTTAATTGTAAATACAGTAAAGAGGAATTATGATGCCAAATCATAAAAGTTCCAAAGTTCCAAAAAGTGGAACTCACCTTAATATTTACAGTGCCATACCTTACATGGAACAAGAAGAAAATAAATAAGTTGTATTTTTCTACACATGCTTTACTTTGTAGAATATTTAGGTTTTGAATTCCCTACATATAACCTTTTGAAAATAGATAAAATATATCAAATTTTATATGTAAATATGGTAATTAATAAATAATTAGTAATCATGTATAATAATAGAGTCAAAAATATGCATTTTATGTATCATTGCTCACAGGAATTGTGTTTTTGAAAATTAGTTTTTCCATTTACTAAGAAAGTCATTGCCTTAGGGGAAAAGAATATCATGTAGCACTTTTATGTGTGAATCTTTTCAACTGTAATTATTCGAAGGGGTAACTAAACATGAATTCTGCCTTAGGGTTAACACATATCCAATTTGTTTCACAGATCATCTAATTATAAGCAGATTGTCCACCCACCTCAATTCTAATCCCTTTGCATTTTAAAATAATTTCAGACACCGGAGGGGGTGCCTGAGTGGCTCATTCTGGTTAAGCGTCTGACTCTTGATTTCAGCTCAGGTCAGGATCTCATGGTTTGTGAGTTTGAGCCCCACATCAGACTCTGCACACTGACAGTGCAAAGCCTGCTTAGGATTGTCTTTCTCTCCCCCTCTCACTGCCTCTCCTCTGCTTGCTCTCTGTCTCTCTCTCAAAATAAAAATAAACTTTAAAAAATATAAAATAATTTCAGATACTAGAGAAATATGACCTAATTTTTATTAGGTTATTGTGGGCCTACACATATTATAATGGTCTCCCTTATTTACCTCTGTTTTTTTAATTCCTCTGTCACTAAAGAATTAACAATAAATGAGTTATTAGCACATGATAGGCATATGAGGGGCAATAAGTAGAACATTTTAACAAATAAATAAACTCAGCAGTCAATTTTTATTTCTTTCTGTAAAAGAACCTGAATGATAGAAACATATTTCTACAGACTTCATCACCATGTTAAACTATTACCTTTATATTTTACAAAAAAGACATAGCCATAATTGAAAATTTTTTTCTGAAAGATATAGAGCAGCTGAAGATAATTAAACCTTGAAGGACACACAGTTCTGTTCAAATATACAAAATAATACTCTATCACAAATTGGTCCTCAAAGGCACGTGAAACAGTCATTGAGAGAATTCTATAGAATATTTTCTTACTTACTTAATTGTTTTCAAGTTTGTATTAAAATTCCAGTTAGTTAACATACAGTGCAATATTAGTTTCAAGAGTAGAATTTAGTGATTCATTACTTACATACAACACCCAGTGCTTACCACCCTCATTTATTTATTTATTTTTGAGTTTTCTTTATTTATTTTGAAAGAGAGAGCATGAATGGGGGAAGGACAGACAGGAAGGGAGAGAGAGAATCCCAAGCAGGCTCTGCACTGTCAATGTGGAGACTGACGTGGTGCTTGAACCCACAAACAATGAGATCATGACCTGAGTCTAAACCAAGAGTGATGCTTAATCGACTGAGCCTCCCAGGTGAACTTCATCCTTATTTTTTTTGTATGTTGCAATATTATATAATATCTGTGTTCCTTAGAAAGAGTGATTCAAATTGTAGTATAAGAGTTCAGACCCTGTTCGTTGCAAATTTAAAGTTTAATTCGTTATAAGGATATTACCAATGAAGCCCAAGAACAGAAATTCACTGGAGTGGGGCTCTTTGTCTTTTACTCTTCTTCTCTCTATGGTTATGTTTTATTCTTTGTATCTTGCTTTAAAAATTTGTCTTGGTCTTCAGCACATGGGAAGAAAAATGCTCATTGGCAACTCAAAATTTCTCATCTTATGCTTCAAGTCATTACATATAATTTGATGGGGCCAAGGCTCAAAATCTTGAGTAATTTCTACAATAAATATTCAAGATTTCTCTGAAAACTAGAAATACATTTTAAAATATGTTGATGATATTTTCCCCATGTTTTAACTTTATAATTCATGTGTGTGTGTGCGTGTATGACAAAGAAGTTGAGCATAGAGAAAACCTTAAACATTTTTCTAACATTGTAAAATTCCCTTAATAGTTTTCTTTTGTAAGGAGTTGTCCTCTCTTCCTTCCCATCCTCATGGTGGCATCAGGAAAAAACATCTTTATACAGTATGACACTCTAAAGCCCCATATTTCAGTTTTTAGAGAGAATTCCTGAAATTGGGCATTCCAGGTCTTGTCTTTCTGTTCTCTTCAAAGAGGTTGTGTAAATGTGGGGATTTTTGGGAATTACCGTGTCCTGCTATGTGGTCTGTACACAAGAAAGAGTCTTTAGCGAATGAAAGGAATGGGACTGAACAGTATTCGAAAAGAGAACACAGAGGTTGTAAAAGAGTTTTTTTGGATCTCCTGTATTGTCCCAGGCATGAATTCCTACTTTGAAAAGTTAATATGTTGGATAAAGAAATGATAGTCATTCTTGTGTCTATAGGAGTCCCCAAAATGTATCTTAATCCAAATCTTGGCTCTGGTTCTCATTTATCTGATTAACTTTGAGAAACATATATGTAGCCTCCTCAGGTCTCAGTTCCCTAATCTGCAAAATGAGATTAAAAATTATTTATATCATGTGGTTAACTCTTAAGATTTAAAAAATTATATATATATATATATGAGTTCAGCTTGATCTTTGTCATGAAACAAATACTCAGTAAAATCTAATTACGATTAATAATGTAAGAGTGAGAACAAGTTTTTATGCTGGTTGTGTCCAAAGGTTGGTTTCTGGGACACCTGGGTGGCTCAGCTCCCAGGGTTGTGGAATGGAGCCCTGATTTGGACTCATCATGGAGTCTGCTTAGGATTCTCTCTTTCTCTCTCTCCCTATGCCCTTCCTTCCTACTCACACACACTCTCTCTCTCTCTTACAATAACGAATGAATGAGCTTGGTTTCCCTTCGATCAATTGTGTAACTTTGAGATAGCTCTTCATCTGTGTAAGCTTCTATGTTTCCTTCTATAGACTGGGATTAATAGCAAAACATTCGCTGCAGAGTTCCTATGAGAATTAAAATACACTAACTAACACTGGTGGTTGGCATAAAATAATCTAAAAAGTGACTAGCTATTATTGCCATAATTAGAACTTTTGGCTCTGACTCTACCAAATCTTCACCCCATCTTTGGAGGAGGCTATGTTCTAGCCATTTGTGTTTCTCTGCTAGCCTGGGGCCATGCAGCTTCCCAATCTCCCTCTCCTTCTAGAGATTTCATTCTTCAGTTCTCAGCAATTTCACTGGGTGGAGACTCCTCTGATTGCCCTGTAAAGCAGGGGATCCCTGTTAGTATCTATCTTGAGTTTCCTTCACAGAAATCATCATAATATGTAGTTATTATATTGATTTTTTTTTTTTTTTACTGATTTCTATTTTTCTCCTGCACTAAATTATAAGTTCCATAGGAAAGAAAGCATATCCATTTTGTTTACTTAGAACAAGGGTTGATGTATATCAGTACTCATGAATGAATATATGTTTTTCCCCCCAGGGGCACCTGGGTGGCTCAGTCAGTTGAGAGTCTGACTCTTGATTTCGGCTCAGGTCATGATTTGACAGTCATGGAATTAAGCCCAGCTTCAGGCTAATTGCTGGGTATGGAGCCTGCTTGAGATTCTTTCATTTCCTCACTCTCTCTAACCCCCCCCCCACACACACACACATACACAGTCTCTCTCTCTCTCTTTCAAAAAAAATAATTAGTTAAAAATAAAATAAGATAGCAAAGATGAATCTTGAAAACATTTTTTTTTCTAAATCAATAACAGTTAAGCAAGTTTATCTGCCCAGATGATCCAGATAGTCTTTCAAATGGCTGACTGAAATGGAGGATTGGTGATTATCTAAGTCTTTGCTCATGTTTCAGGATACTGTTATATCACTAAGTAAACAGTTGAGATACTGTGTCACAGTATCATACAAACAGGTTTAGTTTCAGCAAAAATAAGAGATACAGTTTCCAACAAAGGTTATTTTTGATTATGTATCTAGCCTGACTAAATTATTCAATGGGATTAATCATATAAAATATCTATCTATCTATCTATCAAATATCTATTTATCTATCTTTTCCCGTGTTTATACATTAACTGATAGCTTAATTGCTTTTTTTTTATGGTTAGAATATACCATAAAAAGTGAGGGATAAAAGTAAATGACACTTAAATTTTTGTTTTGTTTTGTTTTCCTTTGTTGGGCAGTCAGCAAAGATATAACCATAGCCAAAGTGAAATTGTGGTTTAGGACAGAGTAAAAAAGCAAAAGTTTAGGAAAGAGGGTTTATGAGAAGATTCAGGATCTTAGAATCTGTGTCCTGCATTCCAGCTTGTACATGGCAGTAATTTTAGCTACTGCTGCCACCACTTGGCCCCAGACAATCACAAGAGCACAGAAGATAGCCTTGGATAAAATTCATCGAATTTGGTGAATTTATTCCAGAATCTTTTCATTATCCTTAATGTCTGTTGTGTTTGGCAAACAGAATAATTAGTAGTCAAATGCATTAGCATAAAGCTCCATCCTGTTTCTGTTTATTTTATTTTCTTTAATGGCTAAAGGGCTGTCTCTGTAGTTGAATAGCAGAAAGATGGGCAAACACGGTTTTCCCACTGGGGTTGATGTATATCAAAGACACATTTTACTACAACTGAAATTTTAACACTATCTGAGCATTGTGTGTTTCTCACAACCCTGAGAGTCTCTTAGAACTTTTGTTTCCATAGTGGATATTAGGTCTGTCACTCTAGTGGGATTTGCAAGGCCACATTTTTTTTTTTTTTTGTACTTGACACTAATGTGTCAAATACAAAAAGCAAATTTATTCTTCCATTTCCACATAAATTCTATGGTTGGAATGAGTTTCTTTCCCTTCATATAAATCTCAGTAATTCTTGCAATTACCATTACCCAATCTAACTATCCAGTATCTGGGAACATGCTCCTACTTACTCAAGTACAGTTGAGCATCCCTCCATTATTAATGTCATCCCTGAATTTCTGTTCCTTTATCAATTACTACATATCCCTGATGAGACTGTTAACTTTTTGAGTGAAGTTCTTAGGCATTATTCTTTAATTCCTATTTTATGCCATACCTGGGATATAAAAGGCACACAGACAGTATTTTTACTGGAGTGAACTGAAATCTCCAATGTCTGGTATGGTAAGTTGCATACAGTTGATTAAAAATATTTGTTAATTTTGTGAAAATAAAGCTTTACTCTTTCATTACGCTTTTTTTATTTTGAATTTTTGTAGAAAATTACCTTCTCTAGTACGAATCTCACACAGTATACTTCTTGGATAAGTTACATTTTAAAATTTAAATAAAAACTTTATTCCAAAACAAAATTGAAAATATAAAAATTCAAATAAAAGTATTTTTTAAAGATATTTCAATGTGCTTACTACAAGTTTCATTTGTTTGGGATTTTGCTAAACAACATATTCTTCATGCATAAAATAATAAGCTTATATTAAATATGTATCTATACAAAAGGTGAAAAACTAGTCAATCATTTTTTTACTGGGCCTAAAAAACAAATTATTTGAAACATAGCTTGAAATGTTTTATTTTCTCAACTCATAATATTGAGTCATAAGGTTGGAAGGAGTTACAAAGGAAGCTTAAATATTCCATGGCTTTAATGTCACATTTTTAATGACTATAAATGGTATTGTAATAAAAGTGATGGTAAAATCAAGTATATTATTTTTGTCTGATATCCATATATGATATTGTTATTCATTTACTGTGAAACAATTGAAAATAGATCATAGAGTGTCTTACTTGCTAGGATATAAGATGAAATTAAGAGGCAAAAGGGAGTTAGGAGATTTTGAAAAGCATCTTCATATAAATCTCAGTAATTCTTGCAATTATGTTTGCTGCATTTTGAATGGATCTAGAACAGCCAAGTGGAATATCAATTGTGATAGATGGTATTTCTGACTGTGAATATGCTGAAATATGTAGGCTGGTAATCATTAAGTTGTGATGCTGCTCTTACATAATAAAAATAAGAACATAATAAACTGTGAGCTGAATGGGATGCGTTGTGGGGTGGCTCATCTGTCTTCCACATGTTACAGGTATACATGACTGGTTTCCCGACTGTGCTACCTGTCACAGGTAAATTGAAACTCTCTAAAATGCCCTTGAAACACCCCAACCTTTACCTCTATGGGACCCTGACAGAGGATATGGTTCAGTTCTTAATAACTGCAGCATTGCCTACCTATATTTCAACAATGCTGGCTTCGATGGTTAGGCAAGGAGAGTTATTCCCTGGTGAATTTTTTCTTACTAAAATCTGTGTCAGCATCAGTGTGCTTTTGGATATTGCTGTCTCAGTTAAATAGACCACAGTATTTGTGGGATATGAAGCAGCTGTCTCAGTCATATATTTCTTAGGATGGTGAGGAGATGAAAAGTGATGACAGTAGGAAGAAGGCTAATAGGTGTGAGTAATGGAGGAGATTTAGATGCAACAAACACTGTAAATCAAATATTAATCACAAGCTGCCAGTGATAAATATTCTTTATTTGTTATTA
Organism: Lynx canadensis; assembly: GCF_007474595.2. Lineage (NCBI taxonomy): Eukaryota > Metazoa > Chordata > Mammalia > Carnivora > Felidae > Lynx > Lynx canadensis. The sequence goes on along the minus strand of NC_044319.2, from coordinate 50,837,565 downwards.
TCTCTTTTTCTAAATGAAGCTACTTGTATTCAAGAGTACTGTTCACATATTACTTCTTTGATCACACACTCATGTCTTAGCAATCAAATTAGGAAGAGGCTGATGCTTTGCTTCCAATTAGTTGGAAACATTTTATATTACTAGAAAGCTTGTTGACATCAGTCCACAAGGGACATGTTTATCTTATCATGAAGTAAATTGTAGACAACTTACTATTGTTTCTGAGAATATTATTTAGAAAGATAAGTTATTCACATGGCTTTCCATTGTATCTATATCTCTCTGCAGTGGTAATGAAGACAATTTAATAGATCAAATTATCTAATTTCTGTCACAATCATACCCCAGATTAACTAAAGCCAAATAAGTTTTTTTTTTTTAATGTGACCTGTCTTCATTGTCCTAAAAAACTGGTACTTGAGTAATCATGTCCAGATTTCTTCTTTGTCACTTTTTTTAGATCTCATATGACATGAAAAAAATCACTTATTTGTATGTGCTTTTTATATCCCCATATGGGCGATGGACTACAATTACCACTGTGCATATCACTGTTCCTATTTAAGAGCTTAGTGGTGATCCACTGTAACAGGTAAGGCTTCGCCAGTCCAGGAACAAAAACAAAAACAAAAAATAATAATATAATCAAAGTCAAGTAGTAATCTTAGAATAATTTAATTTACCTTTGGTTTAAACCTGACCAAGTATAATCCATGAAATATTGCCCAGGCATCCCCAGAGTAAGTGGTCCAAAGTAGGACAGATGATTTAGCTAATGAGCTTCTTCCTTACAGAACTTTTTCCCTTTCTTTCTTTCTTTCTTTCTTTCTTTCTTTCTTTCTTTCTTTCTTTCTTTCTTTCTTTCCTTCTTTTTCTTCCTTCCTTCCTTCCTGTCTTTTCTTTAAAGTCTGAGGGCTGGGTTCTCTTTTTCCTTGCCATGTGTTCTTAATGCCAACCCTATACTGCCCCTTGTATGATTTCCTATCACGATATATTTTTTTTAAATGCTCATGATCAATAGGCATTTTTTTTAATTTCTCCATTACTGGCTTTGTAAATACTCTTTCTTTTTTTTAGTTTTATTTATTTATTTTGAGGGGGAGAGAGAGAGAACGAGCATGAGTGGGGGTGGGGTGTTGGGCAGAGAGAAGGGAGAGAGAGAGAAACCCAAGCAGTCTCCATGTCAGTGCAGAGACAAGGTGGAGTTCTAACTCAGGAGCCATGAGATCATGACCTGAGAGGAAATCAATAGTCGAAACCTTAACTGACTGAGCCACCCAGATGCCCCTGGAAATGCTTTTGAGTAGAAATCACTATTGTCTATCTGCTCATAATGTTTTTGTCAGCTTTTGCCTGGTAAGAACTAGATCAAGATATGATCTACACAAACATTGCAGTTGATTAATTGACATTCACTGATATGATTTGACTCTGGTCATTTATTAGTTATTTTGTTGCAAGTTTTCCACAGCTGCTGTCTTTGCAAGAAACTTAATTCCTGTTTAGATTTTTAAAGTTAAAAATTCTTATGTGAAACTTAATTATTCAAAATACTCTGTAACTGGGAAAGGCTTCATGGAAGACTTACAGGTGGCAAGTTAAGCAGACACTGCTAGCTTTTGATGCCATTCCCTGGATATGATCTTCTGATACATATTCAGTCTATAAATGGTCCCTTACCCCCTGAGCCCTGCCCTTCTATTAGGCAGACTCCCTGACTATCAAATGTGTGTGTCACCTTGCTGGTAGAAGAGTGTGAGCTACCCAGACTCCTTATGGCACAAATCTCTGCTAGCATTAACCCGTGTAGAAAAGATCAGGCAAAAGCCTCCAAAGAACTTTAAATGGTAGAGTCCTGGCCAGTTTGATTTGGACAATTCTCTGTAAGCATAACACTAGAGAAAGGAACAACATATTCTGGATTAATTGCTACCTCTGGGGCAAGGTGCCATTTTAAAACTCATGGTCACTGAAAGATCAGGGAACTTCACTCCAGTATCAACGTTCCAAACGGAACACTTCAAGATCTTCTGCTGTAGAAGAGGAAGTTATTCTCTGTTCCCAACAATACACTAGGATAGGATGGAAACTGTCTCTTCCACAATATTAAAGACACTTTTCACAACTTTGAGAGTCCTAGCATAAAGTGTAAGAAGTTGGAGGCATAGTAGTGTATAAATTGGAATTTGGGACAATTTATGCTTACACAGGTGGAATTTTAACCATTGCATTCTGTAAACAAGAATATTTGATTAGTAGTCCCAAAATATGACATAGAATATACCCATTACATTAATATTATGAGTACTCTATAGTTCGTCTTTGTTTTATGTGTATGTTTGTTTGCTTGTGTTACTTTTATCTGAATGATATTTTACCAGGCACTTTTAGTGGTAAGGAACAGAATTTATTTAAAGTGAAAAATATTAAAACAATCACAGCTATAATAATTTGTTAATGGATATGCAGTATACATAGATATAAATTGTTTCATTATTAACAAGTAAAATGTGTGGGAGAGAGGTAAAAGTGTAGAGATTTTGTATGCAAGTGAAGTTGTTATTATCAACTTAAAATAGACTGTTGTCAGTATAAGACATTTTATGTAAGCTCCATGGTAAGCATATTCAAAGAAAATCTATCAAAGTTTTACAAGGAAAAAAGAGAAAAGAATCAGTCTATCAATACAAAACAAAACAAAACACAATAAAGCACAAAGCAAGATAGCAAGAGAGAAAAAGAGGGACAGGGGAGGTAAAAGACAAACAGAAAACAAGTTACAAAATGGCGATAATAATCCTTTCCTATCAATAATTACTTTATATGTAAATGAATTAAACTCCCTAATCAAAGGCATAAAATGGCTGAATAAATTTTAAAAAGAAGATCCAGCTGTCTACAAGAGCTCACTTTGTTTATTTTTTAATGTATTTATTTTTGAGAGAGAGAGAGAGACAGAGCATGAATGGGGGAAGGGGATAGAGAGAGGGAGACACAGAATCTGAAGCAGGTTCCACACTCTCAGCTGCCAGCACACAGCTCAATGCAGGACTTGAACCCACAATCTGTGAGATCATGACCTGAGCCAAAGTCGGAGGCTTAACTGACTGAGCCATGCAGGCACTGCTATAATAACTCACTTTAGATTTAAATTTAGGCTGAAAATAAATTAATGGACAAATATATTTCATGTAAATGGCAATCCAAAGAAAGCAGAAACGTCTATTCTTATAGCAGACAAAATATACTTTAAGTCCAAGCTGTCTTTGGAGACAAATAAGGTTGTTATATAATGATAATTGACACTTGTGTCAATTCAGGAGAAAGATATAGCAATTATAAATACATATACAACTATCATCAGAGTACCTACACGTATAAAGTAAGTATTGACAGATCTGAAGGGAGAAAGTGACAGCAATATGAAACTAGTAGAAGACTTCAATAACCCACTTTCAAAAGTGAATAGAACATCCAGATAGAAAATTAATACAGAAGCAGTGTTCTTAAATAACACCATATTTTATTTTATTTTTTTTAATGTTTTATTTATTTTTGAGAGAGAGAGATAGAGTGCGAGTAGGGAAGGCGCAGAGAGAGAGGGAGACACAGAATCTGAAGCAGGCTCCAGGCTCCGAGCTGTCAGCACAAAGCCTGACACGGGGCTCAAACCCATGAACCACAAGGTCATGACCTAAGCTGCAGCTGGCCGCTCAACCGACTGAGCCACCCAGGTGCCCTATTAACACCATATTTTAAAAGGACCTAATAGACATATATAGAACTTCCCAACCAACAGCAATAGGATACACATTCTTCTTAAGATCACATGGAACATTCTCCAAGATAGATCACATGTTAGGTCACAAAACAAGACTTAACAAATTTAATATCAAATTCATACCAAGTATCTTTTCTGGCCAGAATAGAATAAAACTAGAAATTAATTACAATAAGAAAATAGAAAAATTCACAAATAAGTGGAGACTAAACAATGTTTTCTTGAGCAGTCATTGGGTCAAAAATAAAATTAAATAAATTAATTAATAAAATAAAAAAGGGAATTTCAAAAATATCTTGATACAAATGAACATGAAAACACAACATACCAAAATTTATGGGATATAGCAAAAGCTGTCAGTACTAAGAAATAACAGGTTTATGGCAATAAACAGTTACATTAAAAAAAAACCCAAAAAACAACTCAAGTATACAACCTAACTCTACACCCCAAGGAACTAGAAAAAGAACAAACCAAGTCCAAAGTTAGTGGAAGGAAGAAGACTAGAGAAGAAATAAAACAACTAGGCAATAGAAAAATAGAAAAAAATTAACAAAACTAGGAATTGGTTTTCTGAAAAAATAAACAAAATCAATAGACCTTAAGCTGGACTGAGGGGAAAAAAAAAAGAACTAAAATAAATAAATTCAGATATCAAAAAGGAAATATTACAATGGATGCTTCAGAAATAAAGTGATCATAAGAGACTATTAGAACAATTATATGCCAGCAAACTTGATAACCCAGAAAAAATGGGTAAATTCCTAGAAACATACAACCTACCAAGACTGAATCAAGAAGAATGGAAAATCTGAACACACTAAATCAGGTAAGGAAATTGAATCAGTAATCAAAAACCAACAATGAAAAGTCTAGGACCAGATCACTTCTTGGGGAAATCCTATTATTTCTTATTATAATTTTCCTTTATTAATTACTTACTATTACTTACTATTTCCTTTTATAATTTTCCATTTATTGTTTTCAAAGTTGAAACATCTGTTATTTGTGTGGTAGACAACCAGCCTTCCATGACTATGCTTTATACTTCTTATAATTTTTATACAATTTCCATCTCTATCTTTCTGTTCTACTTTTCCTGGTATTTCCATGATTTTATCTTATAAATTCAATTTATTATTGTTATTATTATGTTATTTTAGCAAGATGTTTTAGCTTTTAAAGGCTATTTCTTCCTTTATTTTTACCTCTCTTTGAATATGCCATACCTTTTCCACTTTTTGAAGATAACATTTAATATATATTTTTAATATCCTTTGGGATGGTCTCCTTGAGTATCTTTTTCTTTTTCTTATTCTGATTTATGCTGATAAATAAAAAAAACCTTTTATGCATGGTGGTAACTTTTTAAGAAAATATGTGATAATTATTCATAATTTATATTTTTTTCTAATGAGGAAATGAAGCCCTTTCTTCATGGACATGTTTATTTTTAGGAGAGCATTGAGTTTATTTGTTATTCTCACAGGATTGAAATAGAATGATGAGGAGGGTTTTCTTCTGTAATGTCAGTACCCACTAAACTTTTCTGACCCTCCTTGTACTTTTTTTTTTTTCTTTTTAATTTCCTTAAGTAAGAGTATTGGTCTATTCCTCTCTGAGTAAATTCTAGGCTACACTCCCTGCACTATACATGGAGCCCCGAGGGTAATTGTATATTAAAATAAAACAACTTTCTATTAATCCATCCATTTCCATTTCTAATCTCTCCTTCTTTCACTCTTCCTCTCTACCTTCCTCCACTGTTTCTCAGACTCCAAAAACTTTTCCAAAGAAGATTGACTTCATCCTGCTTTCATAACTTCTACTTTCATTTTCCAACACAATTTTATAACTTTTATGTTCCCCAAATCCAGAAATACTTTGTCCACTGCTGACCTTGTCCTCACTCTGCTTACTATTGGTTTATATCTTTTCCTATTTCTTTATATGATTTTAATGAAATTTCAGGAGAGAAGAAAGGCAAGTTCATATGTCAGGTGGAATGTCTTTAAACAAAAGCTCCATAAAGATTTGTGAAATTTAATTTTGGTCTGACAAAACTAGCTATACCTATGATTTTTAAAAAATCCCTTTTTTAAAGAAACTTTTTAAAAATGTTTTTATTTATTTTTGAGACAGATAGAGACAGAGCATGAGCAGGGTAGGGCAGACAGAGAGGAAGACACAGAATCCAAAGCAGGCTCCAGGCTCTGAGCTGTCAGCACAGAGCCTGATGCGGGGCTCAGACTCACGGACTGTGAGATCATGACCCCAGACGAAGTCAGGCGCCCGACTGACTGAGCCATCCAGGAGCCCCTAAAAAAATCTGTTTAAGGTAGACAAAATAATGAAATAAAACATAAAATCATATATTTTACAAATGTGGCATTTTATTTTAAAGTTTTATGTCTTATTTTGCCCTTTGGGTGGTGGGCTTTTCACAATAAATAAAATGGCAATATTGGACCCAATCAACACAGAAAGTGTTCCATTTTCTCATCCTTTCTTCATCTATTAAAATGTTTCATACTTTACACACCAGCAATCCTTAATTAATCCATGAGCAAGTCTGTCATTTCTCAAATGAAATTCTAGTCAACAACTTACTGGAAAGGTTAAGGAAATGGAGGTGACATGGAGGAAAGGATTAAAAGAGGCAAAACTTTAATTTTCAACATCAAACAAAAACTTTATTCTCCCCAAATATCTGTTCTAATAGATCACATTGGTAACATAAAACAAAAAAAGTAAATATAGAGAGGGGATTTGAACACCAAAATGAAGTTTTCATAATTCTCAAAACCTTTAATTTTAAGAAAGCCCACTAGTGACATTATTTTGCAAGTGTTTAATTTAAATATTGATTGACTCCCTAATCTTCAATGTTTCAAGTATTAAGAATTTAAATAACATTCACATGAAGTAAATATTTCAAAACCAACTAACTCTCCAAAATTCTTTTTTATTATGAAATAAAAGGGAAAACCCTCTGGAGATTCTAATACTCCCAATTTTGAAAATGCAGGCAGCATGCAGAGGTAGGTTTTGCTGAGGCTATTATTGTATAGATAATGAGTGCTCTCCAGTACCAACATGTATTTCATAATAGCTTAGAGTTTTAATAGCACAGGAGTGAGTTGTTTGAGGACTGAAGATTTATCTACTCTTGACTGAATGCATATGGAATTTAGCTTTTAGTTTCCATTCAATCTCTTTAACCTGCTCTTGTTTACTGAAAATCTGTCATTCTGTTCTGGTTTGAGGCTTTTTTTTAACTGAATGGCTTATATGCATGGCATGGCATGTTATTCAGTCTTAGTGAATGATAAAGCTCATTAAGGAAGGAATTAAATATATAAACACAAAGAACTGTTACTCTGAAACTCTATTCTGCCAAGGACCAGTTGCCCATTCCTAAAACTTCTTTTTCAATACACATACCTAACCATCTCTATTTTTTTACAAAACTATTTTACTTATATTTACATAATATATCAACACCTTTTTTTTTTTTATGAAATTTATTGACAAATTGGTTTCCATACAACACCCAGTGCTCATCCCAAAAGGTGCCCTCCTCAATACCCATCACCCACCCTCCCCTCCCTCCCACCCCCCATCAACCCTCAGTTTGTTCTCAGTTTTTAACAGTCTCTTATGCTTTGGCTCTCTCCCACTCTAACCTCTTTTTTTTTTTTTTCCTTCCCCTCCCCCATGGGTTCCTGTTAAGTTTCTCAGGATCCACATAAGAGTGAAACCATATGGTATCTGTCTTTCTCTGTATGGCTTATTTCACTTAGCATTACACTCTCCAGTTCCATCCACGTTGCTACAAAGGGCCATATTTCATTTTTTCTCATTGCCACATAGTATTCCATTGTGTATATATACCACAATTTCTTTATCCATTCATAAGTTGATGGACATTTAGGCTCTTTCCATAATTTGGCTATTGTTGAGAGTGCTGCTATGAACATTGGGGTACAAGTGCCCCTATGCATCAGTACTCCTGTATCCCTTGGATAAATTCCTAGCAGTGCTATTGCTGGGTCATAGGGTAGGTCTATTTTTAATTTTCTGAGGAACCTCCACACTGCTTTCCAGAGCGGCTGCACCAATTTGCATTCCCACCAACAGTGCAAGAGGGTTCCCGTTTCTCCACATCCTCTCCAGCATCTATAGTCTCCTGATTTGTTCATTTTGGCCACTCTGACTGGCGTGAGGTGATACCTGAGTGTGGTTCTGATTTGTATTTCCCTGATAAGGAGCGACGCTGAACATCTTTTCATGTGCCTGTTGGCCATCTGGATGTCTTCTTTAGAGAAGTGTCTATTCATGTTTTCTGCCCATTTCTTCACTGGGTTATTTGTTTTTCGGGTGTGGAGTTTGGTGAGCTCTTTATAGATTTTAGATACTAGCCCTTTGTCCGATATGTCATTTGCAAATATCTTTTCCCATTCCGTTGGTTGCCTTTTAGTTTTGTTGGTTGTTTCCTTTGCTGTGCAGAAGCTTTTTATCTTCATAAGGTCCCAGTAATTCACTTTTGCTTTTAATTCCCTTGCCTTTGGGGATGTGTCGAGTAAGAGATTGCTACGGCTGAGGTCAGAGAGATCTTTTCCTGCTTTCTCCTCTAAGGTTTTGATGGTTTCCTGTCTCACATTTAGGTCCTTTATCCATTTTGAGTTTATTTTTGTAAATGGTGTGAGAAAGTCGTCTAGTTTCAACCTTCTGCACGTTGCTGTCCAGTTCTCCCAGCACCATTTGTTAAAGAGACTGTCTTTTTTCCATTGGATGTTCTTTCCTGCTTTGTCAAAGATTAGTTGGCCATACATTTGTGGGTCTAGTTCTGGGGTTTCTATTCTATTCCATTGGTCTGTGTGTCTGTTTTTGTGCCAATACCATGCTGTCTTGATGATTACAGCTTTGTAGTAGAGGCTCAAGTCTGGGATTGTGATGCCTCCTGCTTTGGTCTTCTTCTTCAAAATTCCTTTGGCTATTCGGGGCCTTTTGTGGTTCCATATGAATTTTAGGATTGCTTGTTCTAATTTCGAGAAGAATGCTGGTGCAATTTTGATTGGGATTGCATTGAATGTGTAGATAGCTTTGGGTAGTATTGACATTTTGACAATATTTATTTTTCCAATCCATGAGCAGGGAATGTCTTTCCATTTCTTTAAGTCTTCTTCAATTACCTTCATAAGCTTTCTATAGTTTTCAGCATACAGATCCTTTACATCTTTGGTTAGATTTATTCCTAGGTATTTTATGCTTCTTGGTGCAATTGTGAATGGGATCATTTTCTTTATTTGTCTTTCTGTTGCTTCATTGTTAGTGTATAAGAATGCAACTGATTTCTGGACATTGATTTTGTATCCTGCAACTTTGCTGAATTCATGTATCAGTTCTAGCAGACTTTTGGTGGAGTCTATCGGATTTTCCATGTATAATATCATGTCATCTGCAAAAAGCGAAAGCTTGACTTCATCTTTGCCAATTTGGATGCCTTTGATTTCCTTTTGTTGTCTGATTGCTGATGCTAGAACTTCCAGCACTATGTTAAACAACAGCGGTGAGAGTGGGCATCCCTGTCGTGTTCCTGATCTCAGGGAAAAAGCTCTCAGTTTTTCCCCGTTGAGGATGATGTTAGCTGTGGGCTTTTCATAAATGGCTTTTATGATCTTTAAGTATGTTCCTTCTATCCCGACTTTCTCAAGGGTTTTTATTAAGAAAGGGTGCTGGATTTTGTCAAAGGCCTTTTCTGCATCGATTGACAGGATCATATGTTTCTTCTCTTTTTTTTTGTTAATGTGATGGATCACGTTGATTGATTTGCGAATGTTGAACCAGCCCTGCATCCCAGGAATGAATCCCACTTGATCATGGTGAATCATTCTTTTTATATGCTGTTGAATTCGATTTGCTAGTATCTTATTGAGAATTTTTGCATCCATATTCATCAGGGATATTGGCCTGTAGTTCTCTTTTTTTACTGGGTCTCTGTCTGGTTTAGGAATCAAAGTAATACTGGCTTCATAGAATGAGTCTGGAAGTTTTCCTTCCCTTTCTATTTCTTGGAATAGCTTGAGAAGGATAGGTATTATCTCTGCTTTAAATGTCTGGTAGAACTCCCCTGGGAAGCCATCTGGTCCTGGACTCTTATTTGTTGGGAGATTTTTGATAACCGATTCAATTTCTTCGCTGGTTATGGGTCTGTTCAAGCTTTCTATTTCCTCCTGATTGAGTTTTGGAAGAGTGTGGGTGTTCAGGAACGTGTCCATTTCTTCCAGGTTGTCCAATTTGTTGGCATATAATTTTTCATAGTATTCCCTGATAATTGTTTGTATCTCTGAGGGATTGGTTGTAATCATTCCATTTTCATTCATGATTTTATCTATTTGGGTCATCTCCCTTTTCTTTTTGAGAAGCCTGGCTAGAGGTTTGTCAGTTTTGTTTATTTTTTCAAAAAACCAACTCTTGGTTTCGTTGATCTGCTCTACAGTTTTTTTAGATTCTATGTTGTTTATTTCTGCTCTGATCTTTATTATTTCTCTTCTTCTGCTGGGTTTAGGCTGCCTTTGCTGTTCTGCTTCTATTTCCTTTAGGTGTGCTGTTAGATTTTGTATTTGGGATTTTTCTTGTTTCTTGAGATAGGCCTGGATTGCAATGTATTTTCCTCTCAGGACTGCCTTCGCTGCGTCCCAAAGCGTTTGGATTGTTGTATTTTCATTTTCGTTTGTTTCCATATATTTTTTGATTTCTTCTCTAATTGCCTGGTTGACCCACTCATTCGTTAGTAGGATGTTCTTTAACCTCCACGCTTTTGGAGGTTTTCCAGACTTTTTCCTGTGGTTGATTTCAAGCTTCATAGCATTGTGGTCTGAAAGTATGCATGGTATAATTTCAATTCTTGTAAACTTATGAAGGGCTGTTTTGTGACCCAGTATATGATCTATCTTGGAGAATGTTCCATGTGCACTCGAGAAGAAAGTATATTCTGTTGCTTTGGGATGCAGAGTTCTAAATATATCTGTCAAGTCCATCTGATCCAATGTCTCATTCAGGGCCCTTGTTTCTTTATTGACTGTGTGTCTAGATGATCTATCCATTTCTGTAAGTGGGGTGTTAAAGTCCCCTGCAATTACCGCATTCTTATCAATAAGGTTGCTTCTGTTTATGAGTAATTGTTTTATATACTTGGGGGCTCCGGTATTCGGCGCATAGACATTTATAATTGTTAGCTCTTCCTGATGGATAGACCCTGTAACCATTATATAATGTCCTTCTTCATCTCTTGTTACAGCCTTTAATTTAAAGTCTAGTTTGTCTGATATAAGTATGGCTACTCCAGCTTTCTTTTGGCTTCCAGTAGCATGATAAATAGTTCTCCATCCCCTCACTCTGAATCTAAAGGTGTCCTCAGGTCTAAAATGAGTCTCTTGTAGACAGCAAATAGATGGGTCTTGTTTTTTTATCCATTCTGATACCCTATGTCTTTTGGTTGGCGCATTTATTCCATTTACATTCAGTGTTATTATAGAAAGATACGGGTTTAGAGTCATTGTGATGTCTGTATGTTTTATGCTTGTAGTGATGTCTCTGGTACTTTGTCTCACAGGGTCCCCCTTAGGATCTCTTGTAGGGCTGGTTTAGTGGTGACAAATTCCTTCAGTTTTTGTTTGTTTGGGAAGACCTTTATCTCTCCTTCTATTCTAAATGACAGACTTGCTGGATAAAGGATTCTCGGCTGCATATTTTTGCTGTCTAGCACCCTGAGAATCTCGTGCCAATTCTTTCTGGCCTGCCAAGTTTCAAAAGAGAGATCAGTCACGAGTCTTATAGGTCTCCCTTTATATGTGAGGGCACGTTTACCCCTTGCTGCTTTCAGAATTTTCTCTTTATCCTTGTATTTTGCCAGTTTCACTATGATATGTCGTGCAGAAGATCGATTCAAGTTACATCTGAAGGGAGTTCTCTGTGCCTCTTGGATTTCAATGCCTTTTTCCTTCCCCAGTTCAGGGAAGTTCTCAGCTATTATTTCTTCAAGTACCCCTTCAGCACCTTTCCCTCTCTCTTCCTCCTCTGGAATACCAATTATGCGTATATTATTTCTTTTTAGTGTATCACTTAGTTCTCTAATTTTCCCCTCATACTCCTGGATTTTTTTATCTCTCTTTTTCTCAGCTTCCTCTTTTTCCATAACTTTATCTTCTAGTTCACCTATTCTCTCCTCTGCCTCTTCCATCCGAGCGGTGGTGGTTTGCATTTTGTTTTGCATTTCCTTTAAAGCGTTTTTCAGCTCCTCGTGACTGTTCCTTAGTCCCTTGATCTCTGTAGCAAGAGATTCTCTGCTGTCCTGTATACTGTTTTCCAGCCCAGCGATTAATTTTATGACTATTATTCTAAATTCACTTTCTGTTATATTATTTAAATCCTTTTTGATCAGCTCATTAGCTGTTGTTATTTCCTGGAGATTCTTCTGAGGGGAATTCTTCCGCTTGGTCATTTTGGATAGTCCCTGGTGTGGTGAGGACCTGCAGGGCACTTCCCCTGTGCTGTGGTGTATAAGTGGAGTTGGTGGGCGGGGCCGCAGTCAGTCCTGATGTCTGCCCCCAGCCCACCGCTGGGGCCACAGTCAGACTGGTGTGTGCCTTCTCTTCCCCTCTCCTAGGGGCGGGATTCACTGTGGGGTGGCGTGGCCCGTCTGGGCTACTTGCACACTGCCAGGCTTGTGATGCTGGGGATCTGGCGTATTAGCTGGGGTGGGAAGGCGAGGTGCACGGCGGGAGGGGGGGCAGGCTTAGCTCGCTTCTCCTTAGGTGATCCACTTCAGGAGGGGCCCTGTGGCAGCCGGAGGGAGTCAGATCCGCTGCCGGAGGTTTGGCTCCGCAGAAGCACAGAGTTGGGTGTTTGCGCGGAGCGAGCAATTTCCCTGGCCGGAACCGGTTCCCTTTGGGATTTTGGCTGGGGGATGGGCGGGGAAGATAGCGCTGGCGAGCGCCTTTGTTCCCCGCCAAACTGAGCTCTGTCGTCCGGGGGCTCCGCAGCTCACCCTCCCTTTGTCCTCCAGCCTTCCCGCTTTCCGAGCAGAGCTGTTAACTTATGACCTCCCAGACGCTAAGTCGCGCTTGCTGTCGGAACACAGTCCGTCAGGCCCCTCCGCTTTTGCAAGCCGGACTCGGGGGCTCTGCTTGGCCGGCGAGCCGCCCCTCCGCCCCAGCTCCCTCCCGCCAGTCCGTGGAGCGTGCACTGCCTCGCCGCCCTTCCTACCCTCTTCCGTGGGCCTCTCGTCGGCACTTGGGTCCGGTGACTCCGTTCTGCTAATCCTCTGGCGGTTTTCTGGGTTATTTAGGCAGGTGTAGGTGGAATCTAAGTGATCAGCAGGACGCGCGGTGAGCCCAGCGTCCTCCTACGCCGCCATCTTCTGCGCCTCCCTATCAACACCTTTTCATTTCCTTTTATATTTCCCCTCCAAAGAGTTGAAGGAAAGACTACTAATATTCTAGTATAATAGACTTTTAAAATTAACCTTGAGGTCTCCATCACCTTTCTGACTCTAAATACATGCTCAAGAGATAACCATTTGTTTTCAAGGAACGGCAGCAAAATCAAAGCTGTGAGCTGATAGAGGGGCTAGACTTGTGGATCTCTGAGTCCAGAAGAGAAAGGCAATTAGGAATTTGTCTCCTATAAGAAACAAAACATAAATAATCTCCAAAGAGGCAGAAATCAGGAGTCAGAAGTTATACAGTAATGTCCAGGAGATATACAGAATTCCTGTTTTTAATAGGAGCTATCAAAAGAGGCTGAAAGAAAATGCCCAAAGCTCTAGACTAAACCAGCAGGTTTGATAAAGGAGAAATAGAGTCTCATACACAGCCACTGAATGAAGCCACCACCTAATTGCTATGTGGTCTGTTATATTCCCGTTATCAGCTATCACAGAAGTCCAAATTCCCAATATAAGATAAAATTATGGCTTAGATATTTTGGAAAAACAATAACTGGTAGGTGGTCAATCTACCAGATATCAAAATTTATTTATTTTTAAAATTTTTTAAAATGTTTATTTATTTTTGAGAGAGACAGAGAGACAACATGAGCAGGGGAGGGGCACTGAGTGGGAGACACTGAGTCCAAAGCAGGCTCCAGGCTCCGAGCTGTCAGCACAGAGCTTGATGTGGGGCTCAATCTCATGAGCCATGAGATTATGACATGAGTCAATGTTGGATGCCCAACCAACTGAGCCACCCAGGCACTCCTTGAAATTTATTTACAGGTGTAACTTTGAAATTGTCTTAAATAATAAGTTCAGTTGAATGCCTATTGAATGCCTAGAAACAAACCATACGTGTGTGTGTGTGTGTGTGTGTGTGTGTGTGTGGGTATAGAGAGAGAGAAAGAGGGAGAACACTACAAATTAGTTCATGATTGGTGAACTATTTGATAAACGGTTCTAGAAACACTGACAACAGATATGTGCAAACATGAAATCATTCCCTATTATACTTTAAAAAACATGTCCAATTAAATACTTAATACAGAAATTAAATTTATAATATTTTAATATGGTGCAGTTGAATATGTTTATGATCTGAGGGCACTAAAAATTACATTAAAAGAAACAAAGCAGCAGCAAAAAGTAAAAGAAAGATCCATTTGATTAAATAATGTGTTAAGTCTATACAGAAAAAGACATTACTGGCTACATTAGTGGAGGAGCCAAGATGGCGGAACAGCATGGAAGTTTTTTTGTGTCTCACGTCCATGAAATGCAGCCAGACCAACACTAAACCAACCTACACACCTAGAAAACTGATTGGAGGATTAACACAACAATCTGCACAACCTGAACCACAGAATTCAGCAGGTACGTGGCGCGGAGAGGTGAACTTGGGGAGAGAGAAGCTGGTGGCGGGCAGGGAGCAGCTTTTGCAGGAGGAGAGAGGATGGAGACTGGGGAGGGGGGTAGAATATGGGAAAAGCACCCGTCCCCAAAAGCAGCTGGAGAGAAAGTGGAACATCGGAAACAGCTGCAGGGACTAAACTAAAAAGGGAGAAAGGAGAAAGGAGAGGGTTTAAATTCCATTAAGACTGTAAACAAGGGGAGCGCAAAGGCTGCAACTCCGCAGTTCGGTACCTGGTGGTGCTCTGGTGGGAAGGGCGAATCCCCAGGAACAGAGTGGGGTCTGAGAGGTTCTCGGGCCACACGGGAAAAGCGGTTCCACTGCTGCAAGGACACTTGGTGGAGACTGTTGAAGCCACCTGGTCCCCGCAGACCCCAGAGAACGGCCACATTCGCTGGTGCTGGAACAAGGTCATTAAGGGTGAAGCCTGGTGCCAGATGTGTGTTGTGATTTTCCATAATCCCTGAAAAGCTGCTGCTGCACTATCTCGCGAACTTTTTCTGGCTGGCACCTGGCCGCAATCTCTGGACATCGGCAGCAGCAGCGTCCTGCAAGCATTCCTGGGTGCAGCCTTTATTCAGCCATTGCTTGGTGAGACCCTCCCACAGAGGGGCGGAACGGGTCGAAGCCGCAGTCCTTCAGAAGTAAGGGGCCGGGGAAAACAGCCGCATCTGAGACAAAACTCGGCACAGTGGTACTGCCTGGGGCCTGGTCACAGAGAGTAAAAAAGCGGGGAGTGGACGAGAGCGGAAGACAGAGGACAGGTGCGCTATTGCTGATCCAGGAGGACAGACTGGGTGACTGGCTGGCGCCATTTTGACCACTCCGGTGCATGTGCATATGCACCTAGGAGCACCGCAACAATCCGCCCAGTAGGCTAGTAGCGCCATCTAGTGGAGAACGGAGCCATTACACTGAGCCCCACCCAACTGGGCCAACCTCACTCTTCAAGAACACAAGTCTCATTGAGGGCTTAGTTTATAGGTTATAAAGTGCTACATACTCTGACTTCTAGGGGAAAACGAAGTAATTTCAGTCCTATTTCAATCTGTTAGCAGGTCCATCTGTTCAATTTTCTTTCTTTTTTTTCTTTTTCTTTTTTCTCTTTTACACTACTTTTCTTTTTCATGAATACAGAATGAAAAAATTCAGTTTTATTTTCAATTTTTATTAAAACTATTTTTCGTTAATTTTTTTACTATATTTCTTACTTTTGTGTAATTTTTCAAGTTCTTTCTTCTATCATTTTATTTTAGTCTACTTCAGTGTATTCACCTTTTCAAATATTCAAATGATTTTTTTCTTTTCCTCTTTCTGTTTTTTGTTTCTTTCTCTTGAATGCAGAAAGAGAAAAAATTCATTTTTACTTTCAATTTCTATTAAAATGTTTTTAATTTTTTACTATATTTTTGCTTTTATGCAAATTTTTTCAAATTCTATTTTACTTCCATCATTTTATTTTAGTCTACTACAGTGTATTCACTTTTTCAAATTTTCAAACGATTTATTTTCTTTCTTCTTGTTTCTCTTTCTCATTTCCTTTCTTCCTCTTGAATAGAGAAAGAAAAAAACATTTTATTTTTAATCTTTATTAAAAATATCTTTCTTTAATTTTTTCTACTATATTCTTTACTTTTGTGGAATTTTTTCAAATTTTATTTTACTCCCATCATTTCATTTTAGTCTACTTCAGTGTATTCACTTTTTCAAATTCTCAAACGATTTCCTGTCCCCCCCCACTCTTTTTTTCTCTAATCTGCCAAACAACTTTTAACACCCAGACCAAAACACACCTAGGATCCAGCATCATTTATTAGATTTTGTGTGTGTGTGTGTGTGTGTGTGTGTATGTGTTTTATTTTTTAATTTTAATATTTTTTTAATTTTAACTTTTTTTACTTCAATTTCTCTACCTCATTAATTCCTTTTCTTCCTTCAAAATGACAAAATGAAGGAATTCACCCCAAAAGAAAGAGCATGAAGAAACGACAGCCAGGGACTTAACCAGCACAGATACAAGCAAGATGTCTGAACCAGAATTTAGAATCACGATAATAAGAATACTAGCTGGAGTCAAAAATAGATAAGAATCCCTTTCTGCAGAGATAAAAGAAGTAAAAACTAGTCAGGATGAAATAAAAAATGCTATAACTGAGCTGCAATCACAGATGGATGCTGAGGCAGCAAGCATGGATAAAGCAGAATAGAGAATCAGCAATATAAAGGACAAACTTATAGAGATTAATGAAGCAGAAAAAAAGAGGCAGATTAAGGCAAAAGAGCACGATTTAAGAATTAGAGAAATCAGTGACTCATTAAAAAGGAACGACATCATAATCATAGGGGTCCCAGAAGAGGAAGAGAGAGAAATAGGAGTAGAAGAGTTACGTGAGCAAATCAAAACAGAAAACTATCCTAACCTGGGGAAAGACACAGACATCAAAATCCAGGAAGCACTGAGGACCCCCATTAGATTCAGCAAAAACCGACCATCAACAAAGCACTTCATAGTCAAATTCACAAAATACTCAGGCAAGGAGAGGATCATGAAAGCAGCAAGGGAAAAAAGTCCTTCACCTACAAGGGAAGACAGATCAGGTTTGCAGCAGACCTATCCACAGAAACTTGGCAGGCCAGAAAGGAGTGGCAGGATATATTCAATGTGCTGAATCAAAAAAATAGGCAGCCAAGAATTCTTTATCCAGTAAGGCTGTCATTCAAAATAGAAAGAGAGATAAAAAGTTCCCCAGACAAACAACAATTAAAGGAGTTTGTGACCACTAAACCAGCCCTGCAAGAAATTTTAAGGCAGACTCCCTGAGGGGAGAAAAGATGAAATATATATCTATATCTATCTATCTATCTATCTATCTACCCAAAACAACAAAGATTAGAAAGGACAGACAACACCACCAGAAACTCCGACTCTACAAGCATTTTAATGGCAATAAATTCATATATTTCAGGACTCTAAATGTCAATGGACTCAATGCTCCAATCAAAAGACCTAGGGTAACAGAATGGGTAAGAAAACAAGATCCATCTATATACTGTTTACAGGAGACCCACTTTAGACCTAAAGACACTTTCAGATTGAAAATAAGGGGATGGAGAACCATCTATAATGCTAATAGTCAACAAAAGAGAGCTGGAGTAGCCATACTTGTATCAGACAATCTAGACTTTAAAATAAAGACTGTATCAAGAGATGCAGAAGGACATTATGTCATAATCAAGGGGTCTATCACCAAGAAGACCTACAATTGTAAACATCTATGAGCCAAATGTGGCATCACCCAAGTATATAAGTCAATTAATCACAAACATAAAGAAACTCATCAATAGTAAATCCATAATAGTAGGAGACTTCAACACCCCACTCACAGCAATGGACAAGTCATCTAATAAAAAAATCAACAAGGAAACAATGGCTTTGAATGACACACTGGACCAGATGGATTTAACAGATATATTCAAAATTTCATCCTAAAGCAGCAGAGCATACATTCTTCTCCAGTGCACATGGAATGTTCTCCAGAATAGACCATATGCTGGGACACAAATCAGCCCTAAGTAAGTACAAAAAGATCAGGACATACCATGCATATTTTCAGACCACAATGCTATGAAACTCAATCAACCACAAGAAAAAATTTGGAAAGGTAACAAATACTTGGAGACTGAAGAACATCCTACTAAAGAATGAATGGCTAACCAAGCAGTTAAAGAGGAAATTAAAAAGTATATGGAAGTCACTGAAAATGATAACACCACAACCCAAAACTTCTGGGATGCAGCAAAGGCGGTCATAAAACGAAAGTATATAACAATCCAGGCCTTCCTAAAGAAGGAAGAAAGATCTCAGGTACACAACCTAACCTTATGCCTTAAAGAGCTGGAAAAGGAACAGCAAATAAAACCCAAAAGCAGCAGAAGACAGGAAATAATAAAGATTCGAGCAAAAATTAATGCTATGGAAACCAAAAAACAAAACAAACAAACAAACAAAAAAACCCAGTAGAACAGACAGATCAAAGAAACCAGAAGCTGGTTCTTTGAAAGAATTAACAAAATTGATAAATCACTAGCCAGTTTGATCAAAGAGAAAAAGGAAAGGACCCAAATAAATAAAATCAAGAATGAAAGAGGAGAGATCACAACCAACACAGCAGAAATATAAACAATAATAAGAGAATATTATGAGCCATTATATGCCACTAAAATGGGCAATCTGGAAGAAATGGACAAAGTCCTAGAAACATATACACTATCAAACTGAAACAGGAAGAAATAGAAAATTTGAACAGATCCATAACCAGTAAGGAAATCGAATTAGTCATCAAAAATCTCCCAAAAAACAAGAGTCCAGGGCCAGATGGCTTTCCAGGGGATTTCTACCAAACATTTAAGGAAGAGTTAACACCTATTCTCTTGAAACCATTCCAAAACATAGAAATGGAAGGAAAACTTCCAAACTCTTTCTATGAAGCCAGCATTACCTTGATTCCAAAAGCAGACAGAGACCCCACTAAAAAGGAGAACTATAGACAAATTTCCCTGATGAACATGGATGCAAAAATCCTCAACAAGATATTAGTCAACTGGCTCCAACAATACATTAAAAAATTATTCACCATGACCAAGTGGGATTTATACCTGGGATGCAGGGCTGGTTCAATATCCACAAAACAATTAACATGACTCATCACATCAATAAAAGAAAGGACAAGAACCATATGATCCTCTCAATAGATGCAGAGAAAGCATTTGACAAAATACAGCATCCTTTCTTGATAAAAACCCTCAAGAAAGTAGGGATAGAAGGAGCATACCTCGAGAACATAAAAGCCATATATGAACGACCCAACGCTAATATCATCCTCAATGGGGAAACACTGAGAGCTTTCCCCCTAAGGTCAGGAAAAAGACAGGGATGTCCACTCTCACCACTGTTATTCAACATAGTATTGGAAGTCTTAGCCTCTTCAATCAGGCAACACAAAGAAAAGGCATCCAAATCGGCCAGGAGGAGGCCAAACTTTCACTCTTAGCAGATGACATGATACTCTATATGGAAAACCCAAGATTCCATCAAAAAACTGCTAGAATTGATTCATGAATTCAGCAAAGTTGCAGGATAGAAAATCAATGCACAGAAATTGGTTGCATTCCTATACACCAACAATGAAGCGACAGAAAGAGAAATCAAGGAATCGATCCCATTTACAGTTGTACCAAAACCCATAAAATACCTAGGAATAAATCTAACCAAAGAGGTGAAAAATCTATACGCTGAAAACTATAGAAAGCTTACGAAAGAAATTGAAGATACAAAAAAAATGGACAAAGATTCCATGCTCCTGGATAGGAAGATCAAATATTGTTAAAATGTCAATACTACCCAAAGCAACCTACATATTCAATGCAATCCCTATCAACATAACACTTGCATTCTTCACAGAGCTAGAACAAACAATCCTGAAATTTGTATGGAACTGCAAAAGACCCCAAATAGCCAAAGCGATCTTGAAAAAAGAAAACCAAAGCAGGAGGCATCACAATCCCAGACTTCAAGCTATACCACAAAGCTGTAATCATCAAGACAGTATGGTACTGGCACAAGAAGAGACACTCAAATCAATGGAACAGAATAGAGAACCCAGAAATGGACCCACAAACATACGGCCAACTAATCTTTGACAAAGCAGGAAAGAATATCCAAGGGAATAAAGACAGTCTCTTCAGCAAGTGGTGCTGGGAAAACTGGACAGCGACATGCAGAACAATGAACCTGGACCACTTTTTTACACCATACAGAAAAATAACCTCAAAATGGATGAAATACCTCAATGTAAGACAGGAAGTCCTCAAAATCCTCGAGGAGAAAGCAGGCAAAAACCTCTTTGATCTTGGCCGCATCAACTTCTTACTCAACATGTCTTCAGAGGCAAGGGAAACAAAAGCCAAAATGAACTACTGGGACCTTATCAAAATAAAAAGCTTGTGCACAGCTAAGGAAACATTCAGCAAATCTAAAAGGCAACCGACAGAATGGGAGACAATATTTGCAAATGACATATCAGATAAAGGGTTAGTATCCAAAATCTATAAAGAACTTATCAAACTCAACACCCAAAAACCAAATAATCCAGTGAAGAAATGGGCAAAAGACGTGAATAGACACTTATCCAATGAAGACATCCAGATGGCCAACCGACACATGCAAAAATGCTCAACATTACTCATCATCAGGGAAATACAAATCAAACCCACCATGAGATACCACTTTACACGTGTCAGAATAGCTCACATTAACAACTCAGGCAATAACAGATGTTGGTGTGGATGTGGAGAAAGAGGATCTCTTTTGCATTGTTGGTGGGAATGCAAGCTGGTGCAGCCACTCTGGAAAACAGTATGGAGGTTCCTCAAAAAACTAAAAGTAGAACCACCCTATGACCCAGCAATTGCACTACTAGCCATTTATCCATGGGATACAGGTGTGCTGTTTTGAAGGGACACATGCACCCCCATGTTTATAGCAGCACTATTAACAATAGCCAAAGTATGGAAAGAGCCCAAATGTCCATCGATGGATGAATGGGTGAAGGAGATGTGGTTATGTAGACAATGGAGTATTTCTTGGCAATCAAAAAGAATGAAATCTTGCCATTTGCAACTACGGGGATGGAACTGGAGGGTATTGTGCTAAGTGAAATAGAGAAAGACAAAAATCATATGACTTCACTCATATGAGGACTTTAAGAGACAAAACAGATGAACATAAGTTAAAGGAAACAAAAATAATATAAAAACAAGGAGGGGGACAAAACAGAAAAGACTCATAAATATGGAGAACAAACTGAGGGTTACTGGGAGGTTTGTGCATATGGAAATAATGGGAAAGCACGCTCTAGAGAGAACACTGAAAATATTGCTGGACAGCTTTTGCCAAAGAGATTTAGTGTGTTATACTTGGAGTCAATCAAACATCTCAGCAGAAATCAAGAATGGAGACGTGGTTATCCAGAAAATTTCTGTGGAAGACCCACATGTCAAAAGCTTGAACATCCCTGAATTGCATGGAAGATGGACAGGTTTTGAGAATTTTATAGCAAAAGAAATGTTGCCAGCTTGGGCTGAAAGAGACAGAGAAAGGATGAAATCAAGAAAGAACGACTCTGAAGGCGGAGCCACAGATGCAGAAGACTGAGCTAAGGCCTCATCTTGGGCTAAGAGGGCAAGGCTGGCATCACAACAGGACCAAAGGAGAGTCTGTTTGCACCTTCCCAGAAGGATCCAAAATCCTTCTGATTTGGGCTTTCCTGATAAATAGTGGAACAGAAAAATGTTCCTTAAGACATAAGGAGGAGGTCTAGAGGAAAATGACCCTGATTTGAGCTTATATTTTATTCCTGGTAATAGCAACATTATTTCTTCAAGAGCATTTAAACTGTTATTCAACCAAATACAACATATTTTCTTTAAAAATAAAGATAACATAAATATGCATTATTTACATTATTTAGAGAAATACAAAATAAACATTGAATTATTACCAATTGTTATCAGAGTTTACTTTTCTTAGTTTCATTTTCTAGACTAAAATTATTTTATTTTGTAATGAGAAAAACATTTTTATTTATACGAATATATTATATTTATATTATATTACATTATACTATATTTCACATTATATTAATCAGTTTTGTGTGTGTGTGTGTGTGTGTTGTGTGTGTCTGATCCATTAGAGTATTAGCGTGGAAAGTGCAGTGACCTTATACAAAAATCCTGATTTCTGGATTTATTGCTGACTCTTAATATTTGGACCTTGGACAAGCCACTTAACCTCTCCAAGGCTATTTCCTGCCCTACATAACTCACAAAGTAGGTGTAAGAATCAAATGAGATTATTTATGAAGGGTCTGTAATTCTCAGTATAAACGTCAGGAATAATTATTGCAAAAATAATTTTAACACAATTCCCAGATTCATATACATGAGTAATGTGCACTTTTTACTAGATATTTTAAAGTTTTTAAACTGTCACTTATCCTACAAAACATATTTGTATTTTCTCATAATAAAGCATCACATTTCTATAGGATTCTGGAGAAATAACCAATAGATCATGGATGTTTATATTTAGGTGAAATGTCATGCCATCTATCTGTAACTAAGAGAATTTGAAAATTTATTTCAAATTAACAAATGTCATGTTTGGTGCAAAGATTGTAACTATTAAACGCTGACATTTTGAAGCAAATTATTTGCTCTTGACGCTATCTTTGGAACTTATTAACATTTGGAGAATTTGATTCTTATTATTTGTTATTGTAATTTGTTTTGATTTGGTTTGGTTTCATTATAAAGAAACTTATCTGTAATTTACCTTTTTGGAAAGGAAATATTCCAGTCTCTATTGCATCAAATGAAAGCTTGAGCTTCAGTCCTGAAAGTAATTAATGTAAAATTTGGAATCCATTTTTCAAAAGCCCTCACAAGTCCTGAGCAATAACGGGAGGTGAGGGAGAGAGGCTGGATTCCTCTTTGAGACCCGAGTGCAAAACAGGACATACACCTACACTTTTATATCTCAGGAATTTATATTTTGTATGTGACTTCTTTCATAGTTTTCACATGAATTCAGGAAAAGAAAAAGGAAAGGATGTATAGCTGTAAAAGCTGAAAGCGCTAACTAATTAATCTTTTATATAGTATAACACCAAAGAGAGTTCTTCGAGAATACTAGAAGTTCCATAAATGCTTTCTGAATAAATTATGTAATTAAGGAAATTAAAAGAAAACACTGGAAGGGAAGGTACAAAGTACAAATCAAGCTAAAATTTATATTAAATTCTTATCTATTAACTTCTGGCAGGACACATTTTATATCAACGAGACAATATGATAGTGTGCGGTTTATACAAGAATTTTGGTTTGATGTTTGTGTAGCTGCAACTAAGTGAGAAAAATAAAGTTATTATAGGATTTTTAATATTTCGTCTATGGCCAACCATCATATCTATGCCTGAATAAAAATGAGTGACAAAATTTTACAAACAATTGATAGTACAGTCTTTGAGTACTAATGTGAATTACCTGTCTGTAAGTAATCTAGACTATTTGATTATATATTCAAGATAGTGTGGAGTGCCTGGGTGGCTCAGTCGGTTGTGCATCCAACTTCGGCTCAGGTCATGATCTTGTGGTTTGTGAGTTCTAGCCCCACGTCGGGCTCTGTGCTGATAGCTTGGAGCCTGGACCCTGCTTCAGATTCTGTCTCCCCCTCTCTCTGCCCCTCCCCCGCTTGTGCTCAGTCTCTCTCTGACTCTCAAAAATGGATAAATGTGAAAGAAAAATTAAGATTGTATACTGAGCTCTGACGTGTATTTGTAGAAAAGTTATTTTGGAAATATGTGGCCATTGTTATCAGAGTAACATTAAGTCAAAGAGTGATTTGTTCTTTCTCTATGTGTGTTATTCTACCCATGCTTTATTATTATTTCATATATATAGCATATATTTGCCCTATTAATATCATTGAATTTACATGATTCTTATATTTGATTCTATTATCAATTAAATATTGGAGTCCATAAAATTAATAACAGATTGAAGTTACCCCCTTAAAAAGAAAAAAATTACATGTAGTCTTTACAAATTTTCATAGACTATAATAACATGTTTACTCTAAGACAGCCAATTTACCTCATAATTTGTTATTTTTTAATTATTATTACTGCCATGGCGGCCAGGTGCCACAGTCATCTTATGCACATCTACACTGCATTCCTAGCAGCCACTGATGTTAATTTAAGTAATCATGAGTAACTGCAAGCCACAAATTAACTCTCCCAGTTACCACCACATACCAGGAGAAGGTTTTATGTGTGCTCTTCACATAGGCACAATCCAATATCAGGATCCCATTTTGAGCGTCCGTCACAATAAGTGCATTGATAAGGTTCCTGGCTGACCTTGAAAGAGGAGGAGTCTGTCTTCTAGTTAATATTTATGTTTCATTTTTTCAGGCCTAAACATAGGCAATTACAGAGGCTTTACCTGGGAGGCCTTCTGAGGAAGAGCTGCTCATCCCACTTAGACTTGGTGCATGGCCAATGAATGCACTATGGTCTAAGAGGGAGAAGTTGAGTCAGGACTCAAGGCATTTCAGGTCTCATGGCTGGCATATTTTTCGACCAAGGAGAAGTGTTCACTCTTCATGTGTCAGTGGAATATTTTGCAATCTCAATTCAAGGGTCATATCTATCTATCTATCTATCTATCTATTTATTTATAAACTTTAAATTTATTTTTGAGAGAGAAAGCATGAGAGGGAAAGGGTCAGAGAGAAAGGGGAACAGAGGATCTAAAGCATGCTCTATGCTGATATCAGTGAGCTCAATGTAGGGCTTGGAGCTTAAACTCAGGAACCACAAGATAGCATATCTGAGCTGAAGTCAGATGCTCAACCTCCTGAGCCACCCAGGTGCCCAAGGGGTCACCTTCATTTAAAAGTCTCTCCCAATCCATGTGCTATACCCACCTCCCATGGAAACAATGACTTCTGCTTATATTTGTCAGAGTTTAAACAATGCAACCACAGCCATTATAGATATTGCAAGCAGGAAGAGAGTTCATACAATGAATGGGCTATCTATACATGATTGCAAAGGCTAAAACTAAGAGGATCACCAAGATGTCTATTAGCTATCGAGCTCACAGTTGACTTTCAGCAAGTTTCAGGAACTACTACAGAAAACTGCTGTTGTTGGTCATGGTTGCCTCACCAACAGAGGAAGGGGGTTCACAGAGTACATATATAGGTCACAACAATATGTCTGCCAAAGCCCATACGCCTGCCACCAAATGTTGGTGGTGTACGGGTGAAGCTTGTGCTCTTTGCTGGTCAGTGGCACATGGTGAGCTGGCATCTGGCTAGAGGAAACAAGATGAAGGTGCTGGAAGCTTCTATTGAAATTGATGTCCTTTGAGGGTGCCTGGGTGGCTCACTTGGCTAAACATCTGACTCTTGATTTCAGCGCAGGTCATGATCTCATGGGTTCATGAGAGCAAGCTCCACATTAGGATCTGTGCAACAGCGTAGAGTCTGCTTGGGATTCTCTCTCTCAGTCTCTCTCTGCCCCTTACCTGTTCGTGCTCTATCTCTCTCTCTCTTAAGTAAACTTAAAAAAAAAAAAAAAAGGACATCCATGTAATTTGAGGATATGTTTATTCATATTATTCCCGCATGCTAAGGAACTTTAACATCTTTTTCAACTTAGTTGTTCAGATAATTTTTTATTAATGTAAATTAAATAATTGTGTAATGCTTTGTTTGATTCACCCTTGCTGGTCATAGTTGTATCTATCACCCATCCCTCCACATATGCTGAATATACAAACAAAATAATTATGTGCCCTTGAAATCAACTTTTAATCTCTGCCCCTCCAAGAAAAAAAAAAAAACAAGCAAAGAAATGCTGATTCTATTAGGTTTCCTTTCATAGAGTGTAATTCTGTGATGTTATCAAAACCTACTATATTCTACTGAGTAGTCTGGCCCACATTCTGTATTCAGAGGAATCACTGTCACATTTTAACATTGTGGCTTCAAAAACTAATGGCAGCATCTTGAAATTCATCTATTTTGAAACTTCAACAAATATGCCAGAATTAAATTTAAAAAAAGGAGAAACTGATACAAGCAGCATTGTATTTTTTTAAAAAGTAAAATATAGTTATAATTTGAACCTGGCTGAAGATCTAAAGCTTGCTCTGGCAAAATGATAAACAATTTTTCATTGGTTCCAACCATTTACATTAAAATGAAATAAAATACAATCTGGCTTATGGTAAGCTAATATATTTTGTTTTATAATGTGTAGTATTATAAATCTTTAAAACCATGTAACATCAAAATTTTAATGTAGACATTTTATTTTATACACTTTTAAATTTGCTAATACTATGATTGAAATATCTGGACCTGGTTAAATCTACTTTTCTATTCGTTATGCTACTTAATTTTACCATCAGATAAAAACTGAAATGTTTTTTTTTCTTATTGGCATAATAATTAAGTTATCTTTCCTTAAAAACTACAATGCATTCACCTTATATTATTTAATAACTCAGTGACCTTGCAAATCTCCTCTTTAAAAGAGATATATTTTTACTTATGCTTTGTGAAAATGGATATTCTTCATTAGTAAAATTAATCACAAAAGTGCACTAATGCAATAACAAACTTGACCTGATTTTTTGAAATATGGGATACTTCTGGGTAAATGTCCCAAGAAATGTGAATCAGTTGAACACGCTCACCTTCTTGGCAAGCATTTTAATAATACAATTTTCTCCTTTGCTCCATTCAAAGCTCTACTTCTCTTGCTATTAAATTATACTTTTGGCTCATTGAAGTGTTTATGAATCAGCATTACTTTAAGTCAATCTGTCTCCACTAGCATTAGTTTTAAATATAGAATTTCAGTGAGTAGAAAAATAATAGTTGAATGTGAATCAAAAGTTACAAATATAAATTATTAATCCTATCTCTTTTACAGTCTTTGGTTTTTCCTCTTGAGTCCTTGATAGTTTCAAGAGTGATAAAATAGCTGTATTTCTAAGTGTACTAGTGTAGGAAAAATGCTACACTTATTTAAGATTTCTAAACATGTAATGGATAAGGATAGTGTAAGTAATCTTGGATTTTGTTCACCTGAAAACAGAGTGCATATTTCTTAAAGAAAAATAATCTTAAATACATTTTTTTGAGAGTACACTTTAAATAAAACTGGAGATTTATACATGTTAATAAAATAATTGCATATATATCCAAATTATATGTTTTTAATTCTCAGATTATTGATTTTTTACCAGAATTGTATATAGAGAGACTTTTCTTTCAAATTAAACTCAGTTTTAGGACAGTAATAGCAGTTATAATTTTTACTAGTCCTATCATAGAATATTGATGAGCTACGGTCAAATTTCAATTAAAAAATTATCTTCTTAAACTCCTCACTTGCTATTGGCTTTTCTCTTACTTTATTTTAATTAATTAGTTTGTTGTAATTTGCATTATAAGTGTACCAAAAGCTGAAGTTACCCTTTATTCTACCTACTTGCAACAGGATTTATTTTAAAATGTTTTGAGATTTATTATAATAGATGCTAACACAATGAAACATTATTTTTATAATAATTACATCAGTTCAATTATTTCCAGGTTAATTTTTTGAAGCTCTCTTGTATGTATTATATTAGGATAGCACACTCAAAATTACATCCGTGAACTGCCTGAATATAATATGCTATCTCATTTCAAGTCTTAGTGTCAAGAACGAGTTTATTAAAGAGAAAACTGGCAGTGAGGATGACGAATAATATTTGTCATTAACTTTATTATTTTTTGTTCTACTTACCTTCATTTTCTTCCATACCTTTCCTTAAATTCCCTTTGAAATTTTGTTTTGGTATCACAAAACTGTAAGTTTTGTTACAGTCTTAATTAAATGTGCTAATATATTTTATCAATATTCATTCTCATCATTGTTTCTTACCTACTACCTTTTTCCAGGGGTTTATTTTTGTTCTTACTGAATATCCTTTAATAAAATTGTAATGAAGTCCTGTATAGACTAAATTATGCTATTAGTTTTATGTCTACATGTGTATTTATTTTTCTCTTACCTATGAACTATAGTTTAATTGGTAATAAAGCTTTAAAGAGAAAGTAATATTTGCTCAGCAAATCTAATATTTTGCTGAAATATATTTTTGGTCATGAGATATTCACTGTCAGTTTAATTGCTCTTCCATGATAGGTAGTATATTGAGTCCTTTGTTAGCTTTTAAGATATTTCTTTGTGGACTGCTGTTTGATTCCAAGTCTAGATATAAAATTGTTTTTATTTTTCTTATTCAGTATTTATTTGCCTTTTCAATCTGAGAATTTACTACTTTTTCTTTAGGCACATGTTCAACTTGATTTTGCCTTTCAAATTTGGTCTTTAATCCATTTGGCATTGATATCATTATATGCTGTGATGTAACTAATTTTAGGCTTTTTCATTTGTTTCTTTTTCCAAATTGACACCAACCGTTTCCTATACTTTGGTGAAGACCCAACTCTCACTCTTCTGCAATACCAGGTCTGTCATAATTAAGGTTTTATAAATGTATAGTTCTATTTCTGTGCTTTCTTCTGTTTCATTTGTCAATCCGTTTGTTGTCAATTCCACCCTGCCAATTATTAAAGCTGTAATTTTGATATTGTAATTCTCTTCAGCCTGTGTTCCCTCTTAAATCATTTCTCGGATATTCTTATCCATTTGCTCTTTTTAAAAGATAATATCATTCTGTCATTTTTCAGGGAGACTGTCAGAATTTTTGAGACTTACATTGCATTTTTTGATTAATTTTAAGAGAATTAGCGGCTTTTTTGTGTGTGTGGTGAATTTTCCTGTGATATTCTCCCTTAAAACATTTTAGTCAAATTTTATTCTCCACTTACTGTTCTGCTTTCCTTCTCCAAAATACCTCAGTTTAGATCTATCTATTATGTTCTTTACAATTGTTATCTTCTCTTGTTTTTCTTCTCTCTCTCCATTTACCCTGTACTATGGAAGTATTTCTCAAGTTTTTCTTTCATATAACTGTGGGATCTTTAGCAATAACAATTTAGCATTTTACTTCTTGAAGATCTATTCAGAACTTGGTGGTTGAAAAGAAAGAAATTATGCAGTTTTCCATGTTTCTGCTCATGCAGCACTAGATCTATTCTTAGATCTGTGAATTATGGCAGGTTCGGTGCTTACCAATCACCATTGTGTGACAGGTATTCCAACCCACAAAACTTTGCTTTACTGATATATAGATTTCTCCAACTTTTTGATCCCTCTTCAATCTTTTCTTCTCTGGATTATGGTAAAAACTACAATTGTGTCTATGGATTGCTATTATGACTTTAATGCTTTGGTTCCTATTATAGCGTCTCACTTTGCAGGGATGATGCCTTTTGAGATGCAGTGTCTTATTCTACCCCCCTCTGTATTTTTCTCTTTTACTTAATCATTTAACATTTTTGATGGAAGCAAACCATAAGAGACTCTTAACAATAGAGAACAAACTGAGGTTGTTGGAGGGAGTGGGTGGGGGATGGGCTAAATGGGGGATGGGTATTAGGAGGGCACTTGTGCTGAGCACTAGGTGTTACATGTCAGTGATGAATCACTAAATTCTACTCCTGAATCAAACATTACACTATAATTTAACTAACCAGGATTTAAATAAAAATTATAAAACAAAGAAATGCTTGATGGAAAAAACAGACTGATCATTAAAAAAGTACTTATTGTGGGGTGCCTGCATGGCTCAGTTGTTTGAGTGTCTGACTCTTGAATTCAGTTCAGGTCATGATCCCAGAGTTGTTGGATCAAGCCCTGATTTGGGCTCCATGCTGAGCATGGGGGCTGCTGAAGATTCTCTCTCTCTCCCTTTGCCCCTCTCCCCTACTCACTCTCTCTCTCTCTCTAAAAAGATAAAATAAGATAAGAAATTACAAAAATATATTTATTGTATTTCTGTTATATATCAAGCACTGCACAAGACTCTGGAGATAGGCTGACAATCAAAAGTAGACCTTCCTCTTGCTCTTAAAGGAACACAAACACTGTAAGAGAGAAAGGGGGTAAGATAGAGGTAGTTGCCTTGACAGATAGGAAATTAAAACTTAGAGAAGCAGTCTGAAGGAAACAGCATTTTAACAAGGGATTCATTATTTGAGAGGGAAAATGTCTTCTCTGAAAAAGTGATATTTAACCCGTGCAATGCTAGTTATTTATTTGTTTGTTTGTTTGTTTGTTTGTTTTTGAAATAAGCTCTATGTCCAACATGGGGCTTGAACTCATGACCCGAAGATCAAGAGTTGCATGCTGTCTAAACTAACCCAGCCAGCCCCCCCGCCCCTAACCTGCACAATGCTTTTAAAGACAAACTGAATGTGATGATTTTTCTGGTTAATAAGCGCTTGATTTTCTTAGTCAGAGGAAAGACTTTTGCACTACAAAGTTCATCTTCATAACTATAATAGGTTTGTAAAAATTCCTCCCAGTATCTGACAATACTCTGTATGGAATTTTAAGTTTTTAAGGTTTTGAGTTTTCATCTTGTTCTGTGTTTCCATAGATATTTTAGCAGGAAGTTTGGAAGATTGCCCAAGGGCTCCTTGTTTATGCCATTTAAATCCAGAAATCCTGAATTATTTATTAAGAAAAGAAGAAAATATTCAGTATGACTGCATACCTAAACTGTGTTGTTAATGTGAGTTTAGAACTTCGACATTTGACTGTCTATGTCTGAATCATGGATGCATTTACAATCATGTCCTAAAGAGAATAATGATATTTACCCAATTTGTAACCTCTTTCAGTGTTTGTTTTAAAATACTACTACTACTACTGATTACAGTAATTGTGATTTTATTGGTAATGAATCTGGCTAATATTTCTTATTTACTATGAAACAGGCACTATGTTTTTTACTTTACTTACATAATTAACCCACTGTATACACTCTGCTATAGCAGACACAAGACTTAAACTGGTATTCATGTTTGGAATCTGTGGTCCTTGGTATGTTTCATTGCTTTTTTATAGTGGGGGAGCTCATTCATGTATAAATTACACCACATTTAATTAGTATCTATATCACTAGTATATATATTCAGTGACTTCCCCAGACAGGCAACGTGCATATCACATAGTCTGTTTCAAAACTGCCCACCTAGAAATTCCTTTTTCTTAGTCTGGAATATTTTAATTATGGAAGTTTGGGGAAAGTAGATGGAGAAGAAGAATCATTGTTAGTGGTGGGACAGCCAGTTGCAAAAGTCTGCAATGAGTACAGGGAAGGCAAAAGATGAGAAAAGAATAAATAATGGTTTGCAGTGAGAAGCTAGTTGATACTGTTTCATATATTCCTCATACCATTTAGAACTAGAGCTGGATTGTTGGACAAAGCCAGTGTTTTCTCAAACGGTCATTGTTGTCAGTTTGTACCTTGTATGTAGAAATATGTGTATATTTAGATGTATATGTTGTGTGTGTGTGTGTGCGCGCGCACACACGCACACTTTGGGTGTTTTTCGTCCTTGGACTTGCCTCTTTAGGGAAGAAAATTATTTCTTTTCAATTTGCTGGTGCTGTCATATTTTCCTAATGTGACCAGTGGAATTCATCTACACCTGGAAAATCTAATGCCTGTTTCAGACTTGGCCAATAGTTGTGTCAAAAGTAAATAATAAGTTGCTATCCCCAGACAAGCTCCACCACATTATTTGCAGCTGCCCCAAATTCCTGTTGAATAAAATGATTGCTATGGAATAATGTATTGCGTGTTCAGGTGAAGGTATCTGTCTGAAAAGTGGACAAAATGTGGTGCTTATGATATAAAATAGAAAGAATACTCAAAAAGGATAGGTAATTTTGTATCTGTTTTGTTCATTAGTGTATTTTTTAGAAATCCAAACATTGCCTGGCCTCCAGTAGGTTCTCAATAAATAGTGATTGGCTAAATATTTAAAAATACATAAATATTTAAGCAACAAAATAAAAGTGATAAGAAAGAAATGAGATAAATTTTCCAATTCAGCCTGCGGCATGAAAAAGTTGAGTGAAAATTTAAAAGTCCAATGAATACACCAAATGGACTGCATTCCTGAACACCACTGGGAAATCGGGCCAGGTGTCCAGAAACAGGTAGGAATGACTTCTTAAGTTGTACCCCTGTCTGACATGGAATTATTTTGGTGGTTTAAGCTATAAAACCCTGTATATTGAGGAGAAGTGAGAGTTATAGACATTTAACGCACTGATTCAAGTTTTCACCTTTATTTTAATCAAATGCAGGAGGATATTAAAATTTCATCCTAAGTTTTTCCCATCAAAACATGCAAATTACCCTTTCAGGTCTTTAACTACACTGAGATATAAGACCTAACAGGTTATGAAATGAAACATAATTATGGGCCAAGGACATTTTTCTTTCAAAACCTTTATAATATAAAACTTTAAAATGCTTTATGACTCTTCTATATAAGTAGCAACTAAACTTTTAAAAAGTAAGGTCCTTTTTGCAAATTATTGTGAAATTTCCAACTTGGTAAAAGTAAAGACAGAGCCCTTTATATTCAAAAATCATTATTCACATAAACCACTTAATTAATCTCTTTTGCATCATCTTATTTCTGTCAGTCCATTTTTATTTCAGAATGAGTTTGATATTACTACTCTACATGAATTGATAAATACAGGTGGCTGGATGCATGATGGATGGAGATAGATAGATAGATAGATAGATGTATAGATAGGTAGCTATAGAAAGTTAATTTATGATGTTTCTTAATATGAAATAAGGATATTCACTTTCATTATTGTTATGGGTTTTCTATGTTTATGCCCCTAAGTTCCTGATGTTTTCTTAGTTGGCCTAAGGCATCATGTGCTGGTTTGGATAGGGTAAAAAGGAGGTGAGAAGGGATATAGAATTCAACATGCAGAAATACAGAACACGGGTAATATTCAGCTTCCTACATGTATAATAAGATAATATTTTTTAGCTACTCCCACTCTTCTTTTTCTTAAAATTATATTGTGGTAAGAACAATTAACATGAGATCTATATTCTTAGTAAATATTTAAGTGTAAAATACATTATTGTTGACTAAGTCTAATGTACTGCAGTCTCTAGCTGTACATCTTAGTTGGCGGAAATTTTATGCCCTTTGATTGGTAACTCCTTTTTTCTCCCTCCCCTCAGCCCTTGGAAACCATCCTTCCACTCTTTGAGTCTATGAATTTAACTATTTTAGATACCTCATATGAGTAGAATTATGCAGTATTTGTCTCCTTATTACCCTTAGTGTAGTGTTTTAAAGATTCACCCATACTGTGACATATTGCAGGATGTCTTTATTTTTCAGATAAAATAGTATCCCTGGGTGTGTGTGCATGTGTGTGTGTGCGTGTGTATAGTTATGGCTTTCTGTGCTGTCTCACCCCAAATTCTCCAAATCTTGAAACAGAGTCACAAGAACCTATCCAGAAAGCAAAATTATATTGGGAAAATATCTTCAGTTTAGCTTTCTTGTTCTACTTCAAACTTCAGGTTATGTGAATGCTGAGTTGAGAGTTAGTGAGCATTTCTGGAAGTGCAGTGGAAGGACTGGATGATTCCACAGCAAGGGCTGGTTGTAGACAAATGGGCCAGGAAGCTGGACAGTAAACAAAACACACACTCTAATGTTTATAACTGTCAGCAGTCACGGTTAGACAGAAATAATCCAGGAAACACTCTTGGCACTTGACTGTGATAAAAAAAAATATGGAAGCATAATTTGTACCATTTGTAGACTGCAGTCAACAACGCTGACAGGGTAAACAATGCTCCTGTAAATGTGAGAAACTGGCTTCAGTATCAGCTGTACCATCAGGGGGTCAGAGGCAGTTCTTCCTTGGAGAGAACTGAAAGAATGAGGATTATAAGTGAGAAATTGAGAACTTTCATTTAAATCAACGCCTGGAATTTTATAAAAGGATTGATTAATTATTAAATTGGGATAAGTGTAAAATAGAGTGACAAAAAAATGTTTCCCCTAACAAAAGATAGATGTACTGATGGAGATCATATCAGCTATAGGAAACAAACAAAAACAAAAACAAAACAACACAACAACAACAAAAACACCTCTGCAGAGTTTTAATATGAATTAAATTGTATTACGTTACAGACATATTAAGAAAAAAATTGTAGGGGCGCCTGGGTTGCTCAGTCGGTTGAGCGTCTGACTTCGGCTCAGGTCATGATCTCACAGTTCGTGGGTTTGAGCCCCGCCTCAGGTTCTGTGCTGACTGCTTGCTCAGAGCCTGGAGCCTGCTTCAGATTCTGTCTCCTTCTCTCTCTGCCCTTCCCTTGCTCACCTTTGTCTCACTCTATGTCTCAAAAAAAATGTAAAAAAATTTTTTTTAATAAATAAAAATTAAAAAAGAAAAAAATTGTAAAAAATCATATATTTTTGATAAATGTAATCTAACTGATTAATCCAAATATGTGTGATATTTGGTTGGAGTCAATAATATCAGTTGTCAAATAAAAACAAAAAACAAAACAAAAATAACAAATCCACACCTATGTAAAGAGGGACTTTGCTCAAAAAAACTATTGTAATAGAATTCTTGGACCATAAGATTGGCAAAGTCTTGATATCAAACAGAAAAAAAAAACCCTTTCTTTTCTTTCTTTTTTTTTTAAGTTTATTTATTTTGAGAGACACAGAGGCAGCACAAATAGGGGAGGGGAAGACAGAGGGAGAGAGAGAGAATCCCAAGCAGGCTTCACACTGTCCGTGCAAAGCCCCATGTAGGGTTCGAAATCATGAACTGCAAGATCATGACCTGACACAAAACCAAGAATCCATCACTCAACCGAGTGAGCTACGCAGGCACCCCAAGACTTTATTTTTATAAGGAGAGATAAACAGGGCTGGAAAACTTCGTACAGAAGGGAGGCAAGAGAATGTGATTAGGCAGATGGTCTGAGAGTGGCAATTTTAGAAGAATTTTGGTCACCCGATTCTTATAATGAACCATTAAAAGAGTAAATTCTGTGCCTCAATAGTCACTTAGGTATAAGCCAAAGTTCAGGGACATATGGGGAGAATGGCAGTCTAACTATTGTTTGATCAAGCAAGTCAATGAGTAAGTAATGGGCAATGTGAACACTCGATCACAATATGAACTCATATCAGTATAGATAAGGATAGATGATAGATCAATAGATAGATTGATAAATCAATAGATTACAAATAGATTGATGGATAGATGATAGATAGATAATAGATTAGATGGATGGAAGTATGGGCATATATGTGTAAATAACTGTATGTATATTTTCTAACTCTGCCAATTCCGAAGGCAGAAGTGAAGAGCATTCTTAATAAATATAAAAGGAATCATGTAAATATGAATATCACCGTTAGGTAAAAAACACAGTAATAATTGATGTACACTCAATATGTACTAAAATTTGAGGGAATATGGATGATGAGAAATAGGACATTTGCATAGTCTCAAATTACATAATACAAGTTAATTATTCATCATAATGTATAAAATAATACATTCTTTACTGGGAAGAAACTTGACATATGCCTCCCTAACCAAATTTGGACAGAATACTCATTCTTCATTCTGTTTCATGTGTAAGCCTTCTATTTCATAAAATCCTAGTGATAAATTTCTACTTTTATTCACCATTCAGATTTACTTATAAAAGTTTTAGTTTCCATTTTTATCTTATTTTAAGTATTTTCTTAACATTTTCTCATTGTATTGTTTTTTTTGTCTACTCGTAATAACATTTTAAATGAATGCACAATTTAATAATTTTATTAGGTAGTGTGTGATTTATTAGATATTCATAGTACTTTCTCAGAGGTAGCTATCTGACCAAATGCCACTGAATTTTCATGACAATGGCAAAATATGTGAAAACACTGCTGTACTGGCTGTTGTTGAAGACAGTTGGTAGCTGCATAAGAATGGGTGCCAGCAGCTTGTCTTTCAGATAGTGTTAAATTTGTATGATCAACGATGCTAAACATAAAGATGGAAATATTATCTTTCAGTTATCAAGGAAGATTTAAAAATTTGGGCAATTCTATCTATCATAGAAATACAGGACAAAGAGAAAATGTAGTACTTAAATAATTGCAACTATGCATTTTTAGATTTTTATGGATACGGTGATATACATAATGCAGGAAACATCTCAAAATGTTCAAACACAGTTTGAAATCCAATTTGATTGCTTGAGATTAATTAGCTAATACTATGAGTGAATTTGATAGGATGTTAAAAAATGTAATTTATTTTCTTCTTTACATTTGGAAGAAACATAACTTTCTCTATTAGTCAGTTGCTATAGTTTCTAGAAATGAAAATCTGTGCCCAGTGCATTTTTTTGTTTGGTTTTTTGTTTTGTTTTGTTCTTGTTTTTGTTTTGTTTTGTTTTGTTTTTTGTGTTTTGTTTTTTTATCATCTTGCCTTTTGGCTCCGGACAATATTGCTTTTTCTTTGAGAGTAGGCAAGTTTTTTTCATTTGGCAAAATTAGTAATGTCTTCCAAAATTATTTCATAAATTATTAGAAAGGTCCAATGGAAAAAAAAAAGTAATGATAAATTGTTTTCTATAAAGAAAAATAGACTATAAAACTTCTGGAGTATTTGTCCTTCTTTGTAGTATATTCTGAGGTGGGTAAAAGTAGATATTCAGGGTAAATCTAACCAAGGAAGAATCCTAATGATAGTAGAGGGATATCTTGAGTATTTACTGAACATAACAAACTTTTTCCCAAAAAGATTCAAAGGAAGTCTCCCAAGGGCCCTAGCAATGTTCCTTGTGGAAACACACATATAGAGACAAAAATAAGCAACTTTTTCTTGTGTGTACATGTAACTTTCTAGTCTTTCTCAGCACACACATCTTATAAAAGTTTTTTGGTAATCATGAGAAAAAATAGAAATTAAAATGCACACATTAGTTTTTATCAGTCAGGATCACGATAGCTTGAAGTAAGAAAACATTAAATCAAAACATGCTTTTCCCTCTAAACACCTTTAAGTTATTGACAAGATTATATAACTGATTCAAGGCTAGTTTCCTCTTCTATCTTCCATCTGCCTCTCTTCATCTTGAAATATTGATATGAATATTCAAGATCCTTGAGGCACTTCACAAACTGTCCTTACCATGGTCATCATCCCAAGGATGTCCTGCTTCTTTAAATCATCCAAACTTCTGAGTTTTTTTTTATACCTTATTATATTTAAGAAATTATTTGATTACACATGACTATTTGATTATAAGGTACTTTTTTTTCCTATTTAAACATCAACCTACAATGTGAAATACATTGTCATTGGTATGGCAACACTGGACGATCATAATTTCTTGGCAGCAGAGCAATGCCTCTGTGTGATTCATCTCAATGAAAGAACACTGTCCAAGGGCAGTGGCATTACTGTCCTCATGACCTCATAAGGGGTTGTTGAAGTCTTCTTCTAATAAATAAGGAAAGCACTACTAAAAGTTGAAGGGGGAAATAATATTCCTTTCCTGAGAACTTGAATTTCAAGTGGCAAAAAGGTAATCCCCAAGTCTCTTCTATTGAAGATAAGGCAGGTGAGATAAATGCCTGGAATAACATTCTAAACCTGATATGACTCAGGGTGCCTTCCTTGTCCAAAGCTCACATTGAAAGAATAACAGCAGACAGCTTTCTAAGAAATGACCATAGTCAATCAAGCCATGATGCTAAGCCAAAAGACATTTCTGTAGAGACAGACCTATAGTCTATGGAGTAGCCTCATAAGATTATTATGTTAATTGAACACGGACAGATGCTCTCAGATCCCCTCTATTGGGGAATTTAGTGACAGATAAAGAAGTTAAGAATAATGGCAAAAAGAATGAGAGAGCCTGAAGCAGAATCTATTAGGCAATAAAATCAATGAGTAAACAGGAACCATAATTTAGAGTAGAAAGGAGGTAGCAAGATTGAAAGAAAAGGAGATAAACCGGAAAAAGAAGCCATTGGTACCTCAGAGGGAAAGAAGGATTGGAAGTCATTGTGTCCTGAATGATTTTCTAAGTCTCCTTAAGACAGCTCTTTTTCATGTCCTCAGGAATTTGTCCTCACACAAATCTATTAATTTTGGCAATCTGATTGTCAATACCTTGACACTTTTAAGATAATAGCACAAACATCCTACAATAGTACAAGAGGGTTCACAAATTAAAAAAAAAAATACAGTCTTTGAACAATAATACTTTGCTCAGAATTGTGCAATATGTTTCTGAAGTACATGAAGCTCCTAATACTGAACACGAAAGCGATCCATGTCAACTGCAAATGTGAAACTGTATTTCCCCCAGAGGATATTTGGCAATATTTGAAGACATTTTTGTTTGTCACCAAAGTGAGTAGGCAGCTGCTGCTGGTATTAGGCTGCTGTTTAAATATCCTATGATGCACAGGACACTCCTCCCCCCCCAAACAAAGAATTATCCAACCCGAATGTCAGTAGTGCCAACTATGAGTCTAGACACTGATCTAAACCAAGACAGGTTGGATTGCAACAAATTAGAACATTCTAATTGGAACTAATTCTGATCTACTTCAAATCAATTTTTCCTCTTTTTACCTATATTCCTCTATCACTAGTATAATCATATGTAATATATGGAAATTATGTTACATGCAATGCCATAATTGAAAACATCTGAAACTAAACATGTAAACCTTCAGAGTATAATGTTTTGAGTATTTTGTTTTGAAAGATTATTTCCTTTGTGCAAGAAAACAACATCGTGAGAAGTTCCTTTGAATTGCACTCTTGCCATTTAGCTGATGTAAGTTAAAGGAACAGGCTGAAATGAATGCTTTCAGACAATAGGGAAATCAATGAAAGTGATGAACTTGCAGAGTCAAGTGTCCCGATTTTTATAAAGCAAAATGTCCAAAGTCTATTTTCTTGAACCTCTGATACATCTAAATGTGAATAGGTTGGCCTTGTGCAGACTGATTATTCATTTTATATATCTGACTCTTTGCATGTAAGTGCTTAATAATAATATATTATAGATACCTTAGAATTATACATGAACAGATAAATGTTTACCCAGCATAATTTCAACTTCAGACCTAAAATCTTTTCTTCCCTGACAGAGGGAAAAAAATAAATCATTCAATTGTCATTTCATACCCATTAGATTGCATCATTAAAAATGCAAACATCCTAAGGTAGTGGAGAAAAGGAAAGCAATTCAGAACAGAAATTTCAGCCAGCTTGGATATGAAAAAGAACAATGATAAGGAAACATGAAGCTTTGAAAATGTGGAAGGAAAGCATACTTTCCTTCATAATTACTTCATAATTTGAACTAACACTCTTACTAGTTTACATTTATTAAATGGTAACACATTTTTTTCTTACCCAAAGCCGATAAGACTGGTATGACAATTTTGCTTATATGGAAACTGAGGCTTAACATAGTTCATCAGTGTGTCTGCGGTCACACAGTGATTGAAGGCAGAGTGAGGGTTAGAACCAAGGTCTGACAGAAAAGAGAGGATATAATTTTTAAAATTTACTTTGCAAAATCTTTTCATAAAGATGTAGGAAATAATGTGTAATGGATGGTCAAAAAGTAAAGAACACTGACATTCACTGACTACATATATACTAAATACTATGCTAGTGTCTTTACATAAATTACGTTATTCACAATAATAGCCGTGTCATTTGTTACAGAAGTGATCAGGAATAAATAACAGAGAATTAAAATTGAATAGTTAAGATGAAAGATGTTTATTTTCCTGGTATTAATAATCCTATGGTATGTAATCTGGCCTTACTTTTTGTTGACCAAGTCCCTGAAATGTTCACAAGAATACCTTTCTCATAAAGTTTAATACTCAATGCATAGGAAAGACCACTACTTTGAAAACATTTTAGTAGCTACTTAGAGTAAGGAGGTCACTCACAGAATAAATACAGATTGTTGGTGTGAATTTAAGATGGCTCTCTCAATCTTGGGGCCTATTTGAGAGTGGGTAAAATTCAACTTGTGATGGTTTACGATTTTAGGTGAGTACAAGAAGGTAGGGATTTAGAAGGCAATCTTGAAGGGTAAACAGCCAGTCGAGAAGCTGGTTTGCATTTGTCCTGAGGAGAGAGAATTTAGGACTAGTGATCAGATTAGTGTTCAGATAAACAGATTGGAGTTTATTCCTGAAACTGGCAACAAAGCCAATTGCAATGTCATTTGGACAAGAGTTTCTTGGACTAGTTAACACGTTAATTGCAGACATATTGCTTCTCCTGTTTTAGCTCAAAATGTCATCAAGAATTCAAGTTTCTTGGGGTAGTTGGGTGGCTCAGTCGGTCAAGCGTCTGACTTTTGGTTTTGGCTCAGGTCATGTCTCAAGGTTTGTTAGTTTGAGCCCTGCATTGGGCTCTGCGCTGAAAGCACAGAGCTTGCTTGGGATTCTCTCTCTCCCTTTTTCTGTGCCCCTCCCCTGCTCACATAGGTCTCATGACTAGCTCTAGCTAACAGGAAGCTGGAAAGGGAAATCAGCCTTTAAAGCAGAAGAAGGAAGATAAAAGAGGTTGTGACTTGATTTTGTTTTACGTTGCTAATACATAGTGTTGGTTGCAGCACCGATTTTAGCTGAATAATCTCCTGTCACAGTTATCAATATTAGTAAGGTATCATTTTGAGCGGTACTATGTCCCCAGGCACTCTGCTATATTATTTACATGCATCACTTCATGAGACTTGACCCCAAGCTTCTTTGGTAAAAAATAGTACTACGCCTCTTACAGATGAGGAAACTTGATGGTAGGTCTTGCCTAAGGATACAAAAAGCTTATGTGTCAGATGGGATTTAAAACCCAGAACAATTTTACTCCAAAGCTTGGGCTCTTCTCATTATAAATACTGTTTCTTCCAATGTAAAAGTATAACACTTCACTGTAAGGGACATACTAGTTGTGATTCCTTTTATGACTAGCAAATTATCCTATACTCACATAGTTCTCATTTTAATCAGACCTTCCTATAATCAGATAAATTAAATTCGTCTAGGTATCTAATATGTTTTTGACATGATAAAGTCTCTCTTTAAAAAAAAAATTCCACCTGATGTGGAATAGATATATTGCAGTATTTTTTGCATATGCTGAAATCAGTGAAATGGAACTCATGTTGTAGGCGATGTTTTTGTTGGCAACTGTTATCACCCAAGGGCATATATTCAAAATAATTTAATAATTTCATCTTATAAGTTGCAGACTCAAAAATATTTTTTAAAAACTCATCTAAAAACAAGTCAGCATGAATTTGTCCATTCTCATATAGTATCCATACAGCTGATTATTTTAAATAGCAATCTCAGTAGAATTTCAAGTTTAGTAAAATCATTTTCTCCCAACATGCTGTAAAATCTTTCCATGTTTACATTATAAAATCAACTGATTCAAAATAGAAACACAGTGCTGCCTGTTACTTTTCTGAGGTTGTTATGAAAACATAATTTGTCATTCCCTTAGAAAATGGTTAAACCAAAACCAAGTAATCTAACAATAGTAAAATATCTATTACAGCTGTTGCCTTGCAGATTTTTTTTAAATACTGCTTCTTGTACTGCTGACTATAACTAAGAATTGAGAGTCTGACCATGACCTTATAGATTTGTTAGGGTAAATGGATCACATGGGAACATAAACCTCCACTTACATTAGGCAAAATACTTAAAAGTTAGCCTATGCCTATTGCTCCCATCAGAATTGGACTTTTACATGCATGGAGCATACTGTTGCCACAAAATGGGACTTGAAAGCTATTTAGAAAACTCATTTTGTCAATATAACAAAAAGAAAAAGAAAACAAACAAAAAAAACATTGATCGGTCTCTATGACTGCCATCCTTGCTTTTTAAAAATAGGAATAATATGGAGATTTCTGTAGATATAAACTATCTCCAAAGAATAATACATTAGGCCATGAATATTAATCAATAATTTATTTCATGAACTATATTAGAACTATACACTGCATTAGATTGGCTGTCTAGTCATTGAGCAGGGACCATAGATGGTAAAAGTCAGACAGAGCAAATATGTTTGTAGTCTTGTTATCATTACTTTTGCTGTTTATAGACTGTTCTAGAATGGGTTAGCTAAGGGAAGAATTGCCACTTTAGGAAATCTACCTGCTCCTCAGGAAAGTTTGAATAGATAGGCAAAGCACCCTGATAACTGTAAATTTCTCGTCTTTCAATACTGGCATGCATGAATATGATGTATGATGAAAAACAGGTATTTTTTTTGTGTGTGTGTCCAGAAAGTTCCACAAAACAATCATGGAAAAACAATTAGTTTCCTAAATTTTTGCTTTTAAAGCCTAATTTTGACTCCTGCTTGCCTTTCTGCCTGACTGTTGGGTGTCCTGGTTTTCTGCCTTTTTTCCTTACCTCATTTTTCCCTTCCTAAATAGTTCATTCTAAAAGTCATTAGGTAGGATCAAGAAAGGTGGGAATCTACTTGCACTTGAGTGGAACCACAGTACAGGAGCTAAGAGTAGGTGGAGTAAGGACGATGCCCATCCAGTATGTTAGTCAAAGGCAGGCAGAATGCAGAGAGTATCCATCAGAGCATAGAGGATGCTGCTTGCCATGGAGTGTTGGAAGCCAACCAAGTAGGGTAGGAAGGCCATCTGCATAGAAGGGAGTTAAAGGCATCAGTGTGAAGTTATGATTTTGAATATATAGAGACTTGAATATGTGGGGAAGAGGGAGGGAGTAAATATACTATTTAGCTCAACCCCCTTAAAGACTGTAAAAGCTTGGGAGCAGCAGTCACCCAATCAATAATGAGTATACTTAGGGTCCACATCTTGTTTTCTAAGTACCATTGTCCACCATAAAGAACCAGATCTCTATAGGGAAATCACTAATCTAGAGATTGGCACAGGGAAGATACAAGATAAGCCTAGAGTAACTTATTATACTAAAAAGTAAGAACTTTCTCTCAGAAATATTAAGTTGCATCAAAAACAACATAAAGCCAGCTTGAAGGATCTACCACAAGTAATACTGGGGATAGTCTGATCAGCAAAATAAATAATGGTAGGAATGGATTATTACAAACAAATAAAATAGGAACCCATTATTTTTTGTTACTGAATAAATAAATTAATGAATTCATTTTCAGATGGAAAAATCTTTCCTTCAATGGTATGCCAAGGGAAGACTGTAGAGAGGGTTTGATTGAATAGATAATTATCTCTGGCAGCCATTATAGTAATGATTAATTCATCCAAGAAGCAGAAATAGTCTCAATTACCTCTCTGCGAGATCCTTATAAAGACAAAAAGATTACTGTACCATGGAGAAAGTTGGCAGGGAATACTTCAATCAAAGTGTTAAGTTTAATATCATAGGCAATGGAACAGATTGAAATTGTGTACCATCTGATAGCATGGAATGGGAAGAACACAGAGTCACTTGTGTGAGATCCCTACCCAAACTATACAACCTAAACTTGAAAATGAAGATTTTTCACTTAAATGCTATCTAAGAGACATCCTATAAAATAATTGGTATAATCTTCAAAATGTCAAGGTCATCAAAGTCAAACAACTGCTGCAGAGTAAAGAAAACTAAAGGTTCTTGACAAGTAAGTGTAAAAGGTGATACTGGTCTGATACCATTTACTATAAAGGACATTATTGAAAAAATTCCCAAAATTTGAATGGAGTATGTGGATTAGATGATAGTAATATACCAGTGATAATGCCCTTATTTAATGGCTGCATAGTGACTATGGGGGAAAAAAAAAAAGCTCTTGTGATATTCTTGCAATAGTAAAAGCTTGTGGTTTTATCAAAAGACAAAGACAAAAAGTGTAGAGATTTATAATTCCATATAGAACGTGCTCCAACACATAAACTCTGAAAAATTTGACCCACTATTTTCCATACAAACTTCTCTTGGAAGTCAAGGAGAACAGAGTTATTCGAAAATGATTGTATGATAATTGTGTCTTTAAGAGCTTAAGCATAGTTGCAGAAAGCTTCGAAGGAGTTC
This sequence comes from Lynx canadensis, assembly GCF_007474595.2. NCBI lineage: Eukaryota > Metazoa > Chordata > Mammalia > Carnivora > Felidae > Lynx > Lynx canadensis. The sequence goes on along the minus strand of NC_044319.2, from coordinate 50,793,161 downwards.
TCATTTAAAAATAATGTTTAAAATGTGTATTTCTAAATTACTCTAATATTATATCTACCAATTACTGGTACTTATTCCTTTATAGCTTCTAAAATTAATTTATTTTCCCATTACTCTCTTTCTTCTCTTGGCTGAAATCCATGTTTCCATATCTCCTTAGGCTGTTTAAAGAAAAGTAGAATTCATTGGATTCTCTTTCAAATTCTTTCTCTGCTGTCTCATGGGACATGTTTTAAAATGGTAAACTTGCTTACGTAAATTTCAACATAGTTTGTAGCTCAAATTGTGGCAAAAAGACAAAACACAGAAAAGCTTATTTTTTATTTAAGAGAAAAATAATTGATATAAAATAATAAATAAACTGCTGAGAGAATCTGACTTAAAGTTACCATAGGTTTAATTAATTAAAATGAATTGTAACACATGCAATTTTTAGCACCTGTGACCTTAAATAATTCAGGATTGGACCCAAGAAAAATACATTAAAACTTCTGGTAGAAATAGGGGGCACCTGGGTGGCTCAGTCAGTTAAGTGTCCGACTCTTGGTTTCAGCTCAGGTCACAATCTCATGGTTTGTGAGATCGAGCCCTGCATTGGGCTCTGAGATGACAGCATGGAGCCTGCTTGGTATTGTGTCTTTCTTCCTCCCCTTCTGCCCCTCCCCCACTCATGTGTTTTCTCTCTCTCTCTCTCTCTCTCTTTGTCTTGAAATAAATAAATAAGCATTTAAAAATAACTTCTGGTAGAAATAGAATAAGTATGTATGTGTTACATTGCTATCTTACTAGAGTTATTTTGCAATGTGTTTTTGAGGTTGGGTGCTATATTTGTGCAAATTGAAAATTAAAATATTTTACTCTGGCATCAATCCTACCTGTCACCTAAGAATCATATGACTAACATCATATTGTAATACTGTAGTGGAGTGAACTAACTTACAGCTAACAGTTTGCTCCATTATATCAAATGACTTATTTTGTGTACAGTATGACAAATACATGATGAATTCTCTTTCTGTCTGAAAACTTCTCTACTTGTGTGGCTTTGAAAGGAAAGGTGCCTTTGAGGATGAATGAGCGGAGTTCCATAGAGACAAATAGTCTTGAGGGCAACAGGTCAACCCACTCAATCTGTGGTGAAGCAGAACTTCCCTGGAGATAAGTCCAAAAAGCAAAGAATCAAAAATAAGGAAGCTTTTAATTTAGTATTCAAACCCAGGAAAAGTCAGTGTTTGCTTTCTGTAATATTTTTAGATATAAGTGACCTGGAAAAGTAATAGTCATCTTACTATGAGATGTCATACAAATATACATAAAACAATTCAAGAAGAAAACCTTGGAAGCATTTGAGGACATAGTTTTTTTGTTTTCATTTCTGTTTTTTAACCTGGGCTACAAATATTTTACAATACATTATTCTCCCTACGTAATTTTAAAGCATGATACTAAAGCTAGACTTAACAGAGATTTTTACAGATGAGCATATTTGTCATAGACTTTATTACTGAGACACAGAGATGCTACATCATTAATATATTACCATTTTTTTGGATGCAATACATCCTTTATGGAAATAAATTCCAAGTTTTCTGGGGATTTAGACATCAGAAGAATTTCCACTGGGCAACAATGTGGTGTTACAGAAAAAGTAAAGGTTTCAGAACTGGAAATCTGGTAATAGAATCCAGAAGAGTGTAACAAAGTAAGAATTCTCTTTTGTAGAAGTAGATTCTTGAGAATTGATAAGACCAGTATTACTTAAAGCAGTAATCCTGAAGTTGCATTGTTCCTCTAACTCAAAAGGTCCCTGGATTCCACACTGACTACTGAATTTCAGGCACCTTTGTGGGGAACAGCATCCTCTTCCTGTCATCTTTGTGTGTGAGTATTCTCTATAGTGCCTATTTGCTGCTCCAATGTCAACTGAAGGAAAGACAGCCTTGGAAAGGGTCCACGTGTTCCATCTTCTCAATTCTCAGGCTAGGACCAAATTTTCTTTTCTACTTTAGCTCATTTAGAAGAAGAAAGACCAAGACTTTTGGCAAATTGCCTAATTTCAGGTTTCTCATCTTTAAAATGACAATAATAAGATTTACTTTTTAGAGAAGCTATAGAATTTAAATAAGATAAAATAAAAAAAAAACCATTCTTTTGCATTTTAAATTACAGCACTTATTAAGCACTTTCTTTTCTTTTTTTAATAACTTTTTGTTAGGCCGTAGTTTGCCTCCTCTATATCTGTGATTTATGTGCCCCCAATGAGAATGAATATTCTCTATGTGAATGATCATAATACATGATGCCATTTTTCGGATATGTTTTATTTTTCCTTTCAGTTTCCTTTTAATTTATTTCTTCTGAAACCTTTTCACTTTGGGGGGCATGACAACTTCCTATAATGGTCCTCCTGGCTTTTGTTCTATCTCAGTGACATTCCAGATTCATCGGAGTCAGTGTGATGATTGTTGTCAAAGATGACCAGGATGAGTTGGGTCATGCTCACTGGGAATGAGATTTGGCTGTCAGTCAGGTGAAGGTGACAGAAGGTGAAGGAGACTCCTCGGACTCTCCAAACCCAGTCATGGTGTCAGATGACTGCAGCTAAATGAAAAACCCAGAAAAGATGAGCCAAGAACTTCCCAGACAACCAACAGAATCATGAGAAATTATAGGTCATTGATATTTCAAGTCACTAAGTGTTGGGAATGAGATTTAAGCAACCGTACATAACCGAAATAGGCAGTTAATGAGAAGGAGAAGAGGAGGAAGGTGAACTGCCATCCCTAGTCCTCCAATGCATAGGGATCAGCATCTTGAGACTGCTTTCCTCTTTCTACTCTCCGGCCAAGAATCACATTTTGCTTTTTACTTCAACCCTTGGATAGAAATCATGTTCCTGTTGCTTGGAATGTTTTTTTCCCTTATCTTTCTTTACCTAACTGATTCTTACTTAATCCCCCAAAACACTTCACAATGACTTTCTCTAGGCAACATTACAAACTTCACCCCAGTCTTTCTAAATATCCTAATTACAATTTCACATTTCCCCCAATGAATGTCACTATGGCTCTTTATGTGTTACCTGCTTATCTCTCTCTACTAGATTGTAAGGCTTGGAAAAGTGCCGTGTTATATCTAGCTTTTTGCCATCAACACTCAGTAAGTATCTATTTAACAAATGCCTAAAATGTTTATATGTGGGAAAACAGTGGTTATTTTATGAAATGTAGATGAATTCACCTAATTACTGTGTCTAACCACGTAGTAAGAATAAAGGAGGTAACTTCGCCTAGTAAAGGTTAGGGTTAGGGTTAGAGTCTAAGAATTTGATCAAGGAAGAGATACTCATATTAATAACTAATGTAAGACTGAAATATATTAGATGTCTGTATTCTATCAGTGAAGAGAAAGAGGGAAAGAACAAAGTAAAACCATTTGCATGTAAGAGAGAAGGCACGAGTGTTATTTAAACAGTAGTAATATCCTTGCTTTTTGAAAAATCTTTTAGAATAATATATTATGTTTCCTTCTAAGTGATGTGAAATATGCAATATGCATATCATATACCCAATCTCTCCTCTCCCCAAACAGTATCACTCACTAATCCTCCAAGGTAGGATTACCAGCTGAATTCCGACGTAGCTTCAGAATATTTCTCACTTTAGTGCTCTAAGCAGCCACTATCAGTCCGTGAGAATTGGTGCTTGAGTTAAAATCAATTTGCTTTTCTATTTGCTATTCCGAACAGATCAGGAGAAGCTGGAAATTCATACTGGAACACTAACATGAATTGAAGAAACAGCCCAAAGTTTGGATGGTGAAGTTGCCTATACACTACACTAGGCAGATTTCTGAGGTCTAAAATTATCATTAGCTTAAAGGACATCTAATCTATGAAGATGAAAGATACTCTTTTGTTCATTCTTTTGTTCACTTAAAACCCATTATTGAAAACATTTAAGAAAATCCAAGTCATTTCTAACCAGTCTAAAGCAAAGATTGTTTAGGTCTTCCACAACAAATAGTTTTCCTATAATGGGTGTTGAAGATAATAGGGAAAAAAAAGGTAACTGCCTTTAGAGAGCTTAGAATTTTCCCTTAATGTCAAAGACATGCCACTCATTAAAAACACCACTGCAAATAAGACAAACAACATACTTCCTCGTGGATCTCAAATATTAGTTGAGAGGCAGTAAACAACAGTTAAACAAATAAATAAGATAGTTGACATAGGAAAAAGTGCTCTGATGGAAATTTAACAAAATAATGGTATAGAGAGCAAGAGGGGATACAGTATCACTAAGAAGCCATGGAAGTCCTGTCTGAGGACTGAGAGACTGATGACAAATAGGAAGGAATTGGGATATGGCATTAATGTCAATGCTGTTGTCATTCTGGTAGGATTCCTATGTCCTATTTTATTCTTAATACTTCATGATGCCAGAACTACTTTCATGGAAAGGAATGAAAGAAAAGAAATCCAGGGAAAGAAAATAGAATATACAAAAGCCATGAGACAGGAATAGCCTAATTTATGCTTTTGTGCAATACATGATTAATATTAATCAGTGTATACAAAACTTTTCAACTGCTTGCAATTTATACAGAATATTTAATCTTCCGATAGAACACATTCATGACCAAATGGAGTATAATCCACTGCATGTAGATTACTCACATGTTGCTATTTGTTTTTCTCAAGGTAAGTATTCAAACCATTATCACTAGGGGTAGATAGTGTCCCAGTTAATACAGTTGTCTTACTTTATCTATCATAACTCCCTCTGTCTTCATTGGGACAAAAATTTTACTTTTTTCTGCTGAACGTCAGTAGTTTAAATTCAGTTCAGGGTTATTAAACATCTCTTAATTGTGCAATGTTTTCAGCAAACAAATTGAAAACATTAGAAAAATTTGTAATTGCTATAATTATTGTCCGAAGCAGTGGTAGGCAAACCACAATTTACAGGCCAAGTCTAATCTGCTGCTTGTTTTGGTACATAAAGTTTAATTGGAACACAGCCATGGCCATTCATTTACATATTGTCTATGGCTACTGTTGTTGCTGCCACAGGCAGAGTTGAGCAGTTGCAACAGAGACCACATGGCCTGCAAGTCTAAAATAGTCACCATTTGGTCTTCTACAGAAAAAGTTTCCAAACATCTCATTTGAAGTGCTTCAGTAATATTGGAGGACATTTAAAACACCAATGTGTTTTATCAAAGTCTTCAGTGATAACTTCAGTTCTTGTTTTTATTTTTATCTACTTCCGTGAGCCAATTAATTCTATTTCCAGTTTTAAAGAAATAGAATCCTTTTTAATTTTTTTTTTGAAAACGTTCCTTTTTATTTTTAGGCCAATGTGCTATTTTCTTCACCAAGTGGACCAGTTTTCCTTTCCTTTCCTTTCCTTTCCTTTCCTTTCCTTTCCTTTCCTTTTCTTCTCTTTTTTCTTTTCTTTTCTTTTTTCTTCTTTATTTTCTCTTTTCTTTCCTTTTCTTTCTTTTCTCTTTTTTCATCCTTTTTTCCCCTCTTTTTTTCCTTCCTTCCTTCCTTCCTTCCTTCCTTCCTTCCTTCCTTCCTTCCTTCTTTTAAATTAGAAATACTTCTTTCTCTCTATCCCTCCTCTGGAATATTTTTATAAAATATTACTTGAGTTTATATAATACAGTACCCCCATAAGCAAAATTTCTGCTGTCAACATAGAAGAGAAGCCTTGACTAAATAAAAGTTACCCCAGTTTTCCTGGGTGGAGAATAGAAACCTTGCTGAATTTAGATCCATCCACCCATGGTCAGGAATTGTTGCTGTACAGCTCAAAGCAGCAATTTGAAAATGATTTGTTTCATCAAATAATTCCTGATAGCAAGACAAGCAAATGCATTTATATACATATATAATTTTTCCTTTTGGAACACCACCTTAACAGGTTCCACATTAGGAAGGCTGTTACTCAGAGAGTGTAGTTAGAATTAGGATTAGCATGGGGGCACCTGGGTGGCTCAGTCAGTTAAGCATCCAACTTCGGCTCAGGTCATGATCTCACAGTCTGTGAGTTCAAGCCCTGCATTGGGCTCTGTGCTGACAGCTCAGAGCCTGTAGCCTGCTTCAGATTCTGTGTCTCCGTCTCTCTGACCCTCCCCCATTCATACTCTGTCTCTGTCTCAAAAATAAATAAACATTAAATTTTTTTTTAAAAAAAAATAATTAGGATTAGCATCTTGATATATCACTGCACTTTAACTCACTATATACAGAAGCTTGGCCACAAATAACAGCAACTATAAATCAGAATCCTGTATTTAGGTTTCAAATTATAGCATTTACAAGTGAGATGACTTGGTCAAATCATTTACTCTTTCTTTGTTTAAACTGTTTCTGCAAGACAGATACCATATGGTTTCACTCTTATGTGGATCCTGAGAAACTTAACAGGAACCCATGGGGGAGGGGAAGGAAAAAAAAAAAAAAAGAGGTTAGAGTGGGAGAGAGCCAAAGCATAAGAGACTGTTAAAAACTGAGAACAAACTGAGGGTTGATGGGGGGTGGGAGGGAGGGGAGGGTGGGTGATGGGTATTGAGGAGGGCACCTTTTGGGATGAGCACTGGGTGTTGTATGGAAACCAATTTGTCAATAAATTTCATATATATATATATAAAAAATAATAAACTGTTTCTGCTATCCCTGAATTTGCATTGCTAATTATTTTTAAAAATATTATCAATATGATAAGCATTTTGTGGAATATGATAAGCATATCATATGATAGGAATTTTATGGGATAAAGAGAAGATCAAGAGAATTCTTGCCATTTATTTTGCCATTTGTGACCTTGAACACATTATGCTAAGTGAGGTAAGTCAGACAGAAAGAAAACTACTGAATGATGTCACCCATGTGGAATCTATAAAAATCAAACTAATAAAAAACAGAGAGTAAAATGGTGGTTAGTAGGGCGGAATGGGGGAATATGTTTGATGTTGTTTAAAAGTACAAACTTGCAATGACTAGTAAATAAACCATAAACATTTAATGCATAGTATAATGAATTAGACAATGGCATTGTTCTTTAATTGTGTAATATGATAAATATCTCTACAATGGTAATCATATTATAATATACAAATGTATCCAAAATATGTTGTACACTTTAAAATTTCACATTACCAAATGCCAAATATATTCCATATAAATAGAAGTTTGGGATGCCTGTGTGGCTCGGCTGAGCATTTGACTCTTGATTTAGGTTCCGGTCATTATCCCAGGGTCATGGGATCGAGCCCCGTGATGGGCTCTGCATTGAGCATGGAGCCCACTTAAGATCTTCTCTCTCTCTCTGTCCCTCCCTTTGCCCCTCTCCCCTGCTCTCTCTCTATGTATAGGACAAAAAAAATAAATGCAAAACTAAAAAAAAAAAATTCTGACACTAAAGAACATACTAATTGTTTTGCAAGATATTTACAAAAACATTGACAATATTATAAGTGCTTCAAAAAAGGTACAAGCAAAAACCATAAATGATCAGTGAAAGGAGAAATCACTTCGACAAAGTAGAAAGTTTATGTAATTTTTCTGGGTCTTATAAAAATAAGATTTCAATGCTAACTAATGATAAAGTATGAAGCATTTAGGCCTACAGTCACTTTTTTTCATTTATTCATTTATTCAACAACTATTTACTGAGAAATTTTTATATGTAGCCTCCATGCTTGGCCATATATCAACAGTGGCAAACCAAGCTATATACTAATAACTAATAGAGTTTGCTATCAAGTAGAGGGATTGATCAATAAACAAATAAAGAAAGAAAGAACAACATGTGATAGGTGAGAATGTACATGAGAAGGAAAGGACAGGGAGACAAATCAACAACAGGGCAAGATGGAAATGGACATAAATCTATTCACATTATTTTTGTTGCATCCTGTATTTTAAGAAACTGGATTTTTTAATAATACATTTGCTCATCAATTACAAATATTGCCATAGAAACAAAAGTACTATTCTTTATCTTTTGAAAAAAGTTTATTTTTCCCATCTGTGAAGTGGATTTGCAATTAATTGAGTTACTGCTGGAAATTTTATCTTGTTAGTTACTATAGAAGCATTTATTCTGAAGTGGAAAATCATGGTAGTTATTTTAAATTACATGTCTCTGGCTATTTTGAAAATCTGAGCACTATATCCATTAGTTTAACAGAGCAATACTGTTAAATACTGTGGAATACTCACAGAGCAAGTTACTCACAACCCAAGGGTTTACTGTATTTGGGAATTCAAAGTTAGAATTCACAGATAGTTAGAATTGGAGGCAGAAATTTGAGACGTGTAAATCTACAGATACTAATAATTCAGGATGAAAGTTCTACAGATATAGTGTAGATTAGGAAGAGAAAACAATCCAAGACTGAATCTTGAGACAGTCCCACATTTCGAGGTTAGAAGAAGAAGAAGAGCCACTTTAAAGAAGAACAAAAATGTGCAACCAGTGAAGAGGAAGATAAAAAGAGAATAGTGCCACAGAGATCAAGAGAATAAAAGGGTTTCGAGAAGGAAGAAATTAATTGGATTAAACATTCCTGAATGATCTACTACGGGGAGGATAATGAAATGACCATTGGATTTGAAAACATGGAGTTTAGGTAACAAAAGTTTCAGGGCAGTGGAAGGACAAAAACTTATTTAGAGAAGGTAGAAGAGACACAGAGGGCAAGAGAAGGAAGCAACAGGCAATTCTTTTAAAAAATTACAAATATTTTAATTTCACAATTCTGACCTTGATAATACATCTTTTATACGTTGAACATATATACATATGATGTACATACGATGGAAATTTATTATACAATTTGCCATTATTTATGAATGTGTCGACTATTAACCAAGAGTTAGTAAGTACATACTTTTAAATATTGATGGCAGGGTTAGTTAATTAACTGTAAGGGTAAAGAAACATATCACCCCATTTTGATATTTTCTAAGCCAACATATCTTTCCACTTAGTCACAAGAAGTTTTAGTTCCCAAAGTTTATTTTATAAAGCATGATTAAAAGTACATTAAATATTTTTTCTTAATTTTAGAATTAAATTTCATGGTCGTAAGAACATGGAAAAGTATTTAAAAGAGTTATAATGATCCACGATTTATCAAGTATTAAATTAAAATATGCAAGTTGATATATTATAGACAGATTTAGCTTGTAATAGTGCCTGGATCATTGATTCCTTTAGAAGTGATTATGACTTGCATTTATCATGGTACTCAGGATATGAAATGCACAAGCTAGAAATACAGTTTTAAAATGTAAATAGAAATAGAACTTTGATTGTAAGTTATATAAAGTACACTTCAAGTGTTTAATAAGATTTATGACTTTAAACATGAATTCATAGAAGTCTCTATTAGCTGTATGATTTGCACTAATCCTATCAAATTCAGGTTTTTAAAATAATCAGAATTATGGTACTGTACTTTATTTCATTAGTACTCATAGCTGAAGAACTGCATATAACCTTTTTATATTACAGAGGAATGGATTTATGGCATGATTACAGCTGTTTTCAAATCAAGCATTTCACTTTAATATTTGTAGTAAAAAAAAAAATCTTTTCCCTTGATAGATATCCCATCCTGCTCCATCTACAAAATAAATCATAGATGTTTTGATATTGGAACTCTCTGAAAAGTAATCCAGAACACTTGAAAAATGTTAGCATAATATTACTAATTTGTTTTGCTTCCTATTAATAACAAAAGCTATGTAATGATTATGTAATATACAGCCTAGACCACAACTTGTAAATGGAGTTTAAGTCATTATAAATTATGCTGCTTCTTTTTATGCTAGTGTAGTTAAGAAATATCCACCATGTCCATTATAAATCTTTACCGTTTGGGCTTTTATATGCCATAAAGAAGCATTTAAGCACAGCTTACAAGGTTACAGTTTGGGAAAGTATACCTTTTAAGAATTTGAGAAAAATATTGCAAAGAGACTATTATATACGTACATATATATATGTATATATATATATATGGCCTCTCTATGAATAAGTGACTCTATTTAAATTAAACATTTAAACAACATTTAGATATGTTGTCAAAAACTGTGAAAGGTCTGAGATGTCACCCTACTTACACAGCATATTCCAGGAACGCGAACCTGGTTCCGAGTAGAGTTCTATTATACTCATAGCACAATCAACAACCAAAGTAACATTGTGGTATCTATTTTCCCACTCTGACAACCCAGAAGACGAATATTATGAGAGCCAGATGGAAAAATTTCCTATACTCATAGTGAGCCCACTCCATAAGTGAGGGCTGGGAAATATGAATTTCCTACATTTATGAAGTGGAAAGAGATCATTTTCTCCCTTCCCCTTCTGGGAGAATTTTATTGGAAGGGAAAATAATGCCCTAACCTAGTGGCCTATCTAGAAAAATAACTTTTGGCTCTTGGAGCGATAGGGAAAATGTTTAATGGATGGGAGAAATACTTCAACCACTAGGCCACAGATCTATGCCACATAGTATGTGAAAAATAAAGTATTTCTAGAGGAAGTGAAAGTAAACATTCTCAAGTCTTTTATGGAGTATACATTTTCATTTCTCAGGAGACTGAGGCTTTTCTAGGAACACTGAGAAAGCCAAGAAAGCTTGATCCCCCACAATATATAAATCATAAAATTTAATCTTAATTATTATTTTGTAATAGCAAAAATCATCCCCAAATTCTGTAATAAACAATAACATTTTTGTCAATAAAATTTGATTATTATAAACATATATATTACTATTCCAAATATATGTTATAGCAATTATGTGTGCTATGTATTTTTTTCTTGGTTTAAAATTATTTAGTTTGTAAGGAGTTTTGGAAAAGAATTCTCATTTTGAACAACAAATATAAATTTTAATTTTACCACCATTCAGTTAGATGTAAGGTAATAAATTAAACTTGGATAAAGCAACATTAAATTGAAGGTTATTAAGCTTTTAATTGTTAATTTATTTTATCACCTTGATTGAGATATAACTGATATTCAAAGAACTATACATATTTAATAAATACAATCTGATGATTTTGAGCATATGCAAACACCCATGATGCTATCATCACAATCAAGGTTAATATATTTATCCAACATTTCCAGAGTTTCCTTGTGGCCGCCTGTGTGTGTGTGTGTGTGTGTGTGTGGTGGTAAAAGTACTTAACATAAGAGCTTGAAGTGCAGTTTCAGTTATGCTAGATGTATAAGTTCTAGATATTTGCTATACAATGTAGTGTCTATAGATAACAATATGGTATAGTACACTTAATATTTAACTTAGAAAGTATTATTTATTTTAGTTTGGGATAAATAGATAAATAAATAAATAAAATGTAATCCTTGTATTTGTATGTACACCATATTTACTTGAAGATTTCTTTGGAAAGATATATAACAATGTTCACAAGTAGTGGTAGAAATGAATATATTATATATATATGTATATATATATATGTCTATATATGTATATATATGTATATATGTATATATATCTCCAGACAGCATAATCATTTCATTACAATGCCCCCCATTATGGTTATTATGTATTATCATTCTATATCTATGTTAAATCTGATAATGCATTATCATTATGTTCTATACAATATATATTCCATTTTACTCCAGCGTGGTTAGAAGAGACAGGATGTTTCTGGAGTCAACAACTCTGGCATTGAGGTCCTGATTTACTAGGCTTTCTGATTCTACATCAATTGCACTGGGCAGAGGCAACAGTTACTTTTTAGTTTGGTTCTTAGGTGTTGTTTGAGAATTGTTATTTAATATATAGACAACAGGCCTCTGGGTGGTTCAGTCAGTTAAGGGTACAATGGGATGGAGCCTATGTATGGCTCTGTGCTGAGTGTGGAGACTGCTTGTGATTCTCTCTCTTTCTCTCTCTGCCCCTCTCCCCTGCTCATGCTCTCTCTCTCTCTCTCTCTCTAAAATAAAATAAAACAATATTTAGACAATAGACATTTCCAGCCCGCTGTATGACTCACTAAGCTATGTATGCCATTTACTAAATCTCTTCTCACCTGGATTTCATCTTCCTTAACTAAGAACTCTATGCATTACAAAGCTTGTATAGCCTGTAAACAGGAATACAGTGATTTACATTAATTTTTCAGGAATGGCATATTTTAGTAAATGTATGGTGAAGATAAATATGTGTAAAATAATTAAAGTATAGTTTTTGTGAAATAACATTTCACTCTCTTATACACTCCGATTCTGGACAGGGTACTAAAGTTCTGTCTAACCATGTAGCGGAAAGTACTTTTGATTGGAAGTTGTACTCAAGCTGGAAATACACATTCTAGACATTGGCCAAATACTGGTCTTCTCTTCTAGATAGTGTTTCAACAGATTGATTGGAAGCCAAGACTTATTTATGTATATTTTTTAGGAATCTCAAAACATTAATTTTATATAAAATTGATCTAATACATCTTCCCTGTCATCTGCATCAGACGACCCAGGCAGTTCATTGAGATAGTGTGACTCCTGTTATTTCAAGGATTTGGCCTATTGTACTTTTCTGTTCAGAACTACTTTGACAAACACCTGGGAATCATGTCAAAATATTTGAAGATTATGAGAAAAAAAAAGAAGTTAAGATTTGAACTTTGTCTTTCTAGCTTTTTTTCCCTTAAACTTGGTGAATATAATTCAAATAAAATTTAATCAAGTTATTAAAATATGCTGTTTATTTTTTGAGATTATAAAAATGATAAATATTTGCTGTAAGAAAATTAGAAATTTAATAATACTAAATTTAGAAAATATGTAAAAGCTCCAAAGGGAAACTTAATCACACCTTAACTACTTAAAGACATCCATTATTAATAAAATTATGCAATACATCTATCATAAATGTATACATATGTAAATATATAAAAATAAACTATATTTATGCATATACTTATTCCATATCTATATTCTATATTTAGATTATATGATGCTGTATTGAACCCTGTTTGATTATAGAATCATGTCAAAATTGACAACATAATTGTATGATCTATTTCATGAAACACCATTTCATATTATTTCGTCAAAATATTATTTAATCAATTTAAACAATTTCTGTGGATACATAAAAAATTGACTTAAGTAAACATTATTCCATTACTAGGTACTTTACTACTTACACTATTTTATACCACTATAAGGTATTTTTCTTGTTGTTTCTTATATTTTGCTACTAAACAGCACTGTGATGAGCATTCTTTTTTTTTAATTTTTTAAATGTTTATTTATTTTTTAGAGAGAGATACAAAGTGCTAGCGGGGAAGAGGCAGAGAGAGAGGGAGACACAGAATCCGAAGCAGGCTCCAGGCTCTGAGCTGTCAGTAAAGAGCGCAATGTGGGGCTCGATCTCTCGAACCATAAGATCATGACCTGAGCCAAAGTCAGATGCTTAACTGACTGAGCCACCCAGGCACCCCTGATGAGCATTCTTTTACTTAACTAATTACCTGAATCTTAAATTATTTCTTGTTTCAAATAACTATAGTTCCTTTATCCAGGGATCTGTATTCCATACGAAACACTGATAAATATTGTAACATTGCATTCCAGACAGGTTACTGGTTTACTCTGCTAACATTGGGTTATAAAAATAGACATTTATTATACCCTCATGAACACTACATCTTATTTTCTAAAACATTTTTTTCATTTTGCAAGTTAAAAATGTCATTTAATCTGTGCTATAATGTATATTGGAAAAATGAATATCATTCTATGTATACTGTGATGTGTTTTTATCAATAGTTATTTGAACATTTTGTCCTATGTTATTGCCCATTGCAGTCCATCTTTTGTGGATTTTCTGATCATGAACTTTCCCATAGAAAAATAAGAGTACATTGTTTTTCACAGTCTCCTAGAGCATTAATATTGTCTCTGATATCTGTGGAAAAGTCTGTCAATTTGTTCATGCTATTTTACTTGTTAGAAAATTTTGATTTATAAATATGAAAAAAATTAGTAAAGTGTAATTCTTTGCACTTTTTTTTAATTGCTTGATGTGCATAAGTTCCATCTTGACCCAGAGATCAGACACCCTTTCCATCCACATTCTTTAGTTATATAACTCATATAGCAGTGGCTGGGAGTCAACAACGGCATATGTATGTTTGAATTCTTTCCCCTCTTCCTAAGCAGCAAATTTTAAACATTCCTCATTTTTAAAATGATTTGTGATACAAGCAGCTTTCTACAAAATTTTGTATGCTTAAGGGTTTTCTTCCCTTCCTCATATCTCTGTTTTTATTAAATTCTCCATTGTCTTGCTTAAGATCCAACTATTTACATAAAGTATATTTATAACATGTTTTACAACATGCCAAGGAAAGTTCTCCTTTGCTTATCTTGACTTTGAAAATATTTTGGCTATTCTTTTTCTGAGTATTATAATAGGCATATTTTTAAATGTTTTTTAAATGTTCTCAAAATAACATTAATGAATTTTATTGAGAAACACATTTCTGTAGTTTATGAAAGAATGGCAAGATTCTTTAAAGACTCTTTCTATCCAAAAATAAGAACATTCCCTTCAATTTATTTTATTTTATTTAAAAAAAGTTTTTTTAATGTTTATTTATTTTTGAGACAGAGAGAGACAGAGCATTAACGGGGGAGGGTCAGAGAGAGAGGGAGACACAGAATCTGAAACAGGCTCCAGGCTCTGAGCTGTCAGCACAGAGCCCGACGTGGGGCTCAAACTCATGGACTGTGAGATCATGACTTGAGCCGAAGTCGGACGCTTAACCGACTGAGCCACCCAGGTGCCCCTTCAATTTATTTTTTAAACCCATGTATGGTTTAACACTTTGTCTTTCACTCCTGTTAAATAATAATTTATTGTACTGATTACATATTGTATCTAAGAAGGCTGTTAATAGTAGAATGCAGATTTTGGTTCTGTGCACACTTCGCTTAGTTTTTGTGTCTCAGTTCTCTGAGAGACGGCTATTGTTGGGGGAGGATACCAGTAGACAATATCACCTGTTAATAATAATACTAATATCAAGTTTCACATATAAATACACACACACACACACACACACACACACATATATATATATATATATATATATATATATTCTCTTGTTTTGTTTCATCTTATTGGTATAATCTACCATTATGAGAATAGGTAAAGTGATATTTCCTATGTTGTTAATAATAAATGCCATTGAAGTGTTCTCTACAAAAAGTATTACAGTTTACAAGTTTTTAATCAGAACTGGGTTTCTAGCCTTCTTCTAACTAAAGAGCGATACTGTTTCTTTAAAGTTTTCTGATTATTTACTATATTTATTCCATTTCTATAACTATCTATCTGTGCTAAGAAATCACATGTATTTTTCTTTTAAATCACACTAAATCCCCAGGACATTTGTTCTGTAACTTGTGATCCCTGATATTTTCATTCTTAACATCCTCACCTAATTAAGATGAATTATTATTCATATTTTGTTTTGATTCTTGCTTCAGGGGAGGTGCCTCCCATATTATTGATTAGGTTACAGCTCTGTCTTAGAAACATTTATCTCGGTGGGAATGCAAGCTGGTGCAGCCACTCTGGAAAATAGTATGGCGGTTCCTCAAAAAACTAAAAATAGAACCACCCTACAACCCAGCAATTGCACTACTAGGCATTTATCCACGGGATACAGGTGTGCTGTTTTGAAGGGACACATGCACCCCCATGTTTATAGCAGCACTATCAACAATAGCCAAAGTATGGAAAGACACCAAATGTCCACCGATGGATGAATGGATAAAGAAGAAGTGGTATATATATACAATGAGTATTACTCGGCAATGAAAAAGAATGAAATCTTGCCATTTGCAACTACATGGATGGAACTGGAAGGTATTATGCTAAGTGAAATTAGTCAGAGAAACACAAAAATCATATGACTTCACTCATATGAGGACTTTAAGAGACAAAAGGGATGAACATAAGGGAAGGGAAACAAAAATAATATAAGAACAAGGAGGGGGACAAAACAGAAGAGACTCGCAAATATGGAGAATAAACTGAGGGTTACGGGAGGTGTTGTGGGAGGGGGGATGGGTTAAATGGGTAAGTGGCACTAAGGAATCTACTCCTGAAATCATTGTTGCACTATATGTTAACTAATTTGGATGTAAATTTAAAAAAATAAAAAATAAAACAAGTTAAAAAAAAAAGAAACATGTGTCTTGGGGCACCTGGGTGGCTCAGTTGGTCAAGCATCCGACTCTTGGTTTCAGCTCAGGTCATGATCTCGTGGTTTGTGAGTTCAAGCCCCACATTGGGTTCCATGCTGATAGTGCAGAGCCTGCTTGGGATTCTGTCTTTCCCTCTCTCTCTGCCCCTCCCCAGCTCACTCTCTCTGTTTCTCTCTCAAAAGTAAATAAACATAAAAACAAAACAAAACATGTATCTCTTCTCTGTAGTATGTAGGCTAGTTATGTGCTACTCAGGTATGTGCTGTTTTGCAATTTCACATTTAGGTATGTTATTTTTTTAATATAAATTTTCTCCCTCCATAGGCTGCAAGATACTTGATCCTGGATTTGTAAAGACTTTTAGTCATTGCTGTGTCCTCAGAGACTAGCACAATGTCTGGCTAATTGTAGGCCCTTCCCTCCCTGGGACCCACTGTGAGCCAGACATAACCCACATCGGGGAAGAGGTCACTGGGTCCTGATGATGTAATGGGTGCCTGCACCCCAATCTACTTCTCCACCTCCTTTTCTTCTTTCTTCTGTGGACTTTTTTATGTCAGCTGTGCTGTTTACAGTTTATTCCCTTTTTATCCCTTTTCACAGAGAAATACAAGTCTAGAAATTTAAAAATGTGTATTAATTTAATAAATCAGTGACAAACATCACATCAGCTAACATCTTGCGAATTTCCCATGATTCTAATATGTAACCAATCTGATACTAATTTCATGTCAGACTTCCCTGTTTCTTGTGTATGCACAATTAAATTTCTTCTAATTATCTCATCCTGCCTAACAGTAACCACTATCAATGGCAATGATTGCAAACAAGAAACTCTTACTTAGCAAGCCTTTATATATTTATATACATATACTGTAATAATAAATAACTGAATACATAATAAATTTGGAGAAGGGACATCTCTTTTTATTGTTTTTATTTTGGGGGACAGTATTTTTAAAGCAGGATTTGAATTAATAAATATAGAAGGAATAATGGAAATAGAAAATCATCTTTAGGTAAACACTAGTATAAAATGAGCATTGCACATGAGAATCAATGACAGATAAATCATAGTCTCAAAGTATCTACTCGTAAGAGATTAGTTCATTAAAAGGGAAAATTAGTTAAGTCTATAGTGGGGAAACTTTGACAGACAGCGCATTTATCCTGTGATCAAGGTAACATCACCAATAAGATAAATAGACCCTGTATAACTCTGGATGTGACACACGGAGAAGAGTTTCACTTTATTTCTGTTTCATTCTTGCCAAAAATGTACAAACTCAATTTAATCATGAGAAAACATCAGACAAATCCTACCTAAGATGCCCTGAGGGGCATTCTAAAAAATATCTGGTCTGTATTCTTCAAAAGTGTTAGGATCGTAAAGAGAAAAATTGATGTATTGTCACAGATTAGAAGAGACTAAGATGACATGACAACTAAATGCAGTGTTGATCTGAAATAGAATCCTGGACCAGTAAAGGACAGTAGTGAGAAACCAGTGAAATTCAAATGAGTTCTACAGTTAATGATGCTATATCCCTGTAAATCTCCAAGTTTCTATCATTGTACCATGGTTTTGTAAGAGATTATCATTAGGAGAAGCTTGGTGAAGAGGAAATGCTTACTATATTTGCAACTGTGGCATAAGTCAAAATAATTTTAAAAGAAAAAGTTTGGGAGCACCTGGGTGGCTCAGTCAGTTAAGTGTCCAACTCTTGATATTGGCCCAGGTCATGATCTCACCATTGAGATCAAGCCTGCATTGGGCTCTGCACTGACAGAATGGAGACTGCTTGGGATTCTCTTTTTCCCCACTCTCTCTGCCCCTTCCCCATTTGATATTGATACATTGTTATTAACTAAAATCCATTTTATTTGGATTTCTTTAGTTTGTATATAGGGTCCTTTTTCTATTATAGGAGGTCACCTTATATTCAGTAGTCATGTTTCTTCAGGCTTCTCTTGACCAGGACAATTTCTCATTGTCCTTGTGTTTCATGACAGTGATAGTTTGAGAAATACTGCTTAGGTATATGATAGAATGTCCCTCGACTGGAATTTATCTGATTTTTTTTGTGCCTAATGATATTGCAGTTATTGGTTTTGGGGAGCAAGACCACAGAGGTAAATGGTCAGCATCGTATCATATCACAGTCACATACTGTTGACATGGACTTATCAGTGTACAGAGGTATGATGAGCTGACTGAGACAGCATTTGTCAGATTTCTCTACTGTAAAATTACTGTTTTTTCTCTTCTCTTTTTACACTGTACTCTTTGGAATTGAGGCATTAAGCACAGCCCACATTTGAGGAGTGAGGAGTCGCCTGTCCTGTTTCCTCAGGACACAACATCTTCATAAAATACTTGTAATACTTGCTGCACGTGAGATTTGTCACTTTCTCACACTTCTTTATTTATTTACCTATTGTTATAAGGATAGATTCTCAGGTATATAGATACTAAATATTAATTATTAGTGTTAGATATTAAAATTTAAGTATAATATAACATATTTAATAGTGTTTGATATTTAATTAAATGTTAAAGTATTTAAGTATGGGGGGAACTCTATAATATTATCAATAAGTCTCACTTTTTTAGTTGGTCTTTGTCCCTCGACTCTGACCTTCATAAATGTTTTTCTTCCCCCCCCAATCCACAGTCAAGATAGGCAGACTAGAGTGGAGGAGGCTGCGGTTCAGAGAAATACACTTACTACGTTTCCCCTCTCCCTACTGTTACTTTTCTCCTCTCCCTACTGAGGGCATATTTCTTGGCTGTTCACTGTGATAACCTGGCAGAGTTCCTGGAGGTAAAATCCAATAATATCGAGGAGGCAGTTAAGAGCATGGACCCCACAACTTTTCTAGTGTCCACACTCAGCCTTCAGGTGTTCTTCCACGTCACCATCTAAGTGTTCCAACAGTTTATTGCTTCAGTAGCTTCTATTGCACTTATGCAGGTATCGGTTGTGACTTTCTGGATTTGCCTGTCTCTCCAGATTTCAGGGACTTTGTCCTAGGACCTGAATTCCTTAATGGATCCAAGAAAAGTCATTGATTTTCAGTTCATTCAACTTGTTTCCTGTTGTATGGGCAGGAGTAATGACACCTATGCACTTTACATAACAGAGATAAAACAGAAAATCAGACTTACCATTTTGGTATCTTTTTTTTTCATGGACATATTAATCTTCCTTAACTTTTAACCACTCATTTTCTTGCTAATTTATTGAAAATAAAGAAAATTACAGGCAACTTGTTGGCTCAGTTGGTTAAGCATCTGATTCCTGATATTGGCTCAGGTCATGATCTTGCTGTTTGTGAGTTCAAGCCTTGTGTCGGGCTCTGCGTTGATGGTGCAGAGCCTGCTTGGGATTCTCTCTCTCGCTCTCTCTCTGCCCCTCTCCCACTTATGTGCATGAATGCTCTCTCTCTTTCTCTCGAAATAAATAAACTTTAAATAATAAAAAAAATCATAAAATCTTCCCAAAGGAAATTTCCCCAATGTATTCAGCCTTCAAGAGATCACTTCCTTTTTACTCCATAATTTCTTTGATGATATTTAAGTGCAGCTACTTGTACACCTGGCATATAGGACTTTGTGAATAAATATCACCAACACAATGGAAGCAAAAATTTAATTGCAGGAGGATGAATGTACTATACAGTATAGCCTAAGAAGCATAAGAAACAGCATTCTAAATCCTTAGTATCTTTACACCAGTTTACAGAGGGAATGGAGAGTAATAGTTTATTCCATGAGTTAGTTAAATAAACAATGGTAAAAAGTATTCTGCATTTTCTGTAACAATTCCTGTAGCATCATTCTCTTATTCCTAGATAAGAAACATAAAGATTTGAATATGATAACAAAAGAATAATGGGCATACTTCCTTTCAAACCAATTACTTTGATTTCTAGGGGAAAAAAGTTCATTAAAAAGAGAAGTGGTGCTGTGTGCAACAGACTATCACTCTCTTTTTTAAAAAAAAAATAAAAATGGGGGTTCCTGGGTGGCTTTGCTGGGTAAGCCTTGGACTCCAGTTCAGGTCATGGTCTCATGGTTTGTGCAATCGAGCCCCGCCTCAGGCTCTGTGCTGACAGTGCAGAGCCCGCCTGGTGTTCTCTCTCTCTGCTCTGTCCCTTCCCCACTTGTGTTCTCTCTCTCTCTCTCTGTCTCATTCCTCGTTCTCAAAATAAATAAATAAACATTAAAAAAGATGAAATAACTATTCTTTTTTACATTTTAAGAATATTATTTAACAAATGATACATTAATGAAGCATTAAACATCTACAAGAAATAAGATTCTTACCAGCAAGCTGATACTACCCTATGCTGATAATTCATTATGAAATACATTTTAAACACAAAAGCAGATAAAGTTAACACATTGTTATTATCCAAATACAATTAAGCTTTAAATAATTTCGTGAATAAACACATTGTTTATGTGATTTTTTTGCTTAAATACACTTTACGTATGAAGAAAGACAAAATGAAGCAGAATAGTTTTTCTAAAGGGAATTTTTAAAACTATTTCTCATTTTGAAAATATAAAATAATTGTTAAGTATTTTTCACATCGAGGAGCAATTCCAGGAAATTAAATAACAGGATCTTAAACATAATTTTAATTGGGGGCTTATTTAATAGGAAGAAATTCAGGGAATATGTGAATTATTGTGTTTGAAGCCATTAAAATGTGTAAGAAGAAAGGTTAAAGTAACTCCTCATCTTGATACATTTGGCAAAACATCTAACAGATGTTAGCAGACTTACAGTTTCCAATTAGAATTTTTAAACACACTTAAGGAGGATAACCAGTTTTGTTTTTAATTAGTTAGAAAGCCATTATTTTGGTTGAGTTGGTTTGTTTTATAAAACTTTAAAGGGAAGTCATTTTGTGTTGTAGGCTGAAGCGGTTCCTGTGCCATTAGTAGTTCTGTTCTAGCTTTAATGATCTGAAAGGCGTTTTCTGCTCAGACTTCTGTTTCTTCCTGGAGTTTCTCAGAGCGCCCTGCATTCCCTCACCCAAACAAAACCAACCCCATCCTGCCTCCCACCCGAACCCCCAGGAACAATGAGGGTTTTGCTTTAGGCAAAACAATTTATTTCTTGTACAAACAGTCCCTGACTTACAATGGTTTGACTTACGATTTTTTGATTTTATGATGGTGCAGAAGCTCTCCACTTCAGTAGAATCCGTACTTCTGGTTTGGGACTGGGATTTTTTCCCAGGCTGGTGATACGCAGTACGACTTGTAATTCCGGGCAGCACTAGTCAAGCCATGCTATCAGGAGAATGAACAATTGATACAATCATTGTGTCCCCATACAAGCATTCTGGTTTTCATTTTCAATACAGTTTTCAATAAACTACATGCGACATTCAATACTTTTTTATAAACTAGGCTTTGTGTTAGATGATTTTGCTCAACTGTAGGCTAATGGAAGTGTCTGAACACGTTTAAGATAGGTTAGACTAAGCTATGATGCTCCATAGGTTAGATGTATTCAGTGCATTTTCAACTTAATGGTATTTTAAATTTACAATGGGTGCACTGGGACTAACCCCACCATAAGTCAAGGAAGATCTTCATTCTGTGTCTTCAAATACAAGTTTTATTTCCATACATAATTAATTTCTGCCAATTCCTACCCAATTCATATTTTTTTTAGCTTCAAGGTAGAAGTTCTCTTGCTAACGAAAAATAGTAACTTCCAAATGGTTGTTTATGGATACATTTGTTGTTAGATACAGTTACTTATTGAAAAGAGTTAAATTTTTCATGTGAGGCCGTTTTCACCAAGCAGGGATATCCTGTTTCTCAAACCAAAACAAACAAACACACAAAAAAAAACCCTTTCCTTCTCTATTTTCATTATTTTTTGTTTTCTACTCCTCTGCCCAAATAGATCTGTTTTTACCACCTTGAACATTTTTGAAGCAAGTGCAAATTGCCGAGTATCTTGAGGAACAATGGAGAAAAATTATTTTCTCGGTCTGAGTTACCACTCACTGGGCTGCTTTGCTCTTTATTTCCCATAGAAAAATCTGTACTTTATTGCAGACATGTTTCATTTGCTATTTTATTATACATAGTCTTGTCTTCAGAACACCTCAACTTCTGAATTTATGAATGATTTAATTACATTACTGATTATTGAGATTTTATTCATTATTTCTTATATACTAGGAACTGTGTTCAATGCTGAAGAGTAACAGAATATGGCATCCCAAAATATGCCACTCCAAATATGCCACTTTGACATAGTAATTATTTTGAGGCAAAGGCAATTACAAAGAAGCAAGTACAAGAATAGCTCTCTGCATCACTTCTATTTGCCTAAAAGCAGGACAAAAATATGTAAAGGTGTTCCCCATTCTCTCTCTACCAGTAAGGGCAGAAGTTAATCATGAAAGGCAACTCTAAGTCTTTACCAGCCTTGAGAAGGCACCAGAGAAATCTACATAACTAGCAACCTTTAGTAACAAGCCTTCATCTACCTTTGGTTTCCCCACATATTTACCTTCCCACAATTTGCTGCCTCAGAAATTCAAAGCCTTTTTTCTTTCATTTTCTTTTTCTTTCTTTCTTTCTTTCTTTCTTTCTTTCTTTCTTTCTTTCTTTCTTTCTTCTTTCTTTCTTTTTCTTTATTTTGCTTGTTACTTCCTTAAAAGTGAATTGTTTTTTTGTAAAGATGCTATATATAAGGCCCATGTTCTAACCACCTGTCTATATAGGCTGTTGCTATCCCATAAAAACCACAGTCTGGGTGGTTTATAAACAGTGTAAATTTATTTTTCATGCTAAGATCAAGGTGCAGGCAGATTTGGTGTATGTCAAAAGGCTTCCTGGTTCATAGATGACTATCCTTTTGCTGTGTTCTCACATGGGAGAAGGGGAGAGGAATGTCCTTAGGGTCTTTTTAATAAAGGCCCTAATCTCATTCATGAGGGCTTCACCCTCATGACCTAGTCGTCTATAAAATGCTCCACCTCCAAATGCCACCACAAGGATTAATTTCAACAAATTTTGGTAAACATAGAACTTATTCCACAGCACTATACCTTTGAGCTACTAATCACTGAGTGCCTATATGTGTGTGTGATGCACATGTTAATTAAATTCCTTTTTAATCAGTTAAGGCAGTGGAGTGGCCTGAGACATTTCCTGATTTATTGTAGACTCTGTGATGCCAGTACAAAGTTATCTTGTTGCTTGGAGTTTGTGCAACTTCTGGTTCCTTGGCGTCCAGAAGTGATTGTACAAGAAGGTCTGGTTCCTTGTTACCTGTTCTTTCTTCAAAGGAGGGCAAAGTCTACAGATGCACAAAGGGGGCTCAGTAAAGTCAATGTGTGACCTTAAAAAGGAAAAAAAAACCATTTTGCTAAAAGATAGCTGGGCTAATCAGAAAGCCGAGGCAGTTTCAAACAGATTTGCTGGCCTCTATGGCCTGGGAACGTTCTTGTCCTTTAATCCCCAAGGCCAATGGTTGGCAAACCTCAACAAAAATAAATTAGTTCTGTTACAGATTAAGAGCCTGAATTCAAGAGTCAAAGAATGTGTTGACGTGAAGCAAATTAACCCTACAAATGGGCTTCGGGAGTGTTGTTGTAGGTGTACTGTTACCTACTGAATTTCCCAGTAGACAGGTCTAAATGGAGGTCTTCATACAATACTTAATCAACAAGTTTAAAAGTTAACTCTTTATCTTGACTCCTTTTTTCTTTAAAAATTTTATTTTATTGCTTATTTACTTTTGAGAGAGAGAGACAGAGCACGAGCAGGGGAAGGGCAGAGAGAGAAGGAGGCACAGAAACCGCAGGAGGCTCCAGGCTCTGAGCTGTCAGCAGAGAGCCTGACGCGGGGCTCAAACCCACTAACCGTGAGATCATGACCTAAGCCGAAGTCTGGCTCTTAAGAGACTCAGCCACCGAGATGCCCCAACCTTGACTCCTTTTTTTTTTTTTTTTTTAATTTTTTTTTTCAATGTTTTTTTTTATTTTTGGGACAGACAGAGACAGAGCATGAATGGGGGAGGGGCAGAGAGAGAGGGAGACACAGAATCGGAAACAGGCTCCAGGCTCCGAGCCATCAGCCCAGAGCCCGACGCGGGGCTCAAACTCACGGACCGCGAGATCGTGACCTGGCTGAAGTCGGACGCTTAACCGACTGCGCCACCCAGGCGCCCCTTGACTCCTTTTTTTGAAGTTTATTTTCAATTATTTTGAGAGAGATAGAGAGCAAGCAGGGGAGGGACAGAGAGACAGGAAGACAGATCTCAAGCAAGTTCTGCACTGTTAGTGCAGAGCCCGATGCAGGGCTAGAACTCATGAACCCGTGAGATCATGACCTGAGCCAAAATCAAGAGTCTGAGGCTTAACCCACTGAGTCACCCAGGTGCCCCATCTTGACTCTATTTTTAATCTCAACTGTTTCTCTTGTGAAGATAAGTGAAGACCACTCAAAGGAGAACAAGGAAAGGCTGTTCTTTCTAAGCTTGCCGGAGCAATAGTCAGCTACACCACTCGTATTGGCAAAGGCTTAAGAGGTAGAGAAGTGAGAAAGCTTTAGAGTGGAAAAAGGGAAAGGCTTCAGGTCTGTCCTGACTGGAGGCTGTTCGTCTGGGAAAGCTGGAGGGAAGATAACTAGAAGCAGAGTGTTCTCTTTGATTTTTTTAAAGAGAAGTAATTTTTATCTGGCTTTCTTCAGTTGGTCCTAAGTTGGGGAAAAATGTAAGGAAACTCAGTTATTGATCAAGTCCTGACAATTTGGGGCTGACTGCTACAGAGCTTATGGATTGGCTTACTGCACTGGTTGCTGTAAAATTTTAGGTCAAAGTTCTATTTTTATATGTGATCTGGTCACTTCCTATTTGGATATTGTCTCTCATTGTTAATGTCATTGGCATTCTCTCTGTCATCCAGGCTGGAGACCGTGAAGTCATCTAAATTTGCTTTTGTTATCTCTCAATCATCTTATCAACTTTACTTTTTAAAATGCATTCATCTTTATCAATTATACTCTTCTGAACTATGAAATCTCATACTCTTCCCATGGCTATGTTTTTAATTCAAGTCTTTGATTTCTTTTTTTTTTTTTAATTTTTTTTTTCAACGTTTATTTATTTTTGGGACAGAGAGAGACAGAGCATGAACAGGGGAGGGGCAGAGAGAGAGGGAGACACAGAATCGGAAACAGGCTCCAGGCTCCGAGCCATCAGCCCAGAGTCTGACGCGGGGCTCGAACTCACAGACCGCGAGATCGTGACCTGGCTGAAGTCGGAGGCTTAACCGACTGCGCCACCCAGGCGCCCCAAGTCTTTGATTTCTTTATCTAGAAAAGGCACCAGTGTTCTCACTGGTTGCTCTGCCTCAGAAATTTTTCTTAGCATTCTATTTTTCTACACTACTTTTAAATAAATACAACTTAATTTTGACTCAGTTGTCTTCCCCACCAAAGAGTCCTTCATCCTTGTTCCTGTGGCCTAGCTGTCAATTCTGTGTATATTCAACCCAGCTGTCTTCCTTGTACATATCATAAAGTCAGTAAATGATGTTTATTGGATGAACAATATTGAATAAAATGCATTAACTCTGTCTAATCCCCCTTTTGCTTTTTTCCCCCAAATCAGACTCTTTTTTTTCCCTTTGTTCATACTCAAGGATTTTATTTAATAAAATGTCAGTTCATTTGAAATTTTCATTTTCTGAATGATATACTTTTTCCCTAAGATTTGCCTTTTACTCTCCTGACTACATTTTTACAACTAAATAATTCTAAATAAATAAAATATTTCAGCTAAATAGTCAAGCGATGCTGGTGGATAATACTTACAATAATGTCAGCAACAACTGTGTCCCTTTCCTGGATTTCTGGAGCCCCAGGTAGTCACTCTGAGGCATTTCTCCAGGGCTGCCTGTCAGTCATCTCAGTGCCAGAGAGTAGAGAGTCCTGCTATTATCACAGCAAAGAAAGGGCAGCTGCCATGCTGTCTCTATTTATTAGTGTCCCAGGAGCAATGCCCTCACCCCCAGAAAGGTTTTATTTGACAAATTACACTTAGAGTACACTTGATCCTATCATAAGTTTCTCTCTCTCTCTCTCTCTCTCTCTCTCTTTAAATAAATTCAGTAGTGGGCCTCCAAAATACCTGTTATAACTTAGTAAATAAGAAAGCATGCTTACCCATTTTGCAAGTTTTGTAACATTTGACTTTTATTTTGGCTTAGACATTGTTAAAAGAGAGACAAGAGGCCCCGAGGAGTGTCATTTGTGCTAAACCGCATGTCAGCAAACCAAGCTTAATACCTAATCTCGAAGAGGTTGGTTTCAGCCTCTCCCAGCAATGAACCTGTCCCAGTCAACCTGGAATTACCTGATCAGCACTAGTGAGGAAATCTGCCTGGGAGACCCCTAACATCTGCCTTAGGAAGGGGACCTTGCCTGAAACAATATACTCTTTGCTAATAAACTCCTTTTTGGAGCCTCCTTTCTGCCTTTAAAAATCGTTCCTTTTTACAGCTGTTGAAAGCTCCTTTCAATTGGCTGGATGGGATGTGGCCCAATTCATGAATTGCTAAAAAAAAACCCAAATTTGATCCTGAAATTTACTCCATTGAACTTCGCTAACAAAGTGAAATTCGTTTATTGAAAATATCTGCAAATAACACTATTCCTGTTGAAAACTTAAATAATTACATGCAAATCAACTAGGAAAAAAAAAAGCTAAAATAATTTCTGCATTCTCTCCTATAAATGAGTCGGGGGTAAGCCAGAGGGAATTTTCCCATTGGATTTTATGATTAGTAAGAATGGGCACCATTTCTTTCTCATCTTGCATCCTATTAATTAATCCTACTATAATACTTTGAAAATAGCAGATGCAGCTACAAATAATTTTTAATGAAATGTAATCAAAACTTTCAGCACTGTGAATCTTTGTGTGACAAATATCATAGCTCAAAGAAATCACAAGGGCTCAGTGATCTAAATGCCAGGAATTTTATAACTGTAACTTCTTACCAAGGTCACTTTAAGATTGGATTCTGGCATAGTTTGCATGTGTGTGCAGGAGATTTGCATGACTATATGGACTCAAAGCATACCAAATGTGACCCCTTCTAGAAACATTTCCCGTATCTATCCTCCACTACCTAAGCACACGGTAGTTGTCCCTCCTGTCCATGACATTTTGCCTCTATCATAACATGCCTCACATGAACTACTCTTTCTCCCCTAGCTGTTGGTAGTTCCTTGAATATCAGGGACATCACTTTTTGTTGTTGTATGTTATTTTGAATGTAGGTCATAGAAAATCATTAAATAGGGGCACCTGGGAGGCTCAGTCAGGTAAGCCTCTAACTTCAGCTCAGGTCATATCGTGGTTCATGAGTTCCAGCCCCGCCTTGGACTCTGTGCTGACAGCTTGGAACCTGGAGCCTGCTTCAGATTCTGTATCTCCCCCTCTCTCTGCCTGTCCCCCCTTGAACTCTGTCTCTGTCTCTGTCTTTCTCTCTCAAAAATAAACACTTAAAAATAAAAAAGACAAGCATTAAATAACTGAAATTGACAGTAGTGAATATTTTTATATAAAAAGACAACAAATTAAGATTGTTTTAGTAAGTCATATTACATATGATAATTTGCAAGAACACAGGAGTTAATTTGTAAGGACTATATATTAGATATGGGATTTTTGCCTTTTTTTCCCTTCCATTGTTTTTATGTATTTCATTTTTCTAATGAGAAAATCTGAAGAAAATTCAATATTCAAGAAGACCTGAGTTTGAAATTTCTAAAAAAAAAAAAATAGAAAAAATGAACATTGAGAAGAGTATAGTACAGATATCTTTGTTTTCAAAACTCGGAATGTTAACTCTAATATGGTAAATAGACTAATATCCATCCCATAAAACTTTGTAAAGAATCAAGTCTAACAACAAAGAAACATACATGTCAAATGCAAGCATGACACAATTTAAATCTATGACGGTTTTGTAATTCTGGTCCAATACACTTTCTAGATAACAAGAAGTCCATCACTTTGATGAGATTTACTATTCTTTGAGTTTTATTATTTTTAGCTATGAGACAAAAAGTATACTATACTCTGAGATACAATGATTATACATATATGTGTATACCTTTAAATTATATTTATTTATTATGTATACCTTCAAATTATATATATTTATATATTATACATTTATGTATAACTTTGAAACATATATTGAATTAACTAATTCTCTAAGTTCATGTCTATGTATCATATTTTCACATTAATGTGACATATGTAACAATTTCAGTCACGTTGATTTCATGAATTGGAACTGAGTAAACATAATTTCAAGGAGGAAAAAGGAAGTGAGTGGATATAATGATGAAGGACTTCAGGATAGCCCCACCCCGAAATGTGCCACTTTGTCATGTGGATTATTTTGAGAAGAAGGCACTTGAGACCCTTTGGGCTCGGGAGAAAGTTTTATCCATCCCTTAATCGCATGGAAGAATATAAATTGGAGGTCTTTCCCAGAATAAGGGATATTAACAGTGATAAATTTTATCTGAGTGACCCATCTGTATGGTAGGGCAAACATTTAATTATAAAACATCTGCTCTTATCGCCCTGTAAAGTGCATTCCTTTCCTCTGAAGTCCCAACCCCCCACCCCTTTCTTTAGTTCAGAATCACGCACACACACACACACACACACACACACTCTTTGTCTCATGTCAATTTGATTTCTAGTCCAGCTAAAAGGACCTTTATTGGACAGGAATTCCCTCCCCAACAATGAAAAATTTTTGGGGCGCCTGGGTGGCGCCGTCGGTTAAGCGTCCGACTTCAGCCAGGTCACGATCTCGCAGTCCGTGAGTTCGAGCCCCGCGTCAGGCTCTGGGCTGATGGCTCAGAGCCTGGAGCCTGCTTCCGATTCTGTGTCTCCCTCTCTCTCTGACCCTCCCCCGTTCATGCTCTGTCTCTCTCTGTCTCAAAAATAAATAAACATTAAAAAAAAATTTAAAAAAAAATTATTCCAGTGGGGAGAGTTTATGCATGCATATAAGGAATTGGTGCTACTTGCTCTTATCAATAGATACGTAGTGGAGGTCTATTATATAAGAAATAGGACAGTAGCAATGTGTAGAAAATTGCACAATACCTGCTTCTCAAATCTTCTAGTATGATAAGGCAGATAGACATATTACTCTGACTATATTTAATTGTTAAGCAGGAGAAATTGAAAGTGTTACAGAGGCGTATCAATTGAGATTTACATTAACCTCTTTTTATATGGGTGGGAAAGGACTATTTAGATAAATCATCATTAAGGTGGTACCAAGCAAAGGCGTGAAAGATGAATATGGGGTTAGAAAGGAGAAGCAGAGACTAGGGAGGTGTATTTCAGGTCTTGAGAGTCTATGTGAATACCCTCAAGGTAAAAAGAACATGATACTTTCAAGGAAGTAAATATTGCCTGCTAAAGAAAGAAATTTAAAGATAGGGGACAGTGGAACTAATAGGCAATTGTAGGAAGGTTGTAGGATACAAGGTTAATACAAATTTAATTTCTTTATTATCTAACAGCAAGGGACTTTTGAAATTTGAAATTAGGAACACAGTATAATTTACTTTGGCACCAATAAAAGTGAAATACTTAGTTATAAATCTAATGAAATATGTACATGATCTATATGAGGAAAGCAAAACTAGCCATCCAGCAAAAAAACCACATTTTATCTGATATAACTCTCTATTTTAATTCTATAAAGTGTGCCAAATAGTGCTTGTATTGTTTTGGATGTTTTTATTAAATTAACATGTTAGATCAAGTTGGCTTTAAACAACTATAGATTTAACCTGATTTTATAAAGTATCTACACGATGCTTATCATAGGTATATCCATGAAGCCTGTCAGTTGTTAGATAGGAAATCACAAATAGCTTGAGGAAAAATTATCATAATAAGTAAAGATAGCTATGTCAAGCCCTCTTGTGATTATATATTCACTATACCAAAAAGCCTTAGGCCAGATTCTCTTTTGAGTTTGAATTATTTTTTAAAAGCCTATTTTAATATTTCCCTATTATTCTTGTTGTTTGATTTTTATTTTAAAAAGATAAATAAGAGGAATTCAAGTATACACAATGCTACCTTCTTTGGTTAAGAGACATCTGAGCTAGAATTAGCAATGTTTTCCTTAGTTACTTTGTAGGAATAAGGTACAAAAACAAAACAAACGCACACGTACACACACACACACACACACACACACACACACAAGTGTTTTCTTCAATATAAAGATATCAAACAGATCTCAAAACCTGAATCCTGGGAGAATTGTTGGAAACTTGTTTCAGTTTAGGCTCCAAAAGCAATAAACAAAGGTTTATGTGAGAAAATAAAAAATAGAAACGAAGTTTGTTGGGTTCCATCCAAATGAGACCTAGACTGGCCCATAAAGACACTCAAACAAAAAGGGAATTACATGTCATGTTGGTTTGACATCACATCAAAACTATTGAGATAACATATTTTTTATGGGTACCACCCTCAAAGTTTTGATACTTCTTGATTTTATGAAGGTAATCCAGATGATAAAAATGAAACAAAACAAAACAGTAGTTTTATCATGACATTGTTTGTATTACAGCATTCTGTCCTGTTGGAAACTTGCACGTATTTAAATACCAGTGCAGAAAAGATTAGTATCACATCCCTGTATATGTCAATCTAAAGTGTTTTATTTGCACATAATATATTAGGAAAAATAATTAAATTTGAACAACTTCTGTATTCTGTATTTTTGGTAACAATAATGAAAAAATATATATTATTTATTATTTATTTTTTAACATGTATTTATTTATTTTGAAAGTGAGTGAGAGAGAGAGGGCACAAGCAAGGGATGTGCAGAGAAAGAGAGAGAGAGAGAGAGAGAGATTGACAGAATCCCAAGCAGGCTCTGCAGAGCCCCACACGGGGCTTGAACTCACAAACCGTGATATCATGACCTGAGCAGAAGTCAAGAGTCCAACGCTCAACAGACTGAGCCACTCATGTGACCCTATTTATTTATTATTTTTATTTTAGCAAGGCAGCCAGTGCAAGCTGGGGAGAGGGACAGAGGGAGAGAGAGAATCTTAAACAGGCTCCATGCTCAATGTGGAGCCCAACACAGGGTTTGATCCCATGACCTTGGCATCATGATGTGAGCTGAAATCCAAAGCTGGAAGCTCAACTGACTGAGTCACCCAGGCACCCCAATATTTTTATTAGTAAATGGCTTCTATGAAGTTTATGTGTGAATTTATCCTAAATGAAATGATTTTTCACAGTCAACATTTGTGGATTAGAGTTTATATTATAATATGAATGATCCATTTCAGCACTCAAAATGACTGTGCATGTATTTCTTAATTACCAAAAATGAGATGCATTTGTTGTATTGGAGGAAAAAAAATACTTTTTAATTTCAAACTCAAAATCTTCATTTATGACTATTCATGTATGTTTTTTCAGCAATGCTGTTTATTGTGTTCATTTTCACATTTGGTAAATAACAGTAAATATTTTCAACCGAAAATGTGAGAATTCTCCAATTATATTAAAAAATATATTTTTGTTCACTTATTTGACTCTAAAGGTCAAATTTTCTTTTATCTAAAAGAGCTTATAAAACGAGCACAGATACAATTTGGTATTGGCAGTCATCATTCCTTGTCCTCTTCAGCATAACTACCACATCCTTCTGTTTTTTGAGGTTAACTCTAAATAATAATAGAAGAAATCATTATTCATTCATTACTAAAGTTGGCTATCCTCTTTTTGCATGATAAGTTAAATATATTGAACACTAAACTCAGCTATGATTAAAAATAATAATTTCACTAAATCATTTTCTCAGAAGTCAAAGTGTTTCTTAAAATCACAAAAGGAAATTCAGCATCTGAAACATAAACACAATGTATTATCAATATGTAGGAGGCATGTTTAAGACAGAATAGGATTTAAACAATATTTTAACATTATTATTACCCTGATTCTAGAAAAAGACAATTTGAGGTTCCTAGGACTGAAGTAGTACTTTAAATCACTTAAGTCTAATTACACAGTGAAATTTCAAAATATTGTAATGGAAGCAAAACAATCTCTCTAAAATGCAATTGAATGATGAAAACATATATTAAAAAGTATCATTCAAACTCCTGAAGGCATTTTTACTTACAAATATGTTATAAACAGATATTAGGATACACAGTCCTCTCCACCTAAAATATTATGTTTTCCAGTGACACAGATGATTTTCTTTCTCTTTTTCCATAGATTCAATCAATATTATGAAGGTGTCTATATATTTTAAAGGTCTCAGACTTTTATCTGGATTCTTCTATCAAAGGTTTAGAAGCATGCAGATAATGTCTTCCTTGACTGTCTCCATGACACCTCAAAGTCAATATATCTAGAATATTTTCTTGTCTTTCAATTTCAAAATGCCAAATGTTCCCTAGTCTGGCTAGTTCTTGTTATATCCCAATAGTAAAACTATACTTCTAATGATTCCAAATATACTGTTTTAACCTTTAGTTTCTCCCCTTTCTAGAACATATTACTCTTCTAGACAAATATTTCAAAATTGTTGTTCATTATGTCATTCTCTTGGTCAAGAAAATATGATGGGTTCCTGCTACTTTTCTGAAAAAGTTACCAAATATTCAAAAATTACCATCCAGTGTTCCTATCTGGACTCATATCCAATTTTAACTTTATTGATGTATGTCCTAAAGACTACTCTCTAATCCATCACCCTCGATTTTTTTTTTTTACTTTGAGACTTAGCATGGCATTATAGTAAGTACCTGGACTCAAGTAAAGTCTTGTGTGAGGGTTTTCTGGGGTTTTGGGGGGCAGAAGTGACTTATATTGCTGTCAATAAGAGTTAAGAAAGAGTGACGTCACCAAAATGGTGGAGCAGGAGACCCCGGGCTCCAGTCCTAGACAAAGATCAACAAGTAGTTAGTTGAGAACAAAAACAGCTCTGGGAGAGCATAGGAGTCTAGGTAAGAAACTTCAGCAACACAGTGGAACAAAAACCCTGAGAGTAACGCTCAAAAAGGGAAGGAAGAACAGCTTCATTTTGCCTGTTTTATCTCATTCCAGACCAGCACTGTTCAATACCAAGAGGAAACAATCCAGCTAGAAACAGGTTTCCTGCTGGGAAAGGGAGAGCATGGTGAGTGACCAGCTTTTCTAACTTTTTAAGGGCACTGAAGGAATAACCCCTCTTGTTTCACCCCACCAAGAGACTGGCAAAACTGAGACATATAGAGACAGCCAGAAACACGAAGAATAAGGGGGATACCAATATTTCAGTCAAGAGCCACAGTGATCTGCCCTGCAAAGTATTCTAGCACCTTTTGCCTTGAGGAAACCGACCTCCAGGACAGCCACGTGGACCCCTTACAGATTCCACTGGTTGTCACCCCCCAGATATTTGAGTGTGCAGATGACAGTTGCCTGAGTCCCTCCCACTCCTGGTCTTCCAAACCCCAGCAGAAGCCCAGGACTTGCACCAGCAAGTAGACCAGGCCTCTGTGGTTGAGTGAGTGCAAGACACCAGCTTAGATCCACGAAATTGATCCTTCTTCATGTTGAGACTCAGAGCTAGCCCCTCCAGCTATGAACCTGAACACCCTTCACCCAACTCTTATCACTGGCCTTCACTGTTGTCTGTGTGCCTGTGGCTGACCAAGGGTGCACACTGGCCTGAATCCTAGGCTTACCTGCAGCTAGCCCTTCCAGTGTACACCTGCCTGATTCTCTCACCTGCTTCCACTGTTGTGCATCCGTTTATAGGAAGACCCTGCAGCCACAGGAGAATATGCAAGCAGCCATGGCCCAGGCAGTTGCTAGAGTGCCCACAGTTGACTCTGGCCCTTGCTGCTGGCTCTGTGTGTGTATGTCCACAACTGACCCCTGCTGCTACACAAGCACCTGCAGTGGGCTCCCACAGCCAAATGTGTGTAAACGATGACTCCAGCTACCATGGCTGTCTGCCCTGGTCCTTGATCGTTGAGCCTAGAGGTGCCACTAAAAACGTTTACAGTTCTTGTAGTTTCTGTAGAACGCCATAGTAATGATCAAACACCAGGAAACATCTGCCTCCTACCCCGTGCCCCAGATCCAGAGCCAACATATGCTCGTCCACTAGGAAACTGCTCCACTAGACCCAGGGCCAGAGCATGCTCCTTTATGCCCTCTCATGCAGGTGAAGGTCTGTTTTGTGTGTGTGTGTGGGGGGGGGGTTTGTTTTTTTTTTTTTGTTTTTTGTTTTAGAGTCAGTCCATTAGAGCAAATCAAAACCATGATGAGAAATCAGCTCACACCTGTTAGAATGCCTATTATCTGAAAGAGAAGAGATATCAAATGCTGTAGAGGATATGGAAAACAGGAAATGCTGGTGCACTATTGGTGGAAATGTAAATTGGTCCAGCCATTATGAAAAAATTTTCCTCAAAAAGTTAGAAATGGAACTACCTTATGATGCAGCAATTGCACTACTAAGTATTTACCCAAAGAGTATAAGAACACTAAATCAAAGGAATACATGAAGCCCTGTGTTTATAGCAGCATTATTTACAATAGCCAAGATATGGAAGCAATCCGAGTGTCCATTGATTGATGGATGAATAAAGAAGAGGTTACATACATATACAACGGAAAATTATTTAGCCATAAAAAAGAATGAAATCTTGCCATTTGCAATGACATGGATGGAGCTAGAGAGTATAATGCTGAGCCAAATAAGTCAGAGAAAAAAAATACCATATGACTTCACTCATTGTGGAATTTAAGAAACAAAAACAAACAAGCAAAGGGAAAAAATGAAAGAAAGAGAGAGAGAAGAGAGAGGAGAGAGAGAGAGATAAAGCAAGAAACAGACTCTTCATTACAAAGAAGAAACTGATGGTTACCAGAGGGGAGTCGGTGGGCAGTTGGGTTAAACAGGTGATGGGTATTAAAGAGTCCACTTGTCTTGATGAGCACCAGGTGATGAGTGGAAGTGTTGAATCACTATATTGCACACCTGAAATGAATATGACACGGTATGTTAACTAACTGAATTAAAATAAAAACTTAAAAGTAAAACAAACTGCTATATCACTATCAAGATCCCAGACTGGCCACTAATTCAATTCATAATCAAATAATACTGCAAAGACTTTAGAAACAGAACTGATATTGCAGGTAGAGCACAATAAAGGCTAATCGGTACTTGCAGCCTGAATCCAACTGGGCTGTTTGTTAAAACGTAAATGGCATTCTTCATAGGCTTTAAGTGAGAGGCAGAATCCTGTAAGACAATATTCAAAATGTCCAGGATGTAATCCAAAGTTATTTGGAAAATGAAGAACAAGAACATGTCAGCTCACGTGAGAGAAGATCACCAATGTGTGTCACCACTGAGATGACGTCGATGTAAGTATCTGACAAAGATTTTTAAACTATTATAAAATACCCCATAATATTAGTGCCTAAAAGATTACCCCAGCACCACAACAAAGTTCTCACTCTAAGGGCTCAATAGCTAAATTGAGATGAAAGAGAAAAGCCAGTGAATGTGAAGATAGATCAATATTCCACTTGAACTGGGAAAATACTGGATCCACATAGACTTTCAAAAGTTAAGTATGTATATTAGAATCATTACATCAAACACTAAAAGAAAACTACAAAGAGATATAGTACAAAATATAGTTGGTGAATTAAAATGGGATGCTAAGAGAGTGGAGACAATCTCAAAAAAGGCAGAGAATGGGAAAGAGTAATAACAGAGCCAACAACCAGAAATCTAATACAAATGGTTGACCTAAATTCAAACCAATAATTATAGTAAAAGTCTAATTGCATTAAAAGCCTAAGCACAGCAAATAAAATACAATTAAAATACAATTAAAGATCATCAGAATGGATTAAAAGTGATCCAACTATTTGTTGTCTATAAGAAATTCACCTTAAATACAATAATATAGGTACATTAAAAGTAAAAAATACAGGGGCGCCTGGGTGGCGCAGTCGGTTAAGGGTCCGACTTCAGCCAGGTCACGATCTCGCGGTCCGTGAGTTCGAGCCCCGCGTCAGGCTCTGGGCTGATGGCTCAGAGCCTGGAGCCTGTTTCCAATTCTGTGTCTCCCTCTCTCTCTGCCCCTCCCCCGTTCATGCTCTGTCTCTCTCTGTCCCAAAAATAAATAAACGTTGAAAAAAAAAATTTAAAAAAAAAAAAAGTAAAAAATACATATATCATACAAATACTACTAATCAAAAGAAGGATTCAATGACTATATAAGATATAGTCATATAAGATAAGACAATATCTTATCTTTTGTTGCAAACCCGTAACTTCCATTCACTCTCAGAATTATATCCGAATCCCTTGTCTTGATCTAATAACAACTACCGTATGCAACTTCCAATGCTCTTATCTGTTCACTAGCTGTTGCACTTCATAGCTCTTAGATCTACCTGACATAATGTTAATCATTGTTTGTTGTTTGTTTATCCTAAAAAATTGTAAACTCCATGACAGAATTGTCCACGCTTGTCTTCTTCATTCTGATGTCCTTGGTATGTATGAATAGTGTTTGGTATAGAATAGATAGATATCATGTGTAAATTTTGAGTGCATAAATGAATTCTCTTTCTCGAGATTGTTATATAAATTGTATTCCCCCGCCCCTTGGCATAATAATTTCAAGATCTCAGAACAGCACAAGAAATAATTTAACACCACTTCTAGATTTTAAACCCATTGTTTAAAATTTGTTTCATTAGTATTCTTCCACAGATAAATAATTCTTGAATTACTTTCATATGAATGTCTACAGATAATGTGAAGAGAATACTTAAATGTTCATGCTTTTCACTCTGGGATGCTATTCACATTGTATGACTATGGATTTTTAAAGGCAGCAGGACTCAGCCAAGACTTATATAAATTTTCCTGAATGTCAGAAAACAGGC
Organism: Lynx canadensis; assembly: GCF_007474595.2. Taxonomy (NCBI): domain Eukaryota; kingdom Metazoa; phylum Chordata; class Mammalia; order Carnivora; family Felidae; genus Lynx; species Lynx canadensis. Next base: position 50,755,837 of record NC_044319.2, on the reverse strand, counting down.
TGAATTTGGGTTATTGATACATTCCAAGAGAATTCAGGGCAAGCTGGTCTATTACAATTAAAATAAAGAAGGCAAAGAGGAATATAAGGAGAAAAAGAAGTAAAGTTAGTGTTAGACTTGTGATTTTTTTCTTAATGTTTGAAGAATCACAGAATCTGAGACAGAGAGAAATTTAAAAGTCAATATTAACTTGATTCAATTCAATTCAATCTGGTAAATACACTGAAATGTGCTTTCATCTGGAAGATACTGAATGATTAAAGATACAGAGCAATACAGGTCTGTTTAGCAAAGATGGAGAATCTGGATCCTCTTGGCATCCAGTGTCAGGATGAAGTACAAACAAATGTGAGCTAGCATAGCCTCCATCACACTCTAGACACTCAATAAATATTTGTCGAATGGATGAAAGGTAAGCTACCGACATGTTTTTAGGGATTTTTGAAGACCATTACACTGTGTACTTAGCACTGCTACTTCTCCTCTGTCTCTTTATAGAGATATTCTGCTTCTCTGCTCCCAGGGGTAAACAAGATCCTTGTCTAGGCCAAGGATAATTGCCTCATTCAAATGTACACAGTGACTTGCCAAAAGGTAAACATACGGCCAAAGTTAAGCCAACCAAACGATTTCGATATAAATTTTCAATTTGCAACTGGGAGAAACAAGTTTTTTGATTTGTGGTTTTTTTTGTTTGTTTGTTTTTGTTTTCTGCCACTGAGTTTCCTGCCCCTCCGTGATTGTGAGTAGAGCACTATCAATCATCACACCTCCTCCTTTACATATTGATCATCAGTAAAAGAGAAAGAGTATGTAGACATTTACATATAAACAGCAGCATAAGGGGGGAGTGTTGCTTTCCCCTCAAATTATGTTTCTTTTCATTTGGAACAAAATTTACTTAATTATATATTTGCTTGTATAAGATTTTTTGATCATTTTGGGGTTGTAAACTGCTTTGAGTATCCAAAGAAAGCTATTTCTATATTCTTTACATTCTTATACATTAACAGATTTTTTAATATATTTTTTTAAATTTTTTTTCAACGTTTATTTATTTTTGGGACAGAGAGAGACAGAGCATGAACGGGGGAGGGGCAGAGAGAGAGGGAGACACAGAATCGGAAACAGGCTCCAGGCTCTGAGCCATCAGCCCAGAGCCTGATGCGGGGCTCGAACTCCCGGACCGCGAGATCGTGACCTGGCTGAAGTCGGACTCTTAACCGACTGCGCCACCCAGGCGCCCCTTTAATATTTTTTTAATGTTTATTTATTTTTGAGAGAGAGAGTGAGAGAGTGAGCAGAGGAAGGGCAGAGAGAGAGGGAGACCCAGAATCAGAAGCAGGCTCCAGGCTCTGAGCTGTCAGTGCAAAGCCTGATGTGGGGCTCCAGCCCACAAACCGTGAGATCATGACCTGAGCAGAAGTTGGATGCTTAACCGACTGAGCCAGCCAGGTGCACCTACATCAACAGATTTGCCTGATATTTTGGCTGTCTTGATGCCCACCCATGTAACATTTTTAGACAGTATGTACCCCAAGGTAGTGAAAGGAACTTGGGCAAGTAAGAAATGGACACTTGCCTTATTCACACATCAACCTTTATTTCTAATGCTTCTTCATTGATGTATTGGTGAAATCTTTAACCAGGTAGCAGATATATGCCTGCATTTTTCTTTTTATTCCCTCGATTGAATTGTATCTGTCTTATTTATCTTTGTAATAGTCAATCCATTTTACATTAGTAGAAAGATCTCAGTTTCTTCATCTGAACTGTCGCAAAATTCACAATTTAATGGCAGAATCTTCCCCTGTAGCATTCCCGGAGTACCAGACATTCCACTTTCAAGTAACGATTGCACTGGCCACGTAAAGCTTAAGTGTTCAATCTGGACTCTGCACAGAGTTTGCTTTTCATTTTTATAGAAGAATGGCTTTTCTCTCTGTGAACTTCACTTCAGAACCTCTTTAATTATTCTGTATGCTCAAAGGTATGTGCTGTGAAAGCAGATGTGGATTTATTTTCTGGTCTGAATTATGGTGAGATGAGAGCTGACTTCAAATTGGTAGAATATGAAAATGTTTCTCTCCTGAAGAGTCTTTCTATCTTGTAGTTATTCCTAAGTTCTTGCATCTGCCTGAGGTCTTACTACTGTAAAACTTTATGTCTGATACTTTAAGGGTTACATTGGCAGAATGCTAATTTTATCATTTAAAGAAAAAAATTTTTAATGTTTATTTCTGAGACAGAGAGAGAGAGACAGAGTGTGAGTGGGGGAGAGGCAGAGAGAGAGGGAGACACAGAATCGGAAGCAGGCTCCAGGCTCTGAGCTGTCAGCACAGAGCCCGACGCCGGCTCCAACTCACAGACCGTGAGATCATGACCTGAGCAGAAGCCATCAGCTCAACCGACTGAGCCACCCAGGCACCCCTAATTTTATCATTTTTAACCTATCACCCTTGCAAGCTGAAACTTCTCCTTGCTCTGAATAATTTCCAAAAGTTAATTAATTGCTAAAGGATTCTTTGTGTAATCATCTGATGGGTGATAGTGATTCAGCTTAAATATTGCTTGGATATTTACTAAATACTGATCGCATGCAGAAAAAGTCCTAAATACTCAGCCAGACACCTCAGAATCTTGATATACTATTTCAGCAAATGTATCCAAACTTCTATTTTCCCCTTTACTCCTTAAAATTTTTTCTAAAATTATCAGCATTATTAACTCCTAACGTATATTAAATGTATATTTTTGTCAGACATTGGGTTAAATGCTTAATCTTATTTTGACACTCCAATCATCCTTTGAAGTAGGAACTATTATTATTCCCATTTTACACATAAGGCAGCAGAGGTCTAGATGGGTAAAGTAATTTGCTCAAAATCACAAAAACACTCTTACACACTTCAAAGAAAAATCTATGATGGTGGAATTTTAGTTAGGTTGGTGTATTGATGGATCTTAAAAATATACCACAGTACTGAAACACAAATGGGATAGTATTTTTTAATGTGATGAATATTCTCCATTTTTCTATATAATAAACTTTTAGTTTTAAAAAGATATTTAGTTCATTACATAATAGGCTCTTAACATTTAAAAGGTATTTATTACATAATAGATTTTTAATATTTAAAAGGTATTTAAGTAAAAAAAAAACTCTTTATCTGGAACAAAAAGCTCCTAAAAAAAACTAACTGCATGAATATATGTTTGTTTAATGTGTATGATATACTAAAAGAGTGGAATCATTGTCTAATCTTGATCTGAACACTGCTTGATTGTGAACGCTGCTTCCAAATCGATAAGCTCATATTTTTATGAAGCGTAGTACCCCAAGGTCCTAACTCAATTTTGAGGGAGTAAATCCTTAATCTGTGAAATAAAGATTGCCTCACATATGTTTAGAACAGATTTACAAATATTTACAGCTATTTAAGTTTCTGTTTGTATTCAGTTTCTTTTCTTTGACTAGGATGATGAATTTCAAATGCCAACAATTTCTCTTCCTTGTGGCTTTTGCAATCAAAGTTTGACCGGAAGAGAACATTACTCCATTTTTATAAATATCTAATTATTTAAATATCTTGTTTTTGAGAGTCAAGCTAAATTGTAGCATTTCTAAACAGAATTTCTACATATAAAATCACATTTTAGATCCTTGAGATATTCCATTCTGAGCCAATGTGAGTTTTTTATGTACTGGAGCTGGACTTTTTTATGCAAATATATTAGCAAAGTATAATTACTAATTGTTGGTAATTCAATTTAGTACTGTAATATATTCCAAAGTTAGGTCTTCTGTAAACTTAGTTCAACCTATAAATCTTATTATCCTATTTTTGAACCTAACAAATTTTGATAGTATATCCTTATAATCTTTTATTCACATTTAGTACCATTTGCAAGTTTCAGTACATATTTATTAAATAATTTTTATAAGTATATTATATTAAAGGGTAAATACGGCAATCGTTAAATTTGCTTAATTGTTCCAAAAGAGTAAATAAACTCGTTTCAACGTTAAGTCACAAATACAAAGCAGTTACTCAAATTATCTGTTGATTTTTTAATCATGAGACTGATTCACATGCTCCTAGAGCCCTGTCTGCTGGATTTTTTGGATCAACTCAGATTTACACGCTTGGTTTGCTCTCTGGCCAATGGGAATAAACTTTGGATAATGGGGAACAGGACCCTGAAGGTAAATTCATTTCCCTTTCCATCCCCAGATGGGCTGGTTGGACACACAGTAGTTCCATATGGTTTCATGTGAAAAGTCTGAGCAATCAGCATTTACTTGTATTTTCTCTTCCTTTGTCTTACTCTTCTTTTCCCTTATTTCTATTTTGCTAACATTGCAATTCACTTCACAGTGCAATTTCCTAAGATTTTGTCTCAGTCTTTGTTTTCTAAACATCCAAATTTAAGACGACCAGAGCCACATAAATATTACATGCCTGTAAAATGCCATATTGCCACAAATTTCTTAATCAAAACATTAATGCACTTGCCATATGTGTACTATTTTTTCTTTTACTAGCCCTCGTGGCTACACTATTTAATTGAATTTGCATTTCTTTGGATGTTTAGCTATTTAAAATCTTCTCTCCTAGCTCAAAAACTTTGTACTCTTTATGAAAAAAACTTGTAGCTTTATTTCCTCAGCTGTTAAACCCATAAAATCTTATGACACTTTGAGATTCTCACTTGGCTTTGCCTGATTACATGGTTGTAGAATTCTAATAAAATCCTTCTCAAACTTCAGCATGCATTAGAATCACCTCCAATTATTGTTAAAATATAAATTGCTGGACCTCATCTCCAGAGGAGATTCAATACATGGGCAAGAGACAGAATTTGAATTTCTTACAAATTTCAATATATATAAAAATTATATAAAATTATAATTTGCTTCTGAAATAAGATACAATAAACCCAAAGATTGAAAAATTTGATCTTTTAGAAATAGTCTGTTTTATGAAAGTTTCCATACATAAGTTGAATTGATATTTTTTTTCACATAGGGAGTATATTTAAAACACATATAACTAACAGAAGAATAATTTTAAAAATATATATAAGCAATCCATATGAGTCATAAAGAAAATATCAATAATCCAAAAGATAAATGGGTAATGGATATCACATGTTTCCATTGACATGAATAGATAATCCCATTAATGATAAGGAGAATACAAATTAAAACAACAAGCTACTGTCCTACATTCATTAGATTCATAAAATTTAACAAATTGCTTTACATCAAGTGTTGGTGGGAATGTAAAGAAGTTCTTTAACCTTTCTGATAGGATTTTTAAAACATGTTTATTTGTTTATTTTGAGAGAGAGAGAGAGAGAGGGAAGCAGAAAACCTGACAATGCAGGGGCTAGAACCCACTAACTGTGAGATCATGACCTGAGTTCAAAACCAAGACTCAGACACTTAACTGACTAAACAACCCAGATGCTCCAACATTTCAGATAGGATTATCATTTGAAAAACTACTTTGGAACCTAGCCAGTCTTTTAAAATTTTAGCCATTGTGGTAGATAGGTAATGGTATCTCATTGGGATTTTATTATTGAATATGGATAACTATATATTTATTTTGAAATATTTTTTAGTTTGTGTCAATGCACTGAATTTACAAAACAAACATAGATACATATTCAATGAAAAAACTTGGCCTTAATGTCTGGCCCTGTTGTAAAAGTTAGAACTCAAATAGTAAATCACTAAATGAAACATGGTAAGTAAGAGTGAGGGACTCTATTCATTATCACTCACATACTTTTTAGAATAATTTGTGTATGTCTTGGAAATGCAAGTCTTTGATAAGGTTTAAATGATAATTTGAGATGGTTTTGAATATTCTTAGGTGGACTTACTGATATTTCTAGCATGTCTTTGAGACATGTTATGATTTTACCAACATAGATATTGAGCAAGAAGAACATAGTTGGCAACATCACACTTCCTGATTTCAAAATATGTTACAAATCTATAGCAATCAAAAAAGTGTGGTACTGGCGTAAAAACAAACATAGACCATTAAAACAGAGATAAACTAGTCAATTGAACTTTGAACAAGGGTTCCAAGAACACATCAGAAAGAAAAAGAGAAAAAGAAATTAGGCTCTTATTTCACACCACATACAAAACTCAACTCAAAGTGGATTAAAGACTTAAATTTAGGGGCGCCTGGGTGGCGCAGTCGGTTGGGCGTCCGACTTCAGCCAGGTCACGATCTCGCGGTCCGTGAGTTCGAGCCCCGCGTCAGGCTCTGGGCTGATGGCTCAGAGCCTGGAGCCTGTTTCCGATTCTGTGTCTCCCTCTCTCTCTGCCCCTCCCCCGTTCATGCTCTGTCTCTCTCTGTCCCAAAAATAAATAAACGATGAAAAAAAAAATTAAAAAAAAAAAAAGACTTAAATTTAAATGTAAGATCTGGAATTGTAAAGCTACTAAAAGTAAACATAGGCAAGAAGCTTCTTGTGTAGGCAGTGATTTGGGGGGGTTTGACACCAAAAATATAAAAACAAAAGCAAAATTAGGCAAGTAGGATTTTTATCAAGCTAAAAAGTTTCTGGACAACAAAGAGCACAATCATCCGAGTGAAAGGCAACCAAATGGGAAAAACATTTGCAAACCATATATCTGGTAAGAGGTTAATTTCCAAAATATATAAGGAGGGGGGCCTGGGTGGCTCAGTCAGTTAAGCGTCCGACTTCAGCTCAGGTCACGATCTCATGGTCTGTGAGTTCGAGCCCCGCGTCAGGCTCTGTGCTGACTGCTCAGAGCCTGGAGACTGTTTCAGATTCTGTGTGTGTCTCTCTCTCTCTGACCCTCCCCTGTTCATGCTCTGTCTCCGTCTCAAAAATAAATAAAACGTTAAAAAAAATTCAAAATATATAAGGAACACCTAAGACTCATAGCAAGTAAACAAATAATTTAAAAAAATGACAAAGAAAATACACAGACTCACAGCCAATGGGCATATGAAAGGTGCTCAATATAACTAATTATGAGAAAAATGCAAATCAAGATCTCAATAAAACATCGTCTAACACCTGTTGAAATAACTATTTTCAAAAAGGGAACAAATAATGAAGTGTGGCAGAAAATGCTACCTCAAAATAAGATATGCCACTTTGGCATAGGATTATTTTGAGTTAAAGACACTTGAAAAACAGTAAATGCAAGAAAAAAACACTGATCCTCTTCTCTTTTTTAAAAGCAGGAGATAAAATTCCCATGTGAAATATATCCTCCCCATTGCAAAAGTAAAGAAATATCCTAATCATCAAGAATAAGAAGTTAAGACTGAGAGAATTCTATACAAACAGACCTTCAATTCTATACAGATAGACCTCTGGGAACCACTGTTCTAAGACAACACCAATGAAGTACCAGATAGGAAGTTGCATTTTTTTTTTATTTTAACTTGATTTATTTTTTATTTTTTAAAATTTACATCCAAATTAGTTAGCATATAGTGTACAATGATTTCAGGAGTAGATTCCTTAGTGCCCCTTAGAGATTTAGCCCAACCCCTCTCCCACAACACCTCCTGTAACCCTCAGTTTGTTCTCCATATTTATGAGTCTCTTCTGTTTTGTCCCCCCTCCCTGTTTTTATATTATTTTTGTTTCCTTTAACTTATGTTCATCTGTTTTGTTTCTTAAAGTCCTCATTGAGTGAAGTCATATGATTTTTGTCTTTCTCTGACTAATTTCACTTAACATAATACCCTCCATTTCCATCCATGTAGTTGCAAATGGCAAGATTTCATTCTTTTTGATTGCTGAGTAATACTCCATTGTATACATATACCACATCTTCTTTATCCATTCATCCTTTGATGGACATTTGGGCTCTTTCCATCCTTTGGCTATTGTTGATAGTGCTGCTATAAACATGGGGGTGCATGTGTCCCTTTGAAACAGCACACCTGTACCCCATGGATAAATACCTAGTAGTGCAATTGCTGGGTCGTAAGGTAGTTCTATTTTTAGTTTTCTGAGGAACCTATATACTGTTTTCCAGAGTAGCTGCACCAGCTTGCATTCCCACCAACAATGCAAAAGAGATCCTTTTTCTCCACATCCATGCCAACATCTATTGTTGCCTGAGTTGTTAATGTTAGCCATTCTGACACGTGTAAGGTGGTATCTCATGGTGGTTTTGATTTATATTTCCCTGATGATGAGTGATGTTGAGCATTTTTGCATGTGTCGGTTGGCCATGTGGATGTCTTCTTTGGAGAAGTGTCTATTCACGTCTTTTGCCCATTTCTTCACTGGATTATTTGGTTTTTGGGTGTTGAGTTTGATAAGTTCTTTATAGATTTTGGATACTAACCCTTTATCTGATATGTCATTTGCAAATATCGTCTCCCATTCAGTCAGTTGCCTTTAAGTTTTGCTGAATGTTTCTTTAGCTGTGCACAAGCTTTTTATTTTGATGAGGTCCCAGTAGTTCATTTTGGCTTTTGTTTCCCTTGCCTCTGAAGACATGTTGAGTAAGAAGTTGATGCGGCCAAGATCAAAGAGGTTTTTGCCTGCTTTCTCCTCGAGGATTTTGATGACTTCCTGTCTTACATTAAGGTATTTCACCCATTTTGAGGTTACTTTTCTGTATGGTGTAAGAAAGTGGTCCAGGCTCATTCTTCTGCATGTCGCTGTCCAGTTTTCCCAGCACCAAATGCTGAAGAGACTGTCTTTATTCCATTGGATATTCTTTCCTGCTTTGTCAAAGATTAGTTGGCCGTATGTTTGTGGGTCCATCTCTGGGTTCTCTATACTGTTCCATTGATTTGAGTCTGTCTTCTTATGCCAGTACCATACTGTCTTGATGATTACAGCTTTGTGGTATAGCTTGAAGTCTGGGATTGTGATGCCTCCTGCTTTTGTTTTCTTTTTCAAGATGGCTTTGGCTATTTGGGGTCTTTTCTGGTTCCATAAAATTTTAGGAGTATTTCTCTAGCTCTGTGAAGAATGCTGGTGTTATTTCGATAGGGATTGCTTTGAATATGTAGATTACTTTGGGTAATTGACATTTTAATTGACATTTTAATAATATTTGTTCTTCCTATCCAGGAGCATGGAATCTGTTTCCATTTTTTTGTGTCTTCTTCAATTTCTTTCATAAGCTTTCTATAGTTTTCAGTGTATAGATTTCTCACCTCTTTGGTTAGATTTATTCCTAGGTATTTTATGGTTTTTGGTGCAATTCTAAATGGGATCGATTCCTTGATTTCTCTTTCCGTTGCTTCATTGTTGGTGTATAGGAATGCATCCGATTTCTGTGCATTGATTTTCTATCCTGCAACTTTGATGAATTCATGAATCAATTCTAGCAGTTTTTTGGTGGAATCTTTTGGGTTTTCCACAATACAGTATTATGTCATCTGCGAAGAGTGAAAGTTTGACCTCCTCCTGGCCAATTTGGATGGCTTTTATTTCTTTCTGTTGTCTGATTGCAGAGGCTAAGACTTCCAATACTATGTTGAATAACAGTGGCGATAGTGGACATCCCTGTCTTGTTCTTGACCTTAGGGGGAAATCTCTCAGTGTTTCCCCATTGAGGATGATATTATCGTTGGGTCGTTCATATATGGCTTTATGATCTCGAGGTATGCTCCTTCTATCACTACTTTCTTGAGGGTTTTTATCAAGAAAGGATGTTGTATTTTGTCAAATGCTTTCTCTGCATCTACTGAGAGGATCATATGGTTCTTGTCCTTTCTTTTATTGATGTGAATGAATCACATTAATTGTTTTGTGGATATTGAACCAGCCCTGCATCCCAGGTATAAATCCCACTTGGTCGTGGTGAATAATTTTTTTTAATGTATTGTTGGAGCCAGTTGGCTAATATCTTGTTGAGGACTTTTGTATCCATGTTCATCAGGGAAATTGGTCTATAGTTCTCCTTTTTAGTGGGGTCTCTGTCTGCTTTTGGAATCAAGGTAATGCTGACTTCATAGAAAGAGTTTGGAAGTTTTCCTTCCATTTCTATATTTTGGATCAGCTTCATGAGAATAGGTGTTAACTCTTCCTTAAATGTTTGGTAGAATTCCCCTGGAAAGCCATCTGGCCCTGGACTCTTGTTTTTTGGGAGATTTTTGATTACTAATTCAATTTCCTTACTGGGTATGGGTCTGTTTATATTTTCTATTTCTTCCTGTTTCAGTTTGGTAGTTTCTAGGAATTTATCCATTTCCTCTAATTGCCCATTTTAGTGGCATATAATTTCTCATAATATTCTCTTATTGTTTTTATTTTTGTTGTGTTGGTTGTGATCTCTCCTCTTTCATTCTTGATTTTATTTATTTGGGTCCTTTCCTTTTTATTTTTTGATCAAAGAGGCTAGTGTTTTATCAATTTTGTTAATTCTTTCAAAGAACCATCTTCTGGTTTCATTGGTCTGTTCTACTGGATTTTTTTTTGTTGTTGTTATTTCCATAGCATTAATTTCTGCTCTAATCTTTATTATTTCCTATCTTCTGCTGGTTTTGGGTTTTATTTCCTGTTCTTTTTCCATCTCCTTAAGGTATAAGGTTGTGTTGTGTATCTGAGATCTCTCTTCCTTCTTTAGGAAGGCCTGGATTGCTATATACTCTACTTTCATGACTGCCTTTGCTATGTCCCAGAGGTTTTGGGTTGTGATGTTATCATTTTCATTGACTTTCATATGCTTTTTAATTTCCTCTTTAACTTCTTGGTTAGCCCATTCATTCTTTAGTAGGATGTTCTTCAGTCTCCAAGTATTTGTTACCTTTTCATAATTTTTCTTGTGGTTGATTTAGAGTGTCATAGCATTGTGGTCTGAAAATATGCATGTTATGATCTCGATCTTTTTGTACTTATTTAGGGCTGATTTGTGTCCCAGCATATGGTCTATTCTGGAGAACATTCCATGTGCACTGGAGAAGAATGTATATTCTGCTGCTTTAGGATGAAATGTTCTGAATATGTCTGTTAAGTCCATCTGGTCCAGTGTGTCATTCAAAGTCTTTGTTTCCTTGTTGATTTTTTGATTAGATGATCTGTCCATTGCTGAGTGGGGTGTTGAAGTCCCCTACTATTATGGTATTACTATCAATGAGTTTCACTATGTTTGTGATTAATTGACTCATATATTTGGTTGCTGCCACATTTAGCACATAAATATTTACAATTGTTAGGTCTTCTTGGTGGATAGACCCCTTGATTATGATATAATGTCCTTCTGCATCTCTTGATACAGTCTTTATTTTAAAGTCTAGATTGTCTGATATAAGTATGGCTACTCTGGCTTTTTTTTTGTTGACCATTAGCATGATAGATGGTTCTCCATCCCCTTTTTTTCAATCTGAAGGTGTCCTTAGGTCTAATGTGGGTCTCTTGTAACAGTATATAGATGGGTCTTATTTTCTTATCCATTCTGTTACCCTATGTCTTTTGATTGGAGCATTGAGTCCATTGATGTTTAGAGTGAGTACTGAAAGATATGAACTTATTGCCATTATGATGCTTGTAGAATTGGAGTTTCTGGTGGTGTTCTCTGGTCCTTTCTAATCTTTATATATATATATATATATATATATATATATATATATATTAAGGACTTTTTTTCCCTTGCTGCTTTCATGATTCTCTCCTTGCTTGAGTATTTTGTGAATTAGACTATGATGTGCCTTGTTGATGGTTAGTTTTGGCTGAATCTAATGGGGGTCTTCTGTGCTTCCTGGATTTTGATGTCTGTGTCTTTCCCCTGGTTAGAATAGTTTTCTGCTATGATTTGCTCACATAACCCTTCTACCCCTATTTCTCTCTCTTCCTCTTCTGGGACCTCTATGATTCTGATGTCGTTCCTTTTTAATGAGTCACTGATTTCTCTAATTCTTAAATCATGCTCTTTTGCCTTAATCTCCCTCTTTTTTTCTGCTTCATTATTCTCTATAAGTTTGTGCTCTATATCTCTGATTCTCTGTTCTGCTTCATCCATGCTTGCTGCTGCGGGATCCATCTGTGATTGCAGCTAAGTTATAACATGTTTAATTTCATTCTATTTTTTATTTATTTTATCTCTGCAGAAAGGGATTCTGATCTATTTTTGACTCCAGCTAGTATTTTTATTATCGTGATTATAAATTCTGGTTCAGACATCTTGCTTGTATCTATGTTGATTAAATCCCTGGCTGTCATTTCTTCGTGCTCTTTCTTTTGTGGTGAGTGCCTTCGTTTTGTCATTTTTAAGGGAGAAAAGGGTTTAATGAGGTAGAAAAATTGAAATTAAATAAGTTAAAATAGAAAAAGTTAAAATTAAAAAAATTTAAAAACACATACACACACACACACACACACAAATGTAATAAATGATGCTAGAGCCTAGGTGTGTTTTGGTCTGAGTTGAAAGTTGTTTGACAGATAAGAGGAAAAAAAAGGTGTGGGGACAGGAAATCATTTAAGAATTTGAAAAAATGAATACACTGAAGTAGACTAAAATGAGGTGATGGGAGTAAAATAGAATTTGAAAAAATTTATATAAAAGCAAAAAATATAGTAAAAAAATTAAAGAAAAATATTTTTATTAGAAATTGAAAGTAAAAATGAAGTTTTTCTCTTTTTGCATCCAAGAGAAACAAAAGAAATGAAAAGGAGAAAAAAGAAAAAGAAAAAAGAGAGAAAGGAAATCCTCTGAAAATTTGAAAAGGTGTATACACTGAATTAGACTAAAATAGAATAATGGAAATAATATAGAATTTTTAAAAATTTACACGAAAGTAAAAAATATAGTAAAAAATTAAAGAAAAATATTTTTAATAAATTTTAATAAAAGTTGAAAATAAAACTGAATTTTTTCTCTTTCTGTATTCAAGAAAAAGAAGTGTGAAAAAGAAAAAAGAAAGAATAGTGAATAGGTGGACCTTGTAACAGATTGAAACAGGACTGAAATTACTTTTTTTCCCCTAGAAGTCAGTCTATGTAGTGCTTTATACTGCATAAACTAAGTAGGAGGTGAAGCTTGTGTTTTTGAAGAGCAAGGTTGGCCCAGTTGGGTGGACCTTAGTGTAATGGCTCCGCTCTCCACTAGATGGCGCTGCTAGCCTACTGGGGTGGATTGTTGTGGTGTTTGTAGGTGCAAATGAGCATGTGAGAGAGTGGTGAAAATGGTGTCGCCCAGCTACCCAGTCTCTAGTATTGGAAGTCTGTTCTCCCCGATCAGCAATCGCGTACCCGTCCTCTGTCTTCAGCTTCTGTCTACTCCCCGCTTTTACACTGTCCATGAACAAGCCCCAGGTAATACCTCTCTCCTGAGTTTTGTCTCAGATGAAGCTGTTTTCCCCGGCCCCTTACTTTTGAAGAACTGCAGCTTTGACCCATTTCGCCCCTCTTCGGAGGGTCTCACCGAACAATGGCCGAATGCCGGCTGCACCCAGGAAAGCTTGCGGGACCCTGTTGCGGCCAGTGCCCTGAGACTGTCCAGGTGCCAGCCCACCCCAGAAAAAGTTGACGAGATAGTGTAGCAGCAGCGTTTCAGGAGTTATGGAAAATCACAACACACACCTGGCACCAGGCTTCACCCTTAATGACCTTGTTCCAGCACCAGGGAATGTGGCCGTTCTTTGGGCTCTGTTGGGACCAGGTGGCTTCAACAGTCTCTACCAAATGTCCTTCCAGTGGCCTTTTCACCATGTGGCCCGAGAACCTCCCAGACCCCACTCTGTTCCTGGGGATTCACCCTTCCCACCAGAGCACCGCCAGGTATGGAGCTGCACAGTTGCAGCCTTTGCACTCCCCTTGTTTAGAGTCTTAATGGAATTTAAACCCTCTCCTTTCTCCTTTCTCCCTTTTTAGTTTAGTCCCTGCGGCTGTTTCCAATGTTCCACTTTCTCTCCAGCTGCTTTTGAGGAGGTGTGCTTTTCCCGTATTCTCTCCCCTCCCCCAGTCTTCATCCTCTCTCCTCCTGCAAAAGCGGCTCCCTGCCTGCCTCTGGCTTCCCTCTCCCCAAGTTCACCTCTCCATGCTGCGTACCTGCTGAATTCTGTGGTTCAGGTCATGCGGATTGTTGTGTTAATCCTCCAATCAGTTTTCTAGGTGTGTAGGATGGTTTAGTGTTGGTCTGACTGTATTTCTTGATTGCAAGACACACAAAAACTTCCATGCTATTCCACCAGCTTGGCTCCTCCTCTTAGATAGGAAGTCTTGATTAAAAGTGTGATATTAATATGGGGTAGCCAAGTAGAGAAGCAGTATCTTATCTTATCCTTCTTTAGCCTCTCCATATATTTTATTTAAATGTCCATAATTGCCTCTTTTTGTTCAAACTACTTACTATAACAGCCTGTAGATTCCATCATTTCTTTGGGCATCATTTCCTTTTGAGGGCACCGATGTCACATAAAACTTATATGTAAATTTATACCACTTATATATTAAATGATTTCCTCTTTTTAATCTGTTTTATGTCACTTTAATTTTCAAGTCCAGACATAAAATCCTACTAGAGTAAAGTTAAAAATCTGTCTCCCATACAATAATAAGTGTTGGCAAGGATGTGGGAAAAGGAATCCTTGCATATTATTGGTGGAAATGTAAATTGATGTAGCCATTATGAAAAATAGTATGAAAATTCCTAAAAACATTATAAATAGACCTACCATGTAATATGGGAATCCCCAATTCTGGGTATATACAAAGCAAATCAAATCACTATCTCAAAGGAACTCCCATGCCATTTCAGCATTATTCACAATAACCAAGATACAGAAACAACCTAAATGTCCATCAAGAAATAAATGGATAAAGAAAATATAGCTTATATATATATATATATATATATATATATATATATAATAGAATATTATTTTTCCTTAAAGAAGAATAAAGTTCTGCCATTTACAACATGGATGAACCTGGGGGAAATTGTGGTAAGTAAATGAGCTAGACACAGAAGGACAAATATTGCATGATCTCACATCAAATATGGAATCTAAAATAGTCAAACTTAGGAGCAAAAATAGAATAGAGATTACCAAACACCAGTGGGTGAGGGAAATAGGAGATGTTACTCAAATAGCACCATGTTTCAGTTACGTAGGATGAGTAAGTTCTGGAGACCTAATACACAGTAGTGTGACTGAACATAAAAATACTGTATCATATACTTGAAATTTATTAAAAGATATATCTTAAATGTTCTCATGACAAAACAGCAAAAACAAGAAAAAAATAGTAACCATGTGATGTGATGGATATGTTAATTATTTTGGTTATGACAATTTTACACGTGTATGTGTGTGTGTGTGTATAGTGTTGTGCACCTTAAATACCTACAATTTTCATTTGTCACTTATATTTTTCAATGAAAGTGGGGAAAAAAAAGCTGTTGTGAAAATTCTAACTTGAATGTCAGGAATCTATATGTGTGCTTTTTTTACATAAATAAAAAGTATTATTTAAAAACAGTTGATCAAAGTTTTTTTTAAAAAAAATTACACATTGTTGGGGCGTCTGGGTGGCTCAGTCAGTTGGGCATCCAACTTCAGCTCAGGTCATGATCTCATGGTTCGTGAGTTCAAGCCCCACATCGGGCACTGTGCTGATATCTTGGAGTGTAGATCCTGTTGGATTCTGTGTCTCCCTTTCTCTCTGACCCTCCTCCACTCACTCTCTCTGTTTCTCTCTCTCTCAAAAATAAATAAACATTAAAAGAAATAAAAAAAAATTACACATTGTCATTCAACCTTTCCTCAGTTTTTGGATGCACGTTGGCAATCTGAGTCTCCATTATGTTTGCACTTAAAATCTGTGTTAGGATTGTGCCTGGTGGTTCACTCAGTTAAGCATCTGACTCTTGCTTTTGGCTGAGGTCATGATCTCACGGTTGGTGGGATCGAGCCCTTCATCGGGCACTGTTCTGACAGTGAGCCTGCTTGGGATTCTCTCTCCCCGTCTCTCTCTGCCCCTTGCTTTCTCTCTCTCTCTCTCTCTCCCAAAATAAGTAACATTAAAAAAAATAAAATATATGTTAGCAAAAACTGTGTGTGTGTGTGTGTGTGTGTGTGTGCGTGTGTGTGTTGAGGACTTCTATTCTGCTACTGTTTTGTGTGATTTTTGTAAATTAACTTGCTTAGCCCCTTTAACACCACTGTGAGTTGTCATTTCCTTTAACAGCTCACATGGCAATGGGAGAACATGTGCTAGGCACCATTCTCAGACCTTGGCAACACTGCACTCCTTTAATCTTCATAACCACCCTGTTCATAGCACTGCTAAAATATGCATTTTACAGATTAGTAAATTGGCCACAGAAACCTAAAGTAACTTGCACAAAACACAGCCCGTGCATGGCAGAGTCACAGCTCAAAACCCAGCTGTCTGTGCTTGTTTTTCTGCTATGTTGCCTAAGAGGAAATAATGCTAACATGGATGAGAAGAAATCAACAGCAAAAGAGAACAAACTCATAACCAGGCAATATCCCTCCTGAATATGGCCTTTTCTCCCTTGCACAATGTCTCATGGTGGTTTTTCATAATAGTAGTTAGATTGTTTTATTTTTTAAAGTTTACTTATTTAAGTCATCTGTACATCCAGTATGGAGCTTGAACTCAGGACCCTGAGATCAAGAGTTGCATGCTCTTCCAGCTGAGCCAGCCCCACACCCCAATAATAGTTTTTCATCAGATATCACATGTTCCAGTCACTGAAGTCCAGACTTTCCGTGAATTTGCTTGCTTAATCCTGAAAAAGCGAGGTACACTAAATACTTAAAAGTATTAGTATTATTTTATAAATGAGGAAACTGGGTCTGAATTCAGGTAAGTGAAGCAATTTAGACAGGTTAAAGAGCTGGTGATTTTGAGAATCAGATGCAAATACAGGCACAATAATTATGCAGTGCAGTCGAAATCTTTCACAAAATCCATTTGAAATTTTACAACCTCAATTTAGGATTAAACAACAACAATACAACATTTTGTTGTTGAATAGATCATAAATAATTTGTTATAATCTAAGCTCCATGAGCTCAGGAGACTATTCATCCTAGCAGTGTACCCATTTATTCAACAATCATCTACTGAGTGCTTGCTATCCATTCTTTCATTTATTTCTCAACATACATTTGCTGAGTGCCTAGAATATCCCAGGGATTCCTCAATGTACTGTGGATCTGAGGTGAACTAAAGAGAAAAGCACCCTGGTTCTTTGGTGCTTAGAGTCTAGTGAATGGTTTCAGGGGAGAAAGACAGTAAATGGATAAAACCACAATAAGCAAGGGAATTTCAAAAAAAGGTAGTTACTGTGAAGTCAATCAAACAAGACCATGAAGTGAGAGTTGTGAAGGCAGGCTGTCAGGAAAACCTTTTTAGGATGCCATTTGAAATAAAACACAAATGCTGAGAAGGATCCAGACATGGAAAGATCATTCCAGGGTGAGGAAACAAGAGAGGATTAGCCTGTGCCAAGCACTGTGGGGATAATTTCTCTTTATTCCGATTTCCATCTTTTTCATCCTGGATTTCATTATTCTTACCGAGTCTCATTACAATTCCCTAACAATCTCTTTTCCTTTGCTCTCTCTGATTTCCAGTTTAGCATTTTTTTTTCATCTGACAGACTTATCTTTTTGAAGCACAGATTTTACCATTTAACATCCTTGTTCAAATGTTCTCATTACTTTCTCTTAGCCTATAGTATCAAATGCAAACTCTGTAGACCAGGGTGTCTTGATAATCTTCCTTTTTTCTCATGACAATCTGCATTTTCAGGCATATTTTTTAGCATATCCTTACATATATATATTTATTCTGGCCAAAGTAATTTTTTCAGTGTTCTGAGATTTTTTTCCTGTTGTTCTCTTAACCTAAATTCCCAAAGCCTTGTAGTTATACATGTCCATAATGTTCCCATATTCTAATGGCAAATAAAAGTTCTGACCTTACCCTAAGCATCTCCCAAAGTGATGAATTATTTGAAATTACTATTCCCAAGGTTTCCATAACCAGAAATATACAGTGGACTAGAGAAGTGATTTCTTTAAAAAAAAAAAAGACATTTTAGCAGATACATATGTTATAGTGGACATTTATTAAGTTTTCTTTCTTTCTAATCACTGGATGATTTCTCTCTTTATGAATAATACATCTTGTAGACTGGAGCCTTAAAACTCATTCTTGAATGTCCTTCGAAGCTACAGCAAAGGCATACAACCTTTGGCTTCATCAATCGACCACAGGAGCACTTGATTTTAAATAAATGTGGCATAGTTTCTGGGAAAATCTCTTGTTTTCTTATTGTTAATTTGATACCCAGACAACTGTAATAATAGTCACCTGGAGCTTAGGGAAATACATACTGTTTCATGTATTCTACTGATGTCGCACAGTGAAACTTAAAAAAAAAAGACATCTAAATACTCACCTTTTATACAAACTGTCCTAATGTACATGTACTATCTTCAGGAAGTATGGGAAAGTATACAACGCTTTTATATTGCACTACTTTGCTTAATTAGAATTGACTCTGAATGAAGTACGATTTCGCCCTCTGTGAAACTGCCTTGAACTTTGTCCACTTATATGGATTCCTTGGCTTCGTTGCCTGGCAACCATGTACAGATTGCTACTTTGCCTTTGCGCTGAGAAGAGTCAACTGTACTACACATTCGCTTTGCATTTTTTAAGCATAAATATTTTTTTCTCTTCTCTTTACAGCAGTTGTATCTTTTAGTTTTGTGTTCTTGACAGATGTGCTCCATAAGTTATTTACATTCTGTATCTTATACCTTAAAAGTTTCCTTTTCTGTCAACTTAAGACCTTGGAATTTATCTCCTTTTTGGCCTCTCAGTTTAGCAGAATTGTACTTCTGTCTTAATAAATAAAATAATGACATTTACAATAGAGGTAAAAATGAAAAAGAATAATTAACGCAGCAAAATTTTGCTATATTCCACTTATTCTTTTTGGGACTAGGGATATCACAGTGACCGAAGCAGACAAAAATGCCTGTCTTCATGAAGCTTGCATTATACTCAGGGAAAAGACGCAATACATAAGGGAACAAAAGGGGGAGAAATATACATGGATGGTTAATAAGTTATAGGCAAGAGAAGATACACTATTTGTGTAGTCTTTTAATATTATATCTCTATATTTCTGTATATCTACATGTATATCACATATAAGAGAAATAATAAAAATAATAAATACAAAATTAGAAGAACTTAGAAGGGGCTATGGAAAAGAGGACTTAAAATGCATATGAGGGATTTGAAATTTAAGTATCATCAGTTTTTTTTAAGTTTATTTATTTATTTTGAAAGAGAGTGTGTGCTAACTGGGAAGGGGCAGAGAGAAAGAGAGAGAACTCCAAGCAGGTTCCCCACTCACAGTGTGAAGCCTGATGCACGGCTCAAACTCACAAAGATCATGACCTGAGCCAAAGTTGGATGCTCAATCAACTGAACCACCCAGGTTCCCCATATCATCAGTTTTATGATACATCCACCATTGATGTATTGGCTAAATATAAAACTGAGATGAGAGATGTGGAGTCCCAGGCTGCTAGGAAGTTGCAATTCTGTGTGGGTACCCAAAGAAAGCCTCCCTGAGAACATGGCATTTAAATAACAATTTTAAATAGTTAAGAGAAGTGATGGTGTGATTAATAAGTAGTTACAGTTGGATGAAACTAATTGATAAGAAGTTAAACTGAAAGACAAGATAGAAAGCTGTTGCTTCAGAGCAGAATCCTTGAAATTTAGATTATGGATGTTGAACATATTGATAATAACAAAGTTATTTAGTGAGATTTTCTGTAGTAATGAACAACTGGAGTGAAGAATATGATTATTGGAAGCCTAGCGATCAAGAAACTGAGTAGCAAAGTTATTAGATAATTTATATATATTGGTCTTTAAATAATCAGCAATTAAATGTTAGAGTGCATGGCAGTTAGGCAGGTGTTAAAATCACCTATGAATGATGGGTAATGAGCTGAGAGATGGTAGTAATAAGACTGACAGCATGGTGAAGAGGAGAGGAGGGAAAAGGGTCTTGCCAGGGACACCCAGCATTTTTCAGTTATACATTTTTGTGTGTATGACAGTAAAAAGGATGGATAGTGCGTGGTATAATCTGGTCATGAAATTTGTGACTGGGGTAATTCTGTGACTACAGATGAAGAATATCCTGAACACAACAATGAGGAGCATGAGTGTTACGAGCCCTACCTTCAGGACCTCTAAATGTATAAAAGCATGCAGCCACCACTGAGGACTACACGTGTCCTGAATAGTGTCCTAAGAGAGATCCAAGTTTCATTTCCACCAAGAAGGTAATGTGGAAAGAAGCGATTTAGAATATAATGTGCCTGTTGGTGACCAGCCATGAATCCCTAAAGACATAATGGAAAATTTTTCAAAACTGAAGCACAGCTTGCATGAGCTTACAGGAGCAACTGAGAGAAAAAAGGGACACGTAGATCTTAAGGGAAAATAGAGTCTCCATGATGAGGTGTACTAGTTAGTATAAATGTATAGTGGAATCAAGGAGATTAGTTTTATTGGCCTGAACATAGATTCAGAATTACAAAGACATGTGCATCTATTCTAACTGCATATATATCATTCATACTCATATTCATGTATTTATATATATTTACCAGCATATCT
Source organism: Lynx canadensis (assembly GCF_007474595.2). NCBI lineage: Eukaryota > Metazoa > Chordata > Mammalia > Carnivora > Felidae > Lynx > Lynx canadensis. Next base: position 50,735,170 of record NC_044319.2, on the reverse strand, counting down.
ACATACAATCACAGAAAATAAGCATTGGAACTTTCAGAGTTCAGGCTAAAGAGGAGATACCGATATGAATTATCATGCCATGCATCTGACTTGTAACTGGCTTCTGTCCTCTGGAGCTCCATAAACACCTCTCTAATGAGTCACCCCTAGCAATGGAAGTCTATTATTAAATCAAACTTCAGAGAGCCAAAGAAGAGCATAATTTTCTTATATCCTATGTAGATCACAATGGACAATATCATCCCACTACATTGCTACACTGTGTAGAACAAAAATGAAAATGCCTGTATCTTTAATATAACCCTTTTATTAAAATATACTTTGAAATGAGTTGATTTATTTATTAACAGAAATAATATTAGAGGAAAAACCAAAAACTCAACATAATGCACTCACACTTATTGAACTATTTGATGGCTTCTACTCATTTACTATTCCCATTGAGCAAACATTAAATCTATGTGTTTTGAATTCTTATGTTTAAGAGGAAGAGGCCATTTCATAAAAGAATCTTGTACTATTTAATTAAATTATAAATTTCAGTGGTAGTTTATTGTATGACTCGTTGACCTTTATCTCTCTGGTTCTCTCATTTAAATTGAACTCACATAAGCATTCCTAAAAACCCACACTGGTAATTTGTTTGTAAAAATCCACTTTGGAAAAGGATTTTTTAAATGTCTTTGTCTCATTTGAAATATAAGGCAATTCAAGTGCCTCAAAAAAATTCACAATAACTGACCATTTCAGTGTCAAATGAGGGGGCACAATGGCATAGAAACTCGATTGTAGTCTTAATTTGCGGTTGCTTATGCTAGGAATTCTTTAATCAGTCTATGTATGTGATTTATCTAGAAGGAAATTTATGATATTAAAGATAAATATTTTCACATACTCAGGGAGTCTAGATAATATTTTGTGTTATCTAAGGATGGGATTGTCATTGGTAGGGCCAATTTAGGCATTTCTGATGGGTAATTTAAGTCTCAATTTATGGAAAAGGAAGTGAAATAAAGGCTCTTGTTTCTTGAGGGCCTAGAGCAAAAGAAGGTTACTCAGGTAAAGGGGGGAAGGGTCCAGAGGCAAAGGTCCTTTCTCTGAGAGGACCCTCATCCATTCATCAGTTTGGGGCTAAAAAGCATCAAGTCCTGTAGATGAGAAAAGATTCCTGTGTGACGAATTGAGTATGAGTTGTCAGGATCATGGTGAATAAAAAATGCCAGGTTGGGGCGCCTGGGTGGCTCAGTCAGTTAAGCGTCGAACTTCGGCTCAGGTCATGATCTCATGGTTGGAGCCCTGTGTTGGCTCTGTGCTGACAGCTCAGAGCCTGGAGCCTGCTTCGGATTCTGTGTCTTTCTCTGTCTGCCCCTTCCCCACTTGCACTCGCACTCTCTCTCTCTTTCTCTTTCAAAAAATAAATAAATAAACATTAAAAAAAACAAAAGAAAACTTTTATTTATAAAATGCCAGATTAACTCTTTATCCAGCACTGATTCCATGACAGGAGTATTGCCTCATCTCTTTCCTGGGTGACTCATTCTAGCAATCATTACCCAAAAACAAGCTCCTGAAAGTATCTTTGGGATTTGGAATTTTTATGTAAATTTGGGATGCTCCTCCGCCTTCACGCAGAAGCTGGTACCTCCCTTGGCAGAGGGTGATTAGGAATTTCTTACCAGTATCCCGTGACTGGAATAGGACAATTTAGTATAATTGAAGGGGCATGTAGTGAAGCAAATTCTAGTCATATGCTATGGTCAGTTTACACTCTGTTTCTTTCCATATCAATTAGAAATAGTGCAAAATGGATGTTGCACGTGAATAATGCTGACAGAAATCTCAAATCAGTAATATATGTTTAAAAGGACTGAATTTATTCAAAACTTACTAAAATTTTTTCTAAAGCACTAAAGGGAAAGTGCTTGTAAATATAGAAATTCAGCTTCTTACTGAACAAGGAAGATGAGAAGTTATTTAACTTTGTGGGGGGAAAGAGGAATTTGACCTTGATTTAAACAAAGCAGAGTTCTAATTAGAACTTAACCACTGAAAGAGTGTATTCTACAACCAGAGTGGATCTGTACCTAGAGGATCTACTGAATGAGACATATTCAGGGCAGTCTTTGACTACTCTTCGAGTTTCTTGCATATATGATTCATATCATTCACGAAGAGCAGGATTTACAAATTCCTATGTATGTGCAAATGATGTCTTCAGGCAAGTACAATATGATTTTGCTTTCTGTCCCTCTCTTAATCCCTCTTTGGCTAGATCTCATGGGAAGCCATGAAATATTGTCCAGATCTATATACTGTCACAATTGTACTCAGGATAATCCCTTACAACATTTAGAATAGGGTAAAAATACATACCTCATAAAAACAAAAAACAGGACGAGCGATTCTGGAACTTCCAATTTTCTTAGTGAAAGAAAGCAATAGTGTGGAAAGACAGTACTTCGCCAAGAAAGAGAAATTGTTATCACAACTTTCTTTCAAATTACAATTCTGAAAGGCTTAAGAGTCAAGCAATGCACACAACAGCATGGCAATAAAAACAAATTAATTAATTAATTAATTAAACATTCTAGACTTAAAGGCCACAAAATGTTAGGATAACAAGACAAATTTATCCAGATCCAGTTGGTATGAGCTCTACGGACTTTTTCTGAGATCTCAGATTACCATGTTGAACTCATCCATCAGGGATGGAGGCTAAAGAATGGTTGGATTCTGACGACTAAATACTCAGGAAATGTATGTTATGTTTTCAAGTCTCTTGATTCCTTTGAATGAAATGACCGAGATTACCAAGAGAATCTTAGTGGAAAACCTCATATTCCACTGAAATCAGCAAAAGAAAAAGCTGAATTTATTCATTAAAAATATTGTTTCTCACTGAACAAAGTATGAGGTAACACAGGATGTGGGGAAATGGTAAGGTGTAGGCTATATTTAAACAAGACAAGATTTTAATTTGAGCAAAGCAAAACAGGTCTATTTTGCAAATAAAATTAAGAATAGATCTGTTCATAGGGGACTCTACAGGTGGTGTGTGATTCTACACAAAACCAGTCTTTATTTTATGTTAGTCACATTCTTTAGGGTCCTCAACAATATTTTTTAGCATTTGATTAAGTTTTAAGGATTCTTTTAGTTATGTTGTATATATATATCTCCAAGAACAAATCATCGCTTAAAAGGAAGCTAAAATGCATTGGTTATTTTTTTGTTGTTGTGTTAATTTATTTGTAAACCATTCATAACTTCCAAGAATTGAAGATGATTTAGGGATGGACATATTTTCCCCTGTTAAAGGGAAGACATTGTTTAGTGGCCTTTATTTAGATGTTAAATATTTTTGTGCTTAGAATAACATTGTAAGTAATGTGCTCTGGATCAAAACCTGTCATATTTTTTGATTACTTTTCAGCGTTACGTAAAAATAAGACTCAACGATAAACACATAGGATGGTGATTTAACAATAACCAAATAGGCAATGAAGTCATATTTTCATGAATGATTTATTATTATTTTCATGTGTCACAAAATACGGCAATTCATAAGGCAGGACTTCAACTATCATTGCAATTTGGTTAATGCTGATTGACCAAGTAACTTTCATAAATAATTTGCTTGTTTTACATGATCAAATTAAAGGCAAGTTTTGGTCAGGCCAACAGAAACAATAAGAAATTAGGGCACACAATGGGGCACCTGAGTGGCTCAGCTGGTTGAGCAACCAACTTCAATGCAGGTCATGATCTCACTGTTTGTGAGTTTGAGCCCCACTACAGGCTCCTTGCTGTCAGCCTGTCAGTTCAGAACGCGCTTCCAACCCTATGCCCCACTCTCTCTGCTCCTCCCTCACCCACTTGTGCTTTCCCCAAAATAAATAAATTTAAAAATTAAAAATAAAAAAAAATCAGGGCACACAAAACCATTGGAAGAGCTGGGGGTGCAAAGGTCAGGAGTTTGGCAATGATGATGTCCTCCTGAAACTGAAGCACTCAAGCTGGAGTGCTCATGAGCTTGCTGGAAGCCACTGTGAATCTTGTATGTGGTTGCATGTGTTGGAGCAACTCTTCTGGAGAATAATGGGCCATGCTCTTGGCCTTGCAAATCTCATACGCATTCTTTGTTTAAGCATTATTTTAATGGTGAATAATACTTTGTGTATTTCTTTCATATTGCTATGTTAGGAGTGAGTAGATATTGGACTATCTTGAACACATGGCAAAATTAATAACCTTGTTTGTAATATAAAAAGGGATTTGAAAGTACAATTTTACAAGACATGGATACATAATATCTTTTTAGCTTTCACATGGAATAAATAAGAAAGCCCACATTAATTACAAATGCTAGCGTTTTCTAATAAATACCAAATTCTGCCTTTTTCCTCCTCCAGAATTCTTTCTGCTCCACAGTGCCAAACAATTTTCTGAGGGCCTCATACTTACTAAGTTACTTAAACTTCCTAATAGTTCTTTGAGGACAAATTATCACTCATTTTGTAGATTAAGAAAATAAACTACAGAGAGACTGGAGAATTTGTCTGTGCTTATACAGCTCTAATTATCCAAGTAATAAGTGAAAGTTAAGAAAAATTAAATATCCGCTATTATGGGGTTCCAGTGTCTAAATGCCTGATTTTATACAGAGTGAAAAGTTGTATATCTTATATTAGTGCCCAACACATTTAAATAGCTCACTACTTTTTCTTCCAATCAATTGCCTTAATATTGATAATAATAATAATAATAATAATAACAACTTGGATTTCTATGACATTTTATTTTTTGCAAGTTATTTTACATTTTTAATGCATGAACACACACAACTTAGCAGCCTACTATTATCACTTTTTTCACTCGGGGAAATAAGCTTTGAGATCAAGATTAATAATATGGTATTTATTCTCTTTGGGAATTTATATGTAGAATTTATATATTAATTTTATATCAAATTATTATATTAAATACAGGCATATTTTAATTACACACAAAACAGGGGTTTTCCATGGATGTCAAAGTAAAAGGATTACTTTTTTTCCATGTCTGTATATAAAGAATGCATTGATTCTATTTTTAGACTACTGATTTTTATAGACTTTAAATATCAGAATTTAGGGACCTTGGTGGCTGAGTTAGTTGAGCATCTGACTCTTGGTTTTCGATCAGGTCATGATCTTGCAGTTTGTGAGTTTGAACCCCATATCGGGCTTTGTGTTGACAGCATGGAGTCTACTTGGGATTCTCTGCCTCTCTCTCTCTCTCTCTCTCTCTCTCTCTCTCTCTGTCTCTCCCCAGCTCATGCTCTCTCTTTCCCTCTCTATCTCTCTAAATAAATAAATAAATAAATAAATAAATAAATAAATAAATATCAGAATTTAGACAGTTTTTAGTGAGGTTTTCTTTGTTGTTTTTGTTTTGGTACTAAATAAATTAGCAGAACTACTATTTTTATGGCGTTTTGAGGCACATTTACAGAAAAATGTTTCAAAGATACATACATTGAAGGTAAAGGTACTTTTGCCTTTGGTTTAACAAATAAACAATTCAAAGGAAAAAGAAGAGACAATATTGGTCAAACTTATGTAATATCTAGTTATCTTTTAGTAGGAAAAAATATAGAGATATACCTATATGTAAACTTGTGTCCTTTCCATGTGACTTAATCATTTATTTTAAAGTTCTTAAGAAGTTTAAAACATAGATCTAGGTATAAATTCCATATGTTTATACAGCTATGTAACCAAAACTAATTCAGAAATTATAAACACTATAAAATTAATAACATTCAAATTAACAATGTTGATTTAATGTCACAATTAATATTTTGCTTAAATTTAATTGCCATAACCAGCTGTGCTAGCCCCTCCCCTTTTTTAAAATTCCGCGTGCCACTGAACTTGTCCTCACTGATAGCTAAATTTTCTTACCAGTATTTCTATTAAAGCTTTTATGGAAACTTCACTAAACTAAATCATTTGGCAGAAATGCAGAATTTATATATACTATACCTATTGCTATCTCATTAATAGTAGAATATAGCAACCTTTTTTTTTTTCTCATCAGAATAATACTGTGGATTCAAAACATCTTGAAACCCAAAAATCAAACTAAGAGGCAAATTCTCATTATTTATTCTTAAAAATATATTCTAATAAAACAAAAATATATTATTATATATTTATCCATTTATACTTAAAAATTAGTTCAGTAGTATAGTATTAGTATTAGTACGGGCTTACTTTGTAGCAGAAGCGATAATTCTATACCTGTATATTCTGGAATTTAAAAAAAGGCAAAGATGATGAGAATTTCTTTTTTCTGTGCAGTACTACATACATAAAAGTATACAAGTAATATATAAAGATATATGAGTGATATATACTAAAATTATAAATATATATTTATATACATGTTATACATACATGCACATAAATATATCCTTTAAATTAATGTACAATATATCATATATAGGTTATATATTTAAAGGTATATATTATGTCCATATATAAATAAGCGTAATAATGTTCAGTATAGTAGTATTTTTTGAAATGTTTATTTATTTATTTTGGGAGATAGAGAGCAAACAGGGGAAAGACAGAAAAAGAGGAAGATAGAGAATTCCAAGCAAATTTTGTGCTGTGAATGCAGAGCCGGATGTAGGGCTAGAGCTCACAAACCGTGAGATCATGACCTGTGCCGAAATCAAGTCAGACGCTTAACAGACTGAGCCACCCAAGCGCCCCATAGTGTAGTAGTATTTTTAATCGCAAAAGATGATAAAACATCCTAAACATCCTTTGATAGCAACTAGTTGACTAAATGCCAATGACATGGAGTATAATACAGCCATAACAAAACAATAAATGTGCTCATGATGTAACAAAATGGAAAACTATATAAGCTTTATTAATAAATGAAAAGATACAGAGAAGATTATTTTTTATATATGCTATCAATTGTTAAAAAACAGTTCATATTTGCAATCTATTTAGATCTTTAGAACTCACAGGAAAATAATAACAGTGGTTATCTGTATGTAAGATAAAGAATGAAACATAGGCAGACACATTCCACTGAATATATCTTTTTCTATTTTTTGCTTTGTGAATCACAAGAATTTTCCACATATTCAAGAAATTGGATCAAAATGTAATTTTATAAAGATCTTCCAGTGCACTTGAACTTGTGAGTTGGGTTCAGAGACCACATGGGGTAACCTTATAGTACTTGCTTTGAAAAATGAGGGGGATGGAGGTAGATATGTTAAGAATAGGTTTACACATTCAGGATACATCTGAAAACTTGTCAAAGGGTTGGCAAACTACAGCCCTTGGTTGAAATCAGGGCCAATGTCAGTGTTCCAAATAAAAACACAACTACACTCGTTTTATGTACTGTTTATAGCTTCTTTCATACTATGACATCATAGTCAAGTAATTGTGGCAATGATCACATTGCTTGCAAAGACTACAACATTTGCAATCTTGCCCTTTACAGGAAAGTTTGCTGACCCCTGGTATAGATCAGGGAATTTTCTTTTTTTTTTTTTTTTTTTAATTTTTTTTTTCAACGTTTATTTATTTTTGGGACAGAGAGAGACAGAGCATGAACGGGGGAGGGGCAGAGAGAGAGGGAGACACAGAATCGGAAACAGGCTCCAGGCTCTGAGCCATCAGCCCAGAGCCCGACGCAGGGCTCGAACTCACGGACCGCGAGATCGTGACCTGGCTGAAGTCGGACGCTTAACCGACTGCGCCACCCAGGCGCCCCGATCAGGGAATTTTCTAATGGATGACTTGTGTGGTATTAAATAATAATGGGAGTAAATAATGACTATACCATTTTTAGCCTGAGCAACTTGCAAATTCAATTGCCATTTGTTGGCATTTATTAAAACAGGATCACTTGGAATGAAACAAGTTAGTGTTGAATAAGACTAACACATGCAACAAGATATTGAATTCCTTGAGGGATTCTGCATGACCACGTGAGTCCACAGATCCCAGGTTGAGAAGCAGTTGTGTAGTAGGATAGGAAGTACATATTTTTAAGTTCTAAAACTAATTACACTTTGATTAAATTATTTAAGGTTTATGATTCTCAATTTTGTCATAAATAGTAGGTTAATCTTAGTAATCACTAAAGTCTTTTCCAACCCCAAATTTGTGAAGTAGTACAGAAATTTTAGGATATGTATATAAATCTGTTAACTGTTGCTTTTAAGGACTTTTTTAGTTAATGAAGGATGCAAGGTATCCTTGCAACAGGTAACCTTCCCACCGAAGGCCACAGGGTAGATGTGACTTTGTAGAGTTTGTAGATTTTGATTCAAATAAAAATATCATTAAAAAATAAAACTCTTTTATAAAATTATATGATGTTAAACTTTAAGAACACTTACATTGCAAAAATTAATCATAGGGAAACAACCAATCTAGAGGTCATATAGACCTCCATCAAACTAGCATCCCACCTCCACTTTGCATTTTAGTTTGATGATTTTGCATAAACATAAAGGATTTTGATAACAAGTAATTTCAGAGAGTTAATTGATGAAGAACATAAGGCATTCCATTACAAGTTTAACACCTTACTGTGATGTTTGACTTAACAAATATAGCGAGAGTGCAATAAAAAAAAAGTGAACTTCTCAGTGTTGCTTTTCTCCCTTTTCATTAGAAACTTCTAATTTTTTTCAAAGAGTGTCACATTTAAAAGCAATTTGAACATATATGAAGACCAAGAATCAGTTTTAACATTTCTAATTACCAGTCTGTTTCTGTCGCAATGAATTTTCAGACCCTTTTTAGGCATTTCTAAATTATTAAATACATTTAAATATTACCTGGCCTATTTAAAAAAATGTTAAACATTACCTTATTAATTTTTTTATTGTTTATTTATTTTTGAGAGAGAGAGAGAGAGAGAGCGCAAGCTGGGGAGGGTCAGAGAGAGAAGGAGACAGGAATCTGACGTAGGCTCCAGGCTCTGAGTTGTGAGCATAGAGCCCAATATGGGGCTCAAACTCACAGACTGCCTAAGTCATGACCTGAGCCAGTCAAATGCTTAACCGACTCAGCCACCTAGTGCCCCTAGCCATTATTTTTTTTTTAATTATGCTATCTTTACGATTTTTTTCCCCCACACACATTCTCTGACTTGTTCCACACACTTTTATTTAGAAATGCTGCTAGGTATAGAAGTTAAGTGTATCCAATTTTCATGAGAGTAGAAGAGAGTGTTTTCTTAATACTTCATTGTGACTAAATTTTCATCCCCCAAAATATAAAGTGGCAATGTTATCACTCTTCCACATCCTTGGTGAAATTCCATTTCTATTCTCTCTAAAGTTTTCCTCTTTTGTTTTCTCCAGTTGATCAATTATATTCTCAGATCAGCAACTGGGCCTACATGCAGCTTTGTGTGATCTAATCATAATAAATTCGAAGTTGTACTCGTCTGTTATCCGAAAAATTATCATGCACATCTGAATAAGTTCTATAAAACAAGTTTATTAACATATATGCAAGTTTGCATAATAGTTATTTGTTTTTCTCATTCAGGTTTCTTACTTTATCCTTGGACATCTTGCCATCAGAATTTTCTTCATTTTATCTACTTCAAAATTTACTGTTCATAAATGTATAGAGATTCCTCCTTGAGCACAGGTAAATCATTTATACTTAAAATTATATAAAGATAATATGGGAATATTACATAAACATTTTTGAGAAGCAATTTGTGAGGATTGGTATATTTGGTGACACTAGAAAGGCAGGTATACAGGCAAGCTTTTTTTTTAATTTTTTTTTTTCAACGTTTATTTATTTTTGGGACAGAGAGAGACAGAGCATGAACGGGGGAGGGGCAGAGAGAGAGGGAGACACAGAATCGGAAACAGGCTCCAGGCTCCGAGCCATCAGCCCAGAGCCCGACGCGGGGCTCGAACTCCCGGACCGCGAGATCGTGACCTGGCTGAAGTCGGACGCTTAACTGACTGCGCCACCCAGGCGCCCCCAGGCAAGCTTTTAAAGGACAACATACTCTCTTCTTCTGTCAGCTGCCACAGATAACAGAAATATATCATTTATGATTTCATAAACAGCTCAGCTTCCTCACAAATAAATACCTAAGTGAAAATATCACTCATCTTCGGCTTTCCTGCAAAACATCTAGCCCACTAGGCTCCTTTGTGAACCTCTGGGTAACAGAGAGCCTTCCCGCTGAATGCTTATAGGAGAGATGGCAAATTGGAGACAGTGACCAGGCTCAGCTGCCTGTCCTGATACACTTTGAAGTTCTCCGAAAGTCACTTGTGGGAATTACAACCCCAACAGCGTACTATGTTTGATATTAAACATTTGTTTATTAACTCTCAAGATTATTATTAATAGTGTTATAAACAGTAACTAATTAATACACATACAATTCTAAAATACTGCTCTTAGTACACACATTTTTGTATAGATAATCTATGTGGGGGATTAATTATATATATATTTCTAAGAATGTTTTTAAGCCTGTCTTCTTAGAGGCCAGCTTCGTGCCAGTAGATCTTAGAGGACATTCATGAGTAGTCAAAGGCTGACCTGAAACACATTAACCAAGTTACGATTTCCATTCTCTGCTAATGGATCTTGTGCAAGATGGAACTGCAAATGAAAAAAATCAAGCCATTCAGAACACCTATTTTCATTTTTACTTTTCTCCAGGACCTCTCATATCTCCTCTGCATCTATGCATGGCCTCACGTTCAGTCATGGATATGTGGACAGCAATACCCCTCCCTAACTTCTTCTGTACAACATTGTTTGACCATGCAGCTTTGCAGACTACATGTTATATACAGTATATACAGATATACAGCATCTTATTGAGGCTCATTTTTGCTGTTTCATTTCTAGGATTTTCCTGGTAAGTTTCTGGATAGGCGTCCTGGCCGCAACTTGCCCAAACCAGGACTGTAACTTCAGACTTCCTGCAACATTGGTCTTTCCTATTTGGTTGCCACTGATATTGCTACTTTTTCCCACAAAGCCTCAGGCATAAGATATTTTCATGCTCCTCTCCAAATCAAGTGAGCACCCTTCAGCAGCAAAGCTGCTAATTTTCATAGCTTGATAATTCTGGCAGAAATACTAAACACAGGGAGTTGCGACTGTTGGAAGGAGGGAGCCCCAGTTAAGACTGCTATGACTTCCAGGATTTGTATCTAATGTTCAATAGTTTTTCTTAAACAAATGAATCTCTGTGGTGTGCCTTTGGTCAAATTACAGAATCCCCAAATAGTTGTTTTGACAATTTGTTATAGTTTTGTCATTGCATGTTGGGGGTACAAAATTGCCTAACTCTTCAATTTGCCAATCCAAGAATCCTGCCAAGACATCAATTTAAACATACCTGGGGATAGTCTATTCTATTACCAAAGAGAAGGAAAATAAACTCAAATTAATATAACTGTCATCCTGAGTTTCAGACTTCTAAAGGATCTTATACTTAACACAACTCAGTTTTTATAGTTGTAGGTGAAATACCAGAGTTCTTTTTCTTATAGGCAGGAATGCATGACAAAGCGGTCATCTAGAGATATTAGAGCACAATATTAGACATGATATTATAGTAGCTCTCCTTACTAGCCTTCAAGTTTTTAATTATATCATACTGACTTTGAATGGATATTATTGGAATTATATGAAATAATGTAGATAAAGAATACAGAGAATAAATGATACATATTAGAGTATCAAGTAAGATCTTGAGTTTAGAAAGCATATATCTGTGTTTTAGGTACAATAAAACAATCAGTTAGGCAATCATTTTTATTTGCTTTTAAATAACTCAATTAATGTAAAATCCTGTAACACTAGTTGCTTTGGAATTATATAGTTTAGGAATGCCTAATTTGAAGGTTTACCTGGGCCAGCTACATAAGAAAAATAAATGAAAGTAAACAGGATACTGCCTATAAGGAGCAAGCACTACTCAGCATTGGTTAACTATCATTGTGTCAGGATTGTTTTAGTGTTGTAGAGATTTTCTGATTATTTTATGAAAAGTCAATAAACCAGATTTTTATGCGACATGTCTTGGAAAAGCACATTATATATATTATATATATATATATAATATACATTTATATATATACATTATATATATACAATTTATATTTACCGTTTATAATATATATAGATAGACAAAAGATCTTTCTATCTGAAATTGAATTGAACAATGAAATTGTATTGTAATGTTTTGCTGTCAAATTAAACTCAGTTCAAATTTGGAGTTAGCATAAAATTAGTTTTACATTTTTTTTTTTATTTTAAATTTTTTTTTTTTCAACGTTTATTTATTTTTGGGACAGAGAGAGACAGAGCATGAACGGGGGAGGGGCAGAGAGAGAGGGAGACACAGAATCGGAAACAGGCTCCAGGCTCTGAGCCATCAGCCCAGAGCCTGACGCGGGGCTCGAACTCACGGACCGCGAGATCGTGACCTGGCTGAAGTCGGACGCTTAACCGACTGCGCCACCCAGGCGCCCCAGTTTTACATTTTTTAAGAAATAAGGTATAGAGACTTTTTCATTTAAAAAAATTAGGTTTATATTCGATTTATAACAAGATTGTCAAACGGAAGAATTCTAGATAAAATCATCCCAATAAATACCACTTAACTATATCATCTCCAATTTGGTGGCTTATGCTAAAGTAACCATTTAAGGAAACAAACATTGTTAAGTATTTACTGCATTCAAGGCACTGTGCTGAATAACAAAGATATAAATGCAAAAAAGACATGATAAGATGTTTTGCATTGCACATTTAAAAATGAGACTATCTTTTGGCATACCCGTATACGGTAATTAGGGGAATAAAGTGGTTTAATTTTCATTAGGGTAGGTGGGAAAGCCATATCAAGAACTGTTTTATTTCTAATAATTTATTCTTTCTTGATAATTAGAAATATTGATAAGAAACTTGTTAGAAATAATTTATCATAATTAGTACAAAAATAAACTAATATTCATCAGTTGGAAAATAAAATAATTTTATGAATTTCACATATTTATAAGATTGGATATTATAGAGATATTAAACTCATTCTCACAAGTGTTAATGCTATGGGAAAATGTTCACATAATTACACTGTAAAGCAAAAACAGCATTCAAATATATAAACAGGATGATTCCAAATATAGATATTTTTATAAAAGAAAAGATAAGGGAGTACAAAAATATATGGATGGATGCATAGATGGATAGATACGTAGACGCAGATATAGACACGAATAGATGAAGTAACCATTACAAATGCTATACTGTGTCTCTGACCCATGACATTACATAAGACTTTTTTCTCTATACTTCTCTGTAATATTTTAAAAATTATTTAACATGGATTTCAGGGCGCCTGGGTGGCGCAGTCGGTTAAGCGTCCGACTTCAGCCAGGTCACGATCTCGCGGTCCGTGAGTTCGAGCCCCGCGTCAGGCTCTGGGCTGATGGCTCAGAGCCTGGAGCCTGTTTCCGATTCTGTGTCTCCCTCTCTCTCTGCCCCTCCCCCGTTCATGCTTTGTCTCTCTCTGTCCCAAAAATAAATAAACGTTGAAAAAAAAATTAAAAAAAAACAAAAAACAACAACAAAAAAAAACATGGATTTCATATTCAATTCCTAATCAGCAAATCAGACTTTTTCCTGAACCCCTCTTCTCCTTGCCCCATCTCCCTGCTCCCACAATATTCAAAACCTGCACAAACATCCTTACATTAGAAAGAATTATAGATAGATAATTGTTTTATCTATTTCAGTCAAATGTAATTTCTTGAAATACAAGAATCATGATCTTCATCTCTCTCTGTCTGTCTCTTTTTTCCCCCAGAAACAATAGCCACCCTTGGCCATGGAGGAAAAACAAAAAATTGAATGAGGTCTACCAACTTCATTACAAAAACAAAATTTACCAAAATATTCAATAGTCTCTAAAGAGATCACATTTTAAAGTGGCAAAATGATATTAATAAAACCTGAAACTCCTTAAGAATTGGCAGTTTTGAGCACTCTAGGGAGATATTAGATTTTATTTTAGTATTTTAAGTATGCATGTACAAATATGTAGTCAAAAAAGTGCAGAATAATTTTTAACAATGTTAGACATATTCTATTTCCTGTTACTTTTATGCACTGTTAAAACCAATGCAAAAATATTTAATTGGTTAAATTCTGCGTTTATATTTTATTTTCAGTTGGTGTTTGCTAACTGGCTATTAGCCGTGTATTTTTATCTTTAAAGAGACCTCTGAAGCCAATGCAATTTACTCTGATCATTTTACCCAGTGAATTATTTTGAACTTCTGAAGCCTTTTTATGTGAATTTAGAAAGAGAAAATACATCAAACTAAACCTTTTAATAAAGCTTCAGTGAAGTAATAAATAAGATGACTATTGCAAACAGCGTAGAGGTATACTTGTACCAGTAAATGATGTAAGAAGCATATTTAGCATAAATGAGTTGTTTGAAAATCAAAGAAACCTCATCCCATTTAATATTTCCTTTAAAACAATCCTTTAAACTCTATTTGTTTAAAAAACAAACTAACTTGTTTTTGTTGAGTTCTGATTTTTTTACAAGATTTATCAGCAATCAAGTTTCAAGTTTTAAATATTTTAAAGTAAAATAAATGAATAAATAAATAAATAAATAAACAATAAAAATAAAAACTTTAAAGTATAACCAGGTTACTCTGCATTTATTTATTTTTATTTTAAAATTTAATTTAGACCAATGAAAGATTCGAATGTCTTCTTCTAAAAAAGGTGGGAACTCTATTAATACAATTAATAACATTAATTCGGTTGAGAAGATATGCATAGACACTGTTGGGATCACCAATGTGACCAAAGTCTCATAAAAGAAAGGTTGTGGAAATTGTTATTCGTACATGCTCACCTTCATCAGAAGATGTAACTTTTGAGCTTCTTAATTAATCCTTTAGTGTTTTCAAGAGTGTTGTGATGTTGCTGTTATTATTATTTTCCCATATCATACCTTCTCTAGTCTCCCAAAAGACCAATTACAAAGGATTTGAGAAAAAAATGAATTACTAAAGAGAATCTTCTTTTTTCTAACATGACTGACAAGGAAACAAATCAAACTAGCCTTGTTCCTTTCATCTCCTATAATAATTAAGAAGAAATGAGAATGCATAGACTCAAATTTTCTTGGCACCCATTCTGGTTCTGAGTAAAGAGTGTCAGCATATATAACACAATTCAATACATTTAGTATTTAAGTTCTTTACACTTACTGTTAGAGTTGAGTAAAGAGTGTCAGCATATATAACACAATTCAATACATTTAGTATTTAAGTTCCTTGCACTTACTGTTAGAGTTCACATTAAATAGTTACTTATGAAAGCTTTGCACTATTTAGCACCATCTAATACCTGCTGGTAGTCTCAATACCTAACTTCACACCTTCAAGATTGAGAAATGGGTTTCAAGGCCTGGAAGTAGCAACAGAAAGCTTTCTTGGAGTAAATGTATACTCTAAAGCTGAAAGAATAATCATTCATTACTTGAGAAGTATTTATTTTTTAAAACATCGTTTTAATGTTTATTTTTAAGAGAAAGAGAGAGAGAACAAGCTGGGGAGGGACAGAGAGAGAGGGAGACCCAGAATCCAAAGCAGGCTATAGGCTCTGAGCTGTCAGCACAGAGCCCGACGCAGTGCTTAAACCCACGAACCACAAGATCCTAACCTGAGCCGAAGTCAGACACTTAAACCACTGAGCCACCCCAGCTCCCTGAGAAAGGTTTAATGAAAACAGGAGAGCAGAAATGGGTGGGGAAGACAAGACCCAGAGTATATCACAGCATTTGCTCAATCATATCTCAAGTAAGTCTGATGGCACCCAGAGAGGCAGAAACTCCCCCACTTGATAATCAAATAGTGTTGGCCTTCCCCCAGCCCTCCCTGAAGAGGTCCCATCTCTAGATTCTCCACTAGAGGGGAGTCCACATTATGACAAATCTCCTGAAGTCTACTGAAAAGACAGATCTGACTTAAAAATCAAATCCCTTCTACTCGATACTCTATGAGGATTTTCACTGAAAAGTGGGAGAAAAAATTATCACTTCAGCTGTTATTTGTGTAGCAAATGTGTGTAGCCCTGCTTTTAGATACGTTTTGCTATTTAAAAGCACAACTTCTTTTAGTAAATATAAATCTCAACTTTAGGGAACCCTATCAAGTATTCTCTTTGATGTCTTTGCCATACATAATAGTATTGCTGGTTTATGATTTCAAGTTTTCATGGTCAGTCGTTCACTAAAGCAATGTTCTAACGCGTAACTATTTTATTAACTCTATGAATATTCTCAAACATTGTTAACCTGATAGTAACTTATGGATAAACTTTCAGAAATAGAAAGAGATAAAAAAAAATCACTGAACAAATTATAATTTTAGCTCTTTAAATTTAAATATATACAACATCAGTAAAACCCATATAAATTATTTAATTTTCAATCCTTATGTTCTGAGAATCCATTAAATAGCAATACAAGTCTAAACGCTGATATCTGAAATTTCAGCAGCCTCTTAAATAGAGGAAAATAGATTAAACAATAACATTTCCATGTAAATATGTGGAAAGATCAGTGCAAAGGCAAAGGATCTGAGCCAAGAAATAATTTTCCTGGAAACATTCTATGGTCTCTGGGATTGATTTTTATTCATGTTTAAACTTATCACTCTACTATTTTAATTCTATTAATTAATATTAACCTACAGAAAATAAATGTATTAAAGTCTCCACTTGTAACTACTGGGAATTCACTATCACTGTCACATTTGCCACTCTTTGTTGGCAAAATAATATACATTCTGTCCAGATTTTGTCTGCTCACCTGTTCCTAACCCTACACTTTTATAAGTGCATTTAATTATTAACAGCTAGATAATCTGTATTTGTTATAGCTAAAGGGTGGCCAGAAACATGACTTTTTAAAAATTTGTACATGGGAGGAGAGAAACTCATAACATGAGAATATTCGCAAAGAGAGGGAAAGTTATTTCAAAATGGTGGACAACCATGACCATGCCAACTGTCCCTCACACCTGCCATTTTGTCGATATTGTTAAAGAAACATCTATGCAAAATCAGCAAGTACATGCCAAAGTCTTTTAATGGTATCACATTTTTCAATGAATTTCTCAAGATATTTTTAATGTCTCTGGAAGGCAATCAAAAGAATATGTATTTAAATTGGTCACAAATCATAAACTCAGCAAGGAAAAGAACTATGCTTTTAAATACAAACTGGTTTAGAAGAACCTGTGGCTCCATAGGCCTAACTTCTTAGAATCTGCTACAGTCCAGGATAGAAGTTCTACCACACATCAGCTGATTGCCCTTTGGCCACATGATTCTAATCTCATACTTCCCCTGACTTTCCTACCGTGCTTTAGATAGTGTTTTCTGCCTCCCTGCTTCTTTTTTATTTGTTTGTTTGTTGTTGTTATTTCTGTTTTTATATTGTTGGCTTGTGTTCTAGGAATGTGTACAAAAGAGTAATTTTTCCAAGTATTTTTAGAATTAAAAATATTTTTATGTCTATGTTTGATTAATATGTTGGCTGAATATGTAATTCTGGCTGAAAATCACACTTGAAGAAGTTGCTCTATTTTTTGTAGCACTTAATAGTGTTTTGAGAAATCTTACCCTTCTGCTTCACGTTCTTTTAAACAATTACTATCTCCAACCCTGTCCCTTTCAGAAACTTTTTGCAGTCTCTACCTCACTGTTGAAAAGGTGATGGTACTATGCTTTAGTTACTAATTAATGATTTGTGATATATACCATTACACTATAAACAAAACAAACTAAAACATAAGCAAAATGAACAAAAGCCATAGAAAGCTAATTTTAACTCAATATGCCATAGAATATATGAGAGCAGAAGTCATAATGATAATAGATGAATGGCTTATCTTCTTCAGCATGCAGAGTCCTTTCTCATGTTGTGAAAAAATCCTCTTTTGGTGAAAAGCTGAAGATTGATTTGTGCAGAGTTTTGTCCATGTTAACAGTTTTAGGAAGTGTGTTGATCTTGGTTATTATTTGAACATATTTACTGAATCTGATTTTTTAAATTTTTTTTTTTTTTCAACGTTTATTTATTTTTGGGACAGAGAGAGACAGAGCATGAACGGGGGAGGGGCAGAGAGAGAGGGAGACACAGAATCGGAAACAGGCTCCAGGCTCTGAGCCATCAGCCCAGAGCCCGACGCGGGGCTCGAACTCCCGGACCGCGAGATCGTGACCTGGCTGAAGTCGGACGCTCAACCGACTGCGCCACCCAGGCGCCCCATGAATCTGATTTTTTAAAAGAAAAGTTGACTTCAATTTCTAGATCAATAAAAAAGGAATATTTTCAGTTTCTTACAATTTAAAGTTCACAGTTTGACTTTATATAAATGTGGCCGATACAGATATGTTTGTCTTACCTGCTGCCATTTTTTTTCAAGTTAAGAAATGACTATTGAAGATAAAGTTCTACTTTTTGAGGCACGCAGGAAAACTTAAGCCAACCAGTTTGCTAAATTTATCTTTTTCCAGATATTTTGAATTTTGTGTGCATTTTTTTGCTATATTTTAATTTTAAGTTAATTAATTTTTCTGTCAGCAATAATTCCTGAATGATATACATGCTTCTAAAAATATTTATTACACCATGTTTCTTGATTAACTTGTCCTCAGTCTTCAACTATATATTTCAGTTGCAGACAATCAAGAAGAACTTCTTCAATAATGTTCTTTAGGCAATATGTAATTATATTTTTAAAAAACAATTTTTTTGCACACCTTTTTGCCCTTTTTAACATATATAAATGTGAATTATCTAAACTATTTAAAGACCTATGAAAATCTTCCATCTAATTTGGCCATCACTGGGTTTCAAAACTTATAGATATTACTTTCTCTTAAATGTCATATTGTTTAGTAATAATATTATAGTAATTCACTAAACACATCAAAATTTAAGATGCTAGACCATTTTTCAATGTAAAAGTTAAAAGTGATTATTTTTAAAAAATGCTGTATGTATTCCTTACACTAAAAAAGTGTTTAATAATATTAGTGGTCAATTTTGCCAAAAATACAACTTAGTCAAATATACTAAATGTCCTGAAGCCATAAAGACATAACTTTAACATTTTGTTATATTTTAAGATGATTTAAAGTCTATGTGAAGTATGCAATATAATGCTTAAAATGATTACTTAATATTAAAAAAAACACGACTATATGTACTACAATTGGCAAAAAAAGTGGAGAAGTTTGTTGGCTTAAGTAGTAATCAGGGTAACTCATAAACTGGTATGTATTTTTTAATTTAGTTTAACAAGGTGACGTTTAAATGAAAAAATTTTCTCTGACCAGTGTCTTTATTTCACCATTGTGGAGTCAGATACACACACACACACACACACACACACACACACACATAAATGAAAAAAATATATATATATATAAATGAAAATATATATAAATGAAAACTATATAAATTATATGTATATTATATATAAATTAAATATATAATATATATTATATAATATTAAATCCCAATCTATATAACTTTGGGAAAATAAAACTTCCCTGCTCCTCAAAAAGCCCCAGTTTCTGAGCCACAGAATCATATGTACTCCAAAATTTTAAAAGAATGCTTTTTTTTCCCCCAAGAAATATCTTCACTTACCATAAAATTTAGATCTGTAGCCATTTGTTTAGTTAATGACTCTGATCAAAATGGATAATAAAACTTCTGTTTCTCTTTTTTGAGATGCCAAAGGATCACAACCTAGACCATATCTCAAGGTTAAAACCCAAGGTACCAGGAAGGCTGGAATAATATCTATCTAGTATTTGCATGTCAAAAGGGATAAAGCCCAGAATTTGGAGACATTGCTTGGTCAGATCCAGAAACCCCAAGGCCTATCTGGCTCCTGGAGAGATTTTACTCATATACCAAAAGTTTGGAGTTAGAATTCAGGTTAGTTATATTTTCTAGGAGGGCCTTCAAGAAGGGAGGAGGACAATTGCCTCCTTACCCTTTATCAGCAGAGAAGAATAATTTGTCTTGTTCCTACCCTATGGGACACCTGGCTACTCATTTAGGACAGTTGACCTGGCTCTCATGATATCACACTAGGTATAAGCATAGGGCAAGAGGGGTAATAGACTTAAACTTTATTGTGTGGTGTTTAAAAAGAAATCTGTCTCTGACCCAAAGTTTGTCATACGTGTATCATGATGAAATTAATAAAGACGAATATTAAAAACCTAGCAATCAGAAATAGGAAAATTTATGTCGACCTCCCCCAAAATTGCACTTGGTTGAAGATTCAAACAAGGGAAATTAACTGTAAATGTTAATAACATCAAGGATTATGGCCAGAGTCTTCACCTCCACAACTGGGATATATACTTGCCACAGAGATGTCAATGTCTTGAACCCATGGGACAGACAACTCCTACCCATTAACTGTGTTCATTTTGTCCAGATTGTCTTCACAGACATGTTTAGATAAACTATTTTATTTAAGTCATTTAAAGTAGCTCATTTTCCTTATTTCAAAGTTTTGTTTGAGACTAGAATAAAATAAGGAATGGAAATCTATCTGCTCTCAAGTATTCCCTTCTTTCCCAATCTTTCATATTAATAGACCAGAGTGACATCAGTATCATGGCAGCATAAGATGTCCCTCCCTTTTGTTCCCCTTTTAATAACTGGCACACATCTATGAACAAAAGTGCCTCTCTGGAAGCTATGGGATTCAGCACCAAACAACAACAGACCCGGGGGGCAGCTTGTCCACCTGCACACTAAGTAATGGGCAGGCAGACCTCAGTGTGGGCTGTGAAACATCCTGAAACCTGTAACCTGGCCTCAATTCTGTTTGGCCACAGTAGGGGAACACCTGAAGAGTACAGACTTCAGAAGACACTGATGGATGAGAGCCTTTGCAGAAGGTCAAAACACTGCCAGAATAGTGCCCCACCTGAAAAACTGGAGTTTGGATAGACGTTGCCTTTTGCATGGTGAACACATTCTAGTGGACAATAAAACGCACAACATGTGCATATTTTCAATAG
This sequence comes from Lynx canadensis, assembly GCF_007474595.2. Classification (NCBI taxonomy): domain Eukaryota; kingdom Metazoa; phylum Chordata; class Mammalia; order Carnivora; family Felidae; genus Lynx; species Lynx canadensis. Next base: position 50,713,997 of record NC_044319.2, on the reverse strand, counting down.
ATCCATTTATATGTCTCTTTCTCAGAATTCTTTCTCTATGATGTCTTATTTTTTTCATCAGAGTACAGTTAGTCAAAGGTATTTGCTCCTGCCCATGAATCCATATGTATTATTAATGTGAGTGACGTTTTTTTTTTCCAAAATAGATGAGCAGGGGCACCACTTACAGCTCTTCCCATTGTCCAGGTTTCTGTTCATCACTGACTTTCAAAACCACCAGTGAGTAGGGATATAATGGAGTAGCTACCCAGTTTTTGCACGTGCCCACATAATAAGCTTATCATTCATGAAAAAAAAAAAAAAGCTTACTTTTCTGAACTCCAATCAATTACCTGCTGTTTTTCAAGTGGTGTAAAATTTTCTGCTGCACATGACATAGCCATGCTCCAGAATCCTAGGGGATTTTTCATAGTAATTCTACATAGAATTTCTCTTTTTGAGGTTTACCCTAAACTTGCCATGCTATATTTTCCTGAAAAGGATACCCCTAATGTCACAGGAGCTACACTGTGGTGTTGACTGCTGCAGAGCTTTTTCTCCCCTTGGGCCTCTCTCAAAGCTGATAGACTCCTTTAAAGTCAATAAATGAGTCAAAGCACTATTCCCCAATGTAGAAGATGCTACAGTGAAGGGAACTTCTAGGAGCTCCACTTCCTGATTAGCGGTGATAGGTGCAAGATGAAATATATCCTTCCCTTTGGAGAGAAAGTGCTGGTATGCTCCAGACAATTGGATCTTTAAAATTTTAGTTATGTGCAGGCCCACTAAACTGATACCATTGATACCATTGATGTGTATCTTGCTTCTGAAATGCTATTTTCTAATGACCAACCCCAGAGATCCATAGATATGTTATGACCTTAGATATTACTTTGGTGACAAGAAGGAAAGGTAGGGAAAGATCCTGGAAAAGGATTGCCTCACAAGACAGAAGCTTCTGCATGTTGAGGAAGAAAGAAAGCTAATCTGTAACAAAAAGGAAGGGGCTACTTTTGAAGAACTATGGGTCTAGGAAGAATGTGGAAATTCAAGATTTTCAAGGGCAATGATTCCAATATCACCATCCAGAGATTCTGGTTGTCATTCCCTCTTAATCAAAACCTAACCTTGGTATACTATTGCTAATGTTGAAAATACAATAAATTTCTATTTAGGCTGGGTTTATGGTACTTCATTTCAGCAGACCTAGAAAACCAACAGAGGTGACATTGATTGCTGCCGTTTATTTTTTACATTAAAGCTCTTAGTTGCAGGTTAAAGAAAACATTCATGCTAACTTAAACAAAAGGCAATTAATAATCAAATATTCGAGATGGGCCATGGAAGACAAGGTGCAGATGCAGAACTTGTGAATCAGTAGGATCTAGGATGAGCACACAGATATAGAGCCTTCTCAATCTATTTGTCCACTTCTAACAGTGCTTCGTTATTTGTTTCTGCTAATAGACTTTGTTTGCACTACTGGCCCACAGGATGAAAATCGCGGCCACCGAACACCTCTGAGGAACAGAATTCTTTGTCTCTGTATCTTTTTCTTCTTCTTTTTCTTTTCTAATTCCAATTCCAGGGGAAAATACTTTTGATTAAGCCGTCTGTATACTACCTCAGCCCACAAAATGTGCCCTCAGAACAGTAAAAATCAGGGATCCTAATAAATCCCATCTGTAAAATTGAGTAGCTTGGGAGAAAGTAGCCATCCTCCCAAAAAGGAGAGAGAGATAATGCGAATAATCTAGTAGATTCTCACTACTTACGCTATGGTTGGTCGAATGGCTTGTCGAGAAGCTATACTTTTATTTATTCTAAGTACCAGTAATTGAACACTTTGCAAAGTAAAGCTTTAGAAGATCATAGCAATAATAACAACTAATTATATCTATCTAATCATGCTTATTCATTTCAATATATTTGTATTCTCATTTAATTCTTGCTAAAACTGGTGATTTATTCAAAACAACTACAATCATTCTGTGATGAAGAGATTAAAGCTTGTGATTCACATGTATGTCTCCAAATACCATGTTTAGAATGAGGCATAGTCAAAACTAAAGGTTCAATTACCTTAGTCCAGTAATTATCCCTGAGATAGTAGAATTGCACCACATATTAGGAGTCTAGAGACCCAAGTTCTAGCACCATTTATTTAAAAATTCACTTATTTTCCTTTAGAAAATACAGTGGGTTTTTCATTCTCTTAATAATTTATTTTGACACTCTCCCTGACTCTTGTATACCTTCACAGTCTTTATTTTGAACACTTAGTTTAATCTACACTAGAAAATAATATTAATAAAATTAAAATGGATGCATGCCTTTCTACTATATTTTTCCCTGCGATTTTCCCATTTGTTTTATGTTTAAACAATTTTATTCCTGCAACACCTGGTGATCTAACTTATCTTTGTTAAATGATTGTTTTAAAAGGTACTTGAACTTCATCTCGGTTTTATTTATACTCTGAAAGAAGAAAAGATTGAAAGACTCAACCCAAATTAACAGAGTATTTCTAGTCTGCATCTGAATGTCACTCGTTGTGTAAACACAGAAATTGTCAGATGAAGCAGCAAAATACAGTCTTTGGAGAAAGTGCTATTCCCTGCTGAGCAGATTCTTAGAAACACTGAAAGTCTTGAAAGAAAAATGAAGCGGGTCTACTTTGAAATAAGCATGGTGTTCCATGCTGAGACAAATCACGCTCACAGGGTATATGAACTTTGAAAACAGAATTGCAAACCAGAAACAGGAAACAATGTAATGCTAGCTAGAGATTCTACCTCCAAAAATTTAAAAAGAAAATTTTAGCATTTAGAGGAATTTAAGACATGAAGTTAAGCAAATAGAGCAGCAACAATAAGAAAACCCTAAGGGTTATATACGATCCTTTTAAAAACAAAAGTAAATGAAATACTGTGTTGACAAGCATAGTCCTCTAAAATGTGAGTGCCGAAGTGTAGCAGTTGTGAACCTAATTAGATGAACCAGATGTGACTGTGGTGAAAGTCATTTCCGTAAAAACTGATTTGAGTACGCTGGCTTTTAAATGCTCTGACCTCCTCTTTCTGAAGTGAGTGTCAACTACAAACATCTTTAATATGAAAACTTCTAGCTCAAAATCCTTTGGAACATTTTCTATTTCTATGATGTCCAAAGCGTGAGCATTCTTTTAGGAGACAGAGGTTTCATAAAATATTTTCTGCCCCCAATTCCATGTAACATATTAATATTACAACCACATATTTTACAAATTAAAGATGAGAAATAAGGGAATCATAAAAACGTGAAAATTAACACTACATAGTGGATTCCAAACAACAATAATCAAATTAGAAATGTTTATAATTGTACATTTATCTTTATCACAAAGCCTCTTAAAATATATAGGGCATGATATTTTTATTCTATATATTTTTATTTTTTCTATATTTTTCACATACATGTATGACTTCAGGGCAATAAATTGACAAGTTGTAGAAATAAAATCTGAACATATGTGTTAATGTGTTATATGCAAAATTAAAACTGTGGGAAATTAATTCTAGTCTTATGCCTTACCTAAGGTTATACAAATATTGCACATTAGAATCAGTTGTTAGAAATGTACAGCTTGTAAAAAATAAAAAGCAAGACAAAAAATGGTGAAAAGTAAATTATAATTTATATTTATGATATAAGTTATTGCAGACAGAACACTTCATTTTCTAGTTTAATTGTACCATGCCGTTACTTTAGGATCATAGAAATAAAACAATAAAAAATACGGTGAATGAAAATAGATAGCTACTAAGAGAATATAAGAATTGCTTGTATACAATGTAGATGCCTTTAAGGTGTTCCTAACAGAGTGTTTTTCATATCATAGACCTCAATCAATGAATTAAGATAACATATAAGATTACAGAACAAACAATTCGTTGCTAAGCAGTTTCTCAAGAATTGATGTGTATTCATTTATCCAATCTTTACAGAATCTATAATGTGTAATTCCTTCTAGAAACGATGGGAGATATGATACAGGCTTGTCCTCAATATAGTTATGATAAACTTGGAAAGACAGAATTAAACATTTTATAAGTTTTAAATAATGCTATATGGCTTGCTATGAATAAATATTCTCTTCAAACTATATAATATTTGGTAAAGCCTTAAAAAAACAATACAATTTAGGGTATATGGGTAAGGATGGTGACAAAAGGACACTGACAAAAACAATGCAGTTGATGCGATAAAACAAGAACAAAGGCACTGAAGACACGAGCGACTGACTGGGAGATGAGTGGTTGGGGTGACAGTAAGGATCACATTAGACCGAAGTATCACATGCCCACGAAGGTAGTATTAAAACTGCATGTGGTAATATGGAAGACACAGTGGTTAGTAGCATGGCATCTAGAAACAAATTTCCTGGTTTCAAATCTGGCCTTCTCACTAATTCACTGAAATTAGGCTATGTGTTCAATGTCTCTGTGGCTTGGTTTTCTTACACATAAAATAGGGCTACTGACGTTTTCTAGCTCGTGGGAATGTTGTGAGGATCAAATTATTTTATAAATGTGAAGTACTTACAACAGTATCTGACATTTAGAAAGGTTAACTGTTAGCTATTATAATTATCTGATATTCTATAGTAAATTATTAAATATATATATTAGAAAGAGGCAGAACTTTAATGGCAATGTGAGGACCACTGTAAATTCTTTCCTCCATAAAAATTAATAAAAATACTTGAAGAATGACCAAAATAAACTTTTTCAGAATTCTAACTGAAATCTTTCAGCAATTTAGAGTACTTACTCAAGAAACAAAAAAACAGTGAAATTCCTGTCAATATTCTAGCGGGCTATTTTCTCATAAGTTGACAAATAGATCTTAAAGTTTACATGGAAATGAAAAACACTTAGAATAGGAAAAACACTTGAAAATTAAGAGTAATGTTATAGAAATTTTGTTCCTGATTTCAAAAATTATTATAAAGCTACAATCTTGAAAGCAATGTAGTGCTAGAAGATAGATATATAAATCAAAATAAAGACTAAGTGTCCAAAATAAATCAACGGAGTTTTGATGAAGGTGTCATGGTAATTCATTGGGGAAAGATACTCTGTCCAACAAATGATGCTGGGACAATTGTTTATCCACACTTAAGATGAACTCAAAACCTCACCTAATGGGGTACTTGGGTGGCTCAGTCTATTGGCAACTGACTCTTGAATTTGGCTCAGGTCATGATCTCACTCTTCTTGAGATTGAAGCCTTGCATTGGGCTCAATGCTGACAGTATGGAGCCTGATTGGGATTGATTCTTTCTCTGTACCTTCCCCACTCATGTTCTCTCTCTCTCTCTCTCAAATAACATATAAATAAAAACTTAAAAAAAATCTCACTTCATACTCTACACAGAAATTAGTTTAAACTAGATCATAGACTTAACTGTATAGTTCAAACAAATAAACTTTTAAAAGAAAACATAGGAGAATACCCATGAGACTTAATTAAGCAAACATTGCTTAGATATGATACCAAATGCATGGTCCATAAAAGAAAAAAGCTGGATCTCACCAAAATTCAAAATGCTTTTACTTCAAAATAAACTATTAAAAAAAAAGAAAAATACAACCCATAGTCTGTGAGAAAACATTTGGAAAAACACATTACTTATAAATGATTTGTATCCAGAATTTGCAACTAGTTCCTGCTGTTCAATAATAAGCACACTACAGCGCCATCAGAAAGTGAGCAAAAAATACATAGTCATTTCATCAGAGACAATATAGTCATGGCTAATAAGCAAATAAAATGTGCTGAATATCATTAGAGGAATGAAAGTTAAAGCCACAATTTGATATCATTTAATACCTACTAAAATAGCGACAGTAAATAAAGTAGTCAGTATAAAAGCTGGTGAGGATAAAGAGAGACAAACTCTCACGTGTTGCTGGTGGGAATGTAAAGTAGTGCAGTCACTAAAAAAAATTATAGTAATTTCTAAACATGTTAAACGAAGCTACCATACGACCCAGCATTTTGACTGGTAGCTCTCTAACCAAAGAAAATGAAAACATTTTTCTACACAAAGACCTGAATGTGAGGGTTGACAGAAGCATTATTCATAATGGCCACAAACTAGAAATAATAAAAATGTAATGAGTGGAGAGATTATATATAGTTTATCCATACAATGGAGTATTATTCATCAGTAAAGTGAAATACTGTCACATGCTATGAACTTCAAATATGTTGTTAAGAGATCATACACAAGAGATCATATATTTTATGATTCTATTAATATGATATGTTCTGAAAAGACAAATATATAGTGGCAGAAAATAAATTAGTGGTTACCTGAGGCTGGGGATGAGATGGGGATTAAATGAAGGGACATGAGGAATCTCACTGAGGGGATGAAAATGTTCTAAAACCAATGTATGGTGATGGTTGAACCACTCAGCAAAATTAATAAAAATCATTGAATTGTATACTCAAAATAAATTAGCTTTATGTTATGTAAAAATACCTTAATAAAACTGCTTAAAATGTAATGTTTTAATAAAGTTTGTGGAAGGATAGGGAAGCCAGGTATAAGTTTAATTATAATTATCCTTATGTTTTGATACAATTTAAAAGTATGTACAGCATTATAGCTTGACTTATCACTTTTAATATCATGTAGCCCAGTGAGGTGGAAACAGCAGCTAACTAAATATCCTTGGTAAAATGGATAACTAAAGTGGAAATAAATATAGACTTTAATACTTGAGACTTGTTACCTGTATTTAGATTTCTGAATGCAATTGGATCAAGTTGGAGTTGAATGTGGGATATAAATAAGATAATATTAGACGAATTAATATTTTCTGTGTCAACATACAAAGGAAAAATGGCAATATCTCAAGGGCATTGATTTAATAATTAGTAAAAATGACAACTTAAGGTCAATACTCATTTAACTAGTTATATGAAGCATTATAACATTTATAGCTCTTTTTAGCATCCTCTGACTCTTTACTGGATATGATTTCCTCACCAAAGAATAAAAAGGATTTAACAAAATATAATGTGAAAACACATTAAGGTGTTTTCAGACTGACCGTCATGAAAATCTCAACATGATGTCTATATTTTCATTTTGCTCTCAAAATTAAAAGTGTGAAATTGCTACTTCAATTCTATATTGAAAATAATTCAGTCTGTAAAATTTGATGGAGATGCTGCTGATAACACAAGCTTTTAAATGAGATAATGTTTTGGAAACAACATAAAATTGCAGGGGTCAGTAGGCGATGACAAATACCCATGCAAGATTTCTAAATTTGATTGAGGAAGTTACATTTCATTTTGAATGATAGAGATTAATATCTGTAAGTTATAAGTTTTGTCTTGATATTGGAATAATGAGAGAATAATTCTATCAGATTCAGGCATTTTTTCTCAGTGACCATGGTTCAGTGAATCAGATTTCTTTCCTATGCCATTTGAGAGAGCTTGCTGAATAAAAACTTCCTTTTCCAACATATCTAAGAAATGTAAAGGTTAAACTCTTAGAGATTTTAATGACTTTATAGTTGGACCATAAACAATATACCTAAAATGTTAATGTAAAACTAATAGTGAGCTAGATGTTCTCAGTTCTTTAAATTTTCTTCTGAGAGAAACATTTTTATTCAGCACAATACTATTTGGAAAACTCATCAGTCTATTTGGGATTTCAAATGCAATCACTGCCTCAAATGAAGACAGTAATTATTTCAAATTTTAGTTTATTGAAATATAAAAAAAAATTAGTATCCTAGTCCAGTATAATTTTAAAAATATTACTAATAACATAATAATAGCATGAAAGGAGAAGTAACTAGAAGATTGGACAGATCCTTTATCTATTGAATAAATAGAGGTAGTGATCAAATTCCGGTTGTGTTAGCAACCGTATTTCTGCATGCTCTTGAGGATCACCGTTAGAACAGCCAACGTTTATTGAATATTTACTATGTAATGAAGCAGTACAATTGCTTTTCCCTAATTCATAAATTTGCTGGGCAGATATATATTTGATTTCTTCGTGTACCAGAAAGCATTCTTGGGTTTGGAAATGTATGAGTAAACAAAAGAGGAAAAAAAGAATTCTTTGCATTCATGAAGCTTACTTCTGGTAGCAGAGGCAGGCAAGGAAAAAACGAGCATAGTTTCAAATCTGGGTTACTTTAATACTGCCATTTTCATAATATTAGAAGGTGTAACTAAATTATTTTTCATACTGTCGGGTCACTAATGATATTGAGCTGATAGTAATTATAAACTACATAAAGATTTCCGTGATGTTAAAATGTAAAGAAGAAAGGGAAAACTGTATGCTGTAGACATGTTGGAATAGTAAATAAATATACAGAAGCAGAATGTGATAAGTACTATAGATAATCAGATGGAGACCGTTACGGGCATCTGGAGTGTTGGGGGACTTGGAATTTTAATGGGACACTCAGGAGCAGTCATTTAATACTGGGTTTTAAGGATGAGAGGAAGTAACCATAAAATTATTTTAAAAGAAAATGGTGGGTTCCAAAATCCAGGAAGAGACAGTGCAAAAATCTGTTATGTCAAAGCAAACCCAGGATGTTCAGAGATAAGGAGGAGGTAGAAATGTCTGAAAGGTAGTGAGCTAGAGGAGAATAGTGGGAGGAGTGTAAAATCCTAAAGGGCATCAGAGGCCATGGCAAAGAACTACTGGCTGATTATGTCATGAAGAATTGATCCGACCAGTGTCACAGGATCACGTTGATTTTTGCTTCCACAATGAATTGTAATAATGCACAGGCAAGGCAGGGAGATCAGTTAGGATGTTAGAGCGAAAATCTAAGCAAGGATCATGGACATTCAGGTATGTATGAGGTATGTATGAGAAGTTATATTTTGGAAGTAAAGCCAAGATTTCTTGAAAGAACAAGAGGGTGTGAGAAAAATGTAGAATGCAAGTTGATTACAAAGGTTTGGGGATTAGCAACAGGAGTGCAAATCAGGAAACGGAATTCCAAGAGACAGTTATTCTAGTATGAACTTGCTAGAGATTTTACAAATAAATTTTTGAAATAAGATGATCAAATGTACACAATTTTGGTAGAATTACAAATGTTTTCCCTTGATTTTAACTTGTTATTCTCTAATAACCAGAATGCACTTTTATTGTTTAATAATCACTCATATGTCTTGAGTTATGTCTCATTTTGGAATCAAGGTAATGCTGACTGAGAATGAGTTTGGAAGTTTTCCTTCCATTTCTATTTTTTTGGAACAGCTTCAGAAGAATGGGTATTCATTCTTCTTTAAATGTTTGGTAGAATTCCTCTGGGAAGCCATCCAGCCCTGGACTCTTGTTTGTTGGGTGATTTTTGATTACCGATTCAATTTTTTTTCTGATTATAGGTCTGTTAAAATTTTCTCTTTCTTCCTGTTTCAGTTTTGGTAGTTTATATGTTTGTAGGAATTTATCCATTTCTTCCAGATTGCCCCATTTGTTTGCATGTTATCACTCATCTTATTCTCATAATTGTTTGTATTTCTGCGGTGTTGGTTGTAATCTCTCCTCTTTCATTCGTGATTTTCTGTGTGTGGGTCTTTTTTCTTTCTTGCTAGGGGCTTATCAATTTTGTTAATTCTTTCAAAGAATCATACATGCCTTGAATTATTAACTCCATGCTCAAGAGTTTTCAAGGTTTTCCATTGATAGTATTTTTCCCCTTAATTTATAGAAATGCTCCATGTATTACATAGGTATCCCTGTGAAATATTTTTGCAATATTGGGTCTGCTTATACACAATTCTATGCTTTTAAAAAAGTATACATATTTAATTTTTTATGTAGACTAATGTATCCAGTAGTTGCACTGATTAATTTTATACTTTTTTAGGTTTTACATTCTTTAAGCAGAAAAATTATAGCTACCTACATATTATTTTTCATTAATTCACATTGAATATATTAATATTTTATAAACATGTGAATTTATAATGATATGATGAAGACATCTATGAACAGCTTTGCATTAATTTTTCTCTGGCTGCTGTAACAAATAATCATGAATTTTGTGACTTAAAACTATATAAACAAAAAAGTATACAAGATACAAGTATATTATGTTATGGTTTTCGAGGCTATAAGTCCATAAAGGGTTTCACCACATACACTCTGGAGGTTCTAGGAGAAAATCCATTTGCTTGCCTTGTTCAGCTTCCGGATTTTGTCTTTGTGCCTTGGTTCATGGCCACATATCACATTACCTTTTCTGCCCAACTTCCATGGTCACATGGACTTCTTTCTCACTTCCCTTCAAAACTCCCTCTATCTCCTTTATATAAGGATACTTGTGATTACATGTAGGGCTCAGTCTGATCACCCAGGATGACCCTACCATATCAAGATCCTTAGGTTAATCACGTCTGCAATGTCCTAGCTATCACATAAGATGACATTCACAGATTCCAGGAACTAGGACCAATATTCAGCCTGTTACAATCATCTTCTTAAGAAAGAGAAAAAACAAAGAAGAAAAGAAATTATCGGTAGACTTGAAGAACTTTACACCTAACTCTTCTACTCAAATTTACTTAGGTTATGTAAGCTAGGCATATAGATATAGATAGATATAGATATAGATATAGATATAGATATAGATATAGATATAGATATAGATATATAGATATAGTAATTATTTTTGATATCACTGACCAATTTTCCAGAAATTTGGACAAATAATTGCTCGTTTTCCCACTAGTTTGAAATGCCATTGCTGACGAAAACAAGAGTACTTGCATAGCATTCTTTCTATTTTTAGGCAAAGTTTGGGCATGGTATTTTAAGCCAAGGATCTGGCTGCAAATGCTTTTTCCAGGCTTGATCTTTTTCAAATTCTGTAGGCTCCAGACAGTCTAGAAAATGTGTTATTACAAAAAAGAGTATCTTCTGTCTTTACTTGCCTTTGCTCCTCAAGTTTTATCTGCTTGAAGCAATTTTCCTTTCTGTATTCCAGCTCGACAAAATGTCCCCCCCCCTTAAAATTGCAACTGACATGACACCTCTTGTTCTTATTCTTCTGTAGGTGTCTCTCCTTTCCCTTTCGTGCTCCTAGAAGCTTGTAGGCACTTACCTTACTTTGCTTTTTGTCAGTTGAAGGTTAAAAAATGATGCTCTAAGGTTAAAAAATGAATCTTGCTCTGCTTTGTATTAGGTTAAGGTTAAAAAACGAAGGTTTGGATTCTACTTAGTGGGAAAGCATAAGAATATTATTTTTCCTTGTTATGTCTTATTTTCCCCAACCATAAAATGATGCAGTTAACAATCCCTATTCATGGAGGTGTTGTTAAGGATAAGTGTAATCACATGAAGAATTTCACCTAGTACTTGGAAAAAGCAAGCTTTCAATAAACACTAGCTATTCCTCTACTACTTTCTACATATACTTTTAACATTATTTAGATTATTTAGATTATGACCTTCATAATGTCAGGGCTCATGGAAATGACTTCCCAATTCCCAGATACCTATGATTTAATTAACTTATATTCAGTTCAACTAATACACAGATCCTTTTAGCTTATCCATCTTATAAAATAATCATAAGCTTTAAAAAGCATAAACTTTCTATATTCTTATTTTATATTTATATGACTTCTTCAAGTCATATAACTTCCCTGCTTCTAAATGCCTCACTGCTGATATACTTACCCAATAAATTATAAGCCATGATCAATTTTACTCATTCAGAAGAAAATCTGTAACTCTGCAGGTTAAAAATTAGTTCATCACATAAATCTTTTTCCTAAACAAACACACTTTGCAATTCACTACCCTATTTATGTACTAAAATAAATGCATTCAGCAAGTAAATTTTAAAATTGTGTTCCATCTTTAGACAAATATTTACAAACAAGTTTTCTTGCTGAATGAAAATACCATGTTGGCTGGTTGAATTTTTACTCTCAAACAGTTGTGAGGTTTTTTTTCCACATAAAATCATACTGAATTAATTGCATACTTCAGTGTTGAAGTCAAATACAATGACAAACCTATTTCTTCATCTAAAATTCACCCTAAATTGTCCTATTTTTTACCACAAGTACACTTTGCATGTGTTTTTTTTTAAGTTCATTTATTTATTTTGAGAGAGACAGATAAAGCAAATGGGAAGGGCAGAGAGAGAGAGAGAGGGAAAGAGAGAATCCCAAGCAGGCTCTGCACTGTCAGCGCAGAGCCTGATGTGAGATCATGACCTGAGCCAAAACGAAGAGTCAGACACTTAACCAACTGAGCCACCCAGGCGCTCCCACATATTTCTTTTTGATCAAAGATGTTTTCAGGCAAAAACATTATTTGTAAAATTCCCTGCCATGTATTTTTTTCTTTTGCTTTTTCAATATGGGTTAAAAGGAAAAATAAAAAAAATCCTTGTACCAAGCAGTCAGCTGCAAGTATCGTATAACTTCTATGACTGAAAAGTACAGATAATTTGCTTGTTTTCCCAGAGAAGTGGGCAGGCAGCCAAATCTCACAACCAAAATTAGTTCCCAATTTAGTGTTCGATGTCATTTCACAAGGACTGGAATGAAAAATGAGACATTGGACATGTTAACTCTGAGGAAAATTATCACTTCACCTTGTATAGGGCGTCTTTACAGGATGAAATCAGAGGAGATAAATCATCTCGTCCTGTGACAGATCTGCCTGTCATCTAAGGGAAAAATGTCCCATGGTGAGGGGGCAGGCACTGTCTGAGTTCGCCTCAGGTTATGACCAGGTATTTTTTATGCCTTAAAATAATCACAGAAATTTGAAAATGGAAATGATGTATGCAGGACACATTTACCAAGTTAATTTTTCCCAATGACATTTTAAGTGTATGTATATAAATACAAATAGAAATGCATACAAATTTGTGAATTGCATGTATCCTTGAAATGTTTACTGAGTAAAGAAAACATTTACTGAGTGTTTACCATGATCAGGCATTGTAGTGGTCGGTAATGATCAATACAAGTAAATGCATATATCCAAGTATGAGGCATGGGGTATTTTGTCCTCCAAATTTTCCTTCAGAAAGGAGGAAATCAGCTTATATTTAAATACGTACAAAGCCAGTCATATTATAGTAAAAGCTCTCACATAATTTATTTTGAAATCTAAAGTACTTTTGGGAAAAGGTGCATTAACTAGAAATGATATCACTCCAAATCAAATTTTGATACATATAGAGGTCACCTTATGGAAATACTAATAATAGAGGCAAAGATATTTTATCGAGATTTTATGTTTATTCCTGTGCTGTAGTATCTATCACAACTGAGAGTTTTGGTTGGTGTTTTAAACAAGTATTTTTTAAAGTAAGAGAGAAGTACTAATGAGGAATTTAAATATAATCCTTCAACACTAGTAATTAGCTTAAATGTTGAATGAGTTGGTCTTTGTGTTTGAGATAAATGCTTAATGGCAGCAGCATTATTTTAAAAGAGCTGTATCTCACATTTTCAAAGGAGGTCAAAGTCTAAGTTTCTAGATAACTCAAAAATGGTTCTAAATTTAATAAAGTTAAAGCTACACATTTCTGCTAAAAAAAAAAACTAGCTCTGGCATTATAAGGATAAAGCTATGTTATGAAGGTTCTAAATAAAATATTTATTTTCTTCTAAAACCCGATTCTAGTTTGGCCAAAAAAAAAAATCCTTTTGAAATCATCTTATTAAATATGCATTCTATCATCTTATATTTCTGGTTACTTGATATTTATAAAATACATTATAAAAATACAAAAAAATTTAAATAAGTCAATGTTTCCATGCAAAACTTTTTGTAATTCTTTAAAAATTATACCACCTCTAATACTGAATAATATATTTATAATTACAAAAGTAAAATAATTGAGAATAATTTGGGGGAGGGTTATCCTTCCAAGGAAAACCATATGTGATAAGCCTATCTGTGGTTTTCTATAAGGTTTCATTAAATCTCTTCCTGAGCTCCAAGTAATAATGCATGGGGACTCATCTTTCATTCTTGTTCATCATGCACTTATCAAGCACATCCTCTTGCTTGGGTCTTGTACCAGGCACTAGATATACAATGTAAACAAAGCAGACATGTCAACTCAGATCTTGAATTCCAGTGACCATAGATTTAGTTCATCTGGTTGATTGTTTAGGACTGTTGTAACAATAATACATTAATGTCATATGAGCCAGACAGAGGAAGGTACACACTGGGACCAAATGGGCTAGCAGGAAAAAGAAAATGAGAAGAGATGTTTTTTTAAAAGCTAAGACTAGAAGGGCCATCAACACAAGAAGGAATGCTACCCGTTACAAAAAAAATAATCTGGATTTAGGGATTATGTTAATTTCTATACAACTGATGGAAGCGGGTATTTGGAAACTGGCACAGAGACTAACCAGGGGAAAATATATTAGCTGGCTCTCTGTTATCCAAAGGCAAGCAAAAACTCCATATGACTGCATTCATACATTTATTTATTTTTTACTTATCTAGTTATTAATCAAAAATTTATTGGGTACCCTCTATCTACCAGGTGTCCTTCTATTTCATGGGCAAACTAAAAAGAAGTCATTGTCCTTTGGAGCTTATATTCTCCTGGAGAAATAAAGATAATAAATATATCCTACATTTATAATATAGTAATGTACCTATAAATCTATATAGATATACTCTATGAAAGCATAGAAAAATAATAAAGAAAAAAGTGAGATATAAAATCTTAGGAGACAAAGTATGAGTTAGAAGGTTTATAAGTGATTTTTTACTCATTATTTTAAAATTAAGCTTCCTTTCTACAGGTCTTGGGCATGATGCTTCACATGTTCCCAGTTCCTCAACCACACTCTGTCCCTGCCCTATTTCTTTAAATATCCTGTTCTAGTTAATTGGATGCTGTTCCCAAACTTCTTTAATTTCAGATTTAAAAACCCCTGACTTTTGCTCTAAAGCCTGGATTAATATGCCAACCTCTATAATACATTGTGTTTTGTTGTTGTTGTTGTTGTTGTTGTTGTTGTTTTGTTTTTTTGTTTGTTTTTATCCAGGCATGGTTAGCTGCTCCTCACTAAATAGTGCTTGAGAGTCCAAAAATGTGCTCTCTGATCACATTAGTTTACTGTTATGAGAATTCCCCAACTCACTCTTCAACATTGAACAAAACTTTGTTGTTGTTGTTGTTGATTTTAATTTCACTAAATATTGGGCGCCTGGGTGGCTCATTGGTTGAACGTCCAACTCATGGTTTCTGCTCAGGGCATGATCTCAGGTTCATGAGTTCAAGTCCTGTGTTAAGCTCTGTACTGGCAACGTGGAGCTTGCTTGGGATTCTATCTTCTCTCACTGCCCTTCCCATGCTCATGCTTTCTCTCTCTCTCAGAAATCAGCAAACTTAAAAAAATAAAATAGTTTCAGTAATATTAATTGCCTGACATCATCAAGTTCTCTGGCAGATGTTTTTTGTTTTTTGTTTTTTGTTGGTTTTTTTTTTGTTTTTGTTTTTGTTTTTCCATTATGTGACCTCTAGTTCAATATCAATTGTTTGAAGAAGCTGGCTTTATATTTAAAGGATAGCAGTTTTACCCCAGAAATTATTGTAGGCCAACACTGTTCTTAAACCTGTAGGAAGGGAGAACGATTCAGAATACAGAAGACTCTCCTTAAAATAAAAATAAAAATAAATAAATAAAAATTATTTTATTTTTAAAGTAGATTCATGACTGTATGTTTATAGTAAATCTCAAATGGTACTATGGATATTGAGAAGAGGCTTTTTACAGCACTGCTATAAAATTCCTACTCAGCAGCAAGATAATGAATATATAGCATAATGAAGACATTCATGAGTATTATGAGCAAAAGTAATTATTAGTGGAAGTTAGTAATTAATAAAATTTAGGCTACATTTGCATATATACCAGCAGGGAAAAAAAAAAGAGGTTGCTGTTAATTTAAGTAGCAACTTCAGTAAAAGGGGATTAGTGTTAATATTGGGTAAATGTGCACTTGCTTTATGAGTGCCCTTCATACATAATGTTTAAGCAAAATTTATATTTCTTTGCATCACTATGCAAATAGTATTTCACTAGCAATTTATCTTCTTGCTTTGGAAAACAGACCATTTTAATCTAAAGTCCATCTGTCTGGTAGACTGATCTGAAAATGCAGATTCAGTCATTATACAATTTTGTTTAAAATGCATCTTTTGGGAGTGCATTGGTGGCTTAGTCAGTTAAGTGTCAGACTCTTGATTTCCGCTCAGGTCACATTCTCATGGTTCTTGAGTTCACAGCCCCAATTGGGCTTTACTGCCAGCACTTGGGATTCTCTCTCCTTCTCTCTCTGCCCCTCCTCCTCCTCTCTGTCTCTGTCTCTGTCTCTGTCTCTCTTTCTCTCTCTCAAAACAAAACAAAACAAAACAAAACAAAACAAAAATTTAAAAAATACACCTTTGGTTTCTCCAAATCTCAGAAGGAATGTTAAAATTCCTATCCTTTGATGCCTGTCAATGTGACACCTCTATGTACCTATCTTGCCTTTTGAATTTCTTCTCAGTGTCAGAGAAAGAGTTCTCTTTCCAGTCCTACAGGAACCCGTACCTACTACAGGTATTCATACTTTTACAAAGGCTCCTCCCTAGGTTTGTAAAGCTTATTCCCATTTCTTATTAAGCTTTCTCCAATACCCTATATTCTAACATCAGCTTATGTTTTATTTCCTTCAAGATTGCAATCTGCCATTTCCAGGCTGCGAGGTATAACCAAGCTCCCCGAGTATCTTGTGTGTTAACTTAATTTGATTCTTGTCACACATACAATTTCTATATTATACTTGCATATTTACTTGTCTTTCTCCAGCATTGTTACATGATATCCCATAACTTTACTTTGTGATTTTTGGCATACATATTTTCCTAGGATTCATGATTAAGTCCCATCCCAGAGATTTTGATTACCTAGTGTTTAAATTAAGCCTGAATTGTGAATTTAAGGGAAAGAATCCAAAGAAAAAAGAAAGGAAAACCAAAGAAGTATTTGAAAATAATTAACTGGTACCAAAAGTTTAGACTCACTGTCCTGAAAGAAATTCTGTAATCTTAATGCATTACTTTGTTTCTGGAACATTATAAGAAGAGAAAAAAATTGAATAAAAGTAAGTTTTCAATATAAGTATTGGAAAACTTGATCATGCTTCAGTTGAATTAATGATATGCAAAATATTGCATCATCTCATTTGCCACCTTCATTTGTAACTCTGTGACCAGTGGTGGCTAACATCCTTGTTGTTCTCTAATGTATCTTAACACACCAGAGCAAAGAAGATTTTCCATAAGATATCCCAGGATAAATTTGCTGCATGGCTAAAGGACTCTTAGACACACCCAGGCATAAGCCTTCCATCTTGTTCCAGAGACCACATAGTTTATGTGTGCAGGTCTCTGACCCTATCATCACAAATTCTCATTCTCTATTTTTTATCAAAATCACTTTGTCTAAGGCCCTATTATCCCAGAGTTCTGACTCTGCTTTGGTGAACTGCTTATGTAATAGATTGAGGTAAAGTATGCCGAAGGTTTATGTGGGCTATATTCCTTATCCTACTATTTACCATCTCCTATTTATATTTAAAAAAAGAATTTCTGGAATTAGAGTAACTTAATGGGAATCAGTAGCATCGATGATAGCAATTCAGTGGGCAGACAGGCTGTTGAGTTTTTATTTTTATAGTTTTTGATTTTTTTTTAAAGTTATTTTGAGAGGGAGAAAGAGAGCATAATCAGGGGTGGGGCAGAAGGGAAAGAGAGAATCCCAAGCAGGCTCCGCCCTGTCAGCCTAGAGCCCAATGAACTCACAAACTGTGACATCATGACCTGAGCCGAAATCAAGAGTCAGACACTTATCTGCCTGAGCCACTTAGGCACCCCTGAGCTTTTTTATGAAGAAAAAAATTCCCAGTTCACAGTCAGATAGACTACACATAGGGTCACAACTAAAATATCACTTGAATGTTCTTAATTACTTGTGTGTTAAAAAAGAATGAGACCGCTTTTAAATCATGTATTTATGCTTTGTAGGATTACTTGATGTTTCATGCAACTGGATATTGGCCTTTCTGCAAGCCACCATTGCTTGAAATTTGGCTTGGCAGGAGAGTAACAGAGCACAGCGGGTAGTACAATGAAGTGTTAGGTATCTTTAGCCACCTTATAGAAGCTAAATTTAATTTAATTCTAATCTAGGGAACACTAAAATGTCTCAATTAGCTTAACATTGAGTAATTAAGAATATGAATATTTTTAATATAAAAAGCACCAGGATCCATTTTATACAAGTTGTTTAAATATAATAACAATCAACATAATAATAAATTATCACATAGAAGGCATGCAGCGCATGCTAATAAACAATAAAATATAATCATAACAAAATGAGCATCATAATTTAAGTCTAAAATGTTTTAAAATTAGGAACATAAATTAATTTCCTAGCATATCATAAAACTAACATACTCCATGCTGTTGCCACTGGTTTGTCTCTTACTTTTATTGAAAAAAAAAAATTCCAGCATTATATTTACTTACAGCTATTTAATGAACATAAACAGAGAAAAAATTGACTTAATTCTCTTTTGATGAAGTCATAATATTAAAAAAAAAGTATAGCATATCTCTTACGGATGGAAAATGAAAAAGAAAAAAAATTGCATTACATCATGGAAGGAAATCCATAATCCTTGGATCATAATGCATTGTGTGTTAGAGCTTGAGCAATAATTTGGTTTGTTGAAAACTTACGAAATTAGAAAACTGCATAAGTCTGCTGCATGATATTTTAACAGCATTTCACTATGCACTTCAGGAAAGTCATTTTTGTTAGTTTGCTTGCTTGTTGATTTGTTTTTTAATGTTCTCAAAAGTACTGTAGCCAGGTTATTACAATTTCCTCTGGCATGTGGTAATCATACATTTGATCACTAAGGTCATTTTGCCACTGCCTGCTCTTAGTAACTCTTAACGTTTTTTTCTTCGCACATCTCAGTTCATATTCTTCAATGAGCTACCACCATTTAAAGCTCTAACCTGATGACTTTCCTGTTATACAGGCCAGCGTTGCCCAAACATAAAATGGCTACTGAAATCAGATAAATATTTGTTAAAGTTATTTATGCAGAAAATAGCTGTTAGTCACTTAAATTCCAATCGGTAACCTGAATTTCCTAGCTAAACACTGTATTAAATAAAAATGTATTCCACTTGCCTTGTCACTCATGGCATCCTAGTCTGCATTTAAAATGCTAAAATTTCATTATCAAAAATTCTTGCCAAATAAACACCCAGGGTTCATAGTATTTAAATTTTTTTAATGTTTATTGATTTTTGAAACAGAGAGTGAGCAGGGAAGAGGCCGAGTGAGAGGGGGACATAGAATCTGAAGCAGGATCCAGGCTCTGAGCTGTCAGCACAGAGCCTGAAGTGGGTCTGGAACCCACGAACGGTGAGATCATGACCTTAACCGAAGTTGTACGTTTCACCCATTGAGCCACCAGGCACCCTGTGGCTTATTATTACTAAAATTACATATGTTGGGGGCACCTGGATGGCTCAGTCAGTGAAGCATCCAACTTCAGCTCAGATCATGATCTCGCAGTTTGTGGGTCCGAGCCCCACATCGGGCTCTGTGCTGACAGCTCAGAGCCTGGAGCCTGCTTCAGATTCTGTGTCCCCCTCTCTCTCTGCCCCTCCCCTGCTTGTGCTCTGTCTCTCTCTGTCTTTCAAAAATGAATAAACATTTAAAAATTAAAACAAAAATAAATTGCATATGTTGGATAAAAGTAATCTGTAGAGAATTTCTCCTTTGTATTGTGGCAAAGGGCACTCTGGGTACTTCAGAAAATACTCTATTCTACTGGTGGTTTCCTCTGAACTTTTATACATGATTTGCATAATGAATTTCAACTTCTTTTCTTCCTTCCCATTATTATAGATTCTTAAGTAAAATGTAGACTGAAACAATTTATTGTAGTTTGCTTCTATCTACTATCCCTTTTTTTAAAAGGAGTGTTTATTTTGAGAAAGAGAATAAGAGGGGCAGAGAAAGAGGGAGAGAGAGAATACCAAGCAGGCTCCACGCTGTCAGCACAGAGCCCTATGTGGGGCTCAATCCCACAAATCCTGAGATCATGACCTGAGCTGAAATCAAGAGTCAAAAGCATAGCTGACTGAGCCATCCAGGCGCCCTGCCACAACTCCTTTTTAATTCCACTATTTTATAATTAATTTATGTTTAGCTAGAACATTTTAAATTTCTAGTAACAGAAATTAACTTGAGCTAGCTTAAGGAAAACAGGGCATTTTTGAAGTATAAAGGGATGTTGACATCAGGATAGAAATGTAGCTGGTCCTTAGGAAAGATTAGAAACCAAATAAGAAGGACAACCCAAAATACAGAACATGTGAGTTTTCTTTGGCTTTTAATTTCTAATTCTTCTGAGTTGACTTCATTCAGCCTTTCTAGCACAGCAGTGTTCTGTATTATTCAATCCACATGATTAAACATAACAAAAACAAACAAACAAAAAACAGAGTCACACAATTATAGGTGGTACAATGATTATTTTTCCTCCTTCTCTCCCTTGGTGCAAATCCTACATTTTCAGGGTGAGGCTTCTCAATGACTGAGCATGGGCCAGGGGTTCCTTCACTGAATCAACTCCAATGTGCCCACACTTCACAGCAACAAAACAT
Source organism: Lynx canadensis (assembly GCF_007474595.2). NCBI lineage: Eukaryota > Metazoa > Chordata > Mammalia > Carnivora > Felidae > Lynx > Lynx canadensis. The sequence goes on along the minus strand of NC_044319.2, from coordinate 50,693,229 downwards.
ATCCCATTCTAGGTGTAACCTTATGCTTATTGAATTCATTTGCCTCTTGACCAGATCTAGGCATGAGAAATAGTGATCAATTTTGGAGCTTAAATTTATTGTCATGGAATGAGAGAAATTTGGAATCAATATATTTATCAAAGGAAGAAACAGAAAGTGGAACCATTGAAAATATGGCAATGTATAGACTACAGGCTTTACTCTCAGTTAAACTTGCATTCACAATCTGTCTCTGCCATTTTATAGGTGCAAGCTCATGTACCTAGTGTTTAATTTCTTTGAGCATAATTTCTCAATTTGATAAAAATAATATTTACCTAATAAGTTGTTCTGTGGGTTAAATAGCATGATGAATGTAAGCGAGTTCTGTGCATAGAATGTATCAATATAGTACATCAATATAGCTAATCCTGCTAGTGATTCAGTTTCCTCCTCTGGGGAAATCTCTTCAGAAAACCATTTCTCCGTTATCTTACCCTTTAGTCTGTTTTATTTTTCTCATTGCACATTTTATTGTTTAAACTAAGTCATCTCCATGTATATTTCTTTTTTTTTTTTTTTTAGCTATTTCTTCCATCAGAGTGAAAGTTCACGAGAGCAGGGTTTTTTATACAAATTGCTCACAAATGTAGTCCCATTTTCTAGAACAATATGTACTAGATGTAAATTTGTTTAATGACAGAAATGTATATTAAACACATGACAGCCATTATATCTCAGTGAAATGTTAGACCAACCTCCAGATCTTTGAATATGTTGTGTCATGAACAAAAAAAAATTCTTTAATTAAATTCTGAAAATTTTCATGGGATCTCTTAAGGTTGTAAATGTAAAGAGACTATTTTCCAATAAAAAAGAAAAAAATAATTAGGAAAGTAAAAGAAGATTAGAAATTGAGTCTATATCCCATTTCCATTATCCCAAAGATGTAAGAAGCAGAATAAAATACCTAAAATGCTTTCTTTGCCTATCAGAAGGTAGTTCTGGATGCTGTGATCTTGCAAAAAGCTTAATGCTAATAGTTTTCTGAACATTCTATGTTTACAACATGGATTATGTAGTAGTGCATTAGAGTGGAATAAAGGTTGTTTTGTTTTATTTTTTTTTTTAATTTTTTTTTTCAACGTTTATTTATTTTTGGGACAGAGAGAGACAGAGCATGAACGGGGAGGGGCAGAGAGAGAGGGAGATACAGAATCGGAAACAGGCTCCAGGCTCTGAGCCATCAGCCCAGAGCCTGACGCGGGGCTCGAACTCACGGACCGCGAGATCGTGACCTGGCTGAAGTCGGACGCTTAACCGACTGCGCCACCCAGGCGCCCCAAGGTTGTTTTGTTTTAGATGAAATACTGTAGGTATGAAATAATGTTATCTATATCAAGCTATTAAATTATACAATTTATTAATTTTAAGTGATTAGTGAAACTGCTATGAATCTTTGCCCACAAGATGAGATTAAACAAGTACACGAATAGGAAGGAAGAATATCTGGCATTAAGGAAGGGGTAAGCATTTATTTAAAAAACTTTGTTTCTGTTTATTCATTTTTGAAAGAGAGAGACAGAGCACAAGCACGGGTGGGGTGGAGAGAGGGGGAGACACAGAATCCGAAGCAGGCTTCAGGCTCTGAGCTGTCAGCCCAGAACCCAATGTGGGGCTCGAACTCACAAACTGCAAGATCATGACCTGAGATGAAGACGGACACTCAACCGGCTGAGCCACCCAGGTGCCCTGGAAGGGGTAAGCATTTTAAAAATGGAATAAAAAAAAGAGTGTTGAGGTGGAAGTGAAAATAGAAACTAAGATAGAGAAATATCAACAACATATGATCACTGACAGACAATATTAACTATAATTATGTGAAAGACTAGTTACCTTGACCCAAATGTGGAAGATCCATTCTAGAATTTTCTCTATGTTTGTCTTTCATGTGATAACTCAGTAGCCACAAAAGGTTGATGAGATTACTAAAAGCACAGTCCAATACCTGGCAAAAATAAGAGGATTTGCGAAATTAGTGGAGCAAGTATTTCTTCAGAAATACAGTCAATCATTCAAAATTACTGTTGCAAAGAAATTTTAAAGTCATCATCACAATATGCAATATTTCATTGCTTTCTAACTTCATTCTTTGTTATTTCTGAATCTGATATTCAAACACTATCTTTCATGTTCAGTATGGCTATCTGAAAATATTACCACCTTGTTCTGAGAAGTTAGGTTCTAAGATAAAATTCATTGCTTTCTAATCACAGTATCCAAGAGAGGGAGAGAAAGTATAGCATGAAGAGGAAGACATGCAATCAGCTTCTAGAAATGTATGATACAAATGAGATGAAATAAATATACACTATATAGAAAGCATGCCTTATACAAATAAATAGATGTAAAATATAGGCATAATCTCTCAAGTTGCATGTAATGCTACACTGTGGCTATTTAGTGAAAAAGTTCAATTTATGCTAATTGTATAAGGGAAAGAAAAACAATTGCATTAAAAACAATTTATCATTTGGAATGCCTTGGTGTTATTTAAAAAGGTAAATTAAGATATTTATAGTTATATATTATCCATACAATGCATAATGTATAATGCATATATTAGCAACAAATTGTTCTCATGGTCTTAGACTATTTTTTGTTTAATTAAAAACCATAGTATCTCCTAAGGAGAAGAAAACATAAATGTTATTGAACCATTTTTTTTTAAATTATACTCTACCCTATGTGCACAGAATGATAATGCATGCTAAGGTATGAAGATTAAAAGAGGTAACGCATACAAACTCTCTAAAAATGCCTTATAAAGGAAAGAATGTGTTTTATCTTAACAAGTTAAGGTAATGCTGTGAGCTAGACATGAAAAATTTAAACATTGGCAATAAGAACAAAGATATACAATGTTTGAAAATGTTTAGGGTTTCTTTGGAATATCCACATCAACATCCATCCTAAGGGGACATAAACACGCGTCAAGATTATTTCTATTCTTCTGGCATTCTTTTCCAAAAATAATAATTAGCAAGCACTAAACTATATTTCCCCTAACAACCCATTCGTTTAGATGCTTTACAAAGACAGTATTAGAATAAAAGAAGCCTCGGGCATTTCTATTATTTTAACAAATGTCTCATGAGATGTGATGATATGCAGGTTACAACATTCTGATAGTGATTTCTAATGCATTGTAGTAGGGCACGGACTCTTGAGAATCCCATGAAATTCTCTTCCATCTAGATTACATTTTCTCACTGTCCCAATATGCTTGATATGAACTGACACAGCCATAAATATGTTTATACAAATGGCACTCTGTCAGAGTTAGAGAAATATATAGCACTGAGTGAAAAATAATTTCAGATACTTTTCAAGTGCTCTTTGCTGTTGTAGCAGTAATTCCTGCAAATCACATGGTGGACTATGTAAAACAACAATCCCGACTACAAATTGAGTGAACTGGGTATTCTTTGAGGAAGGTTGAAAATTTGTGTTCAGACCATACCTAAGTGTACTATGTAGGATAATTTAACTTTCTGGAGGTTTCTAGATCTCCAGTTCCCTACACTATTTCTTGAGAAAGAAAACCAAGTGCTCCTGTCCTTCTGAAAAATTATGGATGAACCAGTGATCACTGCGTCCAATTAACTAGAGAAATAGACTCGCGATATTCTAAATCTATATACAAAGGAAATACATATATTAACTGTGTTGTGAATTGAGAAAATACGTATTTCAACAACCCTCATAAGATTGTTTTCAACAATAGAGATATTAAATTTATCAAATGCTTACAACAGTGCCTGACACTTAGTAAGTACAGGTCTTTTATATTTGTTAGATTTAATGCATGCAATTTATAAATATCTTCAAGATTATTATATGGTCTGCACAAGGCATCAGATGAAATTAATTTCATATTTCGAATATGACTTTCCCTTTGTTCTTTTACTTTGTCTAAATAACTAGTGGTGTTGGATATAATTGAGCCCCATGATGGAGCTGATCCACTGAATATATTACTCAGGTTTTTCAAACAGTAGGGTGGTATTTGGAGGACTTTGCCATGTTGCATGATTATTCACAGTGAAATATTTTTGTATCATAAATCCAAATTGTAGTACTCGTGATGGATTTTATATCTAACAATTTTTCGAGGTAATTATATATCATACTCCTCACCACTATGTTTTTTCTGTTTCTCAACAATAGTAAGGTTGCCATTACTTAATGCTTAATTAAAACATCCTCATAAAGTGTCCTCCAAACTCTATACTAATTTTCTTCTTTAAACTCCATGCCAAATGTAAAGGCAGCAGGAACATTTTGAAAAACTTGTAATTTTCTTTATTGAATCTCTTATTTTATTTCCACGTTTACTCAACAAATCCAAAAAAACCTGTTAAGAACATTTGCAAATGGACTCTAGATTTTATATGAAAATTTGAAGGTCCAACAATGTCAAAGAAGATTTGGAACAAAGAAGAATAAAGTTGGGCAATATCCATTGAATCTCAAGATGAATATATATGCAGTAAAGAATTAAACTTGCTCAAAGAAAAATTGGCCCTTTGTCCTCAAATCTTGGGAGATGACTTCCAAGCCTTCCTGATAAAGTGTCTTTATTTACCTTGAGATATTGTGTTATGCCACTGAGTCTATGGTAGATGTGGGTGGTCAACCATGTCTACATGATCAACCCCCAGTAAAAACTCTGGACACTAGTGTATGGTATTTCCTCATTGACAGTATTCCATGAGAATTTCCAGATATCACTGCTGGGAGAAATACAAGTTCTCCACAGCATTCTCTAGAAGATGACAGCAGGAAGCCTGGTTGGCATCTCTTCTCTTCTTTACCTGCTCAATATGCCTACTCCTATTGCTTATTTTAACTTGTTTGCCTTCGTCATGATGAACCATGAGTATAACAACCTTTTCTGACTTCTGTGAGACTTTCTATTTGTTAATGAACCTGAGCCTGATCTCAGACACCTCCCAACTGTATTATAAGAGTACAGTAATTGTTTGGTGTGAAATACCGAAAAATATGTCATTGGAACAGAATTTACTGTGTGCTCCAAAATATAGCCACTTGTAACATGTAGCTGTTTAAATTTAACTTTTCAATGACTTGAAATAAAAATAAAACAAAATAGAATATTCAGTTTCTCAGTATATACTTATATCCACACCAAATGCTTAATAGGATATGGCTAGTGGTTATTGTATTAGACTGCACTGATATAAAACATTTCCATCACCATAAAAAATTCTGTTGAATGAGTAAAGAGTCCAATAAAAGGCCAGTTAGGTAGATCTATAACTGTCCCAGGTAAGTTGTACATTAAATTTTTGAGGTAAAACTATAAAACTTCTACAAAATTACATATGAAACTATCTTTACCCCCCTTGGGCAGAGAACAATTTCTTAAAGACAGGACTAAAATACTAATTATTATTTTTTTTTAATTTTTTTTTTAACGTTTTTATTTATTTTGGGACAGAGAGAGACAGAGCATGAACGGGGGAGGGGCAGAGAGAGAGGAAGACACAGAATCGGAAACAGGCTCCAGGCTCCGAGCCATCAGCCCAGAGCCTGACGCGGGGCTCGAACTCACGGACCGCGAGATCGTGACCTGGCTGAAGTCGGATGCTTAACTGACTGCGCCACCCAGGCGCCCCTAAAATACTACTTATTAATGGAAGTTATTGGGCAACATTAAATAAAAATTAATTTATCAAATAACACTGTTAATAATGGAAAAGGGAAAGTTAGAGAGTGGGATAATACATTTTAATGCATTTAATTAACAAAGAACTTAAATAGAATAAAAAAAGAAATTCTACACACACACAAAAGATAAACAGTCCAATGAAAAAAAATGGATGACACCTTATCAGGCATTTCACCAAAAGATGATATCCAAATAGCCAATACACACACAAAAATGTACTAAACTTCCAGAGTCATCAGGTAAATGCTCTGTTAAAAATATAATGAAAGGGGCACCTGGGTGGCTCAGTCAGTTGAGTTCCAACTCTTGATTTCAACTCAGGTCATGATCCCAGGGTTGTGGGATTGAGCCCACATCAGGCTCTGAGCTGAGCAAGAAGCCTGCTTAGATTCTCTCTCTCTCTCTCTCTCTCTCTCTCTCACTCTCTCTCTCTCTCTCTCTCTTTTTCTCTCTCCCTCCCTCCCTCTGTCTCTCTCTCTTTCTTTCTCCTTCTTCCCCTCTCCTCTGCTCATTCTCTCTCTCTCTCTCTAAATATATATATATATATATATATATATATATATATATATATAAATGAGACACTACCATATGCCACTACGAAGGCAAAATTGAGAAAAAACAGAGTATCAAATATTGATGAGAAAGATAAACTACAAAAATTCTCATACTATGTGGGAGAGATTGTAAATTGGCAAAATGATATTTAGAAACCCTTTGACACCATTTTCCATATTAAACAAATACATACAACTATGACCTAGCCATTCCTCATTTGGGAATATAAACTGATACTCTCATGTGCATCAAAAGAAATTTACAAATATATTAATTTCAGCATTATCATTAATAGCCACAAAGCTAAAAACTGTCTAAGTATCCATCAACAGTAAATTAGATAGACTGTACAATAAGTATAAATGATTACTGCTACATGCAACAAAGTGGACGAATATGAATATTAATGTTACTATAGTATAAACCTATTTGATAGAGGTGATATGCAAAAGAATGTATTATATAATTTTCATGTAGCTCACTAATAAGTAAAATTATTTTGCATTGTTAGAGGCCAGGAGGGTGGTTTTCTTTGAGAAGAGGAGGGTAGAGATTTTGGGAGGGTGACACAGGGTCTTCTCCATTGCTGGTCTTGCAGTGTTTCCTGATCCGGGGCAGGTACAAAATATATTTACATTGTGATAATTCAGCAAGTGGTACACAGAACTAAATGTACTATTTTGAAGCATAATATAACAAAATTATTTTAAAATCTTATAGCTTAAGGAAAACGGAGTATAATACTTATTTGGTGATAATTACATACATTCTTGAGAGATGCCAGTCCAATTTTAACATGCTGAAATAAGGGAAAACAAAATGATTCTGGATAATTTTAGTAAATAAAACTAATAAAATTATCAATGATAACTATTTACATATTTAAGACAACTTAATAAATTGCTCAATCAGTTTAAATTAAATTTAAGCTGTTTGTTGATCCATTAATGCATCCAGTTGTTTATCGAACAACTACTAAGTGCTAATTACTGAAATATATACTAAATACAATCATGAATTAATTGACATTCTGAATATTTTAATGGATTTAACAATATGGAGCAGATAGAAGAAAATGTGACTTCTTTGAGTCTTTAATGAAGATACTTATAATTCTCCCATGTGTTTATTAACCAATATATTAATACACTTACTACACTTTTTGTTTTTCTTTTTAATTTTATTTTTTATTTTTTAAAATTTACATCCAAATTAGTTAGCATATAGTGCAATAATGATTTCAGGAATAGATTCCTTAGTGCCCCTTACCCATTTAGCCCATCCCCCCCCAAAACAACACCTCCCGTAACCCTCAGTTCGTTCTCTGTATTTATGAGTCTCTTCTGTTTTGTCCCCCTCCCTGTTTTTATATTATTTTTGAATCCCTTCACTTATGTTCATCTGTGTTGTCTCTTAAAGTCCTCATATGAGTGAAGTTATATGATTTTTGTCTTTCTCTGACTAATTTCACTTAGTATATATATACATATATACATATATATACACCACATCTTCTTTATCCATTCATCCATCAATGGACATTTGGGCTCTTTCCATCCTTTGGCTATTGTTGATAGTACTGCTATAAATATGGGGGTACATGTGTCCCTTCGAAACAGCACACCTGTATCCTGTGGATAAATGCCTAGTAGTGCAATTGCTGGGTTGTAAGGTAGTTCTTTTTTTAGTTTTTTGAGGAATCTCCATACTGTTTTCCAGAGTGGCTGCACCAGCTTGCATTCCCACCAACAATGCAAAAGAGATCCTCTTTCTCCACATCCACACCAACATCTATTGTTGCCTGAGTTGTTAATGTTAGCCATTCTGACACGTGTAAGGTGGTATCTCATTGTGGTTCTGATTTGTATTTCCCTGACGATGAGTGATGTTGAGCAGTTTTTCATGTGTCAGTTGGCTATCTGAATGTTTTCTTGGGAGAAGTGTCTATTCATGTCTTTTGCCCATTTCTTCACTGGATTATTTGGTTTTTGGGTGTTGAATTTGATAAGTTCTTTATAGATTTTGGATACTAACCCTTGATCTGATATGTCATTTGCAAGTATCTTCTCCCATTCTGTCCGTTGCCTTTTACTTTTGCTGATTGTCTCCTTCGCTGTGCAGAAGCTTTTTATTTTGATGAGGTCCCAGTAGTTCATTTTGGCTTTGGTTTCCCTTGCCTCTGGAGACGTATTGAGTAAGAAGTTGCTGTGGCCAAGATCAAAGAGGTTTTTGCCTGCTTTCTCCTCGAGGATTTTGATGGCTTCCTGTCTTACATTGAGGTCTTTCATCCGTTTGGAGTTTATTTTTGTATATGGTGTAAGAAAGTGGTCCAGGTTCATTGTTCTGCATGTCGCTGTCCAGTTTTCCCAGCACCACTTGCTGAAGAGACTGTCTTTATTCCCTTGGATATTCTTTCCTGCTTTGTCAAAGATTAGTTGGCCAAAATGTTTGTGGGTCCTTTTCTGGGTTCTCTATTCTGTTCCATTGATCTGAGTGTCTGTTCTTGTGCCAGTACCATACTGTCTTGATGATAACAGCTTTGTAGTATAGCTTGAAGTCTGGGATTATGATGCCTCCTGCTTTGGTTTTCTTTTTCAGGATCACTTTGGCTATTTAGGATCTTTTCTGGCTCCATACAAATTTTAGGATTATTTGTTCTAGCTCTGTGAAGAATGCTGGTGTTACTTTGATAGGGATTGCATTGAATATGTAGACTTGCTTTGGGTAGCATTGACATTTTAACAATATTTGTTCTTCCTATCCAGGAGCATGGAATCTTTGTCCATTTTTTGGTGTCTTCTTCAATGGTGTCTTTCTATAGTTTTCAGTGTATAGATTTTTCACCTCTTCGGTTAGATTTATTCCTAGGTATTTTATGGGTTTTGGTACAACTGTAAATGGGATTGATTCCTTGATTTCTCTTTCTGTGGCTTCATTGTTGGTGTATAGGAATACAACCAATTTCTGTGCATTGATTTTCTATCCTGCAACTTTGCTGAATTCATGAATCAATTCTAGCAGTTTTTTGGTGGAATCTTTTGGGTTTCCCATATAGAGTATCATGTCATCTGCGAAGAGTGAAAGTTTGACCTCCTCCTGGCCGATATGGATGCCTTTTATTTCTTTGTGTTGTCTGATTGCAGTGGCTAAGACTTCCAATACTATGTTGAATAACAGTGGCGAGAGTGGACATCCCTGTCTTTTTCCTGACCTTAGGGGGGAAAGCTCTCAGTGTTTCCCCATTGAGGATGATATAAGCATTGGGTCGTTCATATATGGCTTTTATGTTCTCGAGGTATGCTCCTTCTATCCCTACTTTCTTGAGGGTTTTTATCAAGAAAGGATGCTGTATTTTGTCAAATGCTTTCTCTGCATCTATTGAGAGGATCATATGGTTCTTGTCCTTTCTTTTATTGATGTGATGAATCATGTTAATTGTTTTGTGGATATTGAACCAGCCCTGCATCCCAGGTATAAATCCCACTTGGTCGTGGTGAATAATTTTTTTAATGTATTGTTGGAGACGGCTGGCTAATATCTTGTTGAGGATTTCTGCATCCATGTTCATCAGGGAAATTGGTCTATAGTTCTCCTTTTTAGTGGGGTCTCTGTCTGCTTTTGGAATCAAGGTAATGCTGACTTCATAGAAAGAGTTTGGAAGTTTTCCTTCCATTTCTATATTTTGGAACAGCTTCAAGAGAATAGGTGTTAACTCTTCCTTAAATGTTTGGTAGAATTCCCCTGGAAAGCCATCTGGCCCTGGCTCTTGTTTTTTGGGAGATTTTTGATTACTAATTCAATTTCCTTACTGGGTATGGGTCTGTTCAAATTTTCTATTTCTTCCTGTTTCAGTTTTGTTTGTGTATAAGTTTCTAGGAATTTATCCATTTCTTCCAGATTACCCATTTTATGGGCAAATAATTGCTCATAATATTCTCTTATTATTGTTTTTATTTCTGTTGTGTTGGTTATGATCTCTCCTCTTTCATTCTTGATTTTATTTATTTGGGTCTCTTCCTTTTTTCTTTTTGATCAAACTGGCTAGTGGTTTATCAATTTTGTTAATTCTTTCAAAGAACCAGCTTCTGGTTTCATTGATCTGTTCTACTGTTATTTTGGTTTCCATAGCATTAATTTTTGCTTGATTCTTTATTATTTCCTGTCTTCTGCTGGTTTGGGGTTTATTTGCTGTTCTTTTTCCAGCTCCTTAAGGCTTAAGGTTAGGTTTTGTATCAGAGATCTTTCTTCCTTCCTTAGGAAGGCCTGGATTGCTATATACTTTCCTTTATGACCGCCTTTGCTGCATCCCAGGGGTTTTGGGTTGTGGTGTTATCATTTTCAGTGACTTCCATATACTTTTTAATTTCCTCTTTAACTGTTTGGTTAGCCCATTCATTCTTTGGTTGGATGTTTTTCAGTCTCCAAGTATTTGTTACCTTTCCAAGTTTTTTCTTGTGGTTCGAGTTTCATAGCATTGTGGTCTGAAAATATGCACGGTATGATCTTGATCTTTTTGTGCTTACTTACGGCTGATTTGTCCCAGTATAGGGTCTATTCTGGAGAACATTCCATGTGCACTGGGGAAGAATGTATGTTCTGCTGCTTTAGGATGAAATGTTCTGAATATATCTGTTAAATCCATCTGGTCCAGCGTGTCATTCAAAGCCATTGTTTCCTTGTTGATTTTTGGCTTACATTGTCTGTCCATTGCTGTGAGTGGGGTGTTGAAGTCTCCTACCGTTATGGTATTACTATCGGTGAGTTTCTTTATGTTTGTGATTAATTGATTTATATATTTGGGTGCTCCACATTTGGTGCATAATGTTTACAATTGTTAGGACTTCTTGGTGGATAGACCCCTTGATTATGATATAATGCCTTTCTGCATCCCTTGATACAGTCTTTATTTTAAAGTCTAGATTGTCTGATATAAGTAAGGCTACTGCAGCTATGGCTATTCGGGCTTTCTTTCGTTGACCATTAGCATGATGGTTCTCCATCCCCTTACTTTCAATCTGAAGACGTCTAAAGTGGGTCTCTTATAAACAGCATATAGATGGATCTTGTTTTCTTATCCATTATGTTACCCTATGTCTTCTGATTGGAGAATTTAGTCCATTGACTTTTAGAGTGAGTACTGAAAGATAGGAACTTGTTGCCATTTTGATGCTTGTAGAGTTGGAGTTTCTGGTGGTGTTCTCTGTCTTTTCTAATCTTTGTTGCTTTTGGTATTTATTTATGTTATTTTTTACTTACTTATTTTTTATTTATTCATCTTTTCTTCCTTTAGAGAGTCCCCCTTAACATTTCTTGCAGGGCTGGTTTAGTGGTCACAAACTCCTTTAATTTTTGTTTGTCTGGGGAACTTTTTATCTCTCCTTTTATTTTGAATGAATGGCTTGCTGGATAAAGAATTCTTGGCTGCCTATTTTTTTGATTCAGCACATTGAATATATCCTGCCACTCCTTTCTGGCCTGCCAAGTTTCTGTGGATAGGTCTGCTGCAAACCTCATCTGTCTTCTCTTGTATGTTAGGGACTTTTTTCCCCTTGCTGCTTTCATGATTCTCTCCTTGCCTGAGTATTTTGTGAATTTGACTGTGATATGCCTTGTTGATGATCGTTTTTTGCTGAATCTAATGGGGGTCCTTTGTGCTTCCTGGATTTCGATGTCTGTGTCTTTCCCCAGGTTAGGAAAGTTTTCCTCTATGATTTGCTCACATAACTCTTCTACCCCTATTTCTCTCTCTTCCTCTTCTGGGACCCCTATGATTCTGATGTCGTTCCTTTTTAATGAGTCACTGATTTCTCTAATTCTTAAATCGTGCTCTTTTGCCTTAATCTCCCTCTTTTTTTCTGCTTCATTATTTTCTATAAGTTTGTCCTCTATATTGCTGATTCTCTGTCTGCCTCATCCGTCCTTGCCACCGCGGCATCCATCCATGATTATAGCTCAGTTACAGCATTTTTAATTTCATATGAATTTCATTCATATTTTTTACTTCTTTTATCTCTGCAGAAAGGGATTCTAATCTATTTTCGACTCCAGCTAGTATTCTTATTATCGTGATTCTAAATTATGGTTCAGACATCTTGCTTGTATCTGTGTTAGTTAAATCCCTGGCTGTCGTTTCTTCATGCTCTTTCTTTTGGGGTGAATTCATTCATTTTGTCATTTTGTACTTGATCTTAGCCAAAAGGCCGAGAAGCGATCATTTTGTCATTTTGAAGGGAGAAAGGAATTAATGAGGTCGAAAAATTGAAATTAAAAAAAATTAAAATTAAAAAATATTAGAATTAAAAATTAAAAACACACACACACAAAAATCGAATAGATGATGATAGATCCTAGGTGTATTTTCGTCTGGGTGTTGAAAGTGGTTTGACAGATTAGAGAGAAAAAAGGGGGGGGAGAAAATAAAAAAAGGAAATCATTTGAGAATTTTAAAAAAATGAATACACTGAAGTAGACTAAAATGAGATGATGGGGGTAAGTAGAATTTGAAAAAATACACAAAAGTAAAGAATATAGTAGAAAAAATTTAAAAAATTTAATAAAAATTAAAAATAAATATGAATTTTTCTTTTCTGTAATCAAGAAAAAAGAAAAGCAATGAAAAAGAGAAAAAAGATAAAAGAGAAAAAAGACAAAGAAAAAAAGGAAATTGTTTGAAAATTTGAAAAAGTGAATACATTGTAGTAGACTAAAATAAAATGATGGAAGTAAAATAGAATTTGATAAAATTTATGTAAAAGCAAAAAATGTAGTAAAAAATTAAATATATTTTTAATGGAAATTGAAAGCAAAAATGAAGTTTTTCTCTTTCTGCATTCAAGAAGGAAAGAAACGAAGAAGAGAAAAAAAAGGAAAAGAAAGAAAAAAAAGGGAAATTGTTTGAAAATTTGAAAAGGTGAATATACTGAAGTAGACTAAAATAGAATGATGGAAGTAAAATAGAATTTGAAAAAATTTACACTAAAGTAAAAAATATAGTAATAAAAGTTAAAGAAAATATTTTTATTAAAAATTGAAAATAAAAATGAATTTGTTCTCTTTCTGTATTCAAGAAAATGAAAAGAAGTGTAAAAGAGAAAAAGAAAAAAAGAAGAAAGAAAATTGAATAGATGAAGCTGCTAACAGATTGAAGTAGGACTGACGTTACTTCGTATTCCCCTAGAAGTCAGTCTATATAGCGCTTTATAGTCCATAAACTGAGTAAGCGGTAAGGCTTGTGTTCTTGAAGAGCGAAGTTGGCCCAGTTGGGCGGGGCTCAGTGTAAGGGCTCCGCTTTCCACCAGATGGCGCTGCTAGCCTACTGGAGTGGATTGTTGTGGCACTCCTAGGTGCAAATGCGCGTGCACGGGAGTGGTGAAAATGGCGTCCCGTTACCCAGTCTGTTTTCCGGGGTCAGCAATCGCGCACCCATCCTCTGTCTTCAGCTCTTGACCACTCCCTGCTTTTTCACTCTCTGTGACCAGGCCCCAGGCAGTACTGCTGTCTTGAGTTTTGTCTCAGATGCGGCTGTTTTCCCCCGCCCCTTAATTCTGAAGGACTGCAGCGGCTTTGACCCGTTCAGTCCCTCTGCGGGAGGGTCTCACCAAGCAATGGTTGAATGTCGGCTGCACCCAGGAAAGCTTGCGGGACCCTGCTGATGCCGGTGCCCCGAGACTGTGGCCAGGTGCCGGCCCGCCCCAGAAAAAGTTCACGAGATAGTGTAGCAACAGCATTTCAGGGATTATGGAAAATCACAACACACATCTGGCACCAGGCTTCACCCTTAACGACCTTGTTCCAGCACCAGCGAATGTGGCCACCTTCTGGGGTCTGCAGGGACCAGGTGGCTTCAACAGTCTTTACCAAATGTCCTTCCAGCAGTGGAACCACTTTTCCCTGTGTGGCCCGAGAACCTCCCGGAGCCCACTCTGTTCCTGGGGATTCGCCCTTCCCACCAGAGCACCGCCAGGTATGGAGCTGCGGAGTTGCAGCCTTTGCGCTCCCCTTGTTTACAGTCTTAATGGAATTTAAACCCTCTCCTTTCTCCTTTCTCTCTTTTTAGTTTAGTCCCTGCGACTGTTTCCGATGTTCCACTTTCTCTCCAGCTGCTTTTGGGGAGGGGTGCTTTTCCCATATTCTCCCCCCCTCCCCAGTCTCAGTCCTCTCTCTCTGGCTGCAAAAACGGTTCCCTACCTTCCGTGGCTTCTTTCTCCCCTAATTCACCTCTCCGCGCTGCGTACCTGCTGAAATTTCTGGTTCAGGTTGTGCACATTGTTGTGTTAATCCTGCAGTCAGTTTTCTAGGTGTGTAGGATGGCTTAGTATTGGTCTGGCTGTGTTTCATGGACGCGAGACACACAAAACACTTCCATGCTGTTCTGCCATCTTGGCTCCTCCCTCCCCTTATTACACTTTTAAATTAGAAAGACATTCATGAGTGATCATTTGACCTGGTAAAAATATTTTAAAATAAGTTATTTAAGAAATGTCAATTTCAACTTGAGCATTGCAGTGTTTCATTGCGTAAGATAGAGGGGGCCTAAAATATAAAATGGGTGTGTGCTCACCATGTGAATTGATTGCCAAGGACAAAGGAGTGAACAAAGCATTCTGTGATCCTCTCCACCATGGGATTTACAAGCTGGTAGCTTATACACACATTTGTCAAGAAACAATAAACATAAACGTGAAATTGCAATAGTGGTAAATGTTATGAAAAGTAAGTTTGCTGTGAAAGGATATAACAAGAATGCATACTAATGTTAATATCCCTGGTAATAATAATTTTAAAAGATCAAACTTCCCTGAATTTCCCAATGTTTTTGTGAAAAGTCCTACACATCTCCCATATAGCTAGATATTTGTCTACTTAATTGCTCTGATCCAGAATGTAGGAAAATGTCTTTTTCCTAAAGACGTGGAACAGGTATAGCCCTGAACTAGGTCCATAAGTAAGTACCTAGGGAGAATGGAGCTTTATCTTCCTAAGTATTTACATATCAATGAGTAAGGCCCAGATACCAGGAGGAAATGCTAGTCTTAAAAGCTGCAACAAAGAGGGGCACCTGGGTGGCTCAGTTGTTAGGCAGCTGACTTTGGCTCAGGTCATGATCTCCCAGTTCATGGGTTCAAGCTCTGCATCAGGCTCTGTGCTGACAGCTCAGAACCTGGAGCCTGCTTCTAATTCTGTGTTTCCCTCTCTCAGTCTGCCCTTCCCCAGCTCGTGCTCTGTCTTGCTCTCTCTCAAAATTAAATAAGCATTAAAAAAAAAAAAAGTAAAACAAAGAGACCTCTCAGATATCTGCAGAGATTTTATTCACATCTCAAATGGCTGGAGGAGAGGGAAGACCTTTTCAGTGGAGAGAGGACCAGCCACCTTCAACTTTGTGAGCAGATGAAAACTTTTCCTCACGTCTTACTGTGGAACTTCTATTTACTCATGCAGGATAATTCCCATCATTGGTTCAGAGGACTTCACCTGAGGAGTAAAGACTAGGGCAAAGGGGGGGACACACTTATTATTTGCTGTGAAGTATGCAGTGAGTGCATACTTGTATGTGTTTTCAGGATAACATTAATAACTATGAACATTTAACACCCAACGCTAATGCTAAAACTTTGAGAATACTTTATACATGCCCGGAGTGATTACAAGTTGTATACACATATTAAATCACTTAATGCCGGGGCGCCTGGGTGGCTCAGTCGGTTAAGAGGCCGACTTCGGCCCAGGTCATGATCTCGCGGTCCGTGAGTTCGAGCCCCGCGTCGGGCTCTGTACTGACAGCTCAGAGCCTGGAGCCTGTTTCAGATTCTGTGTCTCCCTCTCTCTGACCCTCCCCCGTTCATGCTCTGTCTCTGTCTCAAAAATAAATAAACATTAAAAAAATTAAAAGAGTCGGATGCTCTATAAAAAAAATTAAAAAAAAATCACTTAATGCCTACAGCAATGATTTCAATTAGTTGCCATTATTATCCCCCATTTACATATGAGGAAAATAGAGGCAGAGAGAAGTGAAAAGTCTTGCCTAATTAAAGAAACTGGCTCTAAGTAGTCATTAAAAAAAAAAGAAAAAAAAAAGATTGTGCGAGCGCCTGAGTCGCTCAGAGGGTTAATCGTCAGGCTCTTGATTTTGGCTCAAGTCATGATTTCAGGGTTTGTGAGTTGAGCCTCATGTCAGGCTATGCACTGACAGTGCAAAACATGCCTGAGATTCTCTCTTTCCTGGTATCTCTCCCATCCCCTGCTCAGGTGTGTTCTCTCTCTCTCTAAAAATAAATAAATATTTTTAAAATTAAGGGAAAAAAAAAGATTCTGATTCCCGAGTCCATGCTATTAAAATCCATGGTGTGGATTAAGGACACCTCCCAAAGGAAGTCTCACTTCATTTAAGATCCTTTTATTAAGGACTTAGACAGGTGTCCATGGTTCAGATGCCTCCTGTTGAGGCCACAGGAGTTTGGTGCATTTAGAAAAGAGAGAAAAGGTTGAGAACTGAGGAAGGGAACTACTAATTATTATAGATCTATGACACGTTAGCACTGCATTTTTGTTTTTCAGCGTCCTACTGATAAGGTTCCTATACAAGCATTTTAGCTGTAACACTATATGGATATTCCTGAATAATCTCATATTTTGCTAAATTGCACACTAAAATAACATGGGTTATAAAAAAAAAAGAAAGGAGTTAAGGTTGGAAGCAGACCACTAAAAATTCATGCAATTCTATAACTGTAGGGACTTAAAGAGAGAGAGACAGAGACAGAGAGAGAGAATCCAAATAAATACAGTAGCACAGGTAGCTCCCCGCTGGCATTCATAGGCAGCATCACATCCTTCATAGCCTTAAAACTTGAATTCCTCTTTGTCCACCAAATGTGGATCCTTGAAGTGATTCACTTCCAAAACCATAAGATACCAGATATGCACTACTTTCTCATCATTTTTAAAATTAAAAAAAAAATTGTAATGTTTATTTTTGAGAGAGAGAGAGAGCGCACAGGGGAGGGGCAGAGAGAGAGGGAGACACAGAATCAGAAACAGGCTCCAGGCTCCGAGCCATCAGCCCAGAGCCCGACGCGGGGCTCGAACTCACGTACCGCGAGATCGTGACCTGGCTGAAGTAGGACGCTTAACCGACTGCGCCACCCAGGTGCCCCCAAAGTTAATTTTTAAAATTTAATTTTGTTAGCTCTGAATTTAGAAATGTCCATGCATCTTTTTTTTTTAATTTTTTAAATGTTTGTTTATTTTTGAGAGAGGGAGAGAGAAAGGGAGAGCGCGTTCAAGTATGGGAGGGGCAGAGAGACAGGGAGGGAGACACAGAATCCAAAGCAGGCTCCAGGCTCTGAGCTGTCAGCAAAGAGCCCAACATGCGGGGCTCAAACCCACCAACCGGAATATCATGACCTGAGCTTAACCAACTCAACCATCCAGGTGCCCCCATTATTTTTTTTAATATGGAGGGAAGGTTTTCACATTTTCTTCATCAGTGCTCTCAACTTCTCACAATAATCTAGCATAGCAGACTCAAAGGACATCTTAAAGCAATAAACTAGCTACTATTTCCACCAAACAAAGGGAGTTCTGTACATTTTTTTAACTTATACTTAAGGATATCCTTTTTATCTTTCATATTTGCCTTTTCTTTGTGATAAAGCTTGTCAGCTGCAGCTTTAAAACATTAATGTAACTGAACAAATTACATATAAAACAACTTGACTTCTAAATTATACTAATATTGGGGCACCTGGGTGGCGCAGTCGGTTAAGCGTCCGACTTCAGCCAGGTCACGATCTCGCGGTCCGGGAGTTCGAGTCCCGCGTCGGGCTCTGGGCTGATGGCTCAGAGCCTGGAGCCTGTTTCCGATTCTGTGTCTCCCTGTCTCTCTGCCCCTCCCCCGTTCATGCTCTGTCTCTCTCTGTCCCAAAAATAAATAAAAATGTTGAAAAAAAAATTTTTAAATAAATTATACTAGTATTATTTCCTATTCGCTGGTCATGTATGAGATGATTTGCACTAGGGTGATGCATTACTGGCAGAATCGGCTGGATTCAGAATAAGTATTAAATGTTTGACTTAGTCATTTTTGAATTAATTTATGTCTTAAGAAATATCAAGCTTTAAAATTTTTATGACTGGCAGTTTATTTTCCAGATAAAATTTATATCATTACTTTGTAATGGATCTTTCCTTAGCCGGATGGGAGCTGTTATAAACAATTTCAGTCTTTGTCTTCATTCTTCACACTGCAACTTACTTTTCCTTGTGCACAGAGATAAATTAAGTGTTCACGTCTATTTTTTCACTCGTAAATTGAGGAGGTTAGAATTGAAAGGTATCTTCTATATCTTGGCCAAATCTGGACAAAGTTTAGGAGAGGTATTTAATTTTTTGAACTCACATTCTTTAGGAAAAAGTTGTCTAAATTATATATGCATATTATGGACACATAGTCTGAAAAATAAAATCATGAAGTCTCCTTCTGACCAATTTGCTTAAAACAATGTAAAGATATATTACTGCAATTAGCCTATAATTTACATTCTGTACCATGACTTTTTACTTCATAGACAGAATTTTTTTTTTTTTAATTATCACTTATTGGATGAACCACAAGAAACAAAAATATGTAAAAAAAAAAAAAAGTTCCTGAACTTTCTGGGCTATTTTTGTAAAATTTTTTAGAGTTTATTCATTTTTTGGGAGACGGAAACGGAGACAGAACATGAGTAGGGGAGAGGCAGAGAGAGGGAGACACAGAATCCAAAGCAGGCTCCAGGCTCTGAGCTGTCAACACAGGGCCTGAAGCAGGCCTGAACTCCAACTGCGAAATCATGATCTGAGCCAAAGTTGGATGCTTAACTGACTGAGCCACCAAATGCCCCCATTATTTATTTATTTATTTATTTATTTATTTATTGGCATGGGATATATTGTTAAGGACATCTCACAGTTTGTATGTTTACTCCTAAATTAAAATGTAAAATATGCAGGAATATTCTGACCTTTTCTTGATTAAAATGCTGACATATTCTTTAATCTACAGCCCTTCTCACAATGCTGAGATTTCTCAAAGCACAAATAAGGAATTGTATATCCCAGAGAGTAAAAAATGCAATAGTGCTGCAAACATCTACAGTGTAACATGCATGAGACGCATACTATGAAAATGCATGCAAACTTTTTACTGTCCTTTTCAATCACACTACACATCATTTGACATATTCACTAAATGTCATTTAATTATAAATAATGAAAAGCAAAGAAGTATTCATAGTCACTATTTCAGAATATATTGCTTCTCACTTGATAAAACATTTAAGTATTTTGGTTTGACCAAAGCATTTATAATATATAAAACAAATAAATAATGTGGAATTTCTATTAATACAAGGAAAGGAAATTAGATATACTCTACATAATATGATGGTGCCTACTATATTATGCCAAAGGTTACACAAATGATTTAAATCTAATGTTAACATTTCATTGAGACTATGGATTTTTACATATTCAAATATTTCTCCAAAAATTTTGTTTTAGTTTAATGAAATGTTATAATGAAGCATTTGCTAGATATTTCTTAGAGGAAGAAAGTACTGTAAATGAGTACATTATGTTGTCATTGTCATTGATACTGAAAAAATAATCATCTACATAAGAAGGTGGCCAGAATCAGTTTGTTACTTTGTCTTGTTTGCTACTTTTTATATCATAATTTATTATTCATGTAGCCAGTAGCACTTAGCTCAGGTATATAAGTTTAGCAAATCTCCCCCACAGGGTTTAGAAGTTCCTATTGTAAGGGAGCACCTGGATGGCTCAGTCAGTCGTGTCTGACTTCCGCTCAGGTCATGATCTCATGGTTCGTGAGTTCAAGCCCCGTTCATGGTTCAACCACCAGTGCAGAGCCTGCTTCAGATTCTCTCTCTCTCCCTCTCAATCTGTCCCTTCCCCACTTGTGTTCTCACTCTCTCTGAATGAATGAATGAATGAATGAATGAATAAATAAATAAACAACAAAAAAAGAAGTTCCTATCATGAGTTATCATAGAGCTTAGCATATCTCTCTCACAGTCTGTTCTTTATTATGATTATGAATTTGTCTTTCTTTCTCTTTAGAATCTTAGCTTCCAGATGGTAATGAAAATGCCTAAATTTTCTGATCATTGTATTATAATCCTCTCTGACGCTCAAAAAGTTCTCTCTCTCTCTTTTTTTTTTTTTCTTAGAATAGCATCTAGATGGATATGTATAGATGTATGGAGATAGTTATTACAGTGGAAAAGAGTGTTGACCCTGGGATCATAGCTGCAGGTTTCACATGTTGGCTCCAGTACAACTGTTTACTGTGATCCTTGTCAGGGTACTTAACTTTTTTTTTTTTTAAATTTTTTTTTTCAAGGTTTTTTATTTATTTTTGGGACAGAGAGAGACAGAGCATGAACGGGGGAGGCGCAGAGAGACAGGGAGACACAGAATCGGAAACAGGCTCCAGGCTCCGAGCCATCAGCCCAGAGCCCGACGCGGGGCTCGAACTCACGGACCGCGAGATCGTGACCTGGCTGAAGTCGGACGCTTAACCGACTGCGCCACCCAGGCGCCCCAGTACTTAACTTTTTTATGAACTGAATTTTCTCATTTGTAAATAGGCGTAATAATAGTATGGACCTCATTTGGTCTTTGCAAAGTTTAAATAAGGTGAGAATCATGTAAATAGTTATATTTTCTGAACTATAGTAAGTATTTAGTAAATGTTTCTGCATCCCAGTATTCATGTTAGTATTATTTGTGACTCTTGTATTTGTTTTAAGCTTTCGACTCTTGTCTTACAGCTATGAGAGTTCACAATTTTACACATTCCTCAGCTGTTAATGACTCACAAATTAAGACCTTACTCTTGTTCTCCATATCATTTATCCAAAAGCTTATTTGACATTCCCAGTTAATATACTTTACTCAGGGATCGAGATTCATCACCTCTGCTCTCCAAATAAAACTATTCTTTTCTGGGGCGCCTGGGTGACTCAGTGGGTTAAGCGTCCGACTTCCCTCAGGTCATGATCTTGCAATCCGTGAGCTGGAGCCCCACATCGGGCCCTGTGGTGATAGCTCAGAGCACGGAGCCTGCTTCGGATTTGGTGTCTCCCTCTCTCTGCCCCTCCCCCTCTCATGCTCTATCTTTCTCTCTCTGTCAAAAATAAATTAAAAAAAATTCTTTTTTGTTTTTCTTTTTAATTTAAATTCAAGTTAGTTAACATACAGTGTAGTATTGGTTTCAGGAACAGAACCCAGTGGTTCATCACTCACATATAACACCCAGTCCTCATCTCAACAACTGCCCTCCTTAATGCCCATCACCCATTTAGCCCATCCCCCGCCCACCTCCCCTCCAGCATCCCTCAGTTTGTTCTCTGTATCTAAGAGTCTCTTAAAGATTGCTTACTCTCTGTTTTTATCTTATTTTTCCTTCCCTTCCCTTCCCCATCTGTTGTGTGTCTTAAATTCCACAGATGAGTGAATCACATGACTGACTTTCTCCAACTGACTTATTTCACTTAGCAAATAAACACATTCTTAATCCTGGCTTGTCTAACTTCTGAAATGGCTGTGCCACCTACATAGAAGTCCAAATAAACACGCAAGTTTGTCTTATCCCCATCTACCATATCTAATGAATTAAAAAAAACCTTGGGTTTTTTCCTTCAAAACATAGCTCATATTCTTTTATTTATCTCCCTATTCTGCTTTGTCCAAGCCACCACCATCCCTCACCTGGACAACCTTATTTAAGTCATAATTGTTTTTCTTGCTTTTTATTTTTGAATATCCTGTAATTATTCAACAATTAATGATACTAAACAGAGATATTTTAAACATATAAAAAATATTTCAATCAGTTCCTGCTTGTAACCTTCGTTGGGTTCCCACAGCAGTTTGGATAAAACCCAAACGTCCTTGAGCCTTCAGAGCCCTCCCAGACTTGGCCTTTGCTTACCATCTGATTGCATATCTTACAGTTTCTCTCCAACTTATTAAGAACTAGCCATTCTGATCTGCCAGCTCCCAGAACAGACCAAACCTTTCTACTAGCTATTCTCTATGTCACTTTTTTAAATTTATTTATTTAAAAAAAATTTTTTTTAGCGTTTATTTTTGAGACAGAGAGAGACAGAGCATGAATAGGGGAGGGTCAGAGAGAGGGAGACACAGAATCTGAAACAGGCTCCAGGCTCTGAGCTGTCAGCACAGAGCCCGATGCGGGGCTTGAACTCACTGACTGCGAGATCATGACCCGAGCCGAAGTCGGCCGCTTAACCGACTGAGCCACCCAGGCACCCCTATGTCACTTTTGTTTAATGTTTATTTATTATTGGGGGGGAGGGGCAGAGAGAGAGGGAGACAGAGGATCGAAAGCAGGGTCTGCACTGACAGCAGGGAACCTGATGCAGGGCTTGAACTCACACACTATGAGATAATGACCTGAGCTAAAGTCGGGGACTCAACCGGGTGCCCCTAGGTCACTCTTTATATGTTCCCAGAACATAGTCAATACTCAATAAATAACCATTCAATAAGTATTTACTCATAGTCTAACAGAAAAAAGGTAAAAGTGAATATTTTATTGAAAATATAGTGATCGAGGCAGTAAGTATTATATAAGTGAGATTACAACCCAGGAAGAAAATATACACAATTTTATATCCAAGAAAACCCAAAATATGTAAAAAAAAAAATTAAAAATCAGAAATTCAGTTGGTATTGTAGATTTTTGCATACGCACACTTCTCCCAGTCTTTGAAAAGTGAAATAGATATTAAGGAGATACTAATTTTTTAAAAAAATTAAGAAAGAAATAGAAATGCAAGGAAGGCATGCACACACTTTTTAAAAACAATAGAGATCATATCTCATTTTGAAGCATCTATAAAACTTGATTAAATTTTATCAAGTATTTCATGAAATTATAAGTTAACTCTAAATAGCAACAATCTTTCAAATTATTCTCTGTTCAAAATATAGCATAACTGGATTAAATTACAAAAATTGAAAAAAATAGTTAATGAATTTAGTATTTCTAAGTAAATTCTAAATTTAAAATCTAAAAAAATCTAAAAATTAGATTTATTCCATGAAACAAGAGTTTCCTGATAAAAATCCTTTTTTTTTTTTTTTTTTTTAATTTTTTTTTTCAACGTTTATTTATTTTTGGGACAGAGAGAGACAGAGCATGAACGGGCGAGGGGCAGAGAGAGAGGGAGACACAGAATCGGAAACAGGCTCCAGGCTCTGAGCCATCAGCCCAGAGCCCGACGCGGGGCTCGAACTCCCGGACCGCGAGATCGTGACCTGGCTGAAGTCGGACGCTTAACCGACTGCGCCACCCAGGCGCCCCATGATAAAAATCCTTTAATGTCACAACAAGTTGGCAAGAAAATCACATGGTAATTCTAATGAAAGATCAAAGTTATTTTACATATTTAGCTCTCATGTCTGATTTTAATCATTTTCTAAAAATAAAAGTTTACCATCTCACTTTAACATAAGCAATCTGCTAAAATGAAATATATTTAGAGAAACTATTACTTAAAAATTATCATTCTATACTATCACTCTTATTTAATATTATAATGACTGGTATGAGATTATTGATACAATACAAAATAAAACTAGGGATTATCTTAAATAACCAAGGTTACCTATCTTCATGGAGGAAGAGATTCAAAAGATAAATTATTAAAATTAATAGCTTCTACTTCAATATAAACAATATTAGCCAGAGAAATTGTTTGCCCTTCTCCTTTCAATTTATATTAAATTAACCAAAGGTATATACAAATTAGAGTGAACCTGTATCTGTAACAGAAACAAGGACTGCATACACACAAACACACAGTATGGGCTCAAAAACAACATCTAAAACAAAAAGACAAGTGCTTCCAAATCTAGATGATAAACAAAGCCATCTGGAGAGTTTCACAAAAATACAGCAGAACGGGGCATGTGGGTGGCTTAGGTGGGCAAGCATCTTCAGCCCAGGTCATGATCTCACAGTTCATGAGTTCAAGCCCCATGTCAAACTCTGTGCACACAGTGCAGAGCCTGCTTGGGATTCTCCTCTTCCCCCTCTCTCTCTGCCCCTCCCCTGTTCATGCTCTCCCTCTGCCATTCAAATAAACAAACAAACTTAAAAAAAATACAGTAGAACTAGAATGTATTTTATTTTGTTTGTCTCATTTATTATCAGACAATTTTGGTAATGGTTAGTATAAAGAGAAACATGATTGAGGGAAACATCAATTCTATTGCAATTAGCAATCTAAAAACAAACAAACAAACAAACAAAAATGGTCAACAAAGTAAACCCAGAATTAATTTTCTAACACTCATAACATGAAGTGATATGGGATGTTAGAATAATAAATTTATGGTGCAACTATTGGAGGGAAAGCAAAACTTATTCCACGGCACGTTCTTCAGAGAGCCTGGTACGAATGTCACCATGGCATTGATCTCCTGTGGTACAATTTTTTTCTTCCTCCTTATATTTCATGTGGTCAAATATTGTTTTTCCCAGCTGACCCATAGATGATAGCTTCATCTGAGAATGGCAGCATATCACTACTATCATATTATAAAATTACCATGACAAATACAAATATTAAGTGTTGACAAAAAGGCAATTTTGCTGTTTCCTCCTTTTTCATTAATTATATAGCACATGGATCCTTAATCTTTAATTATTAAACTACAATAAATTTAAGTTTCTCTGTCTTGTTTCAACTCTCTTAAAAGATTTCGAGTAAATAACTGACAAAATTGAGCCTGATGAGTCATTACAGGGCACAAACAAATTCTTCACTCATTCCAATCTGCTCTCCTCAAAATTATGAGATTACATAAAGTGATTACATAGTTTAAAAGAAAGTCATCAATTTAAGAAATAAAAATAAGATCCTTCAGATAAACAGTTACTAAAAAAGAGTAAAGTTAATATCTAGTATCCCTTTTCTCATTAAGATGTGAGAGAATATAAAATCCACAAATCTGAAATCAGTGTTAGTTTGAAATTGATCTCATAATTGCCACATTTGAAATGTGTCACAGGCATTAAAAAGCAAGTTAAATAATACAGAATAGTAAATCAGAGAATATGACAAGACATTTGAAAAATTCTTAGAGAACTCTAAAAGAATACAAATGTTATACAAGAAAAAATAAGAGAGTGGCACCTGGGTGGCTCAGTCAGTTAAGCGACTGACTCTTGGTTTTGGCTCCGGTCGTGATCACGTGGTTTGTTGGATCGTTCGCCACATTGGGTTATGCACTGACAGCACAGATCCTGCTTGAGATTCTCTCTCTCCCTCTTTCTCTGCCCCTTCCCCAAATAAATAAATAAACTTAAAAAAATTTAAAAAAATGAGATAACAGGTTGAAGGAGGAGCCCTTCATCTATCAATTCACCATATATGAAGAAAAAGATCACAGGAATAAAAAGAGTAATTGAAATACAGAATAAAACTTCACTAGCACTTCTACTTTGGAAGTAGAAATGCTGGAAGTAATGGAAGAACATAGGAAAATCACTAGCAAGAAGACACCTTGCCCATTTGAACTTTTAATAAATTTGGAGGATAGATCTGGAAGTTTTAGTAAATGTTAGAAATAACTCCAGATTCATTTAAGGGAAGCTGGTAGAGGATCAGCAATCCTTAGAATTTGGAACTATGAAAAGAAATATGTAACTATATGTGAAGATGGATGTTAACTAGATTTATTATAGTGACCATTTCATAATATATACAAGTATCTGAAAATATCTGAAAATAACAATGTTGTATCTCAATTATATCTCAATTAAAAAATCAAGTAAAAAAGTTTAAGCAAGTTTTCTGAGCAAAATAACATTGCTAGTTTTTCTTAAAATACTATATCAGCACCAAAATTTTAACATATACTTACTTAAAAAATTTTTTTAATGTTTATTTATTTTTGAGAGACAGAATGAAAATAGGGGAGGGAAAGAGAGAGAGGGAGACACAGAATCCAAAGCAGGCTCCAGGTTCTGAGCTGTCAGCACAGAGCCCAATGTGGGGCTTGAACTCACAAACCATGAGATCATGACCTGAGCTGAAGTCACACGCTTAACCCACTGAGCCTAACCCACTGGGCCACCCAGGTGCCCCAAGCAGATACTTATTTAATGCTTACCACACACCTGCAAATGTATTAATCCCTTAAGCTACAGTAGTAAGCAAGATATGACCTTTGTTTTAGAATCAAGGGAAAGCTTACGATTTTGTGAAGTGTACAAACAAGTAAATAAATTGCTATGCCAATTAACAGCTGTGTAATCTTCAATAAGTTACTTAACTTCTCTATGCCATTTCCTCACTTGTAAAATGAAATGATTTAGTTTCCACTTGTGATGGTTTGACTATTGTCAACTTGGCATCATTAACACTTCTTTCCAAGGTCTCCTCTGCATTTCCCTAACTCCCCTTCCCCTTATGTTTCCTTTGCCGAGGATAGACACTTGTGAGCTTTGGTAGACGGAAGAGCAGGAGAAGCGATTGTTCTCTGGAGGCTGTCACAACCAAAAAAATGAATAAATGGGAGCTTTCACTGCATCGTTTCAAGAGTCCTAGGGATCTACCTGCTTGGCTGTTGCACATTCAATTAGTGAGAGTTTCACGTCGGATCTTTAGTGCCGTAGCTGTTTCCAAGACAGTTCTTGGGAGCTTCTGGCTGAGATATCTGGTAGCTTACCTAAAATTTCTTATCGGGTTCCTTAACCTTCAGAATCATCTTTCATGATCTTCCTTCTTGTTCTTCTAACATTCTTGTCAGCCTTTAATACTTATATTAACTCTTTGATACCTGTAAAACTTAACGTGGCTTCTGTTTGCTCTTGGATTTTAGATGGCTATAGTTTTGGTAATAAGAATGAGGTTGATTTCCCACTTCTAACGCATATGTGTGTTATCAAAACAGCTGTGCTATGTAAAAATTTCTGCTTATCAGTCCAATCAGCATGATTTAGACCAGCCTCCCAATAGCTACACACTGGGTGTTGGGGACTATAGAGATTCATTCTGGCAAAGAGACTATATTTGGAGCAGTAACTATGACTGTCAACAACATGGGATGGTTCGTGATAACTCATTAATGTTCTCTTAGATGTCTTAGCTTCTGCACTGTCCAAATAAGCAAGCTCAACAGGGATGTGATGGGATTCTTCACTGCTCCATTTTTAATAGCTTTAATTGTGGCATTAAGTTTGCTAATCCTTCTAGAAATATGATATGGCTTTGGTTTAATATTTTGAAGAGAGAGACAAGTTTAAGGGCTTCACTTGGCCCTTCCTACTGTAATAACCCCTGACTCCATTTACTAGGGTCCAACACATGTGTTCTGCCCATCCTTATTTCATCTACATCTTCAAAAACAAGAGAAAAAACACAAGCCAGGTTTGTGGACGTAATGAGTTCACTCTGAGAGAGATCTGAGCCCAAACTAGATTATGATGTTTAGATACATTTACATGGTAAGGAAAATATACAAGTGAAATCTTTAAAAATATGAATCAAGATGCACTTTGGTCTCCTAGAGATAGCATCCACTCACAGCCAGTGTAGAGTAATCCCTTAAAATACTGGTAGATGGCTATCAATAGATACCTTTGGAAATGGAGAGAAAGATTTTCAGTATGAGTGGGTTTTTTTAACATTTGAAAGTACTTTGGTTAAAGTATTAGAAATGTATATGTACAGCTTTTCCTTATATTTTAAACCTGGCAATCAAAAAAAAAATAAAACTTTCATATATATATGTGTGTGTGTGTGTGTGTGTGTGTGTGTGTGTGTATATGGAAGTCATGAGATTAACATTCACAAATTAAGAGAATATAAGGTAGTTTACCTCTCCAAAAGTCCAACACTTACTATTAAAATTGGCTTAAAAATAAATTTAAAAATTTAAATAATGTAAAAATGTAATAATGTAAAAAATAAAAATTTAAAAAACGTAAACATTTAAAACTAAGCACATAGATGTTATTTAGCTTGTTTTCAGAAAGAGTGTGATAAAACCCAGGCAAGCTGATCAAGGAAAAAGTATAAACAATGAGAAGACACAAATTACCGATATCAAGAGGAGATAGGGAGCACGTGATAGACGAAATGTGGTTTATCTATGAAATTTAGTTAGGCTAGCATTTGAAAATTATTCTCTAATAAAGTAAGAGACAAAAGGAGAAAAGTAATAGGATTTATTTTCAAAAAACTTTTAAAGCCACTGTTATGAAAAAAAATTATCACCCCGTCAGGAATGGAAAATAATGTCTTAAATTTGGTAGAACATCTCCAGAAACCTGGAGCAAGCATTAATATTTCATGATGAAATGCTTTCTTGCTCAGGAGGAGAGCAGCCATGTCTGCCTTCTGTTTCTATTTAACATTGTGTGAGGTGTCTTAATCAATATAGTAAAGCAAGAATAATAAATAGAAACCACAAAAATAGGGAAGAAAGAAGTAACTTTTTTATAGATAAAATGGTTGTTTTATAGAAAATCTAGTGGAATCCTACAAAAAGAATACTAGAACTAAACACTTTCAGCAAAGTCATGGAACAAAAGGCCAATATAAAATATCAATTGTATTTAAAAACTACAACACATTGCTTAAATTAATACAAGAATATTTTATTTTAGTAAACACATATTATTTCATTATAAAATCTGTCTTTGGAATTCTCCCTTCAATGAAATCTAACTTACCTGTTATTAGTTTAAACACACTACAGCTTAAAAAATATGAACTATTTTGTGTTCATATATTAGCAGTATCATCCTTATGAAGATGTCAAGTCTCCACAACTCATCTATAGATTCAGCAAAATTCCAAGAATCCCAGAAGCCTTTTTGTAGAAACAAACAGGTCAAATGTGTTGATAGGAATGCACTCACGGTGGATTTGGCATTGGTGAGTGTGCAAGAAACCCACCATCAACAGCGGCCTAAAGTGAATGAGTTTGAAATAACATAACATCCATAATGGAAGGAGTGTGAAGTTTTAAGGAAGTAGATATGTTGCAACGAAAATATTATGTGAAACCTTCAGAATCCTGCAACGCTGCCCTAGGAATATAACATAAAGGAGGACTTAGGACATGTATTAAGAAGTTATTTGTAAGAAGAAGCATCCTTGAATAGCTCTGCAGTGACTGTTCTCTATATTTAAGAGATTATGCTATGATGTTATAAGGGGTGCTGTAACGGATTTGCATTTCCTGATATCAATAGAAATAATGAAATCTTACAGTTGTAAATGGTAGGTAGTGGTGCCTAACAGCCGGTGACAAAGTAGTTACAGGCAGCCACATCAAGCTATGGGATGAAAAGGTAATCGAGAGTGTTTTGAGACCTGCAGGGATTTGTGGTAATGGTTAAATGGTTATTGGATTTGTAGTAATGGAATAGCTTGCTATATTATGGTGCAAATTTTTTATGCCTAGTGGGAAGAAAATTAACTTGTATCATCAATTGGACATTCATGCTCTCTTATCCAGCCTGCATACTTCGGTAAGTTTACTCAATGATATCCTACATTAAAGGGAGGCAAGAAATGTTTAAGGAAGGACCCTACAGTGCTGTAATAGTTATACACCATGACTCATCCCCAGAGCTTTCCTCAGAGGAAACTGCTGTCACTTACTAAGGCCCTGTGCATTGTGAAAAGTGAATTGCTCATCCTTTCTGAGAGTTATAAGCTACTGCCTTTTAAGACACACATACCTCTGAAGACCAGAAACCTCACTTTCTACCACTTAAGATGGGGCAGAAAAGATGCCTCTGGTAAAATCCATCTCATTGTGGGTTTACAGAGACTGTAGAGCATCCTACAATTATTTCACTTGGCTCAGAACAAAGAATGGAAGTAGAGAATCTTAGTAACTGACCAAATCCTTGTCCTACTAACTTTACTTAGAGAATCAAGAAACAGTTAAGGAAGAATTCCTGAATAACCACCCCTCCCTCTGATTCCTTAACTCCCAAATGAATAAACTAAAAGCGATACTATATACCTGGGGTGTCATGCAGTGATTCGAATCATTAGAGAATACTTGGAATTTGCAAGAACAGTGATTATAACAAAGCTGTTATACAAATGAGGTTAAGATGTCCTCTGTATATTGGCCCCTAAGGTATTAACTTCTATGTGTAGGCTGATATTTGTTATCTCAAAAGCCTGCCAGTGACAAACTCAAATTTTGGTATATCCAATTATTTTAAACATAGCACAAATAAGCAGATCTTTGGCCATTTAGAGCTTGCCTGCTTTGTGTATCCTGGAAAACTCCCCCACATGTGTTAGTCATAAGTTAGATAAGAGACCCATATCTGTAAAGTTCCCAAGCCACTGCTGCCCTTTGGAGTTCTCTATCCAAGAGTCCACCATGGTAAAAACAAACAAACAGACAAACAAAAACACAAAACACAAAAAACAAGAATGCCCACTCAGCTGCTAACAGACACCACCTAGATATATAACTCCCATCTTTGATTCCCCTCTGTCCTGGACTTCCCTTACTATTCTCCCCTCTGGGTAGTAAGCCCAGAACTTTAGACTCTGGATTGTCTCATATGAGGGACTTGCCTCACAAGGAGGCTGTATGCTGTCATTACATAAACATGGGCTTTTATTTCCCATTCTTCCCCGCGCATCTAAGCCAAGAAGTATTCAGACCACTTCATGTCAAAACATTCCCCAAATAAAGCTTTGTGTCACACTGTAATCTCATGATCATATTTTTCCCCTTATCTCCTCAAATTCCTAAACTTCTTACAATAGCCACATTCAAGTTTTCTATTTGTCCAGTACAAAAGGCACATGTTCCTTGAAGAATGTTAGTTATAGCAAAATTAATCAAGTAATAATGCCAGTTACAACTGTATTTCTGGATGTAGTATCTTTACTGGAGCAAATAAAGATTATGTAACTGGTATGCAGACATTGATTAAGCTCATGATTTTAATTATATTCCTATCAACAAAAAAGTGGGAGCAATTTGCCTTCATGTGGCAGGATGGCCACTTTCACTGTCTTTCATCTTGATCTAGCAAAACCCTGGCCTTTGCTATAGTCAAGGATGATATTGATTTTCTTACCATCTGGCAGAACATTAACGTGGTGCTGCTGAGCAGGATGCAGAAATCAGCCTAGATACCCTTTTAACTTATATGAATGTTGGAGAATGGAAAGTAAACCCCATGTATGTGTAAGAACCTCATACAGCAATGAGGTTTCTAGATTTCCATGAAGACACAATTCGTTTAAGAAAAATAAGGTTTGTTGTACCTCCTGATACCTAAAACAGAGAAAGGATATGATTTTTGATGGGATATTTTTGATTTAATTCAACGAGAAGATATTTGAGGATGCTATTCTTACCCATCTTCTAGGTAAACTCAAGAGTATATGGTGACAAGTCTAGGCATCCCCACTTTTTCCCCCAGCCAGCCGATGGTCCTGATGTCTGTGATGCAACATGGAGCTTCTGAAAATAGGGAAATTTAGCTCAAACCCTTAAAGCTTTCATGTAATACAAACCAACATTTTTCCATTTCAAAAGTAGCTTCTGGTTTGCTGCTGTGTTTCAGTAAAGACTGGAAACATGTCCAAGGGACACCAGTAACAATGCAAGCTAAATTTCCCATCATAAAGTGGGTTTTAGCTAATCTACAGTATCATGAAATTAGTCATGCACAGCAGCAATCTGTTGTAAAATTGAAATAGTCCATGCAACACCAGGCACAAACTTCACCACTGTTGGCCTAGACTTTCATGGTCTCTGCTCCTGCTAGTTTGCCAACCTTCCCTCAACCCACATACCTAGGGAAATTCAATACAATCAGGTAATTGATAACAACAACAAAAAAATAATAAGCCTGGTTTAGTGATGGATCTGCACGTGTGCTGGCACGAGATGGAAATGTCCGACTGGTGCAATATTCACCCAGTAAGAAGTGAGGAGCGTCTCTGAGAGATAATGGAGAAAGAAATGTCTTCCAGTAGCCGAATTTCATGGAGAACCTTTAGTTGCTTACATTCTTTGGGATGATAGATAGTTTTAAGTATGAGTCCGCATTGATTCACTATCAGTGGCTAAGCGTTTTTCAGCTGAATAGAAACTAGGGAGATTGGTGACAAGGATGTCTTAGTGGGAGACATGATAGATGACCAGTGTGAGGATATTCAATCTGTACAGTCAGTTGCCAACTTTCTATCACTACCAACCACATCTTAGGACTGAACTGCACTTCAGAGGAGAAGCCAGAAACTGCATTTCCAAGGACAGTTTTCCCTTTTTAATATTCCATATGAAAGTGGAACACACATCAGGTTTGGGAGGTGGAAGGAAGAGAGAGAATTACTATCCAGCGATTACATGGTCAGACAAATGGGTAACTACAAAATATACAGTGGCTTCTCTGGTCAATAGTTTCTTTCTTTTTTTTTTTTTATGTTTGTTTATTTTTGAGAGGGAGAGACAGAGTATGAGCAGGAGAGGGGCAGAGAGAGAGGGAGACACAGGCTCCAGGCTCTGAGCTGTCAGTACAGAGTCCAACACGGGGCTGGAACTCACAAACTGCGAGATCATGACCTGAGCCAAAGTCAGGTGCTGAACCGACTGAACCACCCAGGTGCCCCTCTGGTCAACAGTTTCTAGAGACTTCTGAGAATTTGCAAATCACCCTTTTCTGTTCATTAATCTGAGGTTATCAGTGACTTTCTTCCTAAACTATTAAGTTCCCAACCATATTCATATTTCTTTAGGTCCTAATTCCTGTATTAAATTCATTAGAACATAGAGTAGCACTGTGTTCCTAACGAAACACACTTGATAGAAATTTGGTACTGGAAGCAGTTCCAGAGAAACAGAACTTTGAGGATGAGATCTTGAAGTTTGTTTTCTGATGTATAAAAGGATCACTTTCAGAAGTATGTGGGAGACCAGTAGCCCACGAAATGCTTTGATAAAACGTTACGTGTTACCTTTAGTGCATATTCCCTGGAGTTGAAGACCCAGAGGAAGCAAGGCTTTGGGAGATGAGGTAGCTTCTTCAATAGAATATTTCAGGGAAAATATAAAGACAAAGATTATGAAATGAAATGACTTTTCTGCTTCTATCCATGCTTAAAAATTTGGAGAAAGTAAATTATTAGCTTGAGGCTTCAAATTCCCAGCTTAAGGCCTAGATAAGGAATCAGAAATCTTCTTTGACAAGGAAAAATATGTATATGTATATATACATATATATATGTATATGTATATGTATATGTATATGTATATGTATATATACCTGCAGGATAGAGATTTCTAAAAACTCAGTCTGATCTAGCTGGAATTTGAGTTACATACAAATTGAAATCAAAGTGTTGTAAGTTCTGTAAAGATAATGCTAGAGCACAGATTAAGAAAAAATGGGAGACTCAAATGGACACAATTTGCCAGATGCTCATGAAGTTGCATACCCTGAACCCTCACATTCAGCCAAGCTTATCTTGCCAACAGAAGCAGCCATATCTAAGAAGGTTATAATATTTGTTTGCTTCAAAACTCTATCAAGACTTCATGTAAGTTAGTTCCCTTGCAATGTTCTCAGGACATATTCTGCCAAATTTCTTTAATTCTAGTCTAGAAGCATAATTTATAAGTAGTTTCAAATCTTGACACTCCCCAGTAGACTGAATACTGTCTTACAAGAAGGAGTTATCACATATACCAAAAGAATTATAGAATATATATATAGAATATCTATCTATATAGAATATATATATAGAATATATTCTATAAATATAGAATATATATATATATATATATATATACATATATTCTAAAACTATTAGATGAAAGTAGATAAAAGTTAATGCATGATCAGGCTGGATTTATTTTTATGGGTGCACTGACCATAGGTCCTGAACCCGCTATATTCTTCAAGCAGCTGAGAAGTTTGCTCAATCACCTGAAATCTGGGCTCAACAGTGACCTATATTAAGGAAAGTTTATATGTCAAATTTTTCTTGTTAAAATGCCAGGGATGCAATGTAGAAGCTTAGAGAAATAGAAATGATACTATGAATTTATTCTGTTCAATCTTTTCTCCTACTTTCTATCTATGTCTCTGGGAAAGTCCAGAAACTCCCACCATTAATAAGCATTTGAGAAACATTTTGATGCAAAGGATACAACCATCTTTGAAAGGGTTGGTAATGTCAGTTCTTTTGGCCAGAACAATGTAGATAAATAAGTCTCTTCCAAAGGGCTCCCTGAATTCAATGCTATTGATGAAGTTCTGCACAAGCAGAGGTCAGCTGGTTGCACTTAGCTACTGGATACAAAGAGCATATAGTTGTACTAATGAGTAGTAGGACAAGAACAATAACTAGAATTATTTGTCCCCAAAGAGACTTTTGGGACTGAAATGGAAATGTATCCTGCTCAAACCTCACTTGATAATTAAAGTCTCACTGCATGATTAAAATCTACTAGGAATGGTCCATAGACACCAGACTTTCATCACTCTCAAAGAGTTTGTTCATAAAGTTTTCAGATATGAGTCAGTTCACAGACAAATGCTTTGAATGAAGGAGAGGGAGGCTGGGTTCTCTTGAGATAAGACACAACTATACTACTAAAAATGTACACCATAAGCCATTTTTCCTATGCTTCCTCAAATTGAGATATGGCTATTTACCACAATAAATATATATGTAAAAATCTTGCCAGTTTTTTGTAAATGTTTTTTTTCTTTAATGTTCATTTATTTTTGAGAAACAGAGAGACAGAGCATGAGTCAAGCAGTGTCAGAGAGAGAGGAAGACACAGAATCTGAAGCAGGCTACAGGCTATGAGCTGTCAGCATAGAGTCCGACGCGGGGTTTGAACTCATGAACCATGAGATCATGACCTGAGTTGAAGCCAGACGTTTAACCCAGGTGCCCCAAAATCTTGCCAGTTTTAATCAGGGTCCTATGTGAGAGAAAGTAGTTCAGTAGGTCAGGGCTATATGACAGTTGCTCTGCCAATTCTTCATATGATTTAAGATGATTTAAGAGATGTATAACAGGTACCTACATACCTGTTATACATAGGAATGTTGTATGGAAACTTTGGCAGTCCCTATAGGTGAACCACATGTCATAAGTCCAGGATTTTGGAGCATACCATGTCACATTATGAATAGAATTACCCTTATTTTCAAGAACCATTTTCAAATTTGTACGAGGCCCTGGTAGGGATTATTGCATGACTTTTAGCTTTTAACCTACCACGTGACCTGAGCTGTCCATGATGAACTGACTGTTATCTAACTCATCTAGTAGGCATCAAATATTACATGTGAGATGAGTCTTCAGCAGGAGGAGCACAAGTGAGTTGCATAAGCAAGTGGATTAAACCTCTAAGGTATACACTTTGGATATCTCCTCTTACTCTCTCAAAACTATAGTCACATAAAGAAGTCTATATGGCTAGTTA
Organism: Lynx canadensis; assembly: GCF_007474595.2. NCBI lineage: Eukaryota > Metazoa > Chordata > Mammalia > Carnivora > Felidae > Lynx > Lynx canadensis. The sequence continues at coordinate 50,657,402 of NC_044319.2, read as the reverse complement.
ACTGAAGAAAAATAATCTGGGCCCATGTTTTAAAATATTATATATTAATAGAACATTTGAGGTATAGTATAGCCCCAAGAAAACAAGTCTCACCATGACATAGAGGACATCATGGATAAACACAAATGTTTGTCACCAGACTGGAGGTGGAGAATGAGGGACTGTTTAAGAGCTTTAATTTTGTTTTCCACAAGAAGGAACAAGTAAGGCAAGGTAAGAAGACTTCGAATTGGCTCCTTTCAATACTTTCAGCAGGTTCTGGAGTATAGGGACTGCTTCTTGTTGTCTGGTACTTAGACTTGATGTAATTAGGGCAGATGTATAGTACCAGAGCCTGACAGACAGGTGGTTGGAGGTGCGAACTCAGGGTTGGATGGTTTGTATTAAAAAGCATGCCCATGAGAGGAAGACTTCTCACCAGGAGGTGAGATGAGGAGGCAGGTGACTCATTGGGTGACTTACCAGATTTTCCAGAATAAAGTGGGTCCAGCATATGCATCTGGGGCAGATAATAAAACATCAAGTGTTTGGGGCACCTGGGTGGCTCAGTCGGTTGAGCATCTGGCTTCGGCTCAGGTCATGATCTTGCGGTTTGTGAGTTCGAGCCCCGCGTTGGGCTCTGTGCCCAGACAGCTCAGAGCCTGGAGCCTGTTTCGGATTCTGTGTCTCCCTCTATCTCTGCTCCTCCCCCGCTTGTGCTCTGTCTGTCTGTCTCTCTCTCTCTCTCTCTCAAAAAATAAAAATAAACATTAAAATAAATTAAAAAAAATAAAAAAATAAAAATAAAACATCAAGTGTACAGAAGTTAGAAACATGGTTAATAAAGCCTATAATGTAGAAGGCTTTGTACAATAAGATGGACCACTTACAACCAGATAGTAATAGCATTATAGCCCCATTCAAGCTCTGAAAGACAGTGGTAATGGGAAATGCTAATTTGCATATCTGTGAACAGTACACTTTGTTGTTTACTTTGCCCAGAAAGAGAGATGGCCAAACGTACAGATGTATGTTGACTTACTGGCTAATAAATTTTTCTGAATGGTCAGGTACTTGGCACAGATAATAATTATATAGCTAGATGGCCAAGGCTTGGAAAGAACAGCATTATAAAATGGGTGAAAATAAAGTCTGGAAAATACATGTGGATGGACCTCTTGTAAGGGTCAGAAGATATGAGAATGATCATGTCCCATGTGAATGTTCATCAAAGGGGATCAGAGGGAGTTTTCAATAATCTGCTAGACTAGTTAAGCTGTTCTGTGGATGTTGTTCTTTCTCCAATGGGCTTATGAACAAAAATGCCCTTGTGATAGTGATGGAAGTTATGTATAGGTTAAGCAATATGGGCTTCCTCTCACCAGTCCTGATCTGGCTCTAGTTACTTCTAAATGCCCTCATTAGTTATCAATTACTATAAAATTAAACCACCTCAAAACATAGTGGATCAAAACAACCATCATTTAAATTTACCTTATAAATCTGTATATATTGGCCAGTATTTCTTCTTCTCTGAGCTGGCTTGTCTAATCTTTACTTGTTTCATTGATGAATGTCCAGTGATTTGATTGGTCAGCTGGTGTTGGAAGATCTCAGATGGTCTCACTCACATGTCTCATAGTTGGTTGGCTATTGGTTGGACTGCCAGGGACAAAGGTTTTATGTCACTCAACATTCTACACGGTAGCCATTGTTTCTTTACAATGTGGTAGACATGTTCCAAAAGTTGAAAGTGAGAATTTCCCAATTTCTTAACATCCCTTCCATCAAAGCAAGTCATAGCTTAGTCCAGATTTAAGAGAAGGAAAAAGAGTCCATTTGAGAGATCCATCTTCCAAAGTCATGTTGCAAAGGAAAATTTACATGGGGCTTAGAAAACCTTCTGGTCATTTTTTTTTTTTTTACCAGTTATTCACAGTTCTCAAACTTTAGTTTATCTCTGTGCCCCACCTGCAACATAGTTTCAGACATAGAAATGCTCACTGAAGGAAAAAGTGAGCCACCTAGTGGCAGGTTGATTACATTGGACGGATTCTACTAAGGACCTAGACAGCAAATTTTTACTTCCCCAAAAGATACTCTGGGTATGGACTTACCTCATTGCCCACAATGTTTTTGTTAAAGCCATATCTTTGAACTTACAGAATGACTTATTTTTTCTGGCCGAGAAACTTATTTTACAGAAAATTAACAGCAGCAATGGGCTGGCGTTCATGGAATTCACTGAAACCTGAACTGCATTGAAGCTTCAGTTGGCTTCTTGTCAGCAACCACTTGCATGTTGCATTCAAAAGCAGTCTGTGGATGTTCCATACACTTGCAAATCACAGAGTATTTCTTGTGAGCTTTTGAGAATTATCTATTATGGTGCTTTAGGCTTTTATTCAGACTGGCTCTATGACGATGGAGTGTCCCAGTTAAATGAACATGGTAGGTTATAAAATAGATGAGGCCCTCAATAAACAGATGGAAAATGTTACTATTCACTCCTTTCCCCAGTCGTACTGGTGCTCGCTCAGTGGGCATATACACGGCAGCCATGATGACAAAGATGGAAGCTATGCAAGGGCTCAACTATATGATATTTTTGCACTGAGACTGATCTGATTATTGTCACTGCTGAGTGCCAATCTGTGCATGACAGAGGCCAATGACAAAATCTACATGGCATAATTTGCAGAGTGTCAGCCAAGCATCCTGACAGATTGATTGTTTTGGACTCCTCTCACCATGGAAAGAGCAATGATTTGGAATATGTGTCCACAGAAGTACAGAATTTCCTTATTGCCCACAGTGTTTCTGCCAGCACCACCATTTATAAACTTACAGAAAGGTGTATCCAATGCCACAGTATCTCACACAGCATCTCTACCTATAAAGGGGCATGTTTTATGATAAAGGAATTGGAGAAATTGACTCACAACCAAAAACTCACTGGTGCAACCACATGTTTCATTAATCAGAGGCAGCTATTTGAAAAAAAAATGTGAGATGTACTGCTGTAGTGTCAGTTAAGAGACCATCTTGGAGGGAAAAAAATCCTCAGGTTTATGATGCACTTCTGGTGGTGCTATATATGTCTTAAATTAATACTGAGTATATACTGTTTTTTCTCCCATGATTAGTAGGCATAGCTCCAGCAATCAAGGGAGGGGAATGTGGCTCTCTCACTATGAAGCCAAGTAATATGCTGAAGTAAAATTTCCCCCTGTTCCTATAATACTGGATTCAGTGAGTTCTATTCCCAAGAGAGAAAAGCTTCCACCAAGAAACATAGTCATGGTTCCATTAAATTAGATGCCAAGACTGCCACTGGCCATTTTTGTCTCCTACACTGCTAAATCATCAGGGAGTAAAGTGGGTTACTATAAAAGCTGGGGTGATTGATCAATCACTTTCAGAGAATTCATCGATTCAATCTAGTAGCTGACCAAATTGCCCATCAGCTGTGTTGATTCTACTATTCAGCTCATTTATTCAGTTTTCTCTTTCAACAGACAGACTGCCATCTTGGGCCAATGTAGGCCATAAATTTTTTCCTGCTTTGAACAGATGTTAGTAAGTCCATTCTTGCTTGCTAGATAACATTTCAAACAAAACGATAAGCACAAATCTCCCATTTGTAGTTGGAATGTCATGCATAGGAAGAATGAATTCTAGTTAGAAAAATCAACATATAGTTTTTGACCTGATGGATCTATATAAAATAGAAGATGCAATTTTAAAATATAAGCAGCACGAGCTTCCATTTAAAAAAGACAATATTTCTCATGATCTTTGTATATTTAGCAGCACTCTGGCAAGGTAATGTCAAGCATGTTTTTAAATTGCAGACTCTTCTTTCATTGAAATAGTATTTAAATCATTTGAGGAGATGGCTATTTTTCTTTTCATGCCAATGAAGAGTGGCAAAAATATATATTTAGAACCCCAAAAGCTTCCATTGCTGATGAAATAAACATGAACATTAACAATATTACTTCTAAAACAGATGAGTACACCTTCCTCCTCCTTTTGTAGCTATGAAATGCAAAATTCTCACAATGTAAATTGAATTGTTATTGTGGTTGGATCTATCAAAGTAGTCGTATATATAGCCATTTATTCAGTATATTTTTTAGTGCCTACTATATAAGAGTCAGGTACTCTTCTAGGTATGTGTGATGAATCATTAAACCAACAAAACATACAAAGTATTTGTAGCCTAGTGGGGAGATAGCAGACAATAAATATAAAAGAACATGATAAATAAGTAAATTATATAGTATGAAGAATTTTCTCCTTACCCAATAGGTGCAAGAGAATTAGACTGATATCAGATTACTGATTTTTTTTTATTTATTTAAGGTAAAGGTGCCAATCAAAAATATTTTACCTATTATACCTCCAATCCTTCAGGTGTTATGGCCATGGAAAAAGGCTTTGATGGGCAGAACTCAGGGAGTGCTAAGCATGGTGGCCTTCCCAAGGCATCAAAAAGAAGATGGCATTAATCCCCCCCAAAGTAGAAAAATCTATATTGAACATTTCATATATTTAATTGCAGGGCTAAAACTGATACATGGTGGTATCATCTTCCATTCTTTGCCTGTTTTTAATCCCTCTATACTACTTTCAATTTTTCTTCTTAGGTATAATTTCTTGATTTCATCATTGCTATCTTGGAATGATAAATATGACAAAGGTACTTCTCCATTATCAGGAACCAGAAACTCCTGATTATAATTAATTCAACTTTAATTAAAAGCTAAAGGTGCACTCACCAACATAAGTACAAGTGCTATTACATATTTGCTCATTCTGTTAACTTTAAAAGCTAATAACTTAAAGAGAAGTCACATTTACAAGCAGAGAAATTAAAAACAAATTCCCGATGCATCAGTCAGAACAGGATGGATTATGCTATAGTAACCAACCATCTTAAATCTCAGTAGTTGAAACATTGTATTTCTCACTCTTATTACATTTCTTAAGTAGGTTGTCAGGGAAGCTCTGGTCAGGAACTCATGTAGAAGAATACATGTAGTCAGTCAATTCCATAGTCAACAGGACAAATGTTAGGGTGGAAATAAGTTGGTGTTGTCAATCCAGATGGGGTTCTCCAATGAAAATCTAAGGAACAGGGTTAAAAGTCCCCTCCCAACATCTGCTATTCTTTTTATTTTTTCAAGCATAGATTATTTTATTTTGCCTCTACTCCTAGACTATAAAATTTTTGAAGACTGTAGAAATTTTAAGTTTTGTTACCTCTTATTTCACAAGTCATTTTATACATAATATGATCAAGAAATGTTTGTTGAAGTGTGGAAGGGAGGAAAAGGTTAAAACAGATTATGGAAGAAAAGAATAGAAAGAAGGCATTAAAATTACTCAATATATAAATGTTTGTCGATGCTTAAGATAGGCTGTTGAGCAACACAAGAAAAAAAAACTTTGTCTTTATATAGCTCACTCTAACTTATTCTAATATGGATATGGGAAAGAAATGAGGAAACATTTTGTAATCTTTCTTGAGATTTTTTGCTATCGCAAACTATATACTTTTCCTCTCTGATTCTATTAATACTGTTAATAAAGCCATTGTTTTTTGTTGAATTTGAGTTCTTAAATTGTAGTTTTTTTGTTTAAGTTTTTTGGTAGATATTTTTGGTGGCAAGGAACAAGTAAGAATGCACTATTCTTACCTTAAAAATATTTTATTAACCTAATGCCACATAGCAGAAGCTTTGGTGTTAATGATTGGATGTTTTGATCTATTTCTCTCTCTCTCTCTCTCTCTCTCTCTCTCTCTCTCTCTCTCTCTTTCTCTCCTCCCTTCATTGGGCCTGCTCATCATTTTGTGTCAGGCGACATCACAGGTCACCAGAAAGCTCTGCTTAGGTCTAATTAGACCAGAGATTACAAGGGATTGCATTATTATGACATCACTAATGTCCAAATCTTCAAGATATTTTTTTTTTCAAATGAATGGGATTAAGACCTAAACATTTATTAGATAACAGATAATTTGTTCTTTTAAGTTAAAAAGCATAGAGAAAAATATCGATTAATAATACAATTCAATAAAAATTTAAATAGCTCTTAGGAATGAAAATGTAAATGTAGCAAGAATCCTGAGAATGTTTTTTTTTTTTATTTGAACCTGCATAATAGAAAAGTCAATAAAATATTAGCATAGTTTTAGAGAAAGTAAGTTGCTTTAAATAGCGAACCATAGATGAAAAAGGTTTGAGGGATCTTTCCAAATACACTGATGAGTAAAATTAAAATTGAAATATACTATGCCAAATAGATAATAAACTTAAGGGTAAAGTTATTTTTAATTGAAAAACTTAGCCTTAAGAGAAATGTAACACCAAATTAAGGAGAATAAAAACAGCACAAAATCCTTAAGATTTTCAGAAAACTATTGAAGAAAGCTTAATATGATTAAAAATGCAACTAAAGGAAAAAAAATTAACCATAAAGCTACTGGGCTCATATTTTAAAGATGTGATAAAAACAGCAGAAGTTTAGAATGAGAGATCTAAACACTGATAAATTTCAAAATAGCTTTTTGGTTGGTTGGTTTGTTACTTATGAATGATCATTTAAGCATACAACCATCTGATTTTGCTATGTAAGTTATTTCTGGTGATTCTGCAATGTAATCAATACTTATTAAGATAAATTTGCAATTCTATTGAATTTTATTTTATTTATTTTATTTTATTTTATTTTATTTTATTTTATTTTATTTTTATATGTTTTATGTACATCATCCAAAGTGTTCAAATGAAGTAAATGAAGGCAAAAAAGTGATCATAGATCTTTATTAGGTAAAAAAAAAAACAAAACAAAACAAAAAAAAAAACTGAGAACAAAAATAACAAAACATAGAGATCATCCTATAAATGCAACCTAATCAATTTTTGAAATATCCTATACCTGAGTTTGTATTCTTTATTACAAATAAGTGTCTTTAAATTTGAAACCAGTTCATAGCAGTAGCCAGAGATCAGTTCTTAACATTGTGTGAGATTTTTACCTGAAAAAAATCAATGACAGGAATAAATTTTCACCATGCATGACGATAATGCCCGATAGCACACAGAAGACAAAATAATTTTATTAGTCAACATTTTTAATACTTTTTAATTTGGAAGTTTCTTAGTATTTATGTAGAGAATGTAATTACAAATTACTAAAATGTAATTACAAATTACTGATAATACTACCTTTGATGAAAATTCTTCATAATTTATAAAAGCTGTTCTGTCAAAATGGTAAATATCATATCCTCTAAATAATTACTCTCGGACACTAATATGCATAAAATATGTCATCAATGTTATGAACAGAGGCATTTAACAAATTAAAAACTTGAGAGAGTACAATTTGGTATTTTGCTTTTAATTTCTTTATACTTGTTTGGTACCTAATCATGCTCTCATTTCTTTTGAAGTTGATAATACGTATCTTATTTCTCTGGATTCCTTACGAAATTTGTACGCGCTTGCATGAGGTGTCAGTCTTAGAAGAAAGACAAAAATTAACTTAAAAAATTCCAGCATAAAAATTTAAAGGGCATGTTCTTTACGTCTAGGGAGCCCAAATGATAGAATCAAGCAGCTTATATTTTACTTGAAAAATTTCTTATTTGCTTGAAATTTAATACATGTTATTTTACCCAATCTTTCAAAAGTATATCAGAGTCTAGATCCTGATAGGAGAACATGAGGTTTTGACTTGTTAACAAAAATTCAAGGTGCTATGTGTTTCTTTGCTTAAGATCTATAAATATTCATAAACTATTGGACATAGATCCTTTAAACAAGAATGTTCACATTTGACTAGACTAGGAGAAGCTTGTTTCTTTGTACTCAAAATGTGAATGATCTTTTACACAAAGTATTTTTACATTAATAATATTGGAAAAAAGTGCTGGTCTCCAGGGTAAATTCTATTCTTTTATTTCAATTAAAATTTTGACTTGAGGAAAGGTTGCTTAACTCAGAGAAAATATTTTATAGTTTTGTGTACTTTAACAAATTATATTTACTCTATACTACAGAGTTCATTTTCTTTTATCTTTTTCTTTTTCTTCTTATTGGAGGGGAAAGAAATAAGCATTAAGAAGAAAATTCCTGGGGTACCTGGGTGGCTTAGTTGGTTAAGTGTCTGATTCTTGATTTCAGCTCAGGTCATGATCTCACGGTTCATGAGTTCATGCCCCATGCTGGGCTCTGTGCTGACAGTAGGAAGCCTGCTTGGGATTCTCTCTCTCTGCCCCTCCCCTGTTTGTGATCTCTCTCAAAAATAAAGAAATAAACATTTAGACAAAATAAGAAGAAATTTCCTTCATGAAATTTCCTTCATGAAGAAGAATTTCCTTCATGAATTTCCTTCATGTATGACAAAAGTCATACAACTATAAATTTTCGCTCTTCTTTTTTAATAACATATTGTTTTGCTATAATATGCATTATTTAAAAATATGAGCAACTAAGATTTAATTTAATTTAAATTGTAGGAATGATTTTAATTCACAGGACAGAACTGGTCTCTCATAACGTTATGGTGGTAAGTATATCCATGTCGCCATGGTCAGATTCCAGTAAATTTATGAAGAATGCACTAGAATGAAAGTTTTGACACATAAATTATAGGGGGAAAATACAAAATGTGACATAATACAACCTATTTTTATACAGAAATGAAATGTATTACAATGTGTTTTATAATGTCTCACAGTAATATTTTCCTTAATGGAATATACTTATAACCTGCTCACAAAAAGTTTAGACTCAATTAAATTACAGTGCACATTCTGGAATTCAGTTACTAGTAGAAATTCGGGAATTCAGATGTTGACAGAAAAGTTGTGTTTCTCATTTAAAAAAAAATCTTACCTGGATATTTACTGTTGCACACAGATAGTATAACAGCATCATTACTTCCTACTGATCCAATTACCTGTGAGCCTCCATTTCCCAGACACAAATCTGTATGCATTATAAACAGTGGACTATTATATGAATGGATAGACACAGATTGATTTCTCAGAATGAATTTGGGTGTAATAAGTAAAGTTAACAAAATTTAAGTTAAACAAGTATTGCTTTTAAAGAAATGTTGATTGTAGTTACATTTTATTGTTAAGGCACTGTATTTTTGAGACTTATTTTTCTATAGAAATATTGATAGTTATGTTTCCCATATAAACATAGTTCTATGTTTATTCTCATTATTCATTCCCATATTCTTTACCAGAATCTCAGTGTTAGGAACTGCCTACGTGGGTATACAACCTAAAATTAGGGACTTGTTCAAACTAAAGAAGGCATTTCATGTTATCTTTCTCACATGTTGAAAAGACAAAATATAATTGTTACATTTGGCAATACAAGTTCTGCCATCTTGGCAGTATCTGAAGATAGTTTTGGAAACATTCCAACTTCATGTGCAGTGATTGAACAGCAATTTTGATGACCTTCATCAGACTTGATCTGGGATTCCCAGCCTTTGGTAGGTCACTGATGCCATTGACATAAGGACGTAAGGAATCTGGTTAGAAATTCAAGCAAAATATAAAGAAATTAGATTGAAGCTAGCTATGAAATATCCTAGTAACTCACATCAATAAATGCAGGATGTTGTTGGAAGTTCTATTTCTCTCCAAGGACTGCTCAATTAGACTTTTTGCTCTTAAATGGTGACCTTAATAATTACTTAATATTTATTTAATAATTACTTAATTACTTAATAATTATTAGTTGCTTAATAATTGCTAGTTGCTATTTCCATGTAATTTAGTTCATAAATGACTTATTACGTCGACTCTGTGACAGCTATCATTCACTGGCAGTATATTATAGTCTAGTTTGTTCATTTTATATCTCTCCGACTAGAATATACCCCTCCCCAAGGCAATGATAATCACTAAGGTGATTATCCTTAGTGAATACAACATTGCCTGACACGTAATAGGTTTTCAGTATTGTAAGTCAGATAAATGAGTACATGAATGAATGAAGTAATGTGTAACACAAACCATGTCTCCCTTACTGTGATTTTCACAACCCCATATCTCTATCCTATACATAAAGAGTTAATTTGGGGGGCCCCTGGGCGGCTCAGTTGGTTAAGCATCCAACTTTGGCTCAGGTCATGATCTTGCTGTGTGTGGGTTCAAACCCCACATCAGGCTCTCTGCCGACAGCTCAGGGCCTGCACCTTCCTGCTCATGCTCTGTCTCTCTGTCTCTCCCTCAAAAATAAACATTAAAAAAATAGCTAAATTCAATATTGCGTTAATAAGGAATCCATGAGTATATGATGCATTTCTAAAAATATCTCCTGATAATAAACAGTAGTAGTAGCTGCAGTATTGTGCTAGTATTAATTTTAGAAGTATGACTGAAGGTGCGACAAATAAATGCTGACATTCTTATTATTAGTTGTTAGGGTTTCAGATAAAAAGTTATAGTGAAGTTACTTCCCAGTGCTCCTATGTGTTCTGATGCTACCAAAACCTAATTTACTGAGCATTTTTTTTGTAATGAGAATCTTCCAAACATACAAATTAAAATATAATTTTTAGCAGCCTTACAACTTTACCCAGGAGCCCCTCCCATTCAACAAGATAAGGACACCAAGGGGAATAAGAAATTAGGAGTCACAACAAGCCAGAAGTTCCACGTGTGTAATTTATCATTATTATTTTTTAACCGCTTTATTGAGGTTTAATTATATACTGAAAAATTACACATTTTTAATGTACGATTTTGTGATTTTGTGATTTGGGACACCTGCATACACCCATGGTAACATCACCATAATCAAAGTAATAGAAATATTTACCACCTCCAAAGTTTCCTTATGCCTCCCTTTTTTTGCGGTAAGAACACTTAATATGAGATCTACCCTCTTAACAAATGCAGGTTTTTTTTTCCTATTTTTTATTATTTATTTGTTTGGTATTTATTTATTCGTTTTGTATTTTGGATCTTCTGTCCCCCTCTCTCTCTACCCCTTCCCTGCTTGTGCTCTCTCTCAAACACAAATAAATATATATTTTTTTTAAATGGTAGAATATCTATACCTGTTTTAACAAATGTTTTTAAGTTCACGATACAGTATTGTTAACTGTAGGCACAACGTAATGCAGAAAACGTCTAGAATTTATTCATCTTGCATAACTAAAATTTCATGGATTAGAAGACTTGATATTGTTAAAATGTCCATACTACCCAGAGTGATTTATAGTTTCAAGGCAGTCCTTATCAAAATAGTAGTGACACTTTTCAAAAAGTTTCAAAAATCTTAAAATTCATATGGGACCATGTATTTAAAATTGGTAATAAATACTAAAGATATTTTTAAGAAGTCCCAAAAGAGTCTACATTTAAAACCATGTCAGTGCAGAAAGAGAAGGTGCTAGGGGCACCTGGGTGGCTCAATTGGTTAAGTATCTGACGTCGGCTGAGGTCATGATCTCACGGTTTGTGAGTTCATGCCCCGTGTGGGCTCTGCGCTGACAAGTCAGAGCCTGGAGCCTGCTTCGGATTCTGCATTTTCCTCCTTCTCTGTCCCTCTCCCACTTGCACTATGTCTCTCATAAATAAATAAATAAATAAATAAATAAATAAATAAATAAATACTTAAAAATTTTTTTGAAAGATAGAAAAGGTGCTATTTATGACTCTTAGTTTCTAAGCAATGTTTTTTAATGATAGCATTGGAGTAAAAGAAATTTCCTAATTTATTAACTAATTAGGTCCAAACAGTTTTATAAATATTTATGTCCTAGGGGCACCTGGGTGGCTCATCAGACTCTTGATTTCAGCTCAGGTCATGATCTCACTGTTCAAAAGATTGAGCCCAGCATTGGACACTGCACTGACAGCACGGAGCCTGGTTGGAATTCTCTCTCTCCCTCTCTCTCTATCCCCATCCCTTGCTTGGGTGTGCTCTCTCTCACTTGCACACACACACTCTCTCTCTCTCTCTCTCAAAATAAATAAATAAATATTTAAATATTTATGTCCTAATGATGTGGTATCTGTTTGAACATAGACGTAAAGACTTGAATTGAAATTAAAAGTAATTCTTAAATTACCAAAATTACTTACTACTTGGATGTGTACATTGTTGAATATATCACAAACCTTAGAATCACATGGTACATGTTTACCGTCTTTTTTCATTCACAGTGATTTTTGCACAATTATTTTATTTTGTCACAGCAACTGCCAAAAACTCAACTTTGCGTTGGTATGAAATGATTGAAAATCATGGCTTAATCTCATAACGAAATTGTAAACTCTCTCAAGCTAGTACTTTGCATTGTGTCTGACAGATATCAAGTATCACTGTATTTATCTCAAATAGTTAAAATATCCCATAGCACCCTTTAATTTTCTGTGGCTTTGCCAGACACCTAAGCATAGAATTTTGAACCCACAGTATGGAAAAGTAAACACTGTGTAAGAGTAAGTCATCATATTGGTGAAATTTGAATTCAGGCTTTAAGGAGAATAGTTCAGGGAATCATGGAAAAAGGCATTCTAGGGAAAGAACCTGGTAACATGAGAAAAGACACAGAGCAGATACTTCCAGCAGTTATTAGTGGGTACTCTTATGTGACTGGAGGTCTAGCCCAGTCTTCCAGTCTTGACCCACATAGTGTTTCTTTCAATCTTTGAATTAATTGCTAACATGAAGAGCTAGTAGATTTCACAGTTTAATGGATTTCTGATTTCTCTTGAAAATCTGGAAAGCCTTGATTCCCTATTATACATGACAAATATCTGTGTGCTGAGCAACAGCCCCCGATATTGTCTGTTTCACTCCAACCAGTTACCCGCTTGGTCTCTGTAGGGACTCGCACCATCCTTAGACTGCAGTGTAAGTTAAGTGTAGAAGAATAGTAAACAAACGCAGAAAGGAAGATTATGGTTTAATTTGTTTTTAAGAGTTTTGTTTTTGGTTGTTTTTTTTTTTTTTTTTTTTTTTTTTTTTTGCTTCATTGTGTTTTTCTTTTGCAATCCGGCCACAGGACTTATAAGTGTTTTGAAATGACAAGTGGCACAAAGTGATGCTTTGAAATGAAGATAAGGAGTATGTCCTTTAGAGAGAGTAGTGACAGAGGAAGGGAGACATGGAAAGTCATAAGCTTTGGGTTTTGTCCTGCACAAGGGCACTTGGCCGAGAGGATAAGGGGGGCTTTTGCCAAGCTGAGGACTTTGGCAGGGCTGTGACCACACAAGTGGGATTCCTTTTCCAATTCACACAAAGTACTATGTGGACTGAGGCATCTCTAGGTATAGCAGACTAAGTAAGAGGAAAAATAGCTTTGAATTGAATGAGGGTTATAAAGTGAAGTGGATAAGATACATATCATGGTGCTCACCTAACAATACTATGCAAAATATTTGATGTAAGAAGATAGTGGTAGGCGAATTAATTATGAGACAGGTTCCCCCCCCCCAAAAAAAGCTAATATGCCTCTAAGGTAAATACAAAAGGTAGGAGCACAAGACATTGGCAGAAAGTGAGGCAGTAAGTTAGCTACAGGCTTTGAATTTCATCTATCGAACGCTTATTTTGAAGAAAGAATAAAGAAAATAAAGATTTTTTGACAAGAGTTAGTGTTCATGAGGAAAGAAGTAACACAATTTTATATGGTTGTTATGAGGTAATGGATCAGCAACGTATTTTAATTTAACAAAATAAATTTTTCTTAGAATTAATGCATATTATGTAATGCACCACAGAGAAATGAAGAAAAATAATTATTTTTTCTGCTAAATTAAATGTAAACCATTAGATCTTATTTAGATTTCTTTTCACCAAAAACTAGCATTTTTCATTAATCTTAAGGATTTTTGGCATCACAGTATCATTAATTTCTTTTAGTTTACCGACATACAGCTGACATTTTCATCACAAATTGAAATATTTTACTCTAAAATAAAGACAAATTGTTTGTCAATCATCTTAAATTTCTAAGCTTCATAGCATTCTCTGTAAAGGTATTTTTCAGAACATTCTTTAATTTTTGATTTTAGGTATTTGCTAGTCATATTTAGTATCTTTGAACATATGAATTAATATGTCTTCCTTATCCATCATATTTATCCTCTCCAAATGTAAGTACCTTTTATTAGATTATTGTTTACTTATATACTTTTTCTTATAATTAAATTCCTAAGGATTCCATAATCAATTTTTCTTCTCTGCTACTCTTCTAATCAAAAACTGAAAATAAATTTATATGAAAGACAGAATATCCATAACTTGATTCTCCAAGACTATTTAAATACTGTATGTTAAAGTTTTATTGAGAATTACTCAGAAATGTGTCTGGCTCCAATTATGAAATATATAATGATTTAGTTGGCAAAAAAATCACAGAGTTGTTCATTAATTCAGCAGTATACATGCATATGGACAAATTTTGTCAGAAAACATGGTTATTTCCAAAAACCAAATTTTTGAGTATATATTATTATTTTATTAAAAGATCGTTCATCATATTTGTTTGATATAATCAAAGCTTTTTAATACATCCTATAAAGCAGGGAAGTTGTCAGAAAACACAAGGAAAAAGCAGTAAAACACTCAACTCTCCCAAATGGATTTTGCAGATAAACTTCTTCATTCTACAATTTATATTATCTCATGGAAAAAATTGTGAAAAGTTAATCATGTATTAAGGCAAAAAAATTCCTTTGTAAAAGAGGAAACGTGAAGACCTTAATAAACATATTGAAATGAAGCAAGATTTGGATAGCAAAAATATTAATAACCACACAAACAATAAAAATTCATCTGTGTGAAAATTGTAATATATATTCTTCTAAAGAACTTAAACCAAAGAGTAATCACATCTAAAATGATAAATTCATACTTGCTGAACATTCATAATGTGTGGGATCATCCCTGACTCCCAATATAAATATGCTGATTAATATCACATATTTATGTTCATATATATGTTTTTATATCTAAATATGTATTCAAAGATAAAGTTTAACACAGATGGAATGAATATATATATTCTCATACATACACAGCAGTGGGAATGTGAAATAGCATAACCAGTTTTGAAAGCAGGTGATTTCCTAAAAATGTCGATATCTGTACACCAAGTCACTCAGACTATCTACTCCGAGGCATTTATCCCACAGAAGTGAATGTATATTTCTATACAAATGCTTATACATGAAAGGTTCCTAGAAGTTTTATTTGCGATAGTCAAAAACTGGAAATAGCTCAATCATCGACAGATGAGTAGATAAACAAAATGTAGTATATTCACGCCATTGATTATTCCTGAGCAACAAAAAGCATTGAACTATTGATGTACACAACAACATGGGTGAATCTCAAAATAATTGTAGTTAGGAAAAGAAGTCAGAAGAAAGGCAATGCATTCTATGCATATTCTATATGGTCACATATACATAGGACATAAAAATTTTTACAGAAAATACAAACTATTAATAAGAGGAAACAGGTAAACTTGGCTTGAAGCTACAGAAGTGATTGGGAAACAAAGGGCACTAGAAAACTTTTGGGGTGATTTGCACTGACTTAGTGCTATTACAGGAGCTTATACATATTTTACTTTTGATTAAATTATGCATTCTAAATACATGCAGGTATTATATGTCACTTATATATCAATAACAGTTTAAAAAGTAGTATACATTTTTAAGAAAATACACATGTCAACAACAAAATTTTATGTATAAATAACACTTTATGGACACCAATACTGAATAACCCATTCTAGTTTGTAATAATGAGTGGTGTTATATGTGCATAATTAAGTATAGAACATAATGCTGAAAGAGATGCCCTTCTGATTTTTGGTTTATTTTTGCTATATACTATGTCTCTCATATTTAAAAGAGAATTAGACATTATTGAAAACATTCAACTTCAGTAATATTTAGCTATTTATTTTAATAGTGTGGCAGTTTTAAAAGAGGCTCCCCATTTTTTTTAATCCTACATTTAAGAGGTGAGGGTCTACATCCCCTACTCTTGGGTCTGAGTGGACTTCTACGTATTTCAACCATTAGTGTATGATGAACTGACACTGAGTGACTTCTGAATTTTGGTCATAAAAAGCAATGCAGTTTCTGTCTTATTCACAGAAATACTTGAACCGAAGCCCTGAGACACCGTGTATGAATTTTGACCAGCTTGAGTCTGCCATGCTGTGGCCATTCACAGGGGCCAGTGTAGGTATTTCTGGTGGCAATCTTAACTGTCCAATCATTCAACCCAAGAGCTTGCTCTGCAAGTGAAGGAGCCAACCAATGATTCCAAACCCAGTTCTTAAGTCACTGCCCACCTTCTCGTTTTCTAAGTTGAGTTTCCAGACATCATGGTGCATGGAACAATCATTGCTATGTCTTGTCAGAATTCCTGATCCACAAAATTTGTAAGCGTAACAAAATGGTTTAAGCTGAGTTTTTCGGTAGCTTGCATTCAGTAACAGTAACTGGTTTCTAATGTAATGGCCATTTTAATAGCAGCATTTCAAATGGGTTTTCTTTTCAAGATCTACAGTATTAAAAAAAAAAAAAAAGTCAATGGGGCTCCTGGGTGGTTCGGTCGGTTAAGCGTTCGACTTCAGCTCAGGTCATGGTCTCGTGGTTCATGGGTTCGAGCCCCGCTTCAGGCTCTGTGCTGACAGCTCAGAGCCTACAGTCTGCTTCCTGGCTTCTGTCTCCCTCTCTCTCTGCCCCTCCCCTGGCTCATATGTGTCTGTCTCTCTCTCAAAGATAAATAAAACATTTTTAAAATTTTAAAAAATAGTCAACATTTAGATTTAACTATAAGCAGAAACCTTTGGATTCCCAGATGTTTGCAGCTCTCTAAGCATGTGGATAAGCCTGAATTAGAAATGGTAGGAATTATTTTTATAAAGTCTGGCAACAGTTTCACTATATGAGAACAGCTGCTGGCTCTAAAGAGTAAGGGTTGCCATATTTAATAGCAAAACTAATATTGCTTTATTAAAAGTGCATTACTGATTTGTTCATTCTGTCAAATGACAGGTGCAAAACACATATGTCTTTATTTAAAATTCAGAGAAAAAAGATATTGAACATACTGTCTTGAGCTGTTTTAGACAACTGTGCTACACATTCATGCACAACAAATAACAAAATAAAAATAGAAACTTCAAGGATGTATACAGGGCAAGATGCAATCCCACAAAATAGTTTTCTTTTTGTCTTCCTGTAGTCAAGAATGTACTTCAGGACATTTACTCCCAGAAGCTGAGGCAGAGCATCCTTGGCAGGCTATGTTCCTGGTTCCCATCAGTTATGGTGGCATAATGGTGGCTTCGTTAATGATTGATTATATTGCAAATTGAATACATTTGGTACAATACGAATCCATTAGGTAGCATCTGCCATGAACTTTCATCAATAATCTTATAGGACATGGGTAGATCAGACGATTCTTGGAACTAATAAAAACATGGCTCATAACTAATTCCTTTAATTCTGCTGGAGACCAAAATATGGAATTGCCTTCAGCTTCTGTTTACACAGCCACGAGAAAACATCTTTCTCTCCTTGTGCTATCATGTTTCATTTCTACTGAGGCTTGATTACTTATTTTGTTCATCAGAATTTTCCCCAAATATTTTTGACTCTTTACCAGAATTAGAATTCAATTTCAGCAGATAAGGCTTGAAAACACTGACAACTATTGAACATAATTTTAAAACCATTTTATTTTTTAAATTTCAAATTTATCTTTATCATTCACAGGAACATTTACATGAGGACATCTCAAAAAAAAATTTTGAAGAGGAAGAGTTACTGTACTTTATTTATTTTTTAAGAGTTACTGTACTTTTAAATAAAAGCAGTTATAATTTACACTAAAACCTTGTTCATAGTTTCTGTGTCCCAGTTTACGTTTCTATATTGCAAACATTGAAAAAACTGAGGTAATGATCAAATGATGGTGACCTTTGCAATTTTCTTTGCTTTACCTTGATTTCAACAAAGATCAATGAGCTAAATCGCATCAAATATGGCACATGGCTCAGCCTTCCAGGAAGAGAATTAGGATTAATATAGGACTATGCATGTGGGCAGAGGAGATGGCCCCTGCATCACTGCTGATAACTATAACAATCTCATCAATATCATTAGGTCAACAGCTATTTATCTTACCCAGGGCTCTCTACTGTACTAAGAGACATAATTTGCAATATTAGTAGATGTCCAGAGAGGGAAGTTCATAAAGTCGTTTTTAAAATTTATGAGATTTTGATAGTAGAGTTGTTTTTTGAAGGCTTATCTTTTGAATTAAATGCAAAGAATATAAAAGAAGAGTTTGGCATCATTATGGCCATATTAATTGTATTTTTTTATTTATATTTCTTTTTAGTACAAATCACAAAGGAATTTTCTAAAAGGAGGTTTTTTTTTCTTGCTATTACGTTTCAGAAAGCAATACAGACGGAGAAGGCAAATAATACCTTCAAACTGAAGTTTATTTGATGTTTCAATCCCTGAAACACCTTTAGAATTATACCTATAATAGTGGCTTGGTATTTAATGTTATTCTACTTCTCCTTTCTTTTCTCATCTGTTTTTATGTAGTTTGATAGACTAGAATTCAAAGCCAATTGAACAGGGAGATTAAAGCTTATAGAGATAAAGAAAGAAAGGCTTTGTTGATAGAAGTTATAGAAAAGAATAGATTGAAAGTAGTCAAACAGGACTAAAGGAAGGAGAAACAACTAATAGTTGAAGGGAAAGATAGCAATCTTGAGAAAATACTGGTAACACTATAGGGGCTCATTTTTTTTTTTTTTTTTTTTTACTGGAAAGTGTTTAAAATGAATTTAATATTGGCATGTTAGGAAGTTTTAGGACAGGAGAAAGAGGGTTTTTAAAAAATTGTTTTTGATAATATGGTGTATTCTCAAATATTCAGAGGGACAGGGCTCTCTCCTCCTTTTTGCTCCTGCTGTTTGCCTTCAGGCTATTTCACTGCTCATTAGCACCTTCACCAGAGAGTGGGCAGGAGGGAAAAAGAGCTGAAACATGAGTCACTCAATTACAGTTCTCATTAGGAGCTCTGGCAAAAAATGTATGGGTGGGCGGAGTCTGAAACTGACAGCTAAAGAGAGATGTGGAATTATCCATGGTATTCTCTTGTCCAAATCATTCTGCTCCCTGAATATCAGAGATAATTGCATGTTGACTGTATTATAATACATTTCCATAGCAATTACTGACATGTTTGCAGAAGGGAAACAAAGCAAAAGGGTGAAGTAATTATCTAGGTCAGTGGTTCTCAAATTTGAGCTTGCATTAGAATTACCTGCAGTGCTTTTTTAAAAAAAGGCAGATTGTGGGGCTCTACCCGTAGAATTTCTGATTGAATAGATGTGTGGTAGTGCCCCAAAATATGAATTTCCAGCAAGTTCCTAAGTGATGCTGTTATTGCTGGTCCACAGATTATACTTCAAAGATCATTGACCTAGATAATTCAGAAAACATTGCATAGTTGCTAACAAGAAATATAATTGACAGATTTTAATTTTTCTCTTTTATAGGGCTTATGAATCATTATATGATTTCTTATAAGAATTCTGGCAGCCATGCCATCCTTTTTGGTCTTATCCTAATTTGATATACAAAAAAAAAAAAGAAAAAAAAAAGAACACTGAGTTGCTATTCATCTTCTTCAATAACATCTGTAGGGGCGCCTGGGTGGCGCAGTCGGTTAAGCGTCCGACTTCAGCCAGGTCACGATCTCGCGGTCCGTGAGTTCGAGCCCCTCGTCGGGCTCTGGGCTGATGGCTCAGAGCCTGGAGCCTGTTTCGGATTCTGTGTCTCCCTCTCTCTCTGCCCCTCCCCCGTTCATGCTCTGTCTCTCTCTGTCCCAAAAATAAATAAACGTTTGAAAAAAAAAAAATAACATCTGTAAGTATAATGGCAAAAATGAATGTATTATTCAGATATTTTCTTTCAAGTTCATTTTTATTTCATTGACTTACAGTTTGTCCATCTCAAACTATTAATTTACCAATTAAATGTCTTGAAACTATAGTTTTTCTTTTTCTGTTTTTTTTTTTTAATTTTTTAACGTTTATTCATTTTTGAGAGATAGAGAGAGACAGAGTATGAGCGGGGAAGGGGCAGAGAGAGGGAGACAGAATCCGAAGCAGGCTCCAGGCTCCCAGCGGTCAGCACAGAGCACGAAGTGGGGCTCGAACGCACGAACTGTGAGATCATGACGGGAGCTAAAGTTGGACGCTCAACCAACTGAGCCACCCAGGTGCCCCTTTCTTTTTCTGTTTTAAACTGTGAAAGCAGCATGTGATCTTTGAAAAAGAAATGTAAGGAAGTCTGAAGTAAAAATGCAGAAATCTTCACTTTCTACTTCCACTCAACCCATAATCTAAGCGTAGAGACATGTGGATATGTACAGCTACCCATATGGATATACAAAAACTACAAACGTAATAGCATTTATCAATCTTTTTAATCAATCTTTTTAATATATCTTACATGATTATAAGATACTACCATTGTATATATAAAGTTGTAAAGATATATTATGTAAAGATATATATAAAAGTCGTAGAGAAGAACAGTTTGTATGTATATATAGTTGTACTACTAGATACAATTATTATATATTTCTTCTGTAACTTGTCTTACATTTTTTAAATTGAAAATCTATTGTGGACGTAGCAGAAACTGTTCATTACCTCTTCTATTCAGTCTCCCTTTTTTCTATATTAATATAACTGTAAGACTTTGGCTTTTCTTATGGACACCTAGATTAGATTTTATTTGATACATCCCGATTTGCAGTTTGTTGTGATCAAATTGAATGACTAGAAAGTGGCATAAATGTTGTATAAAACTTCCCAGAATATCTTTAAAACATTGGAAAATAAGCTGTATCAGAATCACCTGGAAGCCTTGTTAAAATACTGGGTCCCAACCCTAGTTTCAGACACAATAAATCTGAGATTAGGCCTGAAAATTTGCATTTCAGATAAATATCTAGGTGATGCTGATGCTGCTGGTTCAAAGACCACACTTTGAGAACCAGTACCTTTGTATACTTCTCTTTCCCTTATTCTTCCTGCTGGCTTAATGTGGACAGATTTTCCTGCTCAATCACAAACAGCCATTTTGACATTATGGTAAAAACCACACGCAAGATGGTAGAACAGTAAGATTAAAACTACAAGGACCTCTGATGATTTATGAGACTTCACTGCCATCTCTGTACTCCCTACCTTTAGGTGAGAGAAGTACATTTCTGCTTTTTTATTTTTTGTTATTTGTTTTTAAATTTTGACTTTTTTAGACTATTTTTTTGTGTTCTCTCTCATTTGCAGTCAAATTGACATGGATTTCATAGGCATATTTTCACGTAAAATACATATAAATTCAATGTAATGGTTTTAACTGCTGCATAATATATTCTTTTATAGATAAATGAGTTTTCTTTTGTTACAATTAAATACAAAATGAAGACCAGATTTGAGAATTCCCTGAGCAGACAAAACTATTCAAACCACATAAGCAAAACTAACTCCATCTTATTTCATGAGCATAAGGAAATTTCTTAGGTTATTTCTTGTAAATGCTTCTGACAACCACAAAAGAAACTTGTCATCTTCCTAAAACTGGCATGTGATGACCACTTTTAGCCAATCCTCTGCCATCTAGAAGCCCTCGTTGTAATAACTAACAGTTGGAAAGGGTAAACACCTTCCTCATTTTTTACTTTGTGAGCCATCCTCTAACTTCATGCTACGGTGCTTCCTATCAGTCTTTGAATTTGAAGGCTTCCAGCTTGTGAACTGTTCTTATAAATACTCTTTCTAATACTTTCTAAATACTCTTTCTAAATACTATTTATTGATTTGGTAGTTTTAATTGTGCTATTTCTGGATGTTTGACAGTTTCTGAAATAAGAAGTGAGAAGCAAAGAAGACCCCTCAATGATGCTGCAGCTGATCAGCAAGCCGGTGCTGGACCCACAGACCCATTGGGGTCTTTCTGCCTTCTCACCCACCCTGGAATTTGGAGGTGAGTCTCTCCTGGAGCCAAGCTCTGCTATCATTGTGTTTTAAACTCTCCAACCTGATTGTACATATCTATGTTTTGAGTTTGAAGCTTCTTGTTAAGTTACCCTATGTTGTTCAAAGTGGGGGGTGCATGTAATGCCTTGTGTTACAAACAGGGCCCCTCATTGTTAAGAGGCCTTCAAAAATCTACAGAAGTCTATAGGTTGAAAACTCTTTCCCCACCTCTCTCATAAACTTTTGCTTCCTGGGGCACCTGGGTGGCTCAGTTGGTTAAGCATCTGACTTCAGTTCAGGTCATGATCTTATGGTTGGTGAGTTCAAGCCCTACAGGGTGCTCTGTGCTGACAGCTTGAGCCTGGAGCCTACTTTTGATTCTGTGTCTCCCTCTCTCTCTGCCTCTCCCATGTTTGTGCTCTCTCTCTCTCTTTCTCTCTGGAGAGTAAATAAACATTAAAAAACAAACAAAACTACTGCTTCCTATATGTGTACCCTCTATGGAACAGGATCTTATGTCTGCTTGGAAAATGAGCAAATCTTGGATAATTTGGAATTGTCATCACCGCTTTGGGGGACCTTTAACTTAGAGAATATAATCCATTTTAGGGGGCATGATTGAAAGAAGAGGATCCCAAACTCCTCAGAAAAAAAATGCAGTGCATTCTTTGGTATGCAGAAGCTTCTAAAAGCCAACATAACTCCAAAAACAGCTTCCCGAAAGAATGCTTATAGTATATAAATAATCTTTTGTAATATCCTTTGGCCAACTGAGCAGGTAACTTAGTCCATCTGCCACAAACACAATTCGGATTGGGCTGTTCTTTTGAATTTTGTATTATTGTACCTGAGACATGGCTAAAATTTAAAAATGAAAGCTATAAGATTTCTGTGTGTGCATATATATACACACACAGATATATACACATAATATGTATTTATGTATATTTATGTATGCATGTATGTATACTATATGTAAGTAATAGTTTCAAAAGGGTTTTTCTATTTAATTGGCTTAAAGAAAAATGAGCACCTAAATAAATTAGGTATTCCTAAAACTCTCAAAATACAGAAACTAATTCAAATGATTTTCAAATTCACATGATCTAGAATTATCTCTGATATATAAAAGCTACTTTAAGTTTGTTGGTTTAATAAAGCAGACATGTCTTCAGAGTTGTTAATATTAAAAACAATGCAAACATACAACTTTTTCTACCTTGGTTTACTAGTCAAATAAGCTCATGCTATATCTATGTTACCAAATTTGTCAACAACACAAAAATAAAATGATGGTTAGCTGTTTGATATCTAATCTGAACATAATTGGTTAAAACAAGTAATTTAAGCAGATATAAATAAGCTAAACTAAATAATAGATATTTGTTGAATGTCTATATAATTTCCAAATAAGATAATACACTGAGGTATTAATTCTTAAACATTCATTTATTTACTATTGGCTTTTTAATTTTTACAGAGAAAAAATATATTGGGGTTTATTAATAAAATATGACTTTTGTCACATTACAATATACTATTTAAAACATCTCTGAAAATTATAAATTTCATAATTATGTATTTGAAGATTGATTAACCTACTACAGAATGCTGTTGTATGATAGTTCACAAATGCCTGCTTCATAGTTTTCACTGGCTTCAGAAAATAATTTTTGAGCATTATTGAAAAAGTACGTTGATAT
Source organism: Lynx canadensis (assembly GCF_007474595.2). Classification (NCBI taxonomy): domain Eukaryota; kingdom Metazoa; phylum Chordata; class Mammalia; order Carnivora; family Felidae; genus Lynx; species Lynx canadensis. The sequence goes on along the minus strand of NC_044319.2, from coordinate 50,633,619 downwards.
GGGGAATGAGTCTTACTCAGATATAAATCTGGAACTGCTCAGATTTAAATCTAGAAAATCATGGTGATTACATAAATGGTATCCTCCAAGGTCGAGATTTAAAATGTTTAACACGCTTTGATCCTGACATTGAGTTTACAGGTTGATATTATTGGATGGATATTGGTCATTGTGACTCAGTGAATAATAGTCACTGTGGTTATAGAGCCAGTGTGGTTATAGAGTCATTGAAGAAACAAGTTGTTAACCTGACCAACTCTGACTTAAACTAAACCCTTTTCAGTACGCTTGGCATGACAATATAAGAGTGAAGTTGGGTTGTGTGATCTCTTCTTTTGATGAAATGATCTTAAGTCACAGCAAACATGCATTCTGTCTTATTCACAGCTGTTTTGCAGTGCTAAGCAGAATTTCTAATATATAATAAATGTTCAAAAATTACATATTTAGTGATTATATATGTAATTTTTATAAATCAGCTGTTACTTAGGAAATGATATTTTATGTAAATACTGTTTGTCAGACTAAAATAGAACGTCCATTAAAAATTCTACCTGTAATACTGTTTAATATATCCAATACTTGCCAACAGAAATTCGAATTTTGCTATCCCAAATTCTATTACTTTATTACTCTGATAAATAATTTTTGTCTCTCTTTGTGCATTTTTAGATCCCCTAGTTTTTCCTTACTTTAGATTGGCTTTTAAAATTAATTGTAATTTATGGGGTATGTGGGTGGCTCAGTCAGGTAAGTGTCTGACTCTTGATTTTGGCTCAGGTCATGATCTCACAGTTTATGAGTTAGAGCCCTACATCTGGTTCTGCACTGACAGTGAGGATCCCACTTGGGATTTCTGTCTCCCTTTCTCTCTCTGCTCTTCCTCCGTCCCACTCATGTTTTCTCTCTCTCTCTCTCTTTCTCTCTCTCTCTCTCTCAAAAATAAATAAATAAATAAATTTGATCCTACTTGTATGCCAATATTCTTGAGAGAATTTCTTTTTAATATATATTATAGGTAAAAATTTTAAAAAATGTGAATAGAATGGTCAAAATATAGTAAATAGTCACTGAACAATCAGAGCAATACCCCCCTTGAGAGAGAAGTGGATAATTTAAAAACAATTTATGGACAATTTCCAACTAATAGCCTGAACCATGTGAAATCACTGTTATTCAACTGTTTTTAAATTATAGAAATGAAAGTTTCATGTACCTAATCATTTACTTATCTTCCATAGAAATTTATGTCTAAATATTATTTTTATTAGTTTATTCCTTTCATTGATATTTCACATATTTATTTGTCTTTATCACTGTCATAACCTTTTTTAATTTGTTGGGACAGTTACTTTATATATACTCTGAAAAAAAGATGTATAATGAAATAATTGTCTTAAAGGATTTTTCCTGAGTAGTATACTGAATGATATTAATAATTGCTTGTCCTATTTACTTTTAGGAATCTTAATAAAAAATTAAAAGCATGTAAATAAACTTTTTCAAGACCTGACTATAGTATCTTCAATTAATATTCTTTTTGTTATTCACATATACATTTCTCACCAGTAATTTTTTTATTTATTTTTTTAATGTTTATTTACTTTTGAGAGACAGAGTGCAAGTGGGGAAGGGGCAGATTCAGAGGGAGACACAGAATCCGAAGCAGGTGCCAGGCTCCTAACTGTCAGCACAGAGCCTGATGACAGGCTCGAACTCACAAACGGTGAGATCATGACCTGAGCCAAAGTCGGATGCTCAACTGAGTCACCCAAGGCGCCCCTAGTAATTTTTAATTTTTTTAACTGTAATTTTATTTTTTTTTTTTTTTAGAAAGAGAGAGTGAGAGCATGAGTTGGGGAGAGGGACAGAAAGAGAGAAAGAGAGAGGGAGAAAGAATCTTAAGCAGGGTCCACACTCAGAGGGGAGCACTATTCAGGACTCAATCCCAAGACTCTGAGATCATGACCTGAGCCAAAATCAAGAGTCAGACTTTCAACCAGTTGAGCCAGCCAGGTGCTCCTCACCTGTGATTTTTTTCAAAACTTTGACTAGAACATCTTCAAATACTCTACTTTCAGGTCTCAAAAATTATTATCATCTGAAAATAAACTAAATTTCCAGCTTTATTCTCTATTTGCACAGACCTGCTAGATGCCAGTCACCAAGTTTAATTAGGAATTAAACAAACTTGAATTTACGTCTTTGCCCTATTATTGGCCTATGAATAACACTGTACAATTTATTTAAATCACCAAGTATTAATATCTTCATCTGTAAAATGAGGTCTTAACTCACTGAGTTGTTGTAAAACTTAAGTTATGCATTCCTTCAGCCTGCAACACAATGCCAGGTGCATGTTAAGCCTCCTAGAAATACTAACATTTCAAATGTGTACCATTCACCAAATGTGAACCGTTGGGTTCGTGGCCAATGTTTATATTGCTATACAGTGTTCTAAACTTTCTCAAATCTGTAATGAGCTTCACACAAAATGTAATATTTAATTGAACAAGTTATAAGACAGCATATGTTCTTTGCAAAAATTCAAATGTTGCTAATTGTTATTTGAAACAATTATTGTTCTTATTTTGTTGTATATCTTGCAGGTATTTTTCTGTACATTACATATTCTGTATAGCTGTAGATATGCAGTTTCTTTCAATGCTATTTGCCTTTTTATTCCCCAAATAGTATAATGTTCAACCTCATGTTCTACAATTTGTTATTTCACTTGGTAAATATTAAAGATCTATCTATGTCCAGTTATATGAAACTACCTCTATTTTCTAACTGAACCATAGACTGAATCATAGTGTATGCCACACTTCCTCAGTTTATGGACATTTAGGTTGATTTCAGGGTGGTCATTATTAGAAAATATAGTGCAATGAGCGTCTTTATACAAATAGCAGGCAAATATGCAAGGTTTCTCTAGTGTAGATCCCACTAACAAAATTTCTCAGTCATAATATGTTCAGTCTTCTTAATTTTATAGCCATCACAAAATAGATCTCTAAAATACCTATACAAGGGAATCCTGGGTGGCTCAGTCGGTTAAGCATTCAACTCTTGATCTTGGCTGAGGTCATGATCTCATGGTTCGTGAGATTGAGCCCCACATGGGGCTCTGTACTGTCAGGACAGAGTTTCTCTGTGTCCCTCTCTCTTTGACCCTCTCCCACACTCTCTCTCTCAACATAAATAAATATTTTTTAATTAACTTAAAAAAGTAAAATTAAATATCTGTAAATTAAATAAATAAACCCATTAGCTACATTTAAGATTTCCTCTTTTACCCATATATATGCTAATAGTCAATATTTTTTAACTATGTTTTGACAATTAGATGAGTAAAATTATGCTTTTTCATTGATGTTTTAATTTGATTTTCCAATAACTAATATAAGCATCTTTTCATATCCTTAATGCTCATTTCTACTTATGCTTCTGTGAAATGACAATTTAGATTATTTGCTTATTTTTCTTTTGAAAACAATAGTATTATTATCATTATATTCTGGATATTATTTGGCTATTATACTGTTGCAAATATTTCTTCTTGAGGGCCAATAAGTTTTTAAAATTTTTTGTAGTCATTTTCCCAAGAGGAAGTTTGTAATTTTGATATATTTTGGTTCATTTTATTTTCCTCCATGATTTAGCTTCTTATGTGTTCTTGGAAAAAACCATCCCCTAGCTCAAGGGCATACATTTGTTCTCCTATATTTTCCTTTACATATTTATTTTTATTCCTTATAAAAATATTGATAATCTTTAATACATCAAAAATGAATCGGGGATAGTGTGAGGTAGGGATTTAATGGAATGTTTCTCTAAACATTTTCTAACATCACTTATTGAACACTTTTATCTGATTTGAAATATGACTTCTGTATCATAATCATTTCTCATACACACATGTGGTCTATAGAGCAGTTTTTCTTTTTAACTTCAACACCTTGCTTTTTTTAAGGCCAGCTATCAGTTTTAAGGTTCAAGAAATTATTTATAATATTACATAAAACTTTGTGAGTTAAAATGTACATTTCCTTCTGAGTAACCTTAACTTTAATTAGATCCTTAATTAGTCTCTCACTCATACACACACACACACACACACACACACACACAAAATGCAACATGCTGAAAGACGTTGCATTTAAAAGAAGGAACATTGGTGAACCTTTCCACCAAAGTTGCTACTATAGAATCATGTTGAGCCTACTTAATAGGCAGAAATCAAAAAGCATCGGAGATTACATTGAAAGTTACCGTTTGCTGGGTAGGTAATAAAATGTTGTTTCTTCATATGGAAAGAAAGATCTTTTAATGAGCGCACTTAAACTTTCCTTGGAAGTTTTATAGTTTGCTCTATAGCCATCTGGACTCAAAGTTTTATTTCTTTTGAATTACTTGATCGTCGCTTCTACTTCAAGCACCACAGGGGCAAGTAGGTTTTCTGGTTGAGCTCCTGAGAGCTGAGGAAAATCTGAATTAATCAAAAATTGGCATGTTCTCACTGCTAAATTTTCAAGGGAGTTTCTTCTATATAGAGTGTCTGATAATATTCAAAAACAGCATCTGTTACAGTTTTTGCTTTTGTTTGCCGCTTTGTTGTGATTGGATTGTTGGTTCTTTGTCAGTATATTGAAGCTCATTGTTTTCTTAATTGAAAGGCTGACAGCTGGCTCTTTTTGTTACACTCTTTCCCCTACATGCTATTCAGATACACCTTGATTTAAAATGCAAAGGTGCTGTTATAAATACCTAAAAATCATCTCACATATATGTAACAGGAGGTTCTGATGCAAAATAGAACAAAAATAGACGTTAAATTTTGAATAACACCTAAGTATTGAACACAGATGCTGTTGTTTAACATTTCTCAATAGCATCTTTCATAATTAAAATTTATATACTATATAAAATGCTTTAACTCATATTACTCATTAACCTTATACCTTCTGAGACATATACCTGTTTACCTTCCATGGGAACTGTAAAAGACCCCCTAGGGGACAGATCTTCCAATTCTTTGGTGATATGGAAATGGAGATGTGCCATGTTCTCAATCAAATATTGGAAAGCCACATGCAAACCAGATATAGATGGTGTAGAGAAAGTCTTACAAAAATGTAAACAAGCTCCAGCCAACACATTGCCTGAGTGGACTGAAGTGAATGGACCTTACCTATCCCTGTCTGACAGAGGAAAGAGAGAACTCCTTCTCTGGAATTTCTGTGGTTCTTTTATTCATGATATCCATTATATCTTAAAATAAATAAATAGATAAATAAATCTGTATCTATATCATCTGTATCTATGTTTATCTCTATATAACATGCAAAGAGCCAATAAAATATGACCAACAATGAAGAGAAAAAGAAAACAGAAATAGACACATTGTGAAGTTTATATTATTAAACTGCATAATGTGTTTGTTTTTTCCTCTTTTGATTTTTCAGACTTTGGACAGTTATAAATGTGGCACATAATTATAATCCTGTCTATAGAGCATTTATTATGTACTTATTGCCTAAATCCTAATAGCCTCACTTATTAATTTAAGTTTGTAATGACAAACTCATTGTGTTAAATACAGATAATATGAAATATAAATTAGAAAAAAAGTCAAATAGACAAATTAATAGATTACAGATATAAAAAGTTTAGTTCGCCAAATATATAAATGATTTTCATTTTCAAATACAAAATTTGTGTGAGCCATTTCAGTATATAAAAAACCATCCCATTTTTATACCTGAGAGCTTCTCTTAGGGAGACGAAATTTAAGCTATGATTATCATTAATTAAGGGTGGTTCAGTTTAGATGATGGGTTGCTATTTTGACCTCCCCAAATGAAATATGATTGAGTGTAATCAAAAAGATAATAATTTACCAAATTCAGAGAGATCCTTTTTAATATTATATAGGTTAAGATTAATTGGAGCATTCCCCAAACCCCTCAAGTGTCTTACTTTTCACGGCTAAAGTGGGAGAGAAATTATATTCATGCAGCTGTCATCAGTAAAGGTGGTCTCTGTAATTCGTCATTCTTTGTTAATAACGTATTAAATTCAGAATATAATATGAGCATCATTTTTCTAATTTAAAACTTAAGGGAATTTTAGCTTATAGTTTACTTATTTTATATTCTTCTATATCCCATTAAAAATAACAGCTAGGGGCACCTAGGTGGCTCAGTCGGTTGAGTGTCTGACTTCGGCTCAGGTCATGATCTCACAGTTCGTGGGGTGCTGACAGCTCAGAGCCTGGAGCCTGCTTCGGATTCTGTGTCTCCCTCTTTCTGCCCCTCTCCTGCTTGCACTCTGTCTCTCTCTCAAAAATAAACATTAAAAAAATTGTTTTGAAAAAAATAACAGCTTATTGGGGGCGCCTGGATGGCTCAGTCGGTGAAGCGTCTGACCCTTGGTTTGGGCGCAGGTCCTGATCTCATGGGTTGTAGGATCGAGCCCCGTGCAGGGCTCTGCGCTGACAGCGAAGAGCAGGCTTGGAATTCTCTCTCTCCCTCTGTTTCTGCCCTGCCCCTGCTTAGATACTCTCTCACTCTCTCAATATAAATAAATAAACATTAAAAAAATAAAAAAATAAAACAACTGCTAATCAAAGCAAAGCATTTTGTAGACCCTCCAAAGAGTCAACAGTCACCTTTTATTATGTGTGTGTCTCCATATGTTTGTTTCTTAATCAACAGGTCTGTTCCGAGATAGTGCTACGTAATAATATCATTGCAGTGCCTTCTACTACCCAGCTGTGGTAAAACCCGGCTTTTCTCTAATGTGGATCACTATCATTCAGTCACACAATAGAATCATAATTCTCAACAATTTTCATTCAGGCATGGTCTTGGGTTGACTTTAACCAGTGCAATGTGAATAAGCATCAATGTACATCTTGGCAGACATTTGAAGAACCAATTTGCTTCTCACTATATTCACTTTTCTTCTGTGTCTGCCCTCTTAACCTGGAAGCATACATCGAGATGGGGCCTACATTAGATTATGACTGAATAAAGACCGTGAACAGAGTTCCCATGATAACCCATGAGAGGTGTAGCATGAAGAATAAACTTAATTGTTTTATGCCACGAGGAACTTTGAGATTGATCATTTCCATAGCATAACCTGGCCTCTTCCCGATGACAGGTAAATTGGAACCAAAAGTGGTTTGCAAATAACCTTGAATATGTGGCATGGCCCTGGGAATCAATCAGAGAATGGCAAGGTAAGTGTTAGTGGACTTTGGGAGTTAATGGAATTGGAAGCTGTCAGAGATATTCATGTTACGCAATGGCAAAAATGTAGTAAGCCACTTCTCTGTAATGAGCTTAGAGCTTTAGATCAGGGTTGGGAAACAGTATTTTTGTTTGTTTGTTTGTTTGTTTGTTTTGTAAAAGACTAGATAGTAAGTGCTTTAGGTTTTGTGGGCCAAAGGAGTTCTGTTGCAACTACTCAGCTCTGCCATCATTGCAGGAAAGTAGCCACAAACAATATGTAAATAGGTGAGTGTCGCTGTCATTTTCATAAAATATTATTTACCAAAGCAAGTGACCTGCTGGATGCAATAAAAGGTATAGCTGTCACACCCATGTTTAAAAGCTCTGACTGGATTAATGTGATACCCAGAAAATTTTTTTCAGTAAAACAAGTGTCTAAGGGAAAAGAAAATTGTGGCTTTCCCAGGAGACCGCATATGCTCAAGGTATATACAATTTATTTAGTTACATGTCCAGTGAATTGTGGGTGCAATTTTTGGCACATGTAACTGATTGAAGTCAAATAAATAATAAACCTAGCATGTTTCTAAGACTGTTGCACTATTACATGAAGAACACCATATTGGATTAACTGGGGCTCCTGGTGGCTCAGTTGGTTAAGCATCTGACTTCAGCTCAGGTCATGATGTCACAGTTTGTGGAACAGAGCTCCACATTGCGCTCTGTGCTGACAGCTCAGAACCTGGAGCCTGCTTTGCATTCCGAGTCTCCTTCTCTCTCTCTGCCCCTCCCCCACTTGCGTGCGTGCGTGCGCTTGCTCTCTCTCTCTCTCTCTCTCTCTCGCTCTCTCTCTCTCAAAAATAAATAAACATTAAAAAATATATATAACTGTTCAGTACTTAAAACCCTTCCTTGAGTTTCTTACCTTCTATATGCAGGACAGATTGAAAAAGATGCTTAGCCCATAAAGGTGGAGCTGAAAAGAGAATTTAAAGGAAAGAACCATTCATGCTGACAGGTTGATTTACAAAATGAACTAGGAAGCTATTCTCTGGGATTAGAATCTGTCTAATCTAAAAACAGTCTCCTTTCTTGGAATATGAGAGTAAAGGCTTCACCCAGTCTTTGTCTTCTGAAATTTAAATATTGCTGTAAAAAGGAACTGATGTATAGTTCCTGTTCTTTCTTCCAAAAAGTGTTTATTATAATTATCCTTTCCCAAAACTCTCACCTTTTCCTGGGTTTGTGGAGAGTTTATTACTTGTCTTCTTAGTTCACATATCTCTGGATTTAGACCGGATGTAAGATTTTCTAAAGAGACTGAACATGGAGAATAATGAGTTGTGATGGATTTTGAGGGTTATTTCCCTTAAAGAGGGGTCAGTATATTATGCATGGGTGACTTTTTTTTTGTCATAGAAGGACAGATTATTCTACTCATTAGGATTACTCCCAAGTGTGTGGTGGTATCACTTGAGAAACATGGAACATCTCTACCCACTTTAAGGCATTTCCACTTGATTTTATTTTACCAATAAAATTGTGAGCTGACATGATATGTATCATACCTATATGAACATTTTGTCATGTGACCAGCCACTTTTTTTCTTTTTCTCTCTCCTTCCCCAAATCATATACCATTTATTAAGGTAGAGCTTCTGCCAGTTGACATTCATGAGTAACTACTAAGGCTTGAATCCCCTCACAGTTATCAATGGCCATATGGCATCAGTGAAAGATACATTTTCTTGTTTTATGCTTAAAATATAAGATGAATAAAAACTTGTTAAAATTGTGCACTTTCCAAACTATACTGGCAACTCGACTAGCAATGCTTTCTCTTCAGTTCTCTTCAATTAGCACTTGTCAGCTTTTAAAAATCCATTTAAAGTTCTTAAAAATAAGGAATGTCTTCAAACAAACAAAAGTGTCTGGGTGGGAATCATCCCAGGGCATGGAGCAAGACAGCCAGGAGACAGGGCAGCCAGGAAAGAAGATATCATAGGCTGGTAACGCAGGCTGAAGTAGTGAGGGTGCAGAAAGCCATAGGGAGCCTTCCAGAATTCATAAACAGCAAGGGAGGATAGGGTTTGCTTCAGGAAACAGCAACTGGTTTGGGGCTACTAAACTTTGGAACAGGAATACAGTAGAGACACTGAACCTGATATAACCACTTACAAAGTCACCAGTAGGAACAAACACTCCCTGGGGAGAAGCTTCAATACAAAATCCCAGAACCCATACAGAATTACATAAAGCAATAGAATCATGTCCAAAGATGGCCAAGCACTCAAGAATCCTGGCAGCCATGAAAGAAGTTCTAAAAGAAACAATAAACAGCTGATTTTAACCACAAGGATTACTTGTGTTTGGAAGGTCAATCACAGAATATAGGGTATCTAAGTATGAAATGCTTAGGGAACCAGATTATGCAGTTTCTTAAACATTCAACAGAGAAAATGTGAGAAAGACAGATTTGGAAATAAAACTGAAAAGGAAACCTGCAAAAATGAAAAAAAATGTTACAATAAAGAATTAATAGATGGTTGAGATGATTATTAAATGACAGAAAAAGTATTTACGATCATCTCACAAAAGTAAAAATAAAATAAAAGTTGGCATCTGCTCTTTTTATTTTTAATGCATAGACAAAAATATCTAGAATACTTGGCATACAGAGCAAATTATTTAACCTAATGAAATGGGAAAAAATGTTCACAATTAATGTAACTCTAAATGAGTATTGTGAGACGCAATTCCTTTATAGTCAGGGACATTTTCACTACCTACATTCAACAGTGTAGGAGATGATATAGCAAATGGTAAGAGAAACATAAAAGCACAAGGATTAGAAAGAGGAAAATTAATCATTTGCAGTGAATGTGATTACTTACATGGGGAGGGGGAGAATATACAGACATATTATCAGTATTGACGATAATTGGATAGTAATAGCAAGGTGGCTCAAAATAAGAAAAATCTGAAAAAAAATCAATGTTTACTAACAGCAATGAGAAATTTAAATAGCAAGACAAATTAAATTCTTAGATATTGCTGTAACAAAAGATGTGCACATCTGTGACCTTTGCAGTAAATTATAAATCTACTGAACAATTATTAAAGCTCTCAAACAATAAGACATACCCCATGTCAATAGATACAATGAATGAATATCATAAAGATGTTATTTCTTCTCTACAGACTCAAACTGATCTACAGATTCAGTGATTATATAGAATAATAGTGAACTATAAATAGCTTAAACCTTTCTGAAAAAGAAGAATGTGGAAGAAGAAAGGCTTTTATGAAATCCTGAGACTTGTTTTAAGTTATAAGAATTCAGACAGTGTAAAAAGTGAACAAGCATAGGCAAATGACATATATAACAGAATAGTGAACCCAGAAATAGATCCACACAAATACGCCACTTTGATTTAGGGATGAAGTGGAAAAATGAGCAGCAAAAATTTGTTATCCATATGGAAAGAAAGTGAAATTGAATTTCTCCATCACAATGTTTTCATAATTCAAACCCAGATAGCTTAAAACTTGAAATACCATAACAAATCTTTATAGCATTTGAAAGAAAATATAAATGAATATATTTTTGATATTGGGAAGTGGAAGCTTTCTTAAACAGTATGCAGAAGTGTTCATTATTAAAGAAACAAAATTTAAATGTGGCTACATATAGTTGAAAAACTTCTGTCTATCCAAAAATACTTGAAAGGGGCGCCTGGGTGGCTCAGTCGGTTAAGCGTCCCACTTCCGCTCAGGTCATGATTTCGCGGTCCGTGGGTTCGAGCCCCAAGTCGGGCTCTGTGCTGACAGCTTAGAGCCTGGAGCCTGTTTCAGATTCTGTGTCTCCCTCTTTCTCTGACCCTCCCCTGTTCATGCTCTCTCTCTGTCTCAAAAATAAATAAATGTTAAAGAAAAATTTAAAAAAACTTGAAAAAGTAACGATCAAGATATAAACTTTGAAAAATATTTGCAACACACGTAACTTATGAAACATTAGTTTAAAAATATCAAGAATGTAATAAAAAATCTGTTTTAATAATCTTTTCATGCATAACAAACCACTCCAGAACTTAGTGGATCAAAACAAGAACCGTGTGTTTTTCATGGTTCTACTCTTTAGACAGTGCTCCATTGGGATGACGTGTCTTCGGGCTACACTGTGTTGACTTGGCAGAAAGACAAGAGCAAAAAAATTCCAGACGCCATGACTACATATATGCCACCTGCACTTGTGTGGTTGAATGCTTGGGACTTTCTCGTTTCAACCTCACATCTTACAGATCCTCTCTTCCTGTGGCTTCTCCCTTCAGCTTCATGGTCAGTCTTCTTTAACAGATAGCTCAGGACTCCATGAGAGTGAAAGGGAAATTACGAAGGGTGTTTTAAGGCTAGATCTAGAAGTAATACAGTATCACTTCTGTCTCATTCTACTTACCAAAGCTGTGAAAATTAGTAATGGGAAACCTCACTAAAATGAGGAGGTTTCAGCAAGGGGACTTTTCACATTATACCACCTGTAGTCAATTGTACACCCAAAAGGAAGAGATGGATTTGACTTTGCATAGAAAACTATTCTATTCCAGTCAGAGAAAGGGAAACTTTCCTTATCCCCACTGGCAGCAATTCAGCCAATGAAAAGCCACTGTACTTCAAACTCAGTTTATTCTAATGGACTTTCAATTTATCATACCCTTCCCAACTTACCTCTCTTCTCCTTAAAAAAGCATACCTCTCCTTTCCCTCCTAGACTTGCCTACAGTTTTACTGCAGCTTATTTGTTCCACATTGCGATTCTCTTTCATTCCTGAATAAACCCATCCTGTGCTGGAAAACAAACAAACAAACAAACAAACAAACATGGCAGTTATTATTTTTAAGGTTAACAAAGCAAATCACAAATTTGAGGGGAGGAAACAGACTCTAACTCTTGTTGGAAGAAGTGGCAAATGACCTTTAGTGTAAGAGAGACTGTTAGGACCATTTTTTAAACAACCTACCATGTAAATCTATGGAAAAATGAGCAAACAACTGTAGACATTCCCCAGCAAAAAACAAAACAAACCAAACAAAACAAAATGAAAAAAACATCACCATAAAAAGAGGTGCTCTGTCTCATGAGCTTGATGATTAGTCAGAGCAAAGTAAGACCACAATGAGATTCCACTTCATACTCATTTAATTACCCCAAAAACCTGAAAATACCAAATACCAAATATTAGAAAGGTTTTTCCATTACTGAGCTCTCTTAATCTTTGGTAATGAGAGTGTTAATTGATACAATTTCTGGTAAATATTTCGGAATTATCTTGTAAAGTTGAGCACCCACATATTCTAGCCTAACTATTATAGTCTTGTATGAATGATGCAATCTTGCTGCAAAGAACCAGAAGATATATAGGAGAATGCTCATAATGCTTTCATTTGTAATAACAAAACCTTGGAACAGACTCAATGCCCACAAATGGAAAAGTGAATGAATAAAGGAAAGTTTGATATCTTCACACACTATGGAATATTATTTCACAGGGGGAATGACTATTTGATATGATAACATGAATGAATCATGGAAACATAATGCTGAGTGAAAAGAACAAATCCACGTAGACTGCATAGAATATGATACTTTCTTAATATAGTTTCAGAGGAAACAAAAATAAACAATACATTAATATGAATGTATACATACATATACAAATATTTATCATTCTTTAAAGTGATAAAATTATGTGTAAATATAAAAATATGTGCAGTTATAGGCAACATATGTGGGCAGAATATGGGATGATCACACAGGTATGTATGTATCATTCACAAATGTTTCAGGACTAGGGTAATAGATTCATAATTATTTATCATTATTATATTTTAAATTATACTATTCTCTCTAAATTGTACTGTTACTTAGGAAAGTTGGAATGTGAATGTGCATTCCCATGCAACAAGTTTTTATGTAATTATGCATTTCATTTTTTTCTCTTACCCTTTTTCTTCCTCATGTGACTAATTTACTTTTCTCCTTGTATTATCTCTTGCTGTATAAAAAATTACTCCCAAATTCAGCTGCACAAAGCAACAAGCATTTATGTTATCGCATTGCTTGTTAGGGTCAGGAATCTGACAGAGCTTTAGTTAGATAATTCTGACTCGGGGTCTTATGAAGTTACACTTTGCTGTAGGCTGACGTTGCCGTCATCTGAAGACTTGACTGGTAAATCTGCTTCCACATTCACTCACATGGCTGTAGGCAGAGGCCTCAGTTCCTTGCTGGATGTTTGTTGTTTAGAAGAGCTCAGTTTTTCACCATGTGGACTTTTCCACAGACATGCTCATGATATGGTATCTGGCTTCTCCTAGAGCACACCTACTCCAAGAGAAAACTCAATCAAGATAATAAAATAATCTCAGGACATAACATACCATCTCTTTTGCCACATTCTACTTGTCACACAGGCCAAAACTCATGTAATATGGGAAGGGACTCCAGGGCGTGAATACAATGAGGTAGGCATCATTGGGAGCCATCTTGCAGGCTGGCTATTACACTCAGAAGCTAAAAATAATAATACATCAACAGTACTACATAAAGACAAATGTGAATTCAATATTTCTCAATTTAAGTTAGCATACTAAAACACATCCATCATCAAATTTATTAACTTTTATAATTCTCATAAATTTCTTTACAATTTATAAAATAGTTTCTCTATAGTTTTGATTTTCGTCCTAATTAAATCCACATTTCACTAACCAGCTTGTAAGAAAAATTCATTCACTATTTTAATTTATATTTCTTTTTTATAAGGAAAATTAAAACCATATTTGTAATTGCTATTACTTTCAGAGAAAAATATATAATCTTTTACATTTGTTTTGAGTTAGTTTATATAAACTATGTGAGGAAATATCCCCATTCATTTTTCACATCTCTTCTATAGTTAAATCAATTTATGCCTTTACCTGTGAGTATTTAAATAACAATATTGGGGATTTTATTTACTGACTGAAATATTCACTGACAAAAACACATTTTCAAGTTAGTCTCAAATTATCTTCTGTGAAAATATGTGGTATATCCCAATTTTACATATATGTTTTTAAATCATTTTTTTCCTCTAAAATCTTGTTGGGATATTGGGAATTCATAGTGTTCAGTGTATTGCATCAATGTTTTTGCAACAATGGGAGACAGACTCTGTGTTTCTTGCCATTATTCATCTGAAACACGTACTACCTGGGTGCTTGATCAAAGCACTTACTCATGCATTTGATATTTTATGGACAATTAATGACCATGGTTATGTTTATATAGTTCATCAATGTTTCAAAATTTCATATTTAAACACAGTAATTGTAATGTATAAATCACAGAATAAATGATAGATAAAGCTACATCTAATATTTTTCAATTTCTGTGTTTTCAAAATATTTGATGTATGTTATTACTGTTGTTTTATGTTATGGGTCTTTCTCTATTAAAGAGATTTTGCTAGTATTTTCACATAATTATATTGATATTGGTTCATTTCATATATTTGCACTCTTTGATGCATTTGTATTTTATAATCTAAATTGTCATTAGGAATTATATTTCATAAGAAATGCTTTCTTGAGGTAGATAGTACTTCTCTAGTACCTTCTAGTCCTTTAAAGATACCCTGCATGTGACTATATAAGCTAATAGTACTAGTTTTGATGGTTTCTATTCTGTCTATAAATACCTACATTGTAGACAGCATTTTGAAAATACAGTGTTTATATATTAACTGAAGGAATCTTTGTAAAAATGTTATAGAAATAACTGATAATTTTGATGTGATATTTTTTCACCAATTTTAGGAGTCATATATACATGACTATGTATATATGTCATATACATATATATATATGACGTATACATATATATATGTATATGACATATACATATATATATATATAAAACATATATATGTTGTGTGTCTGGTGGCTTTTCTAATCATTGATATATGGAAAACTTTTTGACAGATTCCTAGTTAATTTAATGTGGTTTCATAGTTTTTTTAAAGTGGAGACTTTGAATCATTTTTCAGTTCTTATATTTAAATATTTAATCCCATTATTCCATCTTTTTTTTGTAGTAAATTTACAGGGAAAATGTAATGCATTGAGTAAAATGCTGAAAGCATTTGGATGGTTAAGCATTTTAATTATGAAGCTTCTCATTTCATGTCTTTGTTTGTCATAAAAGCAGATAGTTATTGAGGCAGTTATAGCTACCTGAACATAAAGAACCTAGACTATTTCATATGCTCATGCCAACACCATGCATATATCTAAAATTCAGATGTAGTATTCCATCTGCAATTATGTTTGATTGGTTTTATTTGTCATTTGCAGGCAGTCCCAAATGAATCACTAAAAAATAGTCCATCAATTCCTCAATATAAAATGATCCATTATTATACAATATGATAAGTCTAAGAACATAGTTTCCCAACAAATGATTACCTTGCAAAGTAAAAGTATCCTATCTCCTCTGAGAGCACAATAATTCAAGGCTAGAAATGTAGTTTTGTTCCATGGCTGACTGGATCGAGCACATTTTAGCATACTGTCTAAACACATGAATAAAAGGACAGAAAAAAATGCAATGAAAATTTATGAAGTACAGTGTGTTCTTATATTGTTAACCTAACTTTCCAATTGTAAAGAAATGTGACTATATTATAAGAATTATTCCTCCCCATAATCTCTACTGTTTAATTGATTGTATAATTGATACTGCTTAAAGAGCATATAGCAGTCAGTAATCTTTTTAATAATGGAATGACACAGAAATGTAATCTAAGGACATAAAAATAATGGATAAATTGACACAGATTTTAATGGGAATTTCTTGTAAAACCCTTTAGTGATTATTCTTTTGGAATTGAGGAGACTTTTTTTTCTTTTAACAAGAGTCATTACTAAAGTGGAATGATGATACAAGATACAAGAAAAGAAACAGAACTTGAATACTGGAATGTATAAAACATCCTAAGAGTTGAAATTATGGAGTCAGTAACATGTGGTTGACTGAAATTTATGCAATCTACAAGCTTTATTATTTCTCAAAGTTCTTTGCAAGAGTATTTTACATAGACAAATACGCTTGGTATGCACTTAAACTCTATTGAAAGTAAGATTATGGACAAATAACTCTTTTAATGTGGAGCTGACACTTACTACCTGTGTAATTTTAGAATAGGTAATTACTTAACCTTTCTGTGCCTCAGTTTACTTACCTGCAAACCAGAATAATTAAAATACCAAACTATAGTGTTATTATTAAAATTACAGTTATAAATGTAAAGTAGCTTAGGAGAGTATAGACTAATAATGTGTACATAATCAATGTGAGCTATGAGTATTAGAATTCTAATGTCATACATTCCCTGAAGGTCTGTATATATCGATGTGAGAAACTTTTTTTTTTTTTTTTTTGGCTAGGAGAAAGGTGTTCATCCTAGAAAGTTCTTATTTAGGAAGTATAAAGAATGATATTGTTTTCACATCAATCTTCTTTTTCCAAAGGCATGATACCATCATAACATTCAAGGACAAACACTTTATTAAATGTTTTGCTGGTGGACCTGTTCTTTATTGACTGACATTGTCATCAATCCTTCACCCCAGTGGCTAGAACATACCTTAAGTATCAGTTCATCTCTGCTTACAAGAACAAAAGTCATTCCATTACAATGAGTTTAAAATATACATATATAGTGTATTGAAAAGAATATTTCACTGAAAATTGATTACGTCATTCTCATGACATTCCAATAAATCCATCTTACTATCCTGTGTAGTCTAAATATTCAGCATAGCAGTGAGTAAGGGTGCAAGCATGCACGGTGTGCCTTTGGATTCTAGTTCCACTGCTCACCTGCTGTGTGAACTTGACAAGTACTTGCTCAAAGTTTTAGGTTTCTCATCTGTGAAATGGAAATAAAAATAGTATTGGCTTCAGAGAATACTTCTGAGCACTAAATGAAATAATCCAATTAAAAATGTTTAACACTGTGCCAGGTACAGAGAACAGTTAACATAGAATGTTGTCTTCATTGATGTTTTGTCATTGGTGGTGGCAGTGATGCTGTTACTAAATTTGGCAATTTTCTTTTGCCCTAATAAAAGTTTTGGGTCTATATTCATATGTATATAAATTTTATATGAATATATATACACATATACACCCATATATATGTATGCTATGTGTGTATATATGTATGTATGTGTGTGTATGTAGACATTATTTCTCTCTTTTCCACTACTTTAAACTGTATACATGGTATTTTGTTTCTTTACATCTGGCTGTAGTATAGGCATTTCTACACATATTAACATAATGTAATTAGTCCGTGTTATGAACAGGACAAGGTCTTTAATAGAGGTGGATGTGGTGTTATATATACAATTAATTGAAAACCTGATTCACTGACAAAAAAAATAAAACAATAAGTGGTAGGTTTCCTCAGAAACTAAAGTTAAAATTAGTAAGCTCCCTCATGCAAACTTCCTGGCATTATTGCTGCAGAATATGCAATAGACGGTAGGGAAAAAGATTTTCTGTAGATTATGAGAAAAGTAGGAATCTTAAAAAGGCAGTAGAAAGATTAAACAGAAAAGTATATGCCTAAGAATAGGAAATCCTTTTATCTCATCTCCATTTTCAGATGATGATTTTACATTACTCTTCAATGAGAAAATTGAAGTAATTGGAAAAAAAAATCAGAAACTCCTACTTCTATGTCTATGCACCTGCCCACATATACTCTGCTTTCTTTCCTACTGCTACTAAAGAGCTCCACCAGATTCAATATTGGTCAAATCTGCCTTCGTATAAGAGATTCTGGGCATGTACCTGCACTCGTCCCCCAAAGCAGTCCTTATCAACACCTCCAGTACTTAGTGCTAAATCCAGTGGCAAATTATCAGTCTTCCTGGTATTTGGCCTAAGTAGTACTTGAGCAGGTATTTTACCTCCTGCTCTTTGATAAACTTTATCACTTCCTTTTCAAAACAATAGTTTCTTCCTTTTTCTCCATTCTTGTTCCTACCATTTATAGCTTCTGTGAATTCCACCTCTTTTAATATTGGAATGTTTGGGATTCAATCTGTGGAACTCTTTTGTTATCTTTGTATAAAATTATTCTTCACACTCCATCCAATGATGTGACTTTAAAAACCACCTACATAGTGGAAATTTCAAATTTATACCTCCATCTCAGATTAGCCTCTGAAAATTCGGATTCCTACATAAAACTAATAACGCAGTATTCCCGATTAAAACTCTTAACATACGGGTCAAAATCACGTAAACTCATATTGCTCACAAACTTGCTCCTTATGCATTCATTTGCATCTCATTAATGACACTCCATTCTTTACTTTGTGGGGTACCTTTCTGAACGTTTACTTCATGACCACAGCTAATATTTCAGGAAAATATGTTGACTCTCTATTTTTTAAGAAGCAAAAATCTTGAATCAGATCACTTCTCACCAACTTTAACTGTTTTATTTTTCAAAATATGTCAGTAGTTTTATTCATTTTTTAAGGTTATTTTATTTATTTTGCGAAAGAGAGAGAAAGAGAGAGAGAGAGAGAAATAGAGCGCTTGGGAGGGGCAGAGAGACAGAGAGAGACACACACGCAGAGAGAAAATCCCAAGCAGGCTCCGTGCCATCAGAGCAGAGCCCAATGCGGGGCTCAATCTCATGAACCATGAGATCGTGACCTGAGCCAAAATGAGAGTGAGACACTCAAACCAGCTGATCCACTCATATACATTTTAAATCTGTATATACTATATATACTATAATTCCACAAGATATAACATAATTGTTTTGTGCAATTACTGTTCAGGTAATTTTCAACTGAATTTCAGTTTTCAGTCGTCTTTATCCTTGTAATTTCCTTTGTTCTTTGCTACTGTCTTCCATTCTATGGTTCGCTCTTGGCCCATTTTGATCCTGCCTCTTTGGTATTCTTCTCTGGAACATTAGTCTTTCCAATTCTGTGTCCTTAGTAGCTCTCAGCTGCCTTCACATCAGTCATTTCTCTATTTGTTTCTTTTTTCCTAGTTGTTACTAAACTATGTATGGCTGGTCTGCCTTCCACTATTCCATTCCTCCTTGGAATTTTATGCACATTATTTTTCATGTGTTTTTGATAGCAGTACATCAAGGAAGGTAATATCAATATTTCAGTTTTACAATCAGGAAACTAATATCCTCTGAATCTAATCAAGATTCCTAAGATCTCTTAGTTCATAAGTTATGCAGTCAAAACTCAAATGCAGGCCTGTATTAATCCAATTCTCACACATTTTTTTACTTAGTAAAGATATAGTCAAAGACTACATGAAGTTCTTAGTTACTAATACGAATTTAAAGTAAACTTACTGTGTTTCAGGCATCATACTACCTTTTGATGTGATCAGTGGAGATACGGTGTATAGAGGGTGTAAGGATCACTACACTTCCTATAATTTCAAGGAGCAGAGAAAATACACAAATAAACAATTGTCAAGAGGGGCTCCTGGATGGTTCAGCTGGTTAAGCATCCGGCTTTTCATTTTGGCTCGTCATGATTTCACAGTTCTTGAGATCAAGCCCAACGTCAGGCTCTGTGCTGTCAGCCTTGGGATTTTCTTTCTCCTTCTCTCTGTCTGCCCTTCCCCACCTCAAAATAAATAAAACATTTTTTTAAAAAAAGGAATTATCAAAAAATAGATGTTCTCTCTTGTGGGTATTATGGGGACCCACTCAGAATCCCAGACTTTCTATAATATTTATTTTAAGCCGAGAACATTTGAGATTTAATAGATGCAGGAAAATAAAGCCTTCTTGGAGCTTTTTCTGTCTCCCTAACATGTGAGGAGTGGGTTTGGGACTTTATATTTCATAGGAGAAATTAAAAGATGAGAAGGGGTTGCCAAGGTAAGGAATGGACAGCAGATCTTGAAAATAGTATTGCCTTTATCCTGTACCTGGTGGGTAACGGCTGCTTATTTGCAATATAGAAAATGTAGGGCTTGCATCATGTTAGAAAGGAAATGGTTAACAGGAAAACCTGAACTTCTCTGGGGTGGGAGTATAAAGGGACACAGATAGAGATCTTTAACAGTTTAAGCCTTTAAATACTGTGTTTCTGACTAATGAGGGATGCTTTTCCAAAAAAAAAAAAAAATGAGGCAGAATATAATTCTCCCTATTACCACAAATTGACAGCATTATAGGCAAAAGGCAGAAAGTTCTCAAATTAGAGAAAGAACAAAATGTAAACCCAGGTCAGTCATTCCCAGGTTAAAAAGCAGAAGCAATATTCAAAGAGCATATTGGAAGAAACAACTCTCATTAACAACAAAGTGGTCCCACTATATTTAAAGTCAACTTTAAACAACTGCCCACAGATTATGAATACTTTGCAAATAGTACTAAAACCCTGACAAAAATCACAACTACATCATAACACAAATTACTCCATCTTTCTCTCTACCCTCCCTCACTCTCGCTACATTGTAACTCCCAGAGCAGAAATTATATTATTATTTATTTCTCTCCTTCTGTGAAACGTTTAAAGTTTTAGTAATTTTTTGTTGAATAATTTACCAACTGAAATACAGAAAAGGAAAAGAAAACAATGGTATAGAAAATTAAATTAAAACTTGGAAGTAGAAGATTCCAAGACTATGCCAGAAAGGAAACTCATTCTGTGTTAAAATTAGCTAACGAGTTTCTCTAGCTCTTTGTAAAGAGAAACTAGAGATGGATATTTGAACCCAACTGGGAATTCTTTATATATATATATATATATATATACATATATATATATATATATAATCTCATTAAGTGGATACTAAAATACAGCTAGTTTTCATTCCAGTTTGTTCATTCTGTTATGCTCATTATTTTCTCTCTTTATCTCCAAGTCCCGAGACAAAGACCTCCCAGCATTTTTTACATAGCTCTCTAGGCTGATATTATGCATGCTATTATAATCAAACACTGATGCCAAATGGTAGATTCCACTAGAAAAGAAATACCACCTGCTGAATGGGGTTCTAATAAGACTAATTTCTCTCTGTACATGTTACAAGTTGTTGCTGCAATAGCATTTAAAAATTAATAAAAATAATCACAGATGAAGTATTTAAAATGTTTAGTCTGTCGATTCAATTCCATATTATTTCAAATATCAAAAGAGTTCTTTATTTAAAGTTTTAATTGCTTGTGTCTATTTTAAATTCAGACTGATTTATACAACAGTTGTATTCATTTCTAGTGTTCCTTGGGACATGGGGATAAAATTATGCCTTCAATTCAATGATAAAATCAAATTCTCATCTGTATCAATTCAGTTGAGTAGTAACATCCTCATTTAGACCTTCATAACTTTTTAAAATATAATCTCAAAGAAAACATAAAAATTTGCCACAATATGTCAACGAACTCCCATGGAATCTTTATGCAGTTCGACCAAGTATTTCTATTTAGCTCTATTTGCTTATTTATTACCCATAAGTACCCACATGCACATAAATATAAATACAGTTAGCATATAAATATAGCAATTTCTCTGAATCAGTTGAAAGTTGTAAAATTATGTTTCTTAGATCTAAACATTTCATTATATGTTTCCTAAAGGAAAGAGTATACTCTACTACAATTTTCAAAATCAGAATATTTAATATAAATCCAATACTATTATCAAGTCCACAGTTCCTATTCAGATTCCATCATTTGTTCCAATAATGGCCTTTATAACTATTTTTCCTGGTTTGGGATCCAGTCGAGTATCATAAATTATATTCCATGTCTTGTGCATTTTGATCCAGATCATTACTTAAACTTTCATTGTCCCCTTGGACTTTGGCTTTTAAAAATATTTTTTAATGTTTGTTTATTTTTGAAAGAGAGACAGAGTGTGAACAGGGGAGGGGCAAAAAGAGAGGGAGACACAGAATCCCAAGCAGGCTCCAGGCTCTGAGCTGTCAGCACAGAGCCCGACACCAAGCTCGAACTCAAGAACTGTGAGATCTTTACCTGAGCTGAAGTCCGATGCTCAACCAACTGAGCCACACAGGTGCCCCTTCTTTTATTTTTAAAATTTTACTTATTTGCTATTTCTCTCTGTGTCTCAAAAAATCATTAAAATAAAAGAAAATGTTGAACAGAAATTTCATATTTTTAAATTTATAGTATATAAAAAGTAAGGTCATGAACAATTAAGATAACCAAAGGTAAGTTTTCTTTCTGTTAGATATAAGTAAGATATAATTTTAATAATCCCAAATTCTGCTGAAAGCAATGTTTTGAAAATATAAGTTAATTTCTTCAATATAAAAGGGCTCAACTCTAATAATTATACACTCTCTTTGTATTAAGCATGTGCTATTTTAGATAAGACTATTAGACTTTCTAGGCACAACTTAGATTTGGTTCTCCAGGTAAGCAAACCTAGAGGAAGGATCTTCAGTTTCCTTTACACGTTTTTCAATTAACACTTACCCTTTGGATCAGCTTACTTCTCCCCAAGGCAATGCCACTGGCGGCTAAATGATGAACTTGTTTTCCCAGACTCCCTCAAAGGCACTGAACTATTTTAATTGTTGATCCATATGGAGAGATGATTGATGTGAAAAAGAAGCCAGAGCTGCTCACTATCACACTTTATAAATTTCCCTTCCATTTATCATTCACTATACAAAAGCCCTCAAGATTAGTTTTGTTTAAAGATTATTTGCATTTAAATTGTGAGGATATAGTAGAGTACTTGTATTTATGACTGAGGTTAAAAGCTAAAGTCATCAGTGGTTTAATCTTTTTTAAAACTGTATTCCCTAGAGCGACCCAAAGCATTGAACATGTTACAATATTGAGAGGAAATTTCTTCAACTGAGGGGATACTGGGGAGTCAACAACATAAAAGAGAAAAAAGTATCTTTATTTTCTGCTAGGTTGGAGCCAAAAATATATTCCAGTGGAATAATAGTCCTTGATGTGAGCTACTCTTTACAAACAAAAATGAAGCTTTTTATTTTTCTGAAATTACAATTGTATAAGCCAATTTTTTCTCAAGTATCATGCAGAGTTAATTGACTTCCAGTAACCTAAATTATGTTGTTACCTTACAGTTCAATTTAAAATTGTTAAGCAGAGAAATTTGGAAATGCTAGAATGAAAACATTAGACATAAAATAGACTGTAATGTAACATTATAGCAATTCTAAGTAGATTGTACGCACTGAGGGTTATAGCTGTGAGTGTAAAACGCAATTATCTATACTCTTCCATTCATTTCAAAGAGTTCATGGGGTCATTCATATCAAATAAACAATCACAGTTTACAGTTTTACCAGTTAAGATACCTTATTGGAATAAATCTTGAAAGCATTTCACTTAAAAGTTTTAAGCTAACTATTAAATAGCCTGTACAGAGTTCTTCAAAAATGACCATTTCTATGTTAATAGCTTTTTTTTTTTAACCTGGTAAGTGAAGAAATCTTGTTTTATATTTTTAAAATATTTAACAAACAAAACTGTTTGGTTAAGGCCTAAATTGGCCTGAAGGATAAGACTGTGTATATCTAAAGTGGATTTGCTGAAGGAGAAGGGTATTTCCTTTGCCCGCTTCACACTGACTTATTCGTCTTTATGTGAAACTTCTGTATCTAACATCTAATAATTTTCTGTTAGAAGCATGTATTTGGTCTATCATGTTTGATAGATTCTACAGAATAATTATGTATTATACTACATTATGTATACTAATTATTAAGGGTGTGCCTGAAAGTTCTATTCTCCTTTATACCTTAAGGGAGAAGACCTATGGAAAGGATCCAAGTGAGTCAAGCAAACTATTGTCTCAGCATCTGTGTATTTGTTAAATATAATCAAAATATGAAGAAAATTAACCATTCCTCCACATCACTTTATGTTCATGAACATATATTTATTAAAACTCTTATCAAGTACTCATAGCCTGAAGATATATATACATAATCAATCAAATAAAATGAAAAATGATGATATATAAAATTCTCAAACAGATATTTGTAATTTGTACATCATATATATTCTTATATTCCCTGAGGATGAGGTATAAAGCAAATTAAGTAATATACATGAAATACATTTTATAAAATGCAAAAGGAGGTCAAAATGACACATACAAGTTAATGTCATTCTTCATTGGATTCAGCAAAGCATTCATCACCTCCTTGATGATCCTAGATGTAAGCAAAGAAGTTTAAAGGACTAAGGTATGCTTAGACCTTTGGACAACCCCTTTCTTTTTTTTTTTTTTTAATTTTTTTTTTTCAACGTTTATTTATTTTTGGGACAGAGAGAGACAGAGCATGAACGGGGGAGGGGCAGAGAGAGAGGGAGACACAGAATCGGAAACAGGCTCCAGGCTCCGAGCCATCAGCCCAGAGCCTGACGCGGGGCTCGAACTCACGGACCGCGAGATCGTGACCTGGCTGAAGTCGGACGCTTAACCGACTGCGCCACCCAGGCGCCCCACAACCCCTTTCTTTGATTCAAATATATGCATTGTGTATTTAATCCTCTAACATTAATCAAAGAAAAGTTATTTCGGAAAAAGAAGAAAGCTGCTAAATACTGGGTAAATTAACCCTTTGTGACTATGTCTTCTCTACTTTCATAGTGTTGAACCAGAATATATTATTGAAACAAAATTATAATTGTTACCAGAGCTTGATCTTAAAAGCCAAATATTGTAAGAGGAGTGAAATGTTGAATTTCAATATCACAGCAGATGGTGGGGGGTCTGTTAGTATTGTTCTCTACTGCTGCTTCATCTCAAAAGTAGAAACTCTCATCCTTTTCTCTGTGTTATCCTGGCTTTGGTGAATTTTTCCAGTGGTGGTATTTTCCTGGTTCTTGGTATAACAAGTTATTTCTTTTGCACCCTGGACATTTTGAATATCGTGTTATCAGACCCTGTATTTCATTTAAATCTTCTGTTTTATCAAGCCTCCTATAACACCATGCCTGTAGGGGGAGAGGCAATGTCTCATTACTACATGTTGGGGTAGAAGTCGAGGTTCCTTACTTCGCTCCTTGACATCCCAGCGGATGCCAGGCAGGGTGAAATTCAGGTTCTCCATTAGACCTCTGCTGACATTATTATTAGAATTTTTATGAGAAGCAATGAGGATCTAAATTTGGAGAGTGGCTTTGGGAATGATAATCAAGGGGTGGCTGTAAAAATACTGGGATTCCAGGAACCCTGGAGAGGACAAGGGAAGAGGACTCAAAGATGCCATCCAGATTTATGTTTTGTGAGTCAGAGATTAGTGATATTATATCAAAGAACACAGGTTTTGTCATATTTACAACTTAGCAATACTATTATATACAATAATACTTATCTTTAATAATGTTTAACTACCTACTGTTAAAGCACATGGAGGTTTTTATTTATTCAAATTATTCGTATGTTTTTCATTTGGTCTGACAAACACAGGTACACCTGCATTGATCTTTTGGATTGCATGTTCTATACATGTTCCAAAATCGTCTTACAAACCTGGAAAAATGATTTACCTAAAACAGCTTGGAATATGTCACATTCAGTTTCAAATACCTTCAGTAACTCATTATCTTATATTTATATGGATTATACATTTTGGTATTTAATACAACACATAAAAATAATACAATATAGGATGTGACTAATTTTATTTATTTATTTTTGTCTACAAAAACAATAGCCTTTATGGCTAATAGCCTTTATGGAATCTTTATATAGTCAGTCATATTACATCATTATTGGTCAGAACATTTTCTCAGATCAAGATTTTTAATTGGGTTGTATTTATGTCTGAAATCTTTAGTCTGTTATCTATTCTTTTTTTTTTTTTAAAGTTTACTTTTATTTATTCTGAGGGGGAGATAGAGAGCAAGCAGGGTAGGGGCAGAGAGAGAGGGAGATAGAATCCTAAGCAGGCTCTGTAATGCCATCACAGAGCCCGGTGTAGGCTCAAACTCACGAACTGCGAGATCATGACCTGAACAGAAGTCAAGAGTAGGATGCTTAACTGACTGAGCCATCCAGGTGCCCCCATATCTATTCTTTTTGATATTCTACTTGTTGAAACTGATTTGGGAGAGTAAATAATTCAATTTCTCACACGCCCCATTCATCAAAATAAATTTCAGATTTAATAATTAATTAAAATTAATTATTGTGTTTAATTAAAATATAGTAAAAAGTATCCTGAGGCATAAAACTTAAATGTAGAGAGGTAAATTTGAATATACAAAATCTAAAATATAAGATACATCTATAAAATAATAAGCACAGTAAAAGGACAAAAATAAAATATGTAAAGTTTTGCTTCAAATATAGCAACAAGAGCTAACATTTAAAAAAACAATTGCCAATAAATAAAAAATAACCTAATTAAAATTGGGAAGGAAATATAAATAGAGAATTTCTAAGAATTTAACTTAGAGCTAATACACTTATTGAAAAAAAATCTTTCAAAGTGTGTTGAATTCCTTTATTTGGAATTGTCTTTAGATCCATCGAAATAATTTTATAAATATCATAATGGTAGTATACAGTTATCCTTTGGTACTGGGTTTGGTTTTCTGAAACCACACAAGATAGGCCTGGAAATAAATGGATAAAGGAAGCCGTTAAGGAATTAAGGAATTAAAGGTTATTGAGAAAATAGAGAAGAATATCATCTATTTTCAGGAATGATGTGTAGTTGGTGAGATATTCATATGCTGTTAAGTTAGTAGAGAGGGAAAACCTTTGTCAAGTACATTTAGCTCATCCTGAATTGCTTCCTGGCCTTTTGGCTAAGATCAAGTGTAACTCATCCTGTGGATGGAGTGCAGGAGAAGTAATTACCCAAAAGCAGCAAAATTTGAGCTGAATCTGGAACAATTAGTTTGAAGTAGTTGACTAGACAAAAGTTGAAGTAAGGTTCTTGGCAGAAGAAGTAACATGGAAAAACATGGAAGGCTTCAAAGTTGATGCACTTTCGAAGGAACTGTACATAGCTAATTCTGGCTGAAAAGGTAGTAAAACCTTGTGAGTATAATTTGTGAAGTATAATTTGTTCTGGAAACATGCTGGTAGTCCAAAGCACTTGTGTATAAAAACAAATTTCAAGAACCATTGGCTCAGTTGTGGTCATGTAACATTCAGTGTCATGTTGCAAGATATTGCTCGTTTATCAAGTTAAAATTTAGAAATGCTTGCTCAGGGGCGCCTGGGTGACTCAGTCAGTTAAGCATCCAGCTTCGGCTCAGGTTGTGATCTCACGGTCTGTGAGTTCGAGCCCTGCATCAGGCTCTGTGCTGAGAGCTCAGAGCCTGGAGCCTGTTTCAGATTATGTGTCTCCCTCTCTCTGCCCCTTCCCAGCTCGTGCCCTGTCTCTGTCTCTCAAAAATGAATAAATGTTAAAAAAATAAAAAAAAAAAAGAAACGTTTGCTCATCTTCTGGAACACTTACTCAAACAAATCCATGGCTTTGGAAACATTTTTGGAAGGAAAGCATATATGTTGTTAAAGTTAATCCATTAGGAAGCTGATACAGTAAGCTGAGAGAGAAACATTTAACATATTTCCCACCTCAAAAATTTGTGTCACATACATACTATTTTGTATTTTCTTTTGTTTTTGTTTTTTTAATGTTTATTTATTTTTGAGAGACAAAGTGTGAACAGGGGAGGGTCAGAGAGAGAGGGGGACACGGAATCTGAAGTGGGTTCTAGGCTCTGAGTTGTCAGCCCAGAGACCTACGTGGGGCTCGGACTCTTGAACTGTGAGATCATGACCTGAGCCAAAGTCGGACGCTTAACCAACTGAGCCACCCGGGCGCTCCTGTATTTTCTTTTAATCACATTTAACCCTGTATTTGATTGACAGTTTCTGAAATAGTCAAGGGTAAAGGAAAAATACAAACTATCTCAACTTCGCATTTTTTCCCTCAGAAATACCCAAGTAAAATTATCTTGACGTCCTTCTGGATATTTTTCTTTTTAGATTTCCAGCTATAGCTGATTCTAGGCTTCACTTTTTTCCTCCTAAGTTCACTTAACCAGAATCACAACTCCGTTGGTTCCTAAAACACTGAGGCAGATACTGAAATGTTATAAATTACTGAAAAGTATAGTTATATATATTTTAAAATGTGGTTGTCAGAAATGGACTTTCAGAAGAAAACTGGAAGAGACACTCCTCACCATTTGCGTTGCTTGGATTCTCACCAGATGCAGAACTCTGATACAGATGGACAAGGTGGGCAGGGCAATGAAGTCCTCTACCTTTCTCAGGCTCTGGCACCTGCTTGGGACAATCAATACACAAATCATGTACAATATTTTCTGAAGCAATCTTACCCAACCTAGGCTTATAACCTTGACCTGTGTATTCAACTTTCTTTTCCATTTTCTGAAAACGTTTTCTTTTGGTGATAATTTAGGATCATCCATTTTAGTAGATATCATTCATTTAGTATTCTAAGTGGAAGGGAATAGGATTCAATTTTTTCTCAATATTTTTCTAATATTAGAATAATCCCCCTTTGTATTGGATTTGTTGTCTTAAAGACTTTTTTAATCATAAAATTTTGATGCAACTAATGGTGTGGAAATTAGAAAACAGAATGTTACAAAAATTTCTTTCTTAACTCATTCTTAAAACTGCCTAAATTATGAAGTATTCATAATTCTTATGCCCCAATCAAAAGTAAGTGCTCTGTCTCAATTTACCCTCACCCCTCCAGCAGCTCTTATCTGGAATATTGTATTTACCATTTCTTGAATTTATTTATGATTTTATCACTA
This sequence comes from Lynx canadensis, assembly GCF_007474595.2. Taxonomy (NCBI): domain Eukaryota; kingdom Metazoa; phylum Chordata; class Mammalia; order Carnivora; family Felidae; genus Lynx; species Lynx canadensis. Next base: position 50,604,503 of record NC_044319.2, on the reverse strand, counting down.
ACCCCCTATGTTATAAAGTTTTGCTTGTTTTTAAACTTTACCTGCTCAGATTCATGTATCTAAGATTAAAAATGTTAGATATTGGAAGGAGTGTCTGGGTGGATCACTAGATTAAGCATCAGGCTCTTGATTTCAGCCCAGGTCAAGATCTCACGGTTCATGAGTTCAAGCCCTGCATTGGGCTCTGTGCTGACAGTGCAGAGCCTGCTTGGGATTCTGTATCCCTCTCTCTCTCTCTGGTATACACTGGTAGGTGATTTATTTTCTATGTTGAATGTTAATATATGAAATATACCACTGTTTAGTTTACATTCTCCATGAGCATTTGGGGTACTTTTATTTTTTTATATCATAAATTATATTACCACAAGTCTTTGTTAAAATATCTGCTAACATACATGTCTACATAGTATAGAACCATTTACAGAAATTTCAAGCCAAATAACATTAGATATCTTTACTATACAAAGCCACCCTAATTTCTTTTTTTAAACTTATTTTTATTTATTTTGAGAGAGAGAGAGTGCAGGGAGGAAGGAGCAGGACAGAGAGAGAGGGATACAGAATCCCAAGCAGGCTCTGCTCTATCAGCACAGAGCCCAATGCAGGGCTTGAACTCATGAACTGTGAGATCTTGACCTGGGCTGAAATCAAGAGTCTCATGCTTAATCTAGTGATCCACCCAGATGCCCCTTCCAACCTAATTTCTAAAATATTTTGCCAGTATATACTCTGACTTTGTAATTTTCAATTTATGATTTTGAATCTGATGTGTGCAAAATGTATCACTTATTGGTTTGGGTACATTTCCCTGATTAACTGCTTCTGTATTAGATATTATTTTTAAAACCCAGTTTAATATTCTTCATTAACCATGTAACTAAACCTTGGTTATCCTGTTCATCATCATTGAACTTTTCTAGCTGGTGAAAGCAAACTGTAGGTAACTTACCTGGGTAATTCACAGCCTGGTTGTTTGTCCCCTACCTTACACTTGCTCCTGGTTTCAGTTAATAATGGCTTTTCTTTCTGTTTGTGGGTCAGGGAGGCTTAAAGCATCATTTCCCTTTATCTTCCCCGCTGAATAGTTTCCTGCCATGCTTTACCCCTGTGTCTGTAATACAAAAAACATCCGTCCTACCTAAATTACCATTCAAGTGTAATACCTTTTTTATTTAACCCTGAGTGCATGACTGCTCCCTTTAATCCTACTCAATCTACCCTGAACAGGGAAATATCTAAAGGAGAATTTATGGTCCCAAGCTTCAAATGCTATTTCTCAGTGTACTTGGAAATGGTTTCAAAATTGATGTTCACTGAAGTTTTAGATCAAAAATTGAGCATAGATAAAACCAAGGTCATGACTAGTCAGCTCACAATTATTTTTGTAAAAGCTTACCTAGGGAGAGTAACCCTGCTGTGCTTTGTATCTCAAATGTTGAATTAGCATGAGAAATCGAATTAAAGTATTATGGAATATGGACCCAAGATCTGGCCAAAAAAGTATTCAGGCATGACCTCACAAATTAAGCCACTAAAGTGATATGACAGACAGGTCAGACAGGTTTAAAGAGTGTCTAGAACTCAGATAGTAACTGGGTTCAGGCGAACATGTACAGAGCAAAGGGACGAGTACAGCAATAATTTACGTATTTTAAAATCAAAAGTCAAAACTGTTTTCATGGGTTCTCTAGAAAGTTCTCAGCAATTATGCTCCCTGATACTAGAATATTTTCCTCTTGTATAGACAGTTGATAAGCATTCAGTACTCATTTCCCTCCCAAGTCCACACTTTCCAATGCTTGCAAGGCAGATGTGGTAATGTACTCATTTACATACCTTCTGTGGTTGGAAAGGTGGTGCTAAGCTCTAACCCCTTGTCTAATATGTAAAGAACCAACAAATGATCCCTAGACCTTACCTTTTTTTCTATATGGTATATTTCTTGTGTTTTAATGAACTTATATTAATGCCTACATAAACATATATACAAAGCCCAAATTTATCTTAAAATTTTAATGACAATCGTATGTCCCAGGATGTCAAATAAATATAATTTGTGGTTATAGAAAAGGGAATTCTAACATCCTCATTGCAGAGAAAAAAACATTTATTTTTTTAATAGCACATTGTATCAGTTTTCTTTATTCTTTACCATATTTTTTTGCTCAGAGACTATCTGACAGCTTCCTAAGATGTGTGTTCCTTGACTCATTGTGAAAACTTATCAAGCACATATTTGTCTGACCCGTGAACTGTAAAAAATCATTTCTGACTTTTTTAACCCAGGTTTGAGATATGGATCAAGCAGGGACAAGATATAGGCAAGCCCATAAATATAGCAGTGCAAAGTGCGAAGAGCCGAATGAAACTGAGAAAATGATCAAATCAAAGCCAGATCTCATTGTGTTCTATATCAAATGTACTCACATTAAATTGAGGGAAAATATGAATGTCAAATACTAACAAGGCAAGCCTAAGTTTAATGTTATTGAAGTGAGCTAATTACCATTACAGAATGTGCTTACCATGTTCTGGGGGTTGAAAAAATAATGTAATTTTGTAGTTTTTGCTATAAACCCGCACTTTCCCCACTCTGTAGAAGTAAATGAAATATTGAAAAGGCTGGATTCTAGCCCTCACATTAAGTCAGTCTATAAATGAGGTGACAAGCCTAGAGCCACTTTGAAAAGTATAAAAATGACTGTGAAATATTTACAGGTTTTAGGTGGTTTCATAAATTGCAAAATAAATGTATTAACCAATATAGCAAAGCTTTGATGAGTTAACTATGGCTTTTCCTAAAAGTGAACCCAATCAAGGCCTGGTCCTCTCCAGCTTGTGTGTAAACAAAGACCACCCCCCCCCACCCCCACTGGCTGTGGGACACCTTCCAGACTCTGCAACATTTCTACCAGTATCCTTGATGGGGTGACCCTCAGGCTCATCACCCACCACCTTGCAACTGCTTTAGACTTTCCCTCATAACCTTTGAGCTATTCACTCAAAGATGCTAGAAGACGTTGGAAGATCTCGGTGCCTTTGGCAAATAAATCTAGTCATAACAAGAGTGTGTATGTCCCTTTTATGCTCAGCTCACACACTACCTTTCTGATGAAACTTTCCTGACCATGCAGATAGCATTTATTTTTTCCTCATGTGAGCCTTTACTTCCCTTTGTACATATTATTACATTAAATATATGATGTTTTAGCTTTGATTTGCTACTGTGTCTGCATCTTTTCATTAGGCAAAAAACACTTAAGGGCAGAGTACATTTCAGAAGATTTTCCTATTCCCATTCCCCATGGTAGCCTAGCCACAATCATATTTTATGGACTGGACTATCTGTCATCATGAATAGTACTCTCTTTTCTTTCATAAAATAGTATTATGGCTAATCTTAAACACAGTAAACAATAGAGAAAGTTACTATGCAAATAAAACTCACTGGCAAATAAATAAAAATGTCCTGTTGGAATTAAATAAAAATTTAGAGTGCCTGATACCTCCAAAAATATCGCTAAAAAATATGTTATTTTCACATCTACTTTGACTTCGAGGAGCTTAAAATCTAGCCAATTAGATACTTATGAGATTCTCTATAAACCAAAACAGAATAATCCATCATGTATGAGCTCTTTGAAAGTTAACAATGATGAAAATATTATCAATTTAGAGACTTCAGATTAAAATTATTATTATCCTGAGTGACATTCAAGATGAGATTTAAAAACCAATTTGGGTTTGATTTGGGTGCATAGAGTACATTTCATGATTGCTGGGATATACTGAGAATATAGCTTGTATCAATGCCTATAAGATTTCAAAAGTCAAAGTAGCATTTTGTACATAAGTTATTAAATAATGTCAAGCTAGTGAAATTGTAGAAGAATCGGATCATCAGGAATACACATTTTGGAAAAATTAAAATAAGTTGCTGCATACAGAGGATTGTAAAAACATGAGTAAAATGCCAAAGGGCAAGGTAAGGACAAATAAACAATGACATCAATACTGAACTATGACTTGACACAAAGTAGTGACAGTGCATTGGGAGATGAAAAAGATAAGAGAGCTAACATGGATGGATGTAGACTTAAATGATTTGTCAGCCAGCTCATTCATAGAGAGCAAGGGAGGAATTAAAGATGAATCTAAAAAATTGAGCCTGGATAACTGGAAGGATTGTGGGCAAAAAACAGACTAAGAAATTAGTGAGAAAGATGTTTTTGAAAGAGAATGATGAGGACATAGTAAGCAGTTACATAATGATTATAGCATAACACATACTACAGTATAAATCACAATAGTAGTACTTTCTCTTTGCATTATTTAATCTTTTCTGCAATACTGAAGAACAAAACGATGTTACTCACTTGTAGCTCAAAGATCTGTGTAACTCACTCAAAATTACACTGCCATTAGGCAGTCAACATTCAAATCCATCAAACTTTAAACTTTCTAAAGGACTCCCCGACTCCTCCCCCAAAATGATCTGCCATTTAGTTTACATGTTTAACTGGTGGCGTATTTACAATAGTGCTGGCAGCTGCCATTTAGAATAGGCCAATAATTAAAATATTAATTCTTCTAAAACCGTAAACTTATTTTTATGTTAGATAATAAACAAATCCATTAGTATAGCATTTTCAGTAAGAGGAGCAAGTGAAACAAACAAAATAGGTATTTTTCTCTGTTCTCTTATACTTTACTTGATGGGTAGCATAGAGCCACTTTCGTGAAAAATAAAAGCATTAAAACTAAAAAAAATTAGTCATCCCAGTCACTACTATCTTTTGTGTATAGAATAGCAATGAATCTAACAGACTTTTTGCAGTAAATTTACTGAGTTGATGATTATCCTGTAACTGAAAAGGATGCTCAAGTGATTACTTTTGTTAAAGTTTATCCCTGCCTTGATATTGTTTGATGTAAGTCAAGTAAGCAATAAGTAAAAATAGAAAATTGGTCTGCACTTATTTATTGTTTATTTTCTATTTAAAAATGCAATGCAATGATGAAATACTGGCTATATTCAAGAAGAAATAAAATTTTATTTTGGAAAAAAAATCATTGTGTCATAGTGAGAGAGTTCCTAAAAGTAATTCTTTTCATGGGAAAAAAACATGTTTCTAGATTTAAAACCTAAAGAATTATTCTTTCACTTAAGACATTGCTTCTAAAATCTAAATGGTTATTTCACCTATGTTTTTAAGTGACTTACTAAAAACAAATTTACAGGGTAAAAGAAACTTAACTGGATGACAATAAAGAGTTAATTTCCAATTACCATAATCTCTTATTGGTTTTTCCTGATGATATTTATATTAAACCTATATATATATATATATATATATATATATATGCCATTGATTTATACTATATGAAGTTAGTATAAATGTTTTAAAATAAATATTTGCTAGTTTAGAACACTTGAATAGTTTTGTATTGTTAAGTTATAGATACAAAATGATATTTATTATATCAAACATGTATTTATGGCCTCTTGGCCTGTTATTATGTGCTATTATGTGCAATGGGACAACTTTGGCACAATTTATTGTTAGGAATTTTTCAACTTCACTTGTGTCAGGACCTGCTGAATTCTGCAGTCTGTAAATACCTCTCTACACTCCTTTATTTAGCATTTCAACATTAAGCACATATTTATTGAGTTCTTATTCTAAGCCAAACACTATCTGAGAGAGAGAGAGATACAGCAGTGAATAAAACAGTAAAAATCACTGCCTTTACCATGCTTGATATCACTTGCCCTAGAATAATGCCTGTGTTAATTTATACCCTCAGGAGCTTCATGGGTGAAATCTGAAACTGGCTGCGATACACAGAAGGCAAAGAGAGACTGAAGAAAGAGACACAGCACTCCAAATCGGTAAGTGGCTTGATAAGCAAGTGAACTTACAGGCAAAGGCTTGTCTTGGGCAGGCACAAGGTGTTCTCTGCACCCACCCAGCAGAATCTCAAAGTTTATATAGAGGCCTTAAGTGAGTTTAGTCACCTCCATAGGAGGCCTTAACCATACAAAGTCTAGACTGTCTCAGCACCACATCGTTCTCTCAAGGCTGTATCCTTGGGGTAGCTTCCGGGAATGAAGTCAAGTAGAACACACATTCTAAGGACAGGGGAGCACGTGAGGAGCTGCCTGGGTCCAGCTTATTTGTCAAACCAGAGGTCTTATCTTCTGGTTGACTTCCTCCATGACTAGCATCAGCCAGAGAAACAAGGAATTCTAACTTGGGCCCTCTCTCTGGCCTTTAGTATTAATTCACCCCTTAATTCTTGTCTGAGACCAAACAGGTACATACCTACATTAGCTGAGCTTTTGCCTTAAACCTGAGACCAAATCGCTTACAGGTGGCCAATTTCTCATAACTAGCTCACACTACTAGCTTCGGCTTCTGAATCCTGGTTGGGACAAAATACCTAGCAATTCAGATCCTCCAGTACTAATGTTCTTTTCCATCATCTTAGGAATAGGAATCCCATCTGTAATCACACAGTGGAGAACAGGCTTAAACCCCTTGCAGACAGACCCTGCTAACATGTGTTTACTTGCCTTGATAGAGGCAGGTTTCTCCTGCTACTGAAATCATCTGTGGTAACCCTCCACTATTGGAACACCCATTCCTTCATGATGTAACTGCTTTGTACTTTTGCCAAGACCAATGATTGCCTGCTAGCCTTCATGTCTTACCACCCCTGGCCATGCTCCAACTTAATAGTCAATATAGTTCCAGAGTACTATCTTTTTCATTCAACCCCTCATAGAATGAACTAAGTTATCTGTGCCCGTGTCAAAATCTATAACAGCTTAGAATGAATGGTGGAAGATATCAACCAAGACATTGAATAGGCAAGGGAAAAGTGGAATAACAAATATGAAAATCTAAGCCCAACTTTCTAATTTGTTGACAGGTTTCCAAAGCAAATGAGTTTAGAAACTAGACCAAAAATTTGCAATCAGTTCAAAGGAGTAGAATAGAGGAGATGCAATTACATTAATCAAGTTTCACAATGAGTTTCAATAATCAAGGAATTTTTCTCTAAGCAGATCTGAAAGATTATTACAGGGTCAGTCAGACAAGTCAACATGAAAAGGAACCTAGGAGCAAGACACAACCACTATTGAACTGGTAACTTACCAGCATCTATCAGGCCGGCTTCTTATGTGTGATGGACAAGCACTAGCAGATACAGGACCAATGATACGAGACACCAAGTTTGAAGGGATAAAGGGGTACTCAGATACATAATTACAAGCATAATAGCATTGTTGTAGTTTGGAAAGACAAATAGCATGTGATTTCACTCACATGGGAATTTAAGAAAGAAAACAAATGAACAAAGGAGACGAACCAAAAAATAGACTGTTAATTATAGAGAACAAAGTCCTCTGGTTACCAGAGAGGAGGTGGTTGGGGGGATGGATGAAACAGGTGAAGGGGATTAAGAGTGCACCTGTCTTCATGAGAGCCGAGTAATGTGTGGAACTATTGAATCACTATATTGTATACCTGAAACTAACACAACATTCTATGTTAACTACACTGGAATCAAAATTAAAAAAAATATTTCTATCTTCAGATAGAAATTATATCTTCAGATAGAAATCTCCCTCTTTAAAGAAGGGATATATGAAGGTCTTCCTTTCTTTTTCTTTTCTTCTCTCCGTCTTCTTCCCTCTTATTCTTCCAGCCTCTTCCCCTTAATTCTTTCTTTTTTGATTTCAGAGATATTTAAGAGAGTTTATCATACTCCTCAATGCATCCACATCATCACCAATGGTTTTTCAAGGTCTTTGCTTCATATAAATTATTATTATTATTATTATTATTATTATTACCTTACTTATACTTACCCAGCTCCTCTAATCCTCTCAGTATATATATGCATATATATATATATATGTGTGTGTGTATGTATATACATGTGTGTGTATGTCTGTTTATATATGCACATATGTGTATATGTATATATGTGTGTATATTTATATATACACACACATACATGTATCTTAATAAACTAATAAATGTTTTTGTTTTTGTAGCCATACAAAAACCTGTGTATTTATATGAAAATGGCATTGTGTTATGAGAATAACATTCTTTCTTAACACTTAAAGACAAAATTTTGAGTGTGAGAGCGATCTGGCTCCGACATCTGTCAGCCCATTGATTGCCCGGATTGATGCGGTTGATCTGGCTGCCTAGGAAGGTATCCCCTTCCTCCTTCACCGTTTCATGTGTGTCTCTCTGAAATCTACATGCTCAGTAGAGGAGGACGATCTTCCCAGACAGAGGAGTACTGGTCTTCAGCCAGGAGTGAATGTGTAAGCTGGGATTCTGTGCTAGCAGCTCAATACAAGCTCTCAAGGTCCATTTGTTAGAGGACATAGAGTAATCACACTTCCAGAATCTAGACATATCCAAGTGAGGCGCTGTATATGGCAATATGCCTTTCTTAAAAAAATTAGTTGTATATGAGTACATATTTTACTGTTTCGAGATGTTCTATAACATTGTACTGCAGGCTTCCTCCACATTTTGCCGCCTGTTTCCTACAGATAGACGTCTAAGTTGCCTTCATAGGTAAGTGCTAACAATAATGTTCCTGCAAAGATCATTTTGTGTACATGTTCCTCATGGAACTGTAAAAGCATTTCTGGGCCTCATTCAGGATTTGTATTGTAGGTCACAAGTTATACTCGTAATTAATTTCACCATTTCCAGCTATCTTCACAGTGGCCTTACCAATTACACTAATTCCAATACTGTATATGTGTTTTCATTTCCCTCCATCTACATCAAAGAATTTATACAATCCAATTTGTTTTTCTAGTCATATCAGTACAAAATGGTATATCATTTTTAAATTTCAGTTTATGACTACTGGTAAAATTGTCAGTCATTCATGTGTCCCATATATAAGCTGCCTATTTATATACTTTGTTCCTGTTTCTCCTATTGAATTTTGTGTCTTTCATTTTATTTCTGTGAGGGAACTTTTTTCTTATGGATTATTTAAACTCCATTACTTTACTATTTCAAATATATTCCCACAGCGTATCACCTACTAACTTATTGATATAAGTTCTGTGTTAATTAAAATTGTTAATTTTAATACAATAAAAAAGGTATTTTATCCCATGGGAGGGTTGGCTTCAGAAAACTTGTCATGGATAACTTTTTCATCTTAATGGTTTTTACTTAGTGTATGTCTGGGTTCACTTTATATATATTGTGAGTCAATTATTCTTTATTTTTCTCCATTTAATGCACCTGTTCATGAACAACATCCACTAAACAATACATCTATCCCCTACTAATATTTGGTTTCATCTATAAAATATCAATATGGGTCTGTTTCTGAGCACTGTATTTTATTCCATTTCTCTGGGGACAGAATAACACAAAGTTAATTGTTATGGTCTAGTTGCATTTTTAAAAATCTGTCCTAATAAGCCCTTCTTTAAGTTAAACGTACTTAGGTATTTCACCTTTAATCTTTCACGAAATCTTTATTTTACGAACGACCTTGCTGAAATTTGCATTGACAGTGCAGTGATTTTATAAATCATTTGGATAAAAAGACAATTTTACGGGGATGCATTTTGTCTCTGCATTTATTATACTTTAGATTTCTATTCTTTTGCATTCGGGGTAGGTTATTTCCTAGAAACATGGTTTTTGTTGCTTTAAGTCTTACTATGTTTTTTAGTTGACAAACACCATTCTAGAAAGACATTGTCAATTGCATAAGTTGATAGTGTACTTCATCGCCTTCCTAACCTTTCGTTACTGCTGCTGCTACTACAGCAGCCCCAAATTCCTGCACCCAATTGGCCCTCTGGAGTATTGAAACTAATTTTTAATGAAGGCCATGAAAAAGAATTGGTAGCTTATCTGAATAGCACAAACTCAGCGAATGCAAGCTTCCACCTGTGTCTTTCAACCCCTTTACAAATTTTTGCTGTCGTATATGTTTAATGCATCCCTAACTCCCTGTGCTTCGAGATGGGCTTCTTAGAATGTGGCAAAAGTGAAATTAAAACCTCATCGTGTCACTACGCCAGGGCTGGCGTTTCCTCCAGCTCAGTGTCCTCTTACTCATCATTTAACCTCTACTCTGTGTAGCATTTATCCAATGGACAACTCTTCACCCCAGTCCATAATTAATTGACTTGTTAGCCTTGATAAAATGACAGTCTTTAATTAACCATGATTTACAATGTACTTTTTAAAAATGCTGATGAAAAACAAACATTTTTGAATGCACACTGTGGTCACACATTTTGCTGAGTACATTAAATGCAGTGGTTTCAGTTCACCTTATAAAAAACTTAAATATTGTTGCAGACTGCTGCTTAAAAATCAAATAGAATGATTTTTGAGCTCTTAATAGACTTTAAGTGGCAACCTTCCATTTTCTTAGCAATCAGTAATTTGTATCCATCACCAAATTAAATTTATTTATTCTCTCTTACTAGCTTGCTTTACTGTAATGGAGATACTTTTTTTTCTTAGTAAGTCTTCTTTTAGTATCAATGGTCAGTAGTTTCTTTGTATCATAATAAATACATCGATATTTTCAAATTACGCAGCCTTTAGAAATTCACTAGATTGTTGAGGTACGCATAGGCCATGTCAACTGATTGAACTCATTAAGAGGAAAGAAATCTGAAGCATTGAATAGTCTTTAGAACAGAATATGATCATTATATTAAATTTCAAGATATGAGTTTACTTATTATTTAATTTTATCTGCACTATTAAATCTTGTTTGAACATGAAAAAAATGAATCAGTTATTTAAATTGGAAAGAGAAAGTGCAAAAATATTCCTGAGGAAGCCTGAGTTCGAGCCCCATGTTGGGCTCTGGGCTGGCAGCTCAGAGACCGGAGCCTGCTTTAGAATCTGTGTCTCCCTCTCTCTGCCCCTCCCTGCTCATGCTCTCTGTGTCTCAAAAATAAATGAACATTAAAAATAAGTAAATAAATAAATAAATCACCAGAAACACCAACTAAATTAAAGAACAATATGAAGTATTGTATGATTATTTAGATTATTGATTCACTGTAAAACTATAGTCTTAAAATAATTCAGATTGCAACCAAATGGAAAGATTTCAAAGGAGTCTAAATAATAAACTTGGACAGTATAACCAAAAAAATTAATTTTCATTTGTATTTTCATTCACAACTTTTCTACTAGCTTCTCCACCATATTCATTTTTAATGAAGAGATCAATTATTTTTAATGAAGAGATTGGTTATTTATTTAAGTCTTTGCATATATTCAGTCTCTATCAAAACTTTTGATTAGATTCTTCACTTGATCTAGCCAAAAGGCCGAGAAGCGATAAAACTTTTGATTAGATTCTTGACATTTGAGTCTTCTGAGCATAGAGAGGGATATTTACTATTACTTATACATTCTATATTTCTTTATAAGTATTATAAATATGTTAACAAGTGTTTTGCATATTTAAACTTTAGTTATGCAACAATGGATAAAAATCAGTAAAACTAAAACAAACTGAAAAAAATAATAATTGCTGACTAAAAATAATTAAAAGCCATCTGGAGCTTTAATATATAATTACAAAGTTAACATAGCTTTAAAAATTTTTTTTAATGTTTATTTATTTTTGAAGGAGAGAGAAACAGAGTGTGATTGGGGGAGGGACAGAGAGAGAGGGAGACACAGAATCGGAAGCAGGCTCCATGCTCCGAGCTGTCAGCACAGAGCCCGACGCGTGGCTCGAACTCACGGACTGTGAGATCATGACCTGAGTTGAAGTCGGACGCTCAACCGACTGAGCCACCGGGGCACCCCTACATGGCTTTTTAGAAGAATAGTTCACACATATTAAGTAGCAGATAAAGGATAAAAAAATATCATAGTATTCATTATAACACATTTGTGTGAAAATAATATCAAAGATCTAACTTCTTCACTATCCCCATATGTTCTAATAGGCTCTCAGAATTCAGTATATTAACACATATTTATTTCTCTATTTTCTGGATGATATTAGTATTATCAGTCCCGAGAAAACAAAACAAAACAAAACAAACAAAACGAAACAAAGTGAAATAAAACAAAACCCAACTACTCCCACTTCATCCCATGTTTTAAGTTACGGGTTACTAACTGATTCCTGGGGAAGATGTGACACTTGCTAGCAAACATAAGCCTATCCTAGTCAGCAGACCAGCTTGCTGGAGTTAAATGCTCTGGGGGCCCTGGGTGGCTCAGTCAGTTAAGCAGCTGACTTTGGCTCAGGTCATGATCTCACAGTTCATGAATTTCTAAACCAGGCATCAGGCTCCCGGCTGTTAGCACAGAGCCCACTCTGTCCCTCCCCTGCTCACTCTCTCAGAAATGAAAAAAACATTAAATATATGTATTTTTATACCAATGGGTTTTTTTTCAAGCTCATAGCTTCTACAAAAGTGTAATTCTCTGGAAACTTGTTCTTTTTTATTGTCTCCTTTTAGCTTTGCTTTCCAGACATCACCTGGTCAATTGGCCTGTCACTTTTTTCATATTGACCCGGTAGTTAGTACTATTGATAAACTATACTGATTTAGGTAAAGCACATTCTAACTGACAGCATAATTATGAAACTTTATTTCCTAGGTCACAATACATTATGTCGACAGAGCCAGCTTCCCCATTTAGAACATTCTGCTAATCCATAATTTCTGGAAATCACGGTTTGACCCCCTTCCCTTTTTTTTATTTTTGTTACAGGGTTTAAAGCTCACAGATTAAAAAAAAAAAATGTCCGCAAATTATTTACTACCTTTGTCTTTAACAGATGGGCCCTAATTCTCCTCCTCTTGAGTGTAGCAAAACTTACAGGCTTGTTCCTAACAACTTGAATAAAGTGAAAGTGGTGATGTGTGCCTTTGGAGACGAGGTTATAACGAGGCCCTGCGGCTACCATGCTGGTTGCTTTATCTCTTGCTCTCTTTGGAGGAAGCTCACTTTGGGGAAAACCAAGAATCAGAAGCAACTGAGAAGGTCTCCAGTCTAACAACCCTCGGGAATGGAGGCCTGCCAACACCCATGTGAATTAGCTGAGAAGCAGATCTTCAGTGAGACAAACCTTGAGGCGACTACAAACTTAGGGATGAACAGAACTACCCTCATAAGCCACACCTAGATTATGGCTCTTTTGAAACTGAAATAATAAATGTCATTGTTAAGCTGTTGAATTTGGGGGTAATTTTCACACGGCAAGAGATAATAATTACAATGACATTGATATTGATGAATACGTAAGACTGTTATGACCATGGATATACCTGCTACTTCTTCCTGTTTGGGTGCTATTTCCCACTTTTGCTAGAGTTCACTTTGAAAAGAAAATATAAAACATATTGTATATCATGTATTTTATCTAGTGTGTGATATTACATACTTTTATATATTATACAATTTTAGTGTATATATTATATTTTATAAATATGAATTATGTTTTGTCCTTTCCATGTATTTGCATTATGAGGTAGTCGTGCCTTTTGATGGATTCAACATATTATTATTATTATTATTATTATTATTTTTTCTGATGCCCAAATTACTACAATTTTGCCAAAAGAAAGCTGAATTATTTTTGGTCTTTTAGCAATAACCCAAATGTTGATAATTTTATTCTTCTGACTTGAAATCACTAAAAACTTCTAGCAACAGGTGTTTCAAACACATCCTATCTTTTTATTATTATTATTTTTTTTTTTCTTTTTGAGGAGGGGGGCTATGTATATGAAAAGGTATATATGCTTCAAAGCTGTATTGCTTTGTTTCCTCTCAGGCCATAGTCCAGACACCTGCCTGTCTCTTTCCTTCTCCTCAGTCCAAGCTGCAAAATTTGGCCTCCATTGAAAGACTGTCATGGCTTTCCTATCTTTAAAGACCCCTCTCATCAGCAATTTCAATTCTCTTTTCTTACGGTGCTTACCCATATGTGAGATTAATTATATAAATTACTTGTACCTTTTTGTATCTTGGAGTTTGAAAATACATCTTTTAAAAATTTTGATCTTTGAAAAAATGTATTATATTTTTTCCCAATAGGTAAATCAATTTAAACTAGGAAGCAAATGTTTTTTACTCTCTCTCTAAAGTTGTCTAACAACAAAGTGGATGATTATTTCATCCCTGAGACTAGTTGCAATTCTAGCTATTATTATTTAACATTAAGAAAATTCCCTAAATCATTTCCTAATTTCCTGCCCTAAGCTGAAAATAACAATAGCTAAGCTTTATTGAGGACAAACGATGTGCCCTGTACAGCACCGTATGCCTTTTGTGTAGTCTTATTTAATCCTCAAGATTACCCTATGAGGCTGCCACCAGGCTTAGCCTCATTTTAGACTGAAGGGAGTAAATCAGAGGGAGATGGAGTTTCTGGCCCAAGGTCACAGAGTCAGGGCACAGTCAGACTTTGAAGTTAAACAGTTGGAATTCTTAAATTCATGACCTTGACTACAATGCTATAATAGTTGTCTACCACCAGATTTCTGGAAAGATCTATTTCATGAATGTAACATAAAATTTGTGACACACTTTGACAGGCACATTTTTAATTTATTATTCCTGTAGAAATCTAATTCATCTAGAAATAAAGCACTTACAGAAATTTCAAGTAAAGAGAAAGTTTTTGTAATTCAACTATGCAGAAAAAAATCTTCAAACTTGGACTACACTTATACTATACTAAATGCTTATGAGGGAAAAATTAATATGCTTCTTAGTAGTAGGATGATGCCAGGAAAAGAGGTCCCAATTGACTGACTGCGTCAACATGAAGACAACGTGGTTGGGGGATTTTTATTCTTATTTTTATCCGTAGCTTCTTAAAATTAAACTTATCTATGTATTTGCCTTGTTTATTATTCATATTTTGTATAAAGTAACAGCTGTATAAATATAAAGTGTGTGTGTGTAAATATGTGTAACGTGTTTCAAAAAGTATCAGTATTGCAGCCTAGAAAATACGAATTAGTTTAACCAAAAGATCACTGTGATTTGAGTATAGGTTTCTAAGAACAATCTTAATTCAAATTTTGGAATGATCTCTTGGCTGATACTTGTTTAGCCCACATGAAAGAATACATTAAACTTGAAAGCACAAGATATTTTGTTTGTCCTCATGTAATATTACTCTAAATTTTAAGAGGTTTATAAATTATGTTGCCCTTTCAATATTATTATTTTCAAAATACATTAGACTGTCAGTTCTACAAAGTTGGGTTACAAGTGTTAGAAGTAAATTTTTTCTATTTAATTAACTTCTCTGTTTATCTTATCTTTCTGTCTTTTTACTTTTTCCTGAACTAAAAAGAGCCTTCATCAGGAGTTTGATAGGAAGAATATAGGGCTTAATACATTTCAATTTTATCTTTGAAATGCAAAACATAAAGGTAAAAATGAATAATTCAGTGAATTATCTACTTGTCTTGAAGATATCTAGTTATTTACATTCACTGGGCCTTAGTTTAGTCATCCACTAGAAACTTCCAGAAAAGGGACTTGGAAACAGAAAAGATAATTTCTTTCTTCTCTCTCTGTCTATCTTTTTCTCTCCCCTCCCTCCATTCTCTTTCTCTAGTCCTTACTATCATTTCCCTGTCCTCTCTATAGTTTGGTAAAGATATTGCTTTCCACTTATGTAAGGAGTTAATCATCTCTTTTTGATGATTTTAATCAAAAGAGACTTGCTTGGGACGCCTGGGTGACTCATTTCGTAGAGCCGACTTTGGCTCAGGTCATGATCTCACGGTTTGTGAGTTTGAGCCCCACATCGGGGTCTGTGCTGATGGCTCAGATCCTGGAGCCTGCTTTGGATTCTGTGTCTCCCTCTCTCCCTGCCCCTTCCCTGCTAGTGCTCTGTCTCTCTCTCTCAAAAATAAATAAACATTAAAAGAGAAAGAGAGAGACATGCTTAACAGAAGGAAATAAAAGAGCTGGTGGACAAAGTCCCATGGCATTTGCATATTTTAAAAATTATTATATATTTTTTTAATATTGTATTAGATTTTCAAAACCTACAATACTTCTGTATCCAAAGGCAAGTCATAGAATCCAAAGACAAAGGCATCTGGATACTGTTTTTTAAATTGTCTTATTCATGACCATCCTGTTATGGTTTAATAAACTGAAGCAAATTTTGCATCAATCCCACATGCACATTAGAAATGACTAATGAGGACATTTTTTGTTTGTTTGTTTGAATTTATAGAAACCACACTTAAGGCAAAAAGACCTCATCATCTCCAGTCTCAAGAGCAGCAAAAGAAAATCTTTAAAAACATTTCCTTGTGAACCTGCTGCATCTACTTTCTCCACCAGTCTTGGCTCACCTGTGGTGGGATGATTTCATTCTATCTGGAGGAGGTGTTCTGATTAGCCATCCATGGTTTGAGAAAGCTCCATCCTCCTGCTGGATATGAAGGTTTTCCTCTTATGCACATCCACCTTCACACTGAAAATTCCTTGTAAGGTATCCATTTTACCTTTTTCATATTATACTTGAATCCTACTATAATTTTCTTTTGAGTTTCTTTTTTTGATGTAAACCAAGACTTACTAACGTGCAAAATGTGTATCAGCCAACTCTTCTATATAAAGATGTGTGTTATTTCATGTATTGTACCCATATCTATGACAAAATAGTCATAGAAATTAATATTATAACAAAGACAATTATCTCTGGAATCTGGCCCCCTTCTGTTCATTTCTATTGTAAGCTCTTAGTTCACTTTTTTTCTTGTCTAAATAATCATAAAAAATGATTTTAACTATTTTCCGTGTTGTGTATATTTCCTTACTGTAATGCCTAGGGAACTTCTTGAAAGTCTGCTCAAATAATGGCAAGTTTCCACCATACTTTAGAGGGAGACAAAACCCTTTGGCCTAATAGGTGCATGATATTTGTCTACATTTGGTATAACAAGCTTCTCTACATTTATGAAGCAACCTAAATTGCTTAATAACCTGGGGTCATGCTACTAATTGCTTCCACCATCATGCCTTTCTTCATGCTTTTCTCCAAAGAAATCATTGATGTCACATTTAGTCATTTCCTTACCTCCACCTTTGCAAATACTGTATATTCTAAAAAGGTAATGACACCCCCCCCCCTCTATGAAGTTTCCCTAAGTAACTAGAATTGCTCTCTTCATCAGTGCTCTGATAGTACTTAATTTATAGCTCTCTAAAGCCCCTCATCACTTTTTGCTGTCTTTGAGTTATTTGTGTTCATGTTTTACTTCTCCCAATAGACACATATTTGAGAACCAGAATAATTTATTTATGATTGAATCACCCACAGAGCACAGTGCAACATCTTATACAGAGTGAGATCTTTGTAACCTTTTTTTTTTCTTTGAGGGGAGGTGGCATTAATGGATTATGCTTAATATATCCAGCCTAAAGTAAGATCATTAAAGTAGAGAAGTAAAGAAGAAGAAAAGTAGTTCAAGAAAAAAACTGTTCAACATTTCAAAAATAGCTTAAAGGCCATATAAGATAACAACTGATGAACATTTCATTTAGCAATTTTTAGTTCACTTATTGATATATCTAGAAGTCTAAATACAGTGGACAGGACATCAGAAGGGCTGACATTATACTGAACATTTATTATGTACCAGGTCCTTTCAAGAACTCTAATTAGATTAATTCTCACTAGAAGCATGTGAGCTTGGCATTACTCCCCCCCCCCTTTTTTTTGATAAGTATACTGAGGCATGGTGAATTAGAATAATTTATTTAAGGTTACATAGCCATTATGAGAAGGAACCAAATCCAGGTATTTTTTTTCAGGCTCTAGAACATACCCTTATAGGTAATGCAGCCAATGTCTGCCTGAGTATAAAAATATGTTTTCCCACAACAACTTTTCATGACACAGACAATAATTAGGTTGACTTGGAAAAATTATAACAATAGCTATTCATAGGAGCATAAAAACAATTTTAAGAAAAGTGGCAGGAAAGATATGAAAAGTAAAAATTCACAAACGAAGCAATAACATTGACACTGAAGTATATTTGCTGACAAATTAAAGAGGATAATGAAAAAATATATGAAATAATTATTGAGGAATCTGCGTATGCAGTTTTCTAAAGACAAACAAAGACTGAGTGGGCTCTTCTCAGGTGGACTCAAAAGTCTTCAACCTGTGGAAAGTTGAATGAGCTTGCTTTCTTGATGAAACTGGAATCAGAGTCTCCAAATAATCAGACATAGATTCATTTCACCAGATTAAAGTTTTTTATAAAGAAAATTATATTTTTGTGCACCTTGCCCCACCATTGACACACACAAAACAAAAAAGCTCTGTCTTAGTCCACTCAGACTGTCATAACTGTAACAGAAGTACCATAGACTGGGTGGCTTGAAAAATTCATTTCTCATAATTCTAAAGGTTGGAAAGTCCAAGATTCAGCCATCCACAGATATGGTACCTGGTGAAGAACTACTTCCTGGTTCACGAATAGTAATCTTGTCACTGTGTACCTACGTGGCAGAATGAGTGAGAGAGCTCTCGTGGATCTTTTTTTATAAAGGTGTTAATTCCATCCATGAGGGAGCCACCCTCACGACCTAATAGCCTCCCAAAGGTCCCACATCCTAATACTGACACTTTGAGAATTGGGATTCAACATATGGATATTGGGAGGATACAAACTTTCAGGTGATAACATCTTGCAAAATAAATCTCTGTTTGCTTTCTGTCTACCTGATTGACAATTGATAAATAAAGAAAAGATGGAAATGCAAGATGTCTAAAGAAAATCTTGAAATTTTATAAAATACACATACACACACACACACACACACACAGATACATACATACTACTTAGGGTATCTATCCAAACTATTCATTTCCAATGGGTTATTGTTAGTATGAATTTCTGCTGTAGGAAGGTTGTTGAAGTATTTGTGTGTAACTTTTTGATGAATAAATCCACTAAAGAGTACAGGAGAAGCAATATTCATTGGCCGTAGGCATTAAGAAGAATAAGACTTTGTAGAAAAATTTAAAAAAACTAATAAAACTGCCTAAAATCAGTCATTTCTTTCATTGTCTCCATGCACTGGAAATTTTAAATAATGTCAATGACACAGCATTTCCCTGTGAAGTTTTTTTTTTTTTTATAAAATCAAGATAATCATGCAGTTATCGTTGTTTTAATAATGTGATAACAACTCTAATTCCTAACTTGCTCAATTTTATTACTCCCTTAAATAATCTATGTATTCTACATAAAAGTTAATTCTGAGAACTCTCAGTTACATGGTCAACCTCTACTCAAGCAGTTCAGCTAAGAATTAAGTTTCAAAAGTTTAGTGATAGTGGTTCAGAATAAATCAAACTGATTTTGAGTGCCAGTCTTGTCTACAGCTACCATATAATTATATATTCCTCCCTTTAATAGTAGATTTACAATAAACCATGAAAGCACAGTGATTGTAAACAGGCAGAAACAAAATTAGTTACATCTATTGTCACTCTATGTGCAAATTTTTGCCTAAACTTGGCAGAAGAATTTCACCAGGAGCTTTTCCTCTGGTGCCTTTTCCCTTTTTCCAAAAATTACGTGAATGCAAAACACAACTGATAAAGAACCGCTATTTAAAATTACAAAGAACTCATAAGGTTAACAACATGAAAATAAACTCAATTTAAAAATGGCCAGACATCTTAACAGACACCTCACCAAGAAGATATGCAGATGGCAAATAAACACATGGAAAGATGCTCCACATCACATGTCATCGGGGAAATGCAAATTAGAACAATGAGATGCCCTTGCACACTTATTGGAATGTCCAAAATCCAGAGCATTCATAGCACCCAATGCTGGAAAGGATGTTGAGGAACAGGAAGTCTTATCCTGCTTATAGGAATGCACAATGGGGCAGCCACATTGAAAGACAGTTTAGCAGTTTCTTACAAAACTAAACACACTTTTACTGTATGATCCAGCTATCATGCTCCTTGGTACTTACCCAGAGGAGTTAAAAACATAGCAACACAAAATCTGCACATGGATGTTTATTGCAACCATATTCATAATTGCCCAAGCAATTGCCAAAGCAACCAAGATGTACATCCGTAGCTGAATGGGTAATGCGCTTCTAGTACATCAAGCAATGGAACATTGTCCAGTTCTTAAAAAATAATGAACTGTAAGTCATGAAAATATATGGAGGAAACCTAAATGCATATTACAAAGTGGAAAAAAAACAATTTGAAAAGGCTACATACTGCATAATTCCAACTATATGACATTCTGGAAAAGACAAAACTATGGAGATAGTAAAAGGATGTAAAATAGGCCGAGCACAGAGGATTTTAAGGGTAGTGAAAACGCTCTGCATGATCCAAAATGATGGACACATGTGTTTATGTTGGTCTATTTATCGTGATGGTATTGCTAGGAATGTATGAAGCACTCTCCTAGACCTGTACTCCTTACTTGCAGTGAACCACCTTAGACATTTCCCCAACCAAAGTCAATGTTGCGGATGGACCGACACATGTAGTATAGATGTACCTCAGCAACAATCATCAGGAACTTTGAAAGAACAAGAATTTTTACTGGCAAGTCCTAAAGAACGGTCAGAAAGACCATTTTAGAGGCTGTGTCTCTGTATTCTCTGACCTGGGGTTCTGCCTTTAGTGGGGTCAAGCGTAGGGAAGGGAAAAGCGGGGTCATTCAAGTGGTCAGGTCACCGAGGGTTTTCTAAAAGAGGAAAATCATGGGTGAGTCGGCCTGGCCTTTAATCCAGTTGTGTGGCTGGCAATAGTTTATCTGAGATACATGTTTTTTGAAAAGAATGCCTTGGCAGTCAAAGGCTTAATGTTAGGCACTTACATTGTAATCAGAAAATCTAGTTGTCAGGCACTTACACTATATGTATGTCATTGAATAACTGTCCTAACCTATAGAATGTATAACACAGAGAGTAAACCTTAACCTAAAGTATGGACTTTGGGTGACGATGATGTGTCAGTGCAAGTTTTAGCACTTTTAACAAATGTATCATTCCAGTCTGGGATGTTGACAGTGAAGGAGGCTGTGGCTACTTGAAGCAGAGCCAGGGGAATATGGGAATTCTCTGAACTTTCTGCTCAATTTTGCTGTGACTGTAAACAGCTCTAAAGAGTAAATTCTATTTTAAAAAAGGAAAAAATTACATTCATGTAACTAAAAACATGTTTGTTTTTATTGACTTGTTTATACATACAAATTTTTTATAAAATTTTTACTATGTCTTTTATAGCTATTATTAGTATTCATTTCATGAATAATAAATTTCAACATCTTACAGTATAGAGAAGAACATATTTAAAAATGATCTGTTGCAGGTGTTAAATTTTATATCAGAATACAACCGTTGGTACTTTGCCCCAAGGCGGCCTTCTTAAAGTCATCCATTCCTCAAAAGCTAACCCCTTGCTTTGAATCAAATGAATATACCTGAAATTTATGTCCATTTAAGGTAATTTTTTTTTTGCTGCTCCCACCAGTCTACCAGAAATATTTATGCTACTTTAAAGAAATTTTAGAGGCTATGTCTCGAATATTTTAAAGAAATAGTTTAAGAACAACAATCTAGTAAATTTACACATGAAAACATTTTTCCCCTTAGATTTTTAGTTTGTCAGGGTTACTTAAAGGTATTGATGCAGATTATAATTGTATGGGTGCTCCCCAAAGCTGTTCTGTGGCATCCTGCTGAAGTTCGGGCTCTTTATCTCAATGTCCCCCAATATTAAACAGCTTTCTTGTTATAACTGAAAACAGAAATGTATGAAATACTTTAGCTCATTGCACAAGGTAATAACATAGTAATGGCATTTATTTTTCACAAGGAGCTTTTTGATCGCAATTATTAGAGAAATCTGATTTTATGGTATCAAGGCAAGTGCGTTTTATTCTAAGTGCGTACGAGACTGAAATATGCAACCATCTGTCTGCCGAGCAATGTAGAGGCAGTGAATCCAAAGGTACATAGGCCGTTTATTAATGAATCTGAAAAGGAAGTAAGAGAAAGAAGAAATTTAAACAACTTTTACCTGATTTCCTACTCTCTATATTTACACACTTTTTCAAACCTCGTTTTGGCTAGATTATTTGCTACTGATTTTGTATTTATGTATTTCTGCTGGTGAGTGCATGAAAATAAAACATTTCATTTATTCACAGAAAGGACTCAGAATCTGTATCAAGTGTATGTTACAGCATCCCCTGCAGGGACTCATTAAGGATAAAAAACTCTCTGTCAAGGAGCATTCAATCTTTCCTTGCATAGATATGACTTATATATATAATTTTAGCTGCTATTGTAGGCATTTATCATTCACCTTTTTTTCCCATTTTGTTTGATAAATAAAACTTCTAAAATATTTTAATTGGTTCTGAGAATAATTGTGTTTAAATATCAATAAAGAAATAGATATCCAAAAATACTGCATGCATTTGCAAATGTGTTTTTCTAAATATATCACTAGAACCCAGGAAGAAGAGAGAAATATAGTTTATAACTGCTACTAAAATAAGGTCAATTTTATCTTTGTTTTTGTTACTATTTAATTTGTCTAGTTTTCTTTTTTTTTCTCCTTAATGTTTCTAAGGTTTTCTTACCACTCAGACTGTGAATTTGTAGGTTATTCTGAAGGGGATTTAATTATTATGTTTTCCAACAGAGAAGAGTGGAGTTCTTTCTTACTGGTATTCTTTTTGCAACTCAAAGAATTTAACACATCTGTTATGTGAATATGGAATTGTGTATCTGATTAGAGGCACCTGGGTGGCTCAGTCGGTTAAGTGTCCAACTCTGGATTTTGGTTCAGGACATGATCTCACAGTTCATGGGTTCAAGCCCCACGTCAGGCTCTGCACTGACAGTATGGAACCTGCACAGGATTCTCTCTCTCTCTCTCTCTCTCTGCCCCTCCCTCGCTGGCATGCTCTCTCTCAAAATAAATAAATTTAAAAAAATTGTGTATCTGATTTAAAATACTTGATTATTGGCGTGTTTGGGTGGCTTAGATGGTTAAGCATCTGATTCATGGTTTTGGCTCAGGTAATAACCTCATGGTTCATTAGTTCAAGCCCCACATCTGGCTCTGCACTGACAGGATGGAGCCTGTTTGAGATTCTCTGTCTCCCTCTTTCTGTGCCCTTCCCCCTCTCACTCTCTGTCTCTCAAAATAAAACCTTAAAAAAATACCTAATTATCATTCATACAGAGTAAAAATATAATGTTTTTAGAATTGATTTGCCATTATGCTTATTTTTGTGTTGTGCATTAGTTCTAAATTCATCATTACAAAATTGTTGAAATGGAAGAATTTTTGCAAGCAAAAATGGAAATGTAGAAAAATGGAAATCGTAGAAAAATAGTTTATTAAAGACAGAATTGGGATATTCTTGGGGTATGTAGTGCTGAAAAAGAGAAATATAGGGGCATCTGGGTGGCTCAGTTGGCTGAGATCCTGACTTCAGCTCAGGTCATGATCTTTTCCTTTGTGAGTTAGAGCCCCATATCGCGCTGGCTGCTGTCAGCACAGAGCCGGCTTCAGATCCTCTGTCCCCCTCTCTCTGCCACTTCCCCGCTTGCACTCACTCAAAAATAAATAAAACATTTTTTAAAAAGAAAATAAAAAGGGAAATATACAATAATATATACACACACATTTTATATCGTTCCTACAAAAACACATCGTGTGTGTGCAGCAGGGAGGGTGTCTGTCTTTCAACAAGCATTGACCTACATTCTATAAGCAAGACAGTTTGAAGCAAATAAACATTTTGTAAATGAATCATGCTATTTAGTGAACTCATTTGCCATAGTACATTTTACAAATCTGCTGTGGATCTTATTTATTGGATATGATTCTGTTACTAAAATTTAATTTAAAAAGTATGAGACTTTTTGAAAAATTTTAGCTAGACTAGTTTCACACATTAGAATAAATATCTCCTTAATTTTCATTTCCTATGATATAATCCCAGGGCGTAGGCGCACATAGAATACACCATACCAAAATGGTAAAATTTATTCAAAATGGAATGGATTAGTCAAGAATCATGTATCTTCACTGAAATGGCAAATGTACTCCTGATACAGCTAAACTCCATAAGTTGACATACTAACTCCTATTCAATACCCAACAGGTCAATTAACAGATTTTTCTTTTATGCTGCCCTGAGGTTTTATAAAATTTAAAATAGATTTTAAATATTCTGTGCACATGGTGATGCAAGTATATTACTGTGAAAACCATGTTGAATAAATATCCAACATTAATTAAATTAACCCTCTATAGGTAAGGTTACAATTTTGCATATATAAAGAAAGAAACTGTAATATTTTCAACACTCAAAAATTTCTATTCATTCCTCAGTTAATTTTTTTTCCATTTAAACAGTAAATTTCAATTTGTGTTTTCATCTTGGTATTACTCCTAGAATAATTGGTACTTTGTCATAGTTATTCTGCTGGCAATAATTAGAAACACATAACTATTTATCAAGTTCTTACAAAACAAGAGGAAATGTATTTTACAAATTGCCAATTTCAATATTTTAATTATTTTCTGAAGAGATTTTTAAAAATAGCACACATGTGGACGTGTTTCTGTGAAAAGCAGTTGAGAAATATATACTTTCTTTAGACATTTTCTATTTTAAGGATAAAAAAATGTTAAGTACTTTAGAAATAATAGCTTAAATATCTAGCATTTAAAATAATAAATCACTCTAGGGTGCCTGGGAGGCTAAGTAGGTTAAGCATCTGACTTCGGCTCCCGTCATGCTCTCAGAATTCACGAGTTCAAGCCCCCGTCGGGCTCTGTGCTGACAGCTCAGAGTCTGGAGCCTGCTTCAGATTCTGTGTGTGTCTCTCTCTGCCCCTTCCCAACTTGCACTTTGTTTCTCTCTCCCTCTCTTAAAAATAAATAAAAATTAAAAATAATAATAATAAATTACCCTAAAATCACATTCATGTTTGGAATCCAATGACAGTATATACTTTTAAGTCACCAACAGGTGTAAAATAACTCATAACAATAGTCAGTATTCCAGAACACAAGCTGTGAATGTTCCCCATGTTTTTGACTAACTTTGGTAAGTTAATTATTCATTTCTTCTTTTAAATGTTCAGAAACACATCTAGATTTTCACATATTTGAATAATATTCTATGAACATCTGAGAGCACTGTTAACATTTTGGAGTTCTTCCTCTCAGGAAATAGCATTACAAAAAAACCCAAGTATGTGGTTGATAGCATTGTGAAAATTGTGACTGTGTAGTTAAAATTGCTGAAACCTCATCAAGTTTTTAAGCTGGCCACACATCACAGTCAGATAAACTCTGATTTTCTGCCCCTGCAATTTCATCATGTCCATCTGAACATTAATGAAACTGAAGAACGTCTCTTAAAAAAAAAAGTCCATTTTTGTGCAAGTATCTTGAAAAATGGCATCAATAAAGGTTAATTTTACATGAATTTACACAATTTGTACACGTCTTGAAATCAAAAGCGGAATGTTGTTTCTTCCATGTTTTTCACATCTGAATTCTAAATCTCTAAAACACTGTGTTTAAAAATTTTTTAATAATGGCAGACTGATTACACCATTTATCCATTCATTCAACATAGAGTTTTGGAACACTATGTGCAGGTAGGTGATTACCAGGGCTATAGCAATAGAGGGAAAAATCCGGACAAGAACCTTAACCCTTAACCTTTTTACAAGTTAAAAATCTAAAGTTGTGATCAATTATAAGATTAATAAATTAAATATCTAGCAATAGTCTTCACATTTTGAGCACACATAGTTTCTATACTAACCTAAACATTTCGTTATGATTGTAGATAATTGCAAAGGATATAGTTTTGCTCTTTATAAATCTTATCAATATTTTGTCAAGAACTGCAAAGGGTCTAAGATTTTACTCTATTTGCAAGCTGACACGTTAGCATGGCAACGTTTTATGGATGCTGGCAGAAGAAAGACATGAGTCTCCTGAGTCAGAGACAAAGGATCTTCATTATTTTTGGCTGAGAAGAAAGCCCAAACTTCAAGTTTGTAAATCCCGTGAGGGTTATGTGGGGGTTGAGGGGGCTGGTAAATGCTGTACACACAGCTGAGAAACTGTGACCTTAGGAAATCCCCAATGTTGTAAGAGTGGGCTAGGAAACTGCCCAATGAGTGCTCTGGAGGGAGATGTTATCTTTATTATACTGTTCCAAACACCAGTGTGACCTCTGTGCTAGAAGGAGATACTGTGTGCATCTTCAAGGTTATTCGCTACACAGACTGATTTGGAAAGAGAGTCTGGGACAAAAGCTGTTACAAAAGGTATAGAATTGTTTTACTATAATGTACAGAATCATTGTACTATAACATTACAATAAAATTATTGCAATACTTCTAAACTATCCAATGGAATCTAAAAACTATTATGATTGTATAGCTATTATCGCCCTTTTTTTGCATTGGATTCAAATTTCCAATTATGTGCCCATCAGTATATTATTTATCATGTTTTGTGCAAAACATTATGTAAATTGAAATTTAATTATTTTGTCCATTGTACATAAGACTACCATTTAGTTCTGCATTCAGGTATCTTATAATTATTAGTAGTATGCAATTTATCAAAATAATAAATTTGTTACAAATAAAATATAAATATAAAATAACAAATGCAGTATAAAATTTAAATAAACTGAAGTTTAACAAAAAGTATAATTTTATTAAAGTGTATCTCTTAATGAGATGGGTACCGCCTCTCTCCAATATATCCATTAATGTATATTAAAAACTGATAGATTGAATTGAGTTTCAGCAGCAATTAAGTTTCTTTTTAAGTAAAATTAAGTTTAAATGTTAAAAATCATTGTTCATATAAATAAATAGATGAGGATATATTACTTTCATTACAGAGATGTCACTGAGTTATTTGATTTTTTTTAATTGTATGCAAAATTAATATAGTGATAAATCAATAAATTTACCTTTATGAGATATTAGCTAACAATTAAATGAGGTCTTCTTCAATTTGTTAAAAGCAAAGATTTGAAAATCAACTGGCTTGCAAAAAAAAATTGTTAGCATGCCAACAGAATCATTCATGACCCAATTTCTGGGAAGTCCACCAAAAATGATTTAGCAAGTGTTATCAACTGACTATTAATTACATCTGTTATTTTTTCACCTAGAGACATGTTATTTAATCTTATGTACTCAGAAAGGGTTATGAAAATTGGAATACTTTTCATTCTAATTTACATTTGCCAATGCAATATTTGTTAATAATTTTTTGATCCCCTCACACAACCCAATTAAGACAGCCGGTCTTCATTGTTAAACTAATTAAGCAAATCACAGTTGGTTTCTGTCAGAATAAAAGCCTACCTTCATTGTATAGTTCAAATACATATGCTAATCCAAAGTTCAAGATATATTACGAAACCACTGTGAAAACTAATTGGCATGTGGCCACAATATCATTGCATTATTTGTTAATAACCGAGAGAAAGCATTAAGCATTCCATAAAATATTACTTACACTTTGAAATAAATTAGGACTTCCCATAGTACCTAATATGAATATGCTATGCGTGCTTGAAAAGAATGCCTTTCTGTGTGTTGGGTGAGGTGCTTGTTTTGGTCAGTCCAGGCAGCTAGAATGCAATACCATAGTCTGGGGGGGTGGGGCTTCAACAACAAATGTGTAACGAAGGCACATGCTCTGGTGAGAGCATTCTTCCTGGTTTCCAGAAGATCTTCTCTCTATACCCTCGTGTGGCAGATTTTAATTGCTTTTTGATGTGCCTTGTAACTTTTTTCTTGATATCTGGACATGATGTACTAGGTAAAACGCCCCCTGATTATGTCTTAGTCTTGAGGTGAGCCTATGCTGCTGGATGGTGTGAACTTCCTAAGTGTTTCTCGGTTTTCTTTATTTTCCTCCCCTTTGTGGGGGGGGGGGGCAGGGTGGCTAGAGGGAGCAGGAGTTACATTTATCTCTTCCAACATGTGAAAGCTTAGAGCCTGCTAGAACTGGATATTTCTCTTCCTCAGTTCATTTAAACTCTAATAATAACCTTAGCAGTTAGGCTCTGGTTAACTGCTGTCCCCTAAGGGCAGGGTTTGTTAAGGAAACTAGATCGCTCTGGCATATTTCAAAATGGTGCCTTTCTTTTCCTCCTATTAGGAGACTGACAAGATTTTTCTCCATTTTTCTGAGGGAATCAAATCAAGCTCCTGGAGGTAAATCTCACTATACTGTGAAACCCTCTTACGACTGGGTCCCCCCCAGAGTTTTTAACTCTTGGGGTTATACATACTGAGTTTCTAGCAATTTCTTAATACAGTTCAGGTTTTCTATCCAATGATGGTTCCCTCAACCCAGTTTCTTCTAGTGAGTCTGCTCCATTAAACCATGGTACCTCATATTCTCCCATCTCTCCATTCGAGGGGTCAGTGGCTTGTCCTGTGTCCTCTCCTCCTTTATGGATCCAAGAAGCGTTGATTATTTTTCATTCTGTTTAGCTTTTTACGTGTTGTTAGGATGGAGTAACTTCTAAGCTCCTTTTACATGCAAAACTGGAAACCAGAACACTTGGGTCTTTTTTATTTCCTATTTTTGTTTTACATTGCTAGTATTCTCTTTTCTATCCTTACAAAATAATCTTATGTTTAATTATGTTTAATTATTTGTCTTTCTCTTTAACTAACTTTCCTTTGGTGAAATATGTTTTTCAGATACAATAAAACCTCGGTTTGTGAGCATAGTTGATTCTGGAAACACGCTTGTAATCCAAAGCACTTATATTTCAAAGCAAATTTCAAGAACCATTGGCTCAGTTGTGACCATGTGACATTCGGCATCATGTCCTACTCATATTGCAAGACATGGCTTGTTTATCAAGTTAAAATTTATTAAAAATATTTGCTTGTCATGTGGAACTCTCGCAGAACAAGTTACTCTCAATCCAAGGTTTTAGTGTATGAATGTGTATTTTATTTATAGTCTCTAGTTATGTAGTTTTAGTCTATAGATTTGTGCTTTCAGTGCAACAAGCTATTTTGATAAGATTTGTCATGGCTTCCGTCCATGAGTGAAGAGCAGGAGGGGATAGCCTCAGAATGGTAGGCTCCAGTCACTTCAGAACTAGTGTGGTCACTCTGTCTTGCGCTCCTTCCTCAATACTTTTTCTTCCACAGGCAAACTCCTTTGTTCTTAGTTTTATCTTCAAATTTTCAAGGAGTAACAGCATATGCGGAAACAATTTCCTGGGTACAACTTACCCAGGGAAGGGAGAATTGAAAGTTCAAGAAGCAAAGCTCTCGACAGTGGACACATCTTTAAATCAACTCTTCACTCCGCCAAAACTTTTTGCACTGCCTTGATATCCTGCAGACTCCGCTATCAGCTGGTGTTGCTGATTTCTGCAGCAAAAGGTCAGGCAATCATTTTTCCAAAACAACGTGGGGAGTAAAAGCAAGAGCCAATTTTTAAAAGACTTACTTCAACCTAACCTCTCAGGGCTGCTTCTAGCTGCCCTCTGATCTCAGCCTGAAGCTATGCATCTCCCACAGTCCCCTGTCTCCTGCATTGTCTGAATGTACAGCTTATTGTTTTCATTTGTTTCTTGAATTTGTGTTCTATTCTTGCTCTTATAAGTTCTTCAGTTTGATTTTGGGTGAGAAAATCTACTTTCCATACAACATATCCTCCTGAGAGTAACTAGATTTCACTTCCTGAAATCTCCATGATTTTTTTAAATATAATGCAGACTTTTGTTACAATTTTTTTTTAATGACAATTACTGAGAAAGAAATCCTGAGGTGTGACAAAATTACTGCATGAATGGAATGTAATCAGAAATGCTTGCAATGAAGGAGGCAGGGATAACCAAGTTTGGAAATGAACAAAGGTATTTTCAAGGTAGAATTTCAGTTTCAGCAGAACACGACACTGGTAAAGTAGAGAGATACCAAACAAATATCAACAAAGTGATGCTAAATGCCCTATCTTGCATTACCATGTTTATTAAAATGTACAACCTTTGCAAACAGCAAGCAGAGATATGAGTTAAGATTCACAAATTACAAATTTGATAATCCTGTACTGGTACCAATATTTTAAGGGAAGTTTTGGTCCTTTTATCTGGAAACCTATTTTCAGAATACAGTTTATCTTTCACTGTAACTGATTGAAAGTACAACTTCAAAACCATTGTTTCTAGGGGCATTTGGGTGATTCAGTCCTTTACTTCAGACTCTTGATTTGGGCTCAGGTCAGCATCTTAGGGTTGGTGGAATCAAGCCCCCTGTCAGACTCTGTGATGATGTCAGTGGAACCTGCTTGGGATTCTCTCTCTCCCTCTCTCTCTGCCCCTCTCCTGCTCACAAACTCTCTCTTTCAAAATAAATAAACATTTAAAACATTGCGTCTATTTTCATCTTAATGTTTTATATGCAAACTGATGCACATCGGTTTTTATAACAGGTACATTTTAATGATAAATAAAATGCACACATTATGCACAAAGTTCCTTTACTGAGCAATGCGTCCAAACAAGACTAAATGCTTTAAAGCTCCAGTTCCATAGTTGTTTCATTCATATAGCAGAATACAGAGGCAAAATTATTTCAATTTTATGCTATGGTGAAACTTTGATTGCAGGTCTACTGATCTACTTGGTAAATTATTTTAGAGAAAGGAAAATATTTGCATGGTTTTCCTAATGAAAATTCCAATAATTAAATTTAAATAATAATGCTAAATTGACTTGAAAGTTAGAACTCTGGAATAATTCTAGAAATTGTTTTCCCAGCCATTTGCTGTCTTTACAATACCACAGTTGGGCATCTTCCCCAGTCTGGACTTCGTACTCTACACAGCACTTAGGGCGTGCGCTGCATCTAAATTGTCACCTAATTAGAGAATTAGCCTGAGGTTGCTTAGTATGAATCAATCGCTTCTTCCTTTGAAGACGCTGCTGCCCCTGAAACGGAAAGCATAGATCCAATGGTATGTCCTGTTTTTGGCAGTGTTTCCAGAGAAGGCTATGTTATCTTTCAGTTAGTTAATACACTTGTAGGCCTTTCAGCTTTCAAAAGATGGATTAGACTGAATTTACAGAGCGATGGTTTGGATTATAGAAATTTACATGTGATTTAAAGAATCATAGCCATTGAGGAAAAACAAATCTATCATACAGCAGTGGCCTCTGAATCACAAGTATGGATTTGTATAATCTTCGTGTATCCAGGGACACTTCCATCTAAAGTGCCTTTACATCTGTGTTTTAAATTTTGTATTATCATTTCTACAGTTACTTTCATAAATTGGCTTTTCAAATAGAGATTTTAAAGAATTTGTAGGGAACCTTTGGATTGCTTTCTTAAAACTTGTTGAAATTCAAAACTGCCTGAAAGAAAACAAACATGTACTATATAAACTCCAAACCTTCAATCCTAACACCTTCAGTTTATTTTGTTTTGTAACATGCAGTGCTAACCAATAGTAAAATCTCTCTATGGAAGCTATGGTGGTCGGTTGATTTGTCTCTGAGTCTATCTGACTCAATTCACAATTTAACCTTCCCTTTCTGACTTTTTGTAAGTGGCCATATGGGAAGAACATTCATGATTTCTGCCCTTACCACAAAAGGAACTCAGTGAAATCATCAGATAAAATCTTGAGTTGAACACTACCTACTCTCAAGTAATGGTGGAGCTGAAAGAGACTGCTTGAGGTTGGCACTTGAAGGACCTGACCTTGAAGCAATAATGAACTGTGAAGGACATGTTGAGTTTTGGAACACTGGAAATCACTGACATAATTTTTTCAGTTTCAATGAATATTTCAAAACGTTTCTATTATTTTCTGGAAATTCTGGAAGTTACTCTGTTATATATAAAAATTGTTGAGCAATTCACGAATGCCACAGAACTGTGGTTTTCTTAAGCAAACATTATAAACTTTGTCTAGCCTGCCTTTCTGTAGGCATTGTTTCTGAGATCTGACAACATTTGAATGTAAGCTCTCATTGTGATTTCACAGACTAGTTACTGTTAAAATGTTTAGGCATGGACTAGAGAGCTGGAAATATTTTTCCCGGGAATTTAACAACTATTTTCTTAGAAAGTTTGGGGTAATATAACAAAATATCAAAAACATGTTGCCTTATAGACAAAATCAGGGTGCCAGTGCAGTTAGGTTTTGGTGAGAGCCCTCTTCTGTCTTACAGATAGCCATTTTCTCATTGTATCCTCACATGATGGAGAGCAGAGCAGAAGAAGCAAGCTCTACCATGAATCTTATACGGACAAGAATCCCCTTCATGAGGGCTCCTCTCTCCATGTCCTCATCTGATTCTAATTATCTCCCAAAGGCCCCACCCCCTAATACCATCACATGGTGGGGGGTGGAGTTTCAGCATGCAATTTTTTGGGAGGGGCACACAAACACTCATTCTGTAACAATTATGCATGAAAATAATGATCTGTTTAGGAAGACTGTGTGCTAAATTTTTAGATATGTATTCATTAATATTATTCTAAATGCAGACACATGGTTTCTGGGGCAAAGCAGATTTGTATTTATTTACAGCCAATAACCATGCTGATTCTCCAAGCCCCAGTTTCCTCTTCTAGAACAACATGATGAACAGGAAAAAAGATCACCCACAAACGCTGGATGGAGTCTGTGCTGTCGGCAAGAACCCTTGAATATATGAAAAGAGGAGATTGTATAGAAGTGAGCCAACTATCCTTTCCTCTCTTCCTTAAAGATAGGGAGGGATCTTTTGCTCCTAATGTAAACAATTCTTTTGGGAATTCAAAGGGGAAGGATCCTGGGTTCTTATCCTTGGGATACAAATTTATATTTCCAGGGGGAAAAATCAAACTACTCCCCCTAAGCTTTAGAACCCCTGGGATAGCTCAGTGGTCTTTGTCTTATCCCCCTTGAAATATAAATGCATATATCTCTTGGGGTAAATCTCTATCTAGAATTTTGTATCTAGTAGATCAAAAATTTAATTTTCAAGGCTTTTTAGTCCACAGAATTTCAGTAAAATTTTCACAGAAAGCCCTATTTATTTAAAAATTTTTTTAATGTTTTTATTTATTTTTGAAGGAGAGAGAGACTGAGCATGAGCAGGGGAGGAGCAGAGAGAGAGGGAGACATAGAATTTGAAGTAGGCTCCACGCTCGGAGCTGTCAGCCCAGAGCCCGACGCGGGGCTCGAACTCACAAACTGGGAGATCATGACCTGAGCCGAAGTCGGACGCCTAGCCGACTGAGCCACCCAGGTGCCCCAGCCCTATTTAAAAACATAAAAAATACTTTCTCTACAATCCCACCCTAGGTCTTTAGCTAAAATAAATAACACAATAGCATTATAGAAATAATGCGTTGTCATTTCATTCACAAAAGTGGTATAAATTTGATATAACATAATGGAAAACCTTCATAAAATGAAAACATATCAAATAAATATTATCCTTAAATTATTTATTATTTTTAAATTTTATTTATTTATTTTTGAGAGAGATACCAAGAGAGAGCTAGTGCAAGGGGCGGGGGAGGGGTAGAGAGAGAGGGAGAGAAGGAGGATCCCAAGCAAGCTCTCAGCTAGGAACCCTGAATGGATCCAAGAGCCTGACCTGGGACTCGAATCATGAGATCATGACCTGAGCTGAAACCAAGAGTCAGATATTTAACCTACTGAGCCACCAGGTGCCCCTCCTTAAATTATTTATAAAATTGCTTTAAAAGCTATTCAAGAGAGGTGCCCAAATAAAAATGATGTGATCATTTGTTTTTGTTTTATTAATAGAATACGGGAATCTTCTAATGAAAAAAATTGACAAAATTATTTTCATAATATTTTATTATTTGATGGATAATCTTAAACAGAGATTCAAACTCATGATAGTTAGGTTTACAGTTTTGTTTTAGTATATTCATTAACGGATGAAATATCTTGTAATTCAAAAAGAGGATATACCTCAGGAAAGAATACAGGAAACAATACAGTCATCACGTATTACTCTTAGAAGAGTCGTAAGTACATAAAAGTCACTCTCTGTATATGGAGATCCCTGCACAGCATAAGGGTGTCCATATGAATATAATAATGGTATTTCTCACCAAAGAAAGAAGAGGTTTTAGAAAAATAAATTTTGGAAGGTTTAAAGGATATCATATGAAAAAAATTTCAAAAATTTAAAGGATAGTGAAGTAGAAATTAACAACAACAACAACAAAAAAACACTTGGCTGGTATAACATTAATACATTTTTCTGTATTTGTAACTGACATTATCTTAATAGTTCAAATATATTTTTGTCCTCGGGTACCTCATTAGCTGCTGTTTTTGTATAATATCTAACTTGCAAACAATGGAGCCATCACATGGGATAAAAGGAAACAATGAGTTGCATTTTATTCTTTCAAAAACAGTATTAGAATAAACTTTATGAGGCAGGAGAATCATTTTAAAATCTTTTTTTTCTGTAAGTATATTAAAGAACTTGTATGCAATGTGCAAGAGAGAAAAATGAATCTTATGCAGTGTTACTTTAGACAAGTAACCAAATTTCAAATTGCATTATGTAACTGCATTTATAATATAAATGGTTTTGATTGATAGCCTTATTTTGCTAAAAAAAAATAAAACAACAAAAACAAAAACAAAAAACATTATACCAATGGGAAGATACAGATAACATTATGCCCTGTGAATAATGCAGATACAATACACTAGAAATGTGGATACACACAGCTAAGTAGACATCACTACCTTTCCTCTGACTACAATTTTATTTATTTATTTGTATTAATTCCAACCAGGTATGTGCTGTGAAGAACCCAATCTATACACTGTGCTCTTGGTGAATGTATGGATTCAGTATTCATGTATTCCTTGTCAGAGGTGTGCATTAGCATACTGATGAGTCAGCTTCTCAACCTCTTGAATAGAATATTGCTGTAAATGTTAGTAAGCTAACTTGATTGCCTTTTTATGTTTTTAATAGGTTAGCTTCAATAGCTTCATAATGTCAATAGTCATTTAGAAAATGATGTTATTTGGAGAGAATGGTGATCTCCCTTTCCCTGTTGGCATCTTCAGGCCAGACTTCCACAGCAAAGTGATGAGGAGCTAGGAGGCAATTAAACAATAAATGTGAAGTCAGCCTCCTCACTTTTCCTCAGAATTGGACTAACTCCACCAAACAGATTGGGCAAACACAACTAAAGCCAAAACCAGAGGCGACGATTCCAAAGAAAAGAGGATATTCCAAAACTCTGTATGCGTGCTCTAGACCATAGGCCAAAAGGAGAATTTTCCAATGGTTTATGTGAAAGTATGACTCTCTTCATTCTTAAATATATAAGTGATTGCCTCTGTCATTCCCTCATTTCCTCTGTTCATGGGAAATCTGGTACACGTTCTATTTTTCTCAAATTGGTGATCTGAATCCAAGTTAAATGAAATACAATAATTCAAAACTGTAAGGACAGGTAAACACAAAATCATCATTACAATTCCTAAACTTTCCTAACCATCGATGCTTTCTCCCATCCTTGTGAGTAGAAATACTATTTCGTGTTGTACAACCTCTGAGAAATCTGTTTCACTCCACCTTTAATCTGTCAGAGTTTACTGGCATCTTTTATACCATCACTCTGACATTTGTAAGAGAAAATTTGTGCTTTAATGGAAATTTATGCATGCCTATAGCACACTCTCCAGGTTATCTGAGTCTGATATTATGAGAACCCTTTTATAACTTTGTAAGTTGTTAGATAACTGATAGCAATGCAAAATAATTGTTTTCTATAGACATACAAGTGATCTCTCTTATGAAAAAACAACTGTGGGGAAAAAGAAGCTTTGCC
Source organism: Lynx canadensis (assembly GCF_007474595.2). Lineage (NCBI taxonomy): Eukaryota > Metazoa > Chordata > Mammalia > Carnivora > Felidae > Lynx > Lynx canadensis. Next base: position 50,568,513 of record NC_044319.2, on the reverse strand, counting down.
TCTGAAATAAAACTAAAGTGTGCTCCTCTTTACATATGTATGAGGATCATGATTTTATTCTTTTTTTTTAAGTTTATGTATTTTGAGAGAGAAAGAGAGAGGTAGAGAAGCAGAGAGGAGAGAGAATCTCCATGTTGTGAGCTCAGAGCCTAATGTGGGCTCAAACTCATGAACCATGAGATCATAACCTGAGCTGAAAGCCAAAATCAAGAGTTGGTCACTTAACCAACTGAGCCACCCAGGTGCCCCTCTTTTTTTTTTTTTTTTTTTTTTGAGAGACAGCACATGAGAGAACAAGTGGTTGGGGTAAGGGGAGTGAGAGAGAATCTCAAGCAGGCTCCAAGTTAAGCCTGAAGTGGGGCTTGATCCCACAACCATAGGCTCATGACCAGAGCTAAAATCAAGAGGGTACACTCAACCTACTGAACCACCCAGGTACCCCTCTTTTTTTTTAATTACCTTTCTATTCATGTTGGCTCCGTCATAGCTGGTATCTCTCATGTGGGATATCCTCTGCCCAGTGTTCCCCATTTTATGCAGCTAAATTCACCAGTACTGCCACAGGCAGAATAAAAAGACATTTAGGATCCAATCCAATGTTTGATTAATTTGTATGGTCTCTGATCCTTTTACATAAGACTAAACATCATTTTAGTTTTATAAATCACCTGTGACAGCCAGGTTTTTAAGTTAGTCAAGAAAAAAAAAATGGTTGATACCTGAAAACCTTCAAGATAAAGGAAATAACATAACCAAGTTCAAGGAGGTCAGAATGCACTGAGTAACAATAAGGACATCAGATTCACAGGAATTCTGACTAAATACCTAGGAGAACCAGAAGGCGAACTGTGAAAAAAATCCAAGGATACGTTTTGAGGAGAAAGATGTGATCATGTTTCCCAGTCGTACTCAATATTTTGTCTTAAAAAGTGCCATTATACTTGTATCTGAATAACACAAATGGTGAGTAACTTTAATTATACTCTTCCTTTATATGGAAAAATACTGAAATTAAATTAATTTCTCAAGGAGCTGATATACTGTGTGTGTTTTTGCCTTCTCAGATTTTCTGTTAGCTGTAGCATTACAATGAAACATGTATATATTGAATTAATACATGAAATGCATTATCCAATAATTCTGACAATATTTGGTTAGGGGAATCATGCACAAATGGCTAATTATTTCAATGTTCTTTGAATAATGTATATCATCTTCATTTTTTCTTATTACATTTCTTGAGTAATAATTATTTTCTATGTTATTGTCCTTTAGTAACCTATATTTCTGAATTTTCCTAACCCTGTAACATCTGTAATGTATAGTGACTCTACAGTGCGGCACCAAGATGTTCATGAAATGCTGCTCTCAGAAATGATAAGTGAAAATACACAGTGACAAGAGTAGACTTAAGCAATGGTGAGATTTTTCTTTTTCTTTCTTTTTCCCTTTCTCTTTCTTTCTCTCTCATTATTTAATGTACTCTGCCCTGGGGATATTGCTCAGAGAAGGAGCAGCCAAAATTGCTTCTTCTTCTTTTGGCTCAAATGTCTTCGAAAAATTGAGAACCCCACAGAGCTCAAAGGAAGAGTACCCAGAGCGTTGTGCAATTTTCTCATTATAGTTTCCTTTTCCTTTGTTATGGATCTTTAAAGACTAAGATTTGTTGTAGGCTTTAAGTTTAAGGAAAAAGCATTTCAAAGAAAAGCAAAACATTTGTGAAATGATAAATGTTATGTTTATATCTTGTTAGTGAGTTTCTTGAAAGCGCTTATAGCTTTGAGGTAGAGTAAAGAATATTGGGTAAATAATATTCCCTGCAGAGTGAAAGTTGTGCATAGAGAGAAATCATGCAGAGAAACTTAGAAAGCCTACATCGTAAGAAATGCTTTTCAGCAAGGAAGTCTCCCTCTGAACTTACACATAGGTCAGAATGACAGAAAATGCTTCTTTATTGATAATGACAGAAGTTTAAATAACTTTCAGGTGATGTCTATACAAAACCTATAAATTGAATCATAATTCAAAGTTTCAATTTGATCCAGTAATCCTACTTCCAGAACAGAGAACGCTCCTGATGTGATAAATCAAAATGGAGTACAGAGTTGACACTGTTTTCCGGCAAAATATTGGATTTTTCTCAGAGAACTACTGTTTACAAATAGGCAAAAAAAGATATGAAACTGAAACTGACAAAAACTATTTGTTCAACAGATATGTATTACATACCTACTGTGTGTTGGAATGGTTCTAGGTGCTGAAAATACAATAATAACAAGCATCTGTTCATCGGAAGTTACATTCTATTGGAGAAGACAGCTATAAATATATGAACAACTGTATACATAATACATATTCAAAGACTAATAAGTATTATGAAGAAAAGGAGGTATGGTAGTTATAGGGAAAGAATGTTCATGTAATTGAGGAGTGGGAGCTACTTTGACTAGGATGCCCAGAAAATTCTGAGAATGGGTAAAATTTGAGCAGACATTCAGATAATAAGAAGGATTTAAATATCTAAAGCACCAGAATCCAGCACAAGGAAATAAGATACCCAAAGGTTTTGAGACTACAATGAGTTTACATCTTTTGGAGATGGAAAACATCCAGGGTGGCCTGAACATCGTGAATATTGATACTGACAAAGGGAAAAGTAGAAATGAGGGAAGAATTGGCTTTCTTGGGTAGCCACCTAAATTGCCAAACATCCAGATAAAATTAGGGAAATCGGGGGAAATGTGGAATTTGGTTAAAAAAAAAAATCTCCCACCTCCTCCAAAATGCATACCTAATCAAAACTAGGAGACTTCTTCAATTTTTTTGTTTACGTATATATGTGATGGTTAATTTTATGTGTCAACTGGGCTAAGGGATGCCCAGAGAACTTGTAAAACAATATATCTGTGAAGATGTTTCCAGAAAAGGTTAACATTTCAATCAGTATACTGAATATAGAAGATCTTCCCTCACCAAAGTGACATGAGGATCTTCCAATCTGTGAGGGTCTGAATAGAACAAAAAGGCAGAGAAAGTGTGAATTCCTCCCCCGCCAACCTCTCTCTCTCTCTCTCCCTCTCTCTCTCTCTCTCTCTCCCTCTCTCTCTCTTTCTCTTGAGTTAGGATATTCTACTCCTGCCCTCTGACATTGGAGTCCCTGGTTCTCAGGCCTTCGATTCTAGGACTTAACACCAGCAGCTCTCCTGGTTCTCTGTTCTTTAGGATACATATCCTATTGTCTATGTTTCTCTGCAGAACCCTATTGCAAAATATGTAAATCATATTAGAAAACAGCAGTGCCTACTCTGGATTCCTTATTGTTTCAAAGAGACAAGTAAAAATTAAGTGAAAATAAGGAAAATATAGCAGAGTCCCAAGAATGGATACATGAATAATATCACCTGCAGAGGCAAAAGTTTTGACATTGCAAGAGGTTTTGAAATGGTCCAAGAACCAGTGGATCAGATCACTGACTACCAGGGGACCTAAAGGCATGGTTGGTAAGTGCCTTCACAGTCACAATAGTGTTTAGAAAAAAACAAATTAGAGGGCGAAAAGTAAGGGTCTCATTACAAAATCAGATTTACCAAAACTTCTCTATCAAAAAAAGATGCCATATATTTAAGAAACTGCATTTACCTACCAACAGGAGAGGGCCCCTAGAGGTTGACCTCTCTTTAGAAATACTTGTAATTGTTGGTGGAGAAAACACACACACACACACACACACACGCACACACACACACACGCACACACACACACACACATTAAAATGAATGGGAAAAGGCAGGCATCATCCATAAAAAGAAACAATGAGTGTAAAACAGGAAATAATCAATATTAATTAGTAATAAAAATACTTCCCAAAAATCCAACCACAAAGCGTTCTCCCTTATATATAACACAATATTTCAAAATTAATTAATTATAATTAAATAAGCAATGAAAGATATAACAGGATACCACAAGTCAGAAATTTAAGAACTTAGAATAGAAGTATGGGGTGCTTGGATGGTTCAGTCAGTTAAGCAGCTGACTCTTGATTTTGGCTCAGGACATGGTCTCGTGGTTCGTGGGATCTGGTCCCATGTCGGGCTCTGTGCTGGAAGTGTGGAGCCTGCTTGAGATTTTCTCTCTCTCTCAAAATAAATAAACTTAAAAAAAGAGAGAATATACAAAAAAAAAGATCTGTGAAATCAGAGTTGATAGCACTCAAGAAAAAAAAATTAAATAATAAAAAAAATAATCTCCAAGAGAAAAAACTAAATCAAAACATACCAAAGGATCATATTTAGTGAAGTGTAGGGATGTATGTTAGAGTAATGTGAGTCTCCGTTGCTCTTATGGTCGCAGGATTATATACAATTGGCAAAATATTTCAAAGGGTTTATCTAGATTGAGTGCATTTTATCACATGAACACAGGTTTCAATAAAGAAAAGTAAAAACTTGCACTTTCGGTGGTTTGTGTTAAGATTTTCACACCTACAAAAATGAATAAGGAAAGTCAGATAAATTATAAAAATTATATCTTTCACTCCACATCAAACCTGTGGAGACGAGTCCTTCCCAAGTGGCCTGTTTTCCCCTAGGAAGTATTTGATTCTGAGCATAAGCTGAGTATCCAATTTACCCCCCCAGCAGAGGGACAGACACTGTGGGAGAGCCACACCAGCGGTGCGTTATGGTCACACAGGACTGTTATGGTAGCATGAAAACTGAAGGAACTTCAAAGGGGACAACGCATTTCCTACCATTCTGACTGATTTCTGGAGCAGACGGGTCTGGTAAATCAGCATGAAATCTCTTACTGTGCTCAGGAGACAAATGTACTCAGAGGAGGTAGCTGCCTCAGACAGGTTACCAGGCGGCCCCGCAAGACATCTGCCAAATTTTTCAGCCACAGGAATACAGGGTGAAAAATTAATTTAGAAATTGCTCATGGGCAAACCTGAACTTCACAGTCTTTCAGGGCTCTGGAGACAGAAATCCATCCTGTTCTCAACCAAAACCCGAGAGGGTCATATTCAACAAAAGGAAACAAATCAAATGGGGAATAAGTCTCAACCAAAGTTGAAGCCCAGACCTGCCTTGACTCCCTGACAGGCCTGAAGCAGTCATCCCCCCATGGGGAAAAGGCATCATTTGAAGAAGTCTCTATGATACTATGATGCAACTGTCAAGCTAACAGTAAAAAAGAAATTATTAAATATAGGAAAGTCAGGAAAATATGGCCAATATCAAGACAAAAAATAAATAATAAAGGCAGGTCCATAGAGAATTCAGATTTTTGAGTTAGCAAGGACTTTAAAATACCTCCAAATGGTCATTTTTTTTCCAAAAAGATAGAAAATGGTAAACAATGTAACCAGAAAGAGGCCCTTTCTCAGCTTTTAGTGTCCTTTGCGTGCCTTCTATTGGCACAGCCAAACACTATGCCAGCTTGCAAAAGAAATGGTTACAGGGTCTACTTCAAGCGTTGCAAAGCAGGGCAAAACAAGGTAAATTTGGGTCAAGAAGTGATAAACTGATAACTGGCAGAGTAAATGATGCTGAACTCTACAGGCATTTTTGAGAAGAACATTGAATCTAGGTACATAGACTTGGGGTTGAAATTTATTTTATTATTGTGACAAAATTGATAATTTTCTAAAAAGGCACAAATATTTCCAGTGCACCTATCTTTAAGCAATAGAAACTGCAATTTATATTAAGAAAATACAATTAGCAAAATACAATTTATATATAGCAAAATGAGATAATACATACATAAATATTTTGTGAACTCACATAACTAAATTTCAGGAAGAATAACGGTGGAAGATGTCAAAAAGATGATTATTGTAGAAATCCATATCTCTCAGGGTGCCTGGTGGTTCAGTAAGTTAAGCGTCTGACTCTTGGTATCAGTTGAGGTCCTGATCCCCTGGTCGTGAGATCAAGAGCTGTGCTGGGCTCTGAGATGAACTCAGAGTCTGCTTGGGATTCTCTCCCTTCCTCCTTTTCTGCCCCCTCCCCCATTCCCTCTCTCTCTCTCTCTTTCTCTCTCTCAAAATAAATAAATAAACTTTAAAAAAAGAAATTTATATCTCTCACATATTATTCTCTTTTATTTATATATTTTCTTTTCTCACATGGTGGGAGACACAGATTTGACAGTAACAGACATGTTCATATCCTTAGATCTACTTCTTTCAGAAGTGTGATTAAAAATATTCTAAAGATTTTTGGTTTGACATATGTCAAATTATCCAGTAGGATCTCATGCTGCAATCAAAGGAATAAAACATTATGATTCACTCAGCGTGGGTCACGTGAATCCTGCTTGGATTCGTGGTTACAAGAAAGGATGGAGATGGTCCTTGAAGACTAATTATGAGCCAGTTAGCCATGTACATTCTGTGCCTATTATAAACAGCATTAAAAATAACTACATCAAATTGCAATTGGAGATAATACCACATTTACTATAGCAATAAAATTATAGGGTCTTTAAAATAAAACTAGGAAGAAATGTGCAGGATAGGTATAACCACTTCTACTCTCTTTAGTGGCTATTTATAACATTTTCTTTATTGTTTTTAATATGTTATAACTTCTCCATAGAAACTGCATATACCTAGGGGGGCGGTTATTCTATTTTTGTTGGTTGGGACTTGTTAAATTCTTTACACTTTTGGATTGCTATCTTCTATCAGTTTGGGAAAATTTTAGTTCTTATTTTTTCACACATTATCTCTGCTATGTTATGTATCTCCTTTCCTTGGATCCCAACTCAATGTATATTAGATCTTTCCTGTATCTATTAAGCTTATTAAATATTTTTTAAATATTTTCAACCCTTTTGTATCTGATGTTTCATTCTGGATATATAGCTTCCAATATAATAATTCTTTATTAAGTTATAGCCACACTCCTGTTAAACCACTAAATTCTAATTTTGCTCATTGAGATATTAAGATTAAAATTTTTACTACGGATCTTTAAAAAATCTACTTTCACTTTCTGCAGTCTCCAGGTCCTTGTTGGAGTTTTAAAATTTAGCTTTTAACGCTATGATCACACTGACCATACTTGTTTTACAATCTTTGTACATTAATCTAGTACAACATGTCTTGTACTGCGTGTTAATCATCTTGTCCTTTATCCTGGTGTGCTTGAGTATCTTTGATTGTATGATAGACATTAAGCCTGAAAATTAAACCAATTACAGAATTAATTAGAGGGTAAATTTATGCAATTTTTTCCATAGAGTACTTGATTTTTATTTTGAATTACTCACCTCAATCCAGTTTCGAACCTTGAAATTTTCTAGGCAGGGACAATGATTCTAAGCAGGACTGAAATCCTTATGAGGGAAAATTTATGTCTGATTTGCACTTGCTGATTTTAAGGTAGCTTGCATTTATTTTTTCAGCCCTCTAAGACTGCCAAGAGCCCTCTTTATCTTAGCCATCTCTGGGATTCCACCTTCTTCCCTCCTCTTGTTAAAAGATGGTCCCATTACTGGGTCTACCTCTTGAAAATTATTTCTCAGTATTGTGGCCAGTAATTTTCAACTATTTGTTAGCTAAGTGATATTTCAAATATTAAAAAAATATTTTCATCCATCTATTTTTTCAGTTGTTTTTAGTAGAGTACTTTTTTAAAATTGCTAAATTCATCCATCCTTACTATAAGTCATACTCTCTCCTGGTAACCTTCCAGTATTTTTTTTTAATGCATCTGCTTATTTGAAGGTCAGTCTTCACTTTTTAGTATAAACTCATTCTTTTCAGAAGCAAAGGTGTTGATTAGCCAAAAAGCTGGCAAGGGACGCACGGATCTTTATTAAACACAGAGTTTAGGATACAATTAAAGAAGACTGTAGCATTAAATACTGACTAGTCCAAAACAACCCTAACATCATTTGCTGGCATGGAAAACAAAAGCAACACAGATAATATTTATAAAGTAATAGTGTTTTCTTATACTTTAAGTCAAGCAATATACAAACATAATCTTCACAGGACAATGTAAGTTTAGTTATTATCTTTGAAAAGCACTTGAGATATTATTAGAGTTCAGGATTTTGTTCAGTGGTTTCTTGGTTGGTTTAACTCCACTCTGTTATAAATGAACTCAATTAAAGGAGACTATTAATTGCTGCATTTGTGCCATTTCATTTACAAAGAATTACCAAAGCCAGTACAACACTGAAGAGAAGACATTTTTTTTCCCCTCAAAGCAGCTGGTCATAGAGAAGGATTGTTCCCTCAAGAACCATAAAATTCTTCCATTTGACAGCCAAGCAGAAAAGGTGAGAACAAAATAAACAGCACCACTAACAGGATCTGTCACCATGATGAATGCTGATGAGCAGTAATTAATGTGGATTCTTTTAAGCAAAGCCCAGAGGTCTAAGCTTATGCCCACTCACTTAGAGATGGGGAGGCAGGATAAAGAATCCAAGAGTGAAGAAACCAGAGGAAACACTGTTTGTTTGTTTATTTGTTTGTTTGTGTCTTTAATGGTAAGGAAGACTATTAGAGCTGTGTATCATCTCTGACCTCTTGCCTTTTTTTAGCTCTTGAATATTATTCAGTTCCAGAACCAGTATATAACAAATACAACCTTTAATATATATGATTTCTCTGCTGATATTTATTTACTTGTTCACTATTCATCTTATTCATAAATTGTAGGACAAACACTTATGGACCATAAAGCAATAGACAATTTTGAAAAATTAATACTTTCTTGTTCTTTTTATACTCTATAAACTTTTCTATCCTGCAAAAGTGTTTTTTTCAATCTTACACCAAATTATTTCAATAAAAATCTGAAGAAAAATTGTACATTAAAAATAATGGTTAATATTGCCATGTTGGTGTAAATGAGATTTCATAAATATTTTTATAACCACATCGTCTTACGCCAGAGGCTAGAGATAAACTCTAGCATGATACTTGCGACGTTATCAGGCATTAAATTTCTTCAGCAGATCATTCTTTGGTAAAAAAACAACTTCCATAAATTATCCTCCCCAGGCTTAGATTTAGGTCTTGGATTACTGCATTTTCACCATTAATCACTACCATACAGGGGTGTGTGATACATTTAGCATGTCAGGCATCACACACAAAGCAGGGTAGCATTTTCCAGTATTACTTTTCCAGCCATGTTCTGTCAACTCAAGAGCAGCAATCTGTGTACCTTTATTGTAATCCATAACATACCTGCAAGGAATTCTCAGCGATCATCTTTTTAGGGGCTGGAAATGTTATGTCAGAAAAATACATTTATGATGAAAAGTCCTTTTCAGCATTGAGGCAACCACCAGACATCATCATCAGGCAATTCTTTTCTGGAAATATAAACACAGTTTTCCAAGTTCTGGTTTTCACCAGTGGAATTCATGTAACTTATCATTTCAAGCTTAACCTTTTTTTTCTTAGTTTAATTCTTCTCTAAAGACAGTGGTTATTTTAGAAGAACCACTTGATTTTTGGTTTCTCATTTGTAAGTTAATTAGTCTGTATAATCCTTTGGTAAGACAGGCATTTCCAAACTGGAAGGAAAAAAAGAGTTGCTCTGCAGGTAAGAGAAAGGAAAAAGGGATGAGGCATCCAAGTTAGTACAAAGATGCCAATGTCACGGGTCAACTCACAACCTCTTCTGGAAATGACTGAGACAATTCTCTCTGAACACTCTGAATACCATAAATTCTCTTCCACTGATCTAGCCTTGGCAGAATCCCTTTTGGGTCATTGCAAGTCTAAAACAGAAAGCTGAACCATAAAACCTTTAAAATAATTGCCTTATCTTATCTGACAGCCATTTTCCCAAGATCTCTTTTATGTTCATGAACACACACCTGTGTGTGTGTGTGTGTGCACGTGCACAAAGATATGCAGATAATTTTTTCATATGTATTTGCTATTTCTGATATTTTCCCCGAATTGTCTGTCAATATCATTTGATTAATTTTTTTTCTTCTGTTGATGCTGGTTATTTTTCTTACATGTTACTTAGTAAACAAATATTGTTGAGGTCCAGTAATGTGCAAAACAATATTTTAGAATTGTTTTTCTATTTTTCTTTTTTTTCCCCTTTTTTGGAAAGTGTCATTGGTATCTTGATAGGGACTTCACTGGATCTGTCAACCTCTTTGGGTCATATGGCCTTTTTCATAATATTAATTTGTCCAGTTTTGTTTACTGATTCTGTATCCTCCAACTTTACTTAACTCATTTATTAGTTCTAACAGGTTGGGAGTCTGTAGGGTTTTGTGTATACAATATAATTTCATCTGCAAACAGAGACAATTTTATTTCTGGATTTCCAGTGTAGGTGCTTTTTTATTTCTTTGTCTTGTCTATTTGTTCTGGCTGGGACTTCCAGTGAACAAGAGTGGCAAGAGTGGATGTTGTTGTCTTGTTCCTGATCATAGAGAAAAAGCTTTCAGCTTTTCACCGCTATGTTAACTGTGTGCTTGTCATATGTGGCCTTTATTATGTCGAGGTACATTTCATCTAAGTTCAATGTTTTGAAAGATTTAAACATTTTTTCAGGTTTATTGTCATATAATTGACAAATGATATTAAGTGTTAAGAAGTGTGAGGTGTACAATGTAATGATTTGATACATGCATATATTGTGAAAGGATTACCATAATAAGGTTAGTTAACACATCCTTCAGCTCACATAACTGCCATGTTATTGTTGCTGTTACGGTAAGAACACTGAAGAACTACTCTTTCATCAAATATAAAATCTACTCTTGCAAATATAAAATACAGTATTGCTAACTAGGTCTCTGTGTTGTACATTAGATCCCTGGAAACTATTCATCTTATGACTAAACGTTTATACACTTTGACCAATGTCTTCCTATTTCCCCTACTTCTCAGCCCCCAGCAATGATAATTCTGTTTCTATGTTTCTATGTTACTCTGTTTCTATGGGTTTGATGTTTTACACTCCACATAAGAGATCATATAATATTTCTCCTTTCCATTCTGTGTGTTGCTTTTCATTCTGTTGATTGAATTATACCAAACTAAAAAGTTTCTGCACAGCAAAATAATAAACAAAACAAGAAGAAAACCTATGGAATGAGAGAAAATATTTTTAAACCACATGTCTAATAAGGAGGTAATATCCAAAATGTAGAAGATACTCATATAACTCAATACAGTAAGAAAGAAAGATGAAAGAAGAGAAAGAAAGAAAGAAAGAAAGAAAGAAAGAAGAAAGAGAAAGAAAGAAAGAAAGAAAGAGAAAGAAAGAAAAGAAGAAAGAAAGAAAACAAACACCAAATAATCCAATTAAAAATTGTCAAAGTACCCAAAGAGACGTGCATTTATCCAAAGATATTCAAATGACCAGCAGGTACATGAAAAGGCACTCAACATCAGTAACATCAGGAAAATGCCAATTAAAACCACAAAACCACAATGAGATATCACCTCTCATCTATTAGCATGGCTATCATCAGAAGGATAAAAGATAAAAAGTGGCGGCAAAGAAATAGAGAAAGGGGACCCCTGTAAACTGTTGGTACGAATGTATATTGATACAGTCATTATGGAAAATAGTACGGATGTTTTTCAAGAAATTAAAAATAGAACTATCAATCAGCAATTCCACTTCTGTATGTACATCAAAAAGACGCGAAATCATTATTCCAAAGTGATATTTGCACACCATGTTCCTTGCAGCACTATGTACAATAGTGAACATGGAAACAATCTAAGTTCAGACAAATGGGAAAAGATGTGTTTATATAACTATGTATTATATATTATAATGTATTTTGTATACACATATATACACTATATATTATATATAATATTTTATGTAATTATATATTATATTATGTATATAATAAAACATTATTCAGCCATAAAAATAAGAAAAGTCTGCAACTTGTAACATCAAGAAATGACATCGAGGGCATTATGGTAAGTGAAACAAATGAGACAGAGAAAGACAAATACCATATAATTTCACCTGTATGTGGAATTTAAAAAGTAAACTCATAGAAACAGAGATCAGGTTGGTGGTTGCCAGAGGTAGGGAGGTGTGGGCTGGGAAAATTGGGAGAATGTGGTCAAAAGGCAAAAGCTTCTAGTTGTAGATTAAATAAGTTCTGAGGATGAAACATACAATATGATGACTATAGTTAACAATGCTGTATTGTACATATGAAGGATGATAAGATAGTAGATATTAAAAGTTCTTATCATGAAAGAAACAATTTGTAACTATGTGATGTGATGGATGTTAACTATACTTCTTGTGGTGACCATTCCACAATAAATACATATATCAGATCATGTTGTAAACCTTAAATTTATGCAATGTTATGTGTTAGTTATATCCCAATGAAATTGGAAAAAATGAACTAAAAAAAAAAGAAAGAGAACATAACTAAAAAAAAACCTTTTAGAGCAAAAGTTTTTTAAAGTAAAATCGTTTTTAAAGAAAAAAATAAATTTATGTGATGAAGTCACGCAATAATGTATATGCTTTTAAGAATATGATATCAAGTGATAATAAGCTTTCAAATTAAACATAATTACTGTAAAAAAATTGCTAAATTGCAAACATTTGTGGCTGACTGCACAAAGAAGATAGTGAAGTGACTTCCAAAATCTCAGAAACAAGAGAAATGAATGACAATATAATGAATTAATATAACGAATCATATCAAATACAGAAAAATCAATTTATAAGTGATAAATGGTTCCAAGCATTGAAATACATTTGTATAAAAATATTCCAAATTAATTTAATTGTCATATAGCTGGGTTTTAATTTTAAGAATTATTTATGGTTACCCTAAACTTCAGAAATATCCAGAGCTCCTAGCACAAGCCCACTATCACTACATGTAGAACAGAGTAACCTCAGGGGAAGGATTCAAGGCAGAGAGATTTAAGGCGCACAATTAATTGTTAAGAGCTTGGGGCATTAAAAGGACAGAGTAGTGTTCTCCAAATGGTGCTCCTCAGCGTGTAGAGTTTGTGTTTTACTCATAGGTAGAACAATTGCAACAAAAACAAGTTGTACACATATACACAGATGCGTGCGCACGCACGCGTACACACGTAGTTCAACATATGTTGAATTAAAAACTATGAAACATTAAAAATAAGCCATTAATAATATTGGTATCTGCAACTGTTAACAGCCTTTGTATTCAGGCATCGCAAGCCCAACATAGATACCGGCAGGGGCAGGTCAATGGCATACAGTAGTTTAGTGGGACATTGGGAATTGATGTGTTCAATGTAAACATTGACATTTTGAACATTATATAATACCTCACGGTAATATCTTTGTGGTTTACTCAATAACGCTATTTTTGGGGGGACTGGGGGCAATAGAAACATACCGTGTACATGTATAAGGGGCTGAGTAACAAAGGAGAAAAATGATAGATCCCATGATAGAGCCAAGGGGACCAATTTGAGGAGCAAATGGGAAATACCACTAGGTTCTCTAAAAATAAACTTGAGGAAATTGGGGTCAGCATGCAGTGCTGGAGAAACAGTGTTTTATAGCTATGGGTTTGGTTGGGGTTTTTGTTTTGTTTTGTTTTTTTGTTTTGTTTTGTTTTGTTTTTGGTGATATTTGTGAGATCTTTGAAAGGAGTTTTATGTCTTAAAAAAAAGAGAGAGAGGGGCACCTAGGTGGCTCAGTCGGTTAAGCATCTGACTTCAGCTCAGGTCATGATCTCACAGTCTGTGAGTTCGAGCCCCGCGTCGGGCTCTGTGCTGACAGCTCAGAGCCTGGAACCTGTTTCAGATTCTGTGTCTCCCTCTCTCTGACCCTCCCCTGTTCATGCTCTGTCCCCCTGTCTCAAAAATAAGTAAAACGTTAAAAAAAAAAAAAGAGAGAGAGAAACACATTGACAGTCAGCATTGTAATGTAGTACTCGACGAAATCCTGTCTCAAGGACTCAACTGGGTTTAGAAGCATTTCTATGTGGTAGAGGCATGTGTACTGTGCTCTCATAGTTCATAGAGCTTAAAGTATATAACTTAATTTTTCCAAAGTTACACTATGCTTTTCCTGAAATTCTGTGGCATAATAGCCATTATCCCTTTTAATGTGAAATGTCTTTGAAAGTATAGAACGTGTGTATCTTTTTTAAATATCACATGCCCAGTGCATGACATATAGGAGGGACCTAACAAATATTGGCTGGTAATTTTTTTTTCAGTAAATAAAGTACTTGCCAAATGACACAAATCTCTTGAAAATTACATTTTTCCTTTTAAATTGGTCCTCTGGTTTATCTATAATCCCATCAGTTTAGTTCTAAGTCAATTTTTCTGAGTCTGATCAATTCAAAGTTCTAACAAGATCAATTTTGTGAACCCACAAGGTTGACTGTCGTCTCTAGACAATGCTCAAATCATTGGTTCTATTCTGGGATGCCTCCTAATGTCCATCTTCACTTCCCACAGTAACATGTTTCTTTTCCTAAAACTCTTCTTTCAAACAGTTTCTGGTTTTTAAAATCCATTTTTTTAAATTGATACATCTTGACACACAATGTTAAAAAACCCAATTTTAAGAAGGGATAATTATGTGTTTGACAAGTGTCGGAAATCATTTTATAAGCTATTTCTGCCACCAGCTCTTGGATTGAGTAGTGACTTTGATTAGTAAAACAATTCAGTCAATCAGTTTATTTATTAAAAGATTTAATCTATTCTTAGGGGAAAAATATGAAATAGAAAATTAAAATGATACTAGGACTTATGAAAAAGTTGGTCATCTATACAAAACAGATGAAAGCTCTCTCCTGATTTTGCTCTCCATAAAATAGATTCACTGAGCAATTTAGTCTATCACACATTTAGTAACAGGTTAATGACTAGAAAATTCCATCAAAACAGTTAAATTGATGTGTGTATATAGACACCATCAATAATTGAACATCTTTAGATTTTTTAAATGAACTGAACAGGACTCATCTGAATAAACATAGTTGAAGTTATATGTGTTCAACGGGATTTACACGACTATTAAGAGGAAACTCTCATTAGCAGTTTCATTAAGAAACAAAGAAAACAAAAAAAAATTTTTGAAAAGTTTGCTTAAAAGAAGACCTTAAGAGAGACCAGGATAATTTGATCAGAGAGCTTAATTGTCCCATATCAGGTTCAGGAAATACTACCTAAAAGACTATTATGTAAACTAATTAAGAAAAAAATGTTACACACACATGAATTTTATATGACATAATAAAGAGCATTGGACATACGAGGAATTTTGAACCCTGACGAATATATCGCATCCTTAATTTCTGAAAAATAGAGTGCCAAATATGACTCCACTATATCAAGTGATTTTTGATTGATTATGTCTGAGTTTGATTATGACCTCCCCGGAGAACCTCTTCATTTTAAATATTTATATGAATATCTAAGTACAACATTTTTACATGCCATACATGCTATTTACAATTCTCTATAGGCAGCCCTATCCTGAGTTGGCTTCATTTGAAATAATTTTCCGCTTGAAAAAATATCCTGCAGAAAGTAGCAGGGAAAAAAACATCACTACCTAAGTGCTACAATAGTTGCTTTATATGAGCTATAATTCAAAAAGGAATAAAAAAACTTAAAGGGTTGTATTTCAGAAATTTCTCTTGGGAGACACTTAGATAAATATCTGAATTATCTAAATCTAGATCTAATACAAATGTTATATATTGAGGACTAAAGTATTATTAAATATATGTGTCAATAAATGCTTAGGAGATACTTGATTTTAAATATCACTAGAAAAATATGTTTTAAACACTTCACCTTTCACTAAAAAAGTTGAGAGATATGTCTGATAGATATGTATTTATATATTACACAACCATTAAATAACTCAGAATTTATTACTAATCTAAACATTTACAAGTATTAGCTCATTTAACCTTCATAGATACCATTATAACCTTCATGAGAGAGGTATAATTATTAAGTGGATTTTACAAATAAGTAAATTATAGTAAAGAGAGGTAATATAATTTATCCAAGATCATTCCATTAGAAAAGTGGCAAGGTTTTTATGCAAACTCAAGCCGTCTGGTTCAATTTGAAGGCACAAGTTTATTTATAGGCATCCTGGGGAAAATACTTGGACCAAGTAGGATGAACTAGAATGTAGTAGATTATCTCATTCCCTTTACCTCGATTCCTTTATATCTTTATATCTTACAGTCAGCCTCATCAACTCCTATGCCTGTCTTTCCCCATTGGTATATACTCAGTTGCTTTTTTTAGGGTAGCCAGGAACATTACATTCTTTCATTCGCCAGTCAGTAACTTCCTAAAAAATCAACTCTTGGTAATAAAACTGCAGTTTATGTAGGAAGACAAGTCACTTCCTACGTGGAAGGTCACAATGAAAAGAGAGTGGAACTGAATAAATTGTTGCGACAGTATACCCTGGGATTTATAGTTCTCATTTACTTTTTTTAAATCAAGAGACCGAACACTAAACTGCAGACTCATTCATATTATTCAGAAATGAAATCCAATCCTGAACATTTCTAATGGGATTAGAAATAGATTCCTTTTTAGAGGAGTCAATTCATATACTAAATAGACATCTGGAAAAATACCTGAGAGTTTGCTGTGTATACTTATCAGCCTACCAGAAATTGTCAGGAAGGAGGATTCGTAAAGCAAATACATATTTAGGAAGTGAAGATAAGATAATCCATACACCTATTTATGGAAAACATCAGGCCTGACTAGTTCTCTCATTCACAGATGGATAAACAGGGCTAATGAAAAATAAAATCAGAATGGGTATGATGGTATGATCCTACAACATAAAGGAAAATACACCTTTGACATTATTAATACATAGCTGTTGTATTTTGAAATAGATTTAGTATTGAACACAGAACAAATAAAAAAGTTAAACAAATTAACAAAGTAAAAAACAAATTAAAAAGTATCTGCTTGGCACATTATTAAATTTTAGAAGAATAGATTATATATGATAAGAGAGGAAAAAAGGTAATAATAATACTGCTGAATTAAAAGAGAAGATGATTGAGAATTAGGAAAAAAGTAAAAACAAAAAATGGTAAGGACTTAGTTTAAAAAACAATATAATTTTAGCATAAATATTAGTATTATTAGAAGTTTATATCAGAAACAACATACAGAAAAAAATGTGATGTAAAAGATATACTTACCCAGAATTTAGAAAAAAAAAATTCAGAAATGGAGATATAATAAGCCATTACGTATATTGATTTTAGAAGACAAAGGAAAATGGAATTGAAGAAGTTTACATACAACAGGAAAATAGCTCTGAGCTAAAGAAATATCATATTGCATGATTTAAACACTCTGTTGTCCACCAGAAAAAATCAATAGCCTGATACATACACATACACACACAACTAAATGACATTTTTTCATTTTGATGATACCATTACCTAAGCAACAAGTATCAGATTTACTCTAAAATGAAAAACTGTTCCATGTGGAACAACCCAAGAGGCCTTACTTTGAGGATCGCATGTTAGTTAGGAAGGATGTATGCATGGCTGCAAAATTTCTTTCTTGCCCCTTTTCAAACCTCCAAGTTAATTTAATAAAATGTTTAATGATGTCAGGCTCCTATCTAAGAAGAGTTTTGTCGTGGAACTGGTAGAACATGTATTTGTTCCAAATAAATTGGAGAAAAAAAGGAATCAGTTCATATCTCAAAAGTAAAACGGTACAAAACCATGCCATGGTTATGGAGTACAGTAAACTGGAAAAGTAGCAGAATTTTAGATTCATGACTCAAATGTCCTTTAAGATTGGACACTGGTGTATCCAGCCATCAAAAGGAATGAATGCTATGCCCCTTCCCCGTTCATGCTCTGTCTCTCTCTGTCCCAAAAATAAATAAACGTTGAAAAAAAAAAAAAAAAAAAAAAAAAAGGAATGAATGCTTGCCATTTGCAGTGACATGCATAGAGACAGAATGTATTATGCCAAGCAAAATAAGTCAATCAGAGAAAGGCAAATACCACATAATTTCACTTTTATGTGGAATTTAAGAAGCAAAACAGATGAAAGTATGGGAGTGAGGGGAAAGAGAGGGAAGCAAACCATGAGAGACTCTTAAAGATAGAGAACAGGGGCGCCTGGGTGGCACAGTCGGTTAAGCGTCCGACTTCAGCCAGGTCACGATCTCGCGGTCCGGGAGTTCGAGCCCCGCGTCAGGCTCTGGGCTGATGGCTCGGAGCCTGGAGCCTGTTTCCGATTCTGTGTCTCCCTCTATCTCTGCTCCTCCCCCGTTCATGCTCTTTCTCTCTCTGTCCCAAAAATAAATAAACGTTGAAAAAAAAAATTAAAAAAAAAAAAAAGATAGAGAACAAACTGAGTGTTGATGGAGAGAAGTGAGTAGAGTATGGGCTGGATGCCTGATGGGTATCAAGGAGCGTATTTGTGATGAGCCCTGGGCATTGTATGTAAGTGATCAATCATTGAATTCTACTTCTGAAACCAATATTGCACTGTATGTTAACTAACTAAAATTTAAATTAAAAAAGGAAAAGATTGGACACTGTGGAAAGAAACAAATGACTCTGAGCCAGAAAGCACAAAGAAAACTCTGAAGACAGAGACAATCCTGTGATTGTACATTAAGGGTCAATGTAAGAGATCATTATTACAATTATTATGTAATTCTATTACATAATTATGTTTATTCTAAAGTTAGATAAGAAACTAGTACATCACTGAAAGCCAATAGTTTCATTGAGAAATTTCCAAAATTATCATTAGCAATTGTTGGTGATCGAAATAAGTATTTACCAAACTACCTATATCTCATGGGGTTGCAGTGTCATTAATGGAATTTGGTCAAATAATATAAAAAACTTCATTGTAGAATTCTCCTTTAAACATATGCAACACATCAACAAATTAAAACTTTCTTTTGTAATGATATGTATTTTACTTTCCATTATTTTAATCTTTTTTGGCATTTACTGGTTAGCATTCAGTAGACAAATGTTTACCAGAAATCAATGATAGTAAAAGAGAGAGAGAATAGTATACAGATCAGAAGATAAGTAACAATGGAAACTTACAGGAAAAATGAAGTGCTTTGGAAGAGTTTGAGGATTGGCATTAAGTCTTCTTTAAATGTTTGGTAGAATTTACTAGTGAAGCTATCTGTTCCTAGGACTCTTCTCCCTTGGGAGGTTTTTGGTTGCTGATTCAATCTGTTCTGTTCAAATTTTCTATTTCTTTCTGAATTGGTTTTGGTAGGCAGTATGTTTATACAATTTTTTTTTTCATTTCTTCTAAAATTTCTTTTCATTTGTCTACGTTATTGATGTATAGTTGTTCACAGTAGTCTCTTATGAGGCTTTGTGTTTCTGTGCTGTTATTTGTGTTCTTTCTCCTTTTTTTTTTTTCTTGGTTAGTCTAGCTAAAGGATTGCCAAATTTTCATTTCTTTTCAAAGAATGAACTCAGCTTTGTGAATCTTTTCTATTGTTTTCCAATTTTCTCCTTTAGTTATATCTGCCCTAATCCTTATTGTTTCCTGCCTTCTGTTAAATTTGGGCTTAGTGTGTTCATATCTAGTTCTTTTAGATAGATAAATTAGGTTGTTTATTAGAGGTCTTTATATTTTCTTTTTTTTAATTTTTATGATGTTTATTTATTTTTGAGAGAGAGAGAAAGAGAGAGAGACCGAGCAGCACAAGCAGGGGAAGGGCAGAGAGAGAGTAAGACAGAATCTGAAGCAGGCGCCAGGCCCTGAGATGTCAGCACAGAGCCTGACGCGGGGCTTGAACTCATGAATTGGGAGATCATGACCTGAGCCGAAGTCGGACGCTCAGCTGACTGTGTCACCCAGGTGCCCCTGAGGTCTTTCTATTTTCTTAAAGCATGAGTTTATAGCTCTAAACTTCCCTCTTATAACTGTTTTGCTGCATCCTATCAGTTTTAGAACATTTTGTTTCCATTTGTGTTTATCTCAAGATTCTTTTTTCCTTTTTAATTAATTTTTTAAAAACATTAGTTGTTCAGTAGTGAGTTGTTTAATTTCCATGTATTTCCTCCTGTTATTGACTTCTAGTTTCATATACTGTGGTCATTAAAGACACATGATATGATTTCAATCTTTTTAAATTTGCTAAAACTTGTTTTGTGGCCTAACATACGATCTATCCTAGAAAATGTTCCATGTCATGTCGAAAAGAATATAGATATTTTGTGGTCATTGTATAGAATATTCTGTATATGTCTGTTAGGTCCATTTGATTTATAATGTTCAAATCTACTGTTTCCTTGTTGATTCTCTGTCTGGATAATTTACCCTTTCTTGAGAGTGGAGTAGTAAAGTCACCAACTATTACTGCATTGTTCTTTATTTCTTCTTCTAGTTCTGTTAGTATTTGCTTTATGCATTAATATGTTTAGGTGCTTTAGTGTTGGTGTATATTTACAATTGCTACATCTTCTTGAAGGATTGACCCTTTTATCATTAGATAATAACCTCCTTTGTCTTTTTTTTTATAACCATTTTCAGCTCAAAGTCTATTTTGTCTGATATAGGGGCAGCCAGCCCTGCTTTCTTTTTGTTACCATTTGTTTGAAATGTCTGGTTCAGTTCTATCACTCTCGGGGTAGGTGTATCTGTAAAATTAAAGTGAGTGGATCATTAGCAGCATATTGTTGGATCTTCTATATGTGTGTTTTGGTGATGTTTTTGGTAGCAATATGATCTGTCTCCTTTATCTTAATCTTTTGTGTAACCGCTACTGGTTTTCCTTTGCAGTTATCTTGATACTTTGCATTTATAATCCACTACTTTGGGCTGCTATCATCTTAAATTCAATAGTATGCCTAAGTTTTATACTTTTACTCCCATCCCTCTCACATTTTAGGTTATTGATATTACAGTTTACATATAGTTTTAATAAATTAAAAGTTCACTTAAATAAATTAAAGTTTACTTATTTACCGTCAGAGAGAGAAGGAAAAACTCTTCAACTGGCTCAGTACTGTCAGCACAAAGCCCAATGTGGGTCTGGATCTCACAGACTGTGAGATTATGACCTGAGCCAAAATCAAGAGTCAGATGCTTACCTGACTGAGCCACCCAGGCGCCCCTACAGTTTACATATTTTTTCAGATGTGCATCCAATAACAAAATTATTATAGTTATGGTTATTTTAAATTTGCTTTGCTTTTTAAACTTTTAAACTAGATTTATAAGTGTATTATACACCATTACAATATTAGAGAATCTGGTTTTTACTATATATTTACCATTGAGTAAACATATTTCTTTATCAGTGAGTTTTACACATACATTCATATGTTTCACAATTTTAATTAGTATCTTTTTATTTCTGCTTGAAGAACTCTCTTTAGCATTTATTCTTTTTTTAATATAATTTACTGTCAAATTGGCTTACATACAACACCCAGTGATCATCCCAACAAGTGCCCTCCTCAATGCCCATCACCCATTTTCCTCTCTCCCCCATCCCCCCTCAGTTTGTTCTCTGTATTTAAGAGTCTCTCTTGTGGTTTGCCTCCCTCCCTTCCTGTTTGTGACTATTTTTTTCCCCTTCCTGTCCCTCATGGTCTTCCATTAAGTTTCTCAAGATCCACAAACGAGTGAAAACATATGATATCTGTCCTTCTCTGACTGACTTATTTCACTCAGCATAATACCTTCCAGTTCCATCCACATTGCTGTAAATGGCAGGATTTCATTCTTTCTCATTGCCAAGTAGTATTCCATTGTATATATAAACCACATCTTCTTTATCCATTCATCAGTTGATGGGCATTTAGGCTCTTTCCATAATTTGGCTATTGTTGAAAGCTCATCTTTAGCATTTCTTCTAAGACAGGTCTAGAGATGATGAACTCCTTCAGCTTTTGTTTGTTTAAAGAAACCCTCATCTTTCCTTTATTTCTGAAGGGCAGCTTTACCAAGTATAATAATCTTGGTAGATAGTTTTTTTTTTCTTTCAATATTTTTAATCTATCATCCCCTTTTCTCCTGGTTTGTCAAGAGTCTGTTGACAAATCTTCCTACAGTCTGATGGGGCTACACTGGACGTAATGTGTCACTTTTTCTTTGCTACTTTCAAACTTTTTTCTGTCCTTAATTTAATTATAATGAACGTCAATATTGCCATTTTTAGGTTCAACCTATTTGTGGTTCTGGATGAATCAGTGAGGAGATTCCTTGGGCAGATGGTACTTGCTATTTGGGTCTATTTTGGGGTGAGACAAGGGGGTGAGCTGCTGGCTGGGAACAATTGGATAGGACTGCTGCCTCAGTTTCCTGCCTAATCACAGTGCCTGGATGGGCTCTGCACTTGCCTGGATTCTCCAGTCTGGCTTCCTAGTTGGGTTGGACTGGGTAATAAGTAAAAAAATAATTAATTAAAAACTAAGGATATCTTAGTACAGACAACAAACAACATCGCTACAGCAGACGGATTGGAATAATACTGGTCTTCAAATAATAAAATGAGGCCTCCCTTCCAAGATTATGATTTACTAACCATGGAGGACCATGGGGAAGCAATGTAATTCTCTGAGTTCAGTTTTTCTCTTGTGCAAGTGGAGAGTGTTAATTGTTGGCCTCCCTACACACCACTGTTGTTCAGCTAATGATGTTAATGGATATCAGAGTAATCTGAGAGATTATAAAGACTACTCAACTTTGTAATGATTATATTTACCAATGAACACATTTATTGAGCTTCCTTTCACTTTGTATATAATTCTGAAATAATGTATTGATTTTGGAGGATTGTAATACAGGAGAATAAGAGGAATATAAACTATTTTTTTAGCATTGAGCAGACAAATCTTTATGGCCTCCTGAAGAATATGAATAAGTAGGTCACAAGGAGGGGGTCTATCTGTTCATGGATAAATTTTACTTTTCTTTAGAGTCTATTTATTCTAGTCTTTGTGACTTCAGATCAATATGCACATAAAGGATAGAAAATGAGTAGTTAATAAGTATTTATGAATACATATTTAGTCATTAGTGTATTCATAAATGAATAAGCATTTAATGCTTATGTAAAAAACATATAAGATGGTGTTCTGTTCACTGGAAAGCAATATTCTAAAGTTAGTTATGTTTTTCAAATGTTTATTTATTTATTTTGAGAGAGAGCACATGCAACGGAGGGGGAGAGAGAGAGACACAGTCCCCGAAGCAGGTTCCAGGCTCTGAGCTGTCAGCATAGAGCCCGATGTGGGGCTCAAACCCACAAGCTGCAAGGTCATAACCTGAGCTCCAGTCAGACACTTAGCCAACTGAACCACCCAGGTGCCCCTTAAGTTAGCAATTTTTTAACCTATACATTTTCCTATTTGTTCCATGATGTATTCATTCAATCTTTACAAAAACAAATACTGAGTGTCTGTGAGTTTTCAGGCAGTGAGATATGAGGAACCCTGCCCACATCTGCCTGATTTTCAAATAGGGACAGTTTGGGATGTAAGACCATCAGAATCAATGCCCACAGAAGATATTTACCTACATGGAACTAAATCAAAACTGTTTTTCAGTATCTACCTACATAGAAGTTTTTTTTTTTTAACTTCTAGAACCCAACAAATGATAATTTTGATGAATGAATTTACAAATACATGAATAAGTATAGGAATACATGGAATGAAGGAAGAAAAACATGAAAAAGTTATATGTCATAACCTTTCTTCTTGACATGAGCTTTTTCAAAAAAATTAAAGTGGTCAATAATACTACTTAATCTGAAGTACTAAAGTATTTTGAATTCATATTCCTGGTCTTTTAACAAAACATGTGCTTAAATTCTGATTAGTAACTTACGGGTTGGGGTTTGGCTCTGAGATTTAGACATGGAAATGATAAAATAGTCAAATCAATAAATCTCGGTATAGCCATATTCAGTGAGAGATTTCGTTATTTTTATAAGCAAAGCATCAAAAACACCATTTTTTTTTAATCTCCAAACTTTGGGCCTTTGAGCATGCACACAGCATCCATGTGTTTTACACAGTGACATGAGCTGTAATAGTCATTTATCTTGCAGAGAAACAATACTTGCATTGTGTGTAACAAAATATGGAGAAGCTGCTTCAACAGATATCTTAGTTGTCAAATATGACAGTCCGTGTGTAGAAAAGCTATATTCCGGGGCACCTGGGTGGCTCAGTCGGTTAAGCATCTGACTTCAGCTCAGATCATGATCTTGTGGTTCATGAGTTCAAGCCCCACATCAGGCTCTGTGCTGACAGCTCAGAGCCTGGAGCCTGCTTCAGATTCTGTCTCCGTCTCTCTCTGCCCCTTCCCCACTCATGCTCGGTCTCTCTCTCTCAAATATAAATAAAACATTAAAAAAAAAAAAGAAAAGCTATATTCCAACACAAAGCAGAGGGAAAAAAAACTTAAAATACAGAATGAAAATTAGATACAAGAGGAAATCTTTAGCAGGGAATACCAACTATACAACCTACATACTTGTGTCAGTAAACATATACTGGCACACAACATTTTCGTTTGTTTCCTTTCAGTACCTAAATTATTTGAAGTCTGTAATGGAATATGTATCTAATAATATACTATATAATTTATGAAGTGATATTGAAATTGGTATTCTATATTTAAATACCGTCTTTCCCTTTTCCACATCTCAGCAATATATACAAATTGGAAAATCTGTTGTATCTGACTTTGAAACTACAGTAAATCCTTACTCTTGTATTATTTACTAATGTGTAATTTTTGGTGATTAAGCAAGTTTACTTTGGGATTCTCCTTAGACAATGAGTACTTGACAAGAAAATTTTCAGATTTAACAAAATTTCAAACTACTTCTAAGACTTAAACTCTTTATACATTTTAAACTTCTGGGGCGGCTGGGTGGTGCAGTCGGTTAAGCGTCCGACTTCAACCAGGTCACGATCTCGCGGTCCGTGAGTTCGAGCCCCGCGTCAGGTTCTGGGCTGATGGCTCGGAGCCTGGAGTCTGGTTTCGATTCTGTGTCTCCCTCTCTCTCTGCCCCTCCCCCGTTCATGCTCTGTCTCTCTCTGTCCCAAAAATAAATAAAAAAATGTTGAAAAAAAAATTAAAAAAAAAATAAACTTCTAAGACTTAAACTCTTTATACATTACTATATATATAGGTATATAGTAATTATATATAGAATCCCACTTACATCTCAAGTTTAATCTGCTGTATTATATTGGTCTTTTATTTTTGATAATTAATTGCACAGAACTATAATAATTATGCCTTTTTTGTGAATTAGGTACATTTTTATGATCGAATGTGTAGAACAGACCTTTATCCCCAAATATTAAATCTTGGTTATGTTGTCATGAAGTGTCTAGGATGTTACTCTCAGTGTAAGATAACAAGTCAACTTATCTTCTAAGGTTGATTGCTCTATGAACATCCTTGGAAATCTAGTCTGTAATAAAAGCTGTTGGTGCCTCTGCTTACAAGACGTGTGAAAATACTAGACCGATGGAGGATTATCTCCCAACACAGAACTTCTATCTTCACACACGAATGTTTAATCCATTTTTGAATTTAGAACATTTGGACTAGTTATTTGTATCAATCATTTATTGCTGCAGTGATATAGAGTAGCAATCATTTTAAACTTAATATCTTAAAATATCAAGTGTTTACTACTTGGTTCTGTGTTTACAAGGCAACTGCTGCACTTTGGCCGATCTAGGCTGGCTTGGTTTCAGGCTCTTTTTGTTGGGTTAAGCACGTGCCTCTGTCTGAGTCCGGACTGAGTAACAGCAATTGCCTGGAGGATGTTTTAGAAACCAAAAACTGGCCAAATCATTGGAACGCACTTTGATCCTTTGTTCACATTATTTCTCCCTCATACTGCCATCCAAAGTAATTCACATGACCAACCCCAGAGTCCTTTGGACAGAAAATATGTCTTTCTCCAAAACAGAGGGAAAGTTGAGAGGCTATTTGTTGAATATTCCAATTAACCCCAACATTATTTAAAGTTGTTTCTCATTCTCAATGAATATGGCTTGACTTTTTATCTGCTAATTATGGCAAAAATAGAAAGAAATATTCAAAGTTTTATAACACTTGTTGACAGCTTGAGTTAAGAGCCAGTCATGTTTATAAAAAGACTGGCCGATAATATTTCAGTCTCTCTGTGTTTATAAAGAAGTAATATGTTCCAAAAGCCAGTACAAATAACATGTTTATAATTACTCCGCAATATCTTGAAGGGCATAATATATATGTTATCACTATCCAGAACAGAAGACAAACAATAAGAACAGAAACTAACAGTGTACATGATTTTACAGTTTTTTCTATGCATGAAATTTCTTGGACTGCCCCAAAGAACAATGGAGATGGAAGAAATGAAATTGATAGTCCTCATTTTTCTAACTAGGGTATTAAGGTTTGAGAGGTAATTTACTATGGCCATACCATACAAACTTGGGCTCAAGCTCTCATCTTGAGAACCACGCTAATTCACCTTAAAAAATTTAGCAGCATGTCATTAATTAACTTTTTTCTTATATTAAAACAATATGTTCAGCTAGAAGACATTTTGTTAATCGGGTTTGTTAATTGTAGAATTAGTATTCTTTCATAAAAAAATCTGTAATTCAGAATACATCATAGGTTTTTATTGACCTTAAACTGATTTATTAATGTTTTAAATATGTCCAATGAGTTTAGGATGTTTTTTAACCTTAACTTAGTTTTCACTGTCACTCTTCCTTATATTTATTTATTTATTTATTTTTAATGTGGCATTAAATCTCTTTGTAAATTAAATCTAACAAAGATGCTTTCACAAAGAGAGATTGCATGAAAATCTGAACTTCAGAAAAGCCCGTGCAATTGAATTTTAAACTCTGTGATGATGTCAGTTGCCTTTAGCTTGCCTTACCTTCTACAAATATCTTGGAATCCCTAAAACCCACCATGCATAAACATTTTAGACTTCAACCCTCATTTTGGTCCTACCACATCACAAGTCAGTAATTTATTCTGTGTAGTTTTGTGCAATAAAGTTTTTTTTTTTAATTTAATATTTATTTTTGAGAGAGAGACAGAGAGTAAGGAGATGAGGGGCAGAGAGAGAGAGAGAAAGGGAGACACAGATCCAAAGCAGGCTCCAGGCTCTGAGCTGTCAGCACAGATCCTGAGGCAGGGCTCGAACTCATGAACCAAGAGATCATGAACTGAGCCGAAGTCGGATGCTTAGCCGATTAAGCCAACCAGGCGCCCCTGCAGTAAAGCTTTTAATGCATTCAGAATTATGAAATACAACAGAAATGTATATCTATTTATCTGTGTATATATAATTCAGACTATATTACAAAATAGCCTTTTCCTAACTAACGGGAGAAACACAACATACTTTGTCAAGTAAACTTTACTATTATCTAAATATTCATTGTGATAGATTTATGCCCTGTCCACATCCTGGTCCCCAGAATTTTTTTTTTCTTTTGGTCTGCAGCTGTTGTCCAATCTTTCTTGTCCTTTGTTTTGCATTTTAAAGTGCTTCATTCAGTTTGAAGTTTCTTTCATTAAGTTTTATTAAGCTCATTAAGCAGAGAGAGTAAGTGGCAGTTGACACCCACAAAAAGAACAAGCGACACAGAAATATTTCACCAAGAGACTAAAAACTTACTATCGTTACTGTCCATGCAATAATTCTAGGTTTTTCTATAGTGAAACTAATTAAAATCACACATGAAGAGACTAAATAATATACCTATTTGACTACATAATTTTTCAAAATGTTTTATTTGATCAAATTGGCCAAGCGTATTACTTGCTTCTTTTGTATATTCTTTCTTAGTTTATGTTTTAATGTTTATTTATTTATTTTTGAGGGGTAGGGAGGAAGGGGCAGAGAGAGGGAGGCAGAGAATCTGAAGCAGGCTCTATGCTGTCAGCACGGAGCCTAATGCGGGGCTCAAACTCATGAGCTGCAAGATCGCGACCTGAGCCGAAGTCAAGAATCAAGAATTAACCCATGGAGGCACCCAGGTGCCCCTGTTATTCTTTTTAAAAATTATATCCTTGGCACAAAAACAGACACATAGATCAATGGAATAGAATAGAAACCCCAGAACTAGACCCACAAATGTATGGCCAACTCATCTTTGACAAAGCAGGAAAGAACATCCAATGGAAAAAAGTCTCTTTAACAAATGGTGCTGGGAGAACTGGACAGCAACATGCAGAAGGTTGAAACTAGACCACTTTCTCACACCATTCACAAAAATAAACTCAAAATGGATAAAGGACCTGAATGTGAGACAGGAAACCATCAAAACCTTAGAGGAGAAAGCAGGAAAAGACCTCTCTGACCTCAGCCGTAGCAATCTCTTACTCGACACATCCCCAAAGGCAAGGGAATTAAAAGCAAAAGTGAATTACTGGGACCTTATGAAGATAAAAAGCTTCTGCACAGCGAAGGAAACAACCAACAAAACTAAAAGGCAACCAACGGAATGGGAAAAGATATTTGCAAATGACATATCGGACAAAGGGCTAGTATCCAAAATCTATAAAGAGCTCACCAAACTCCACACCCGAAAAACAAATAACCCAGTGAAGAAATGGGCAGAAAACATGAACAGACACTTCTCTAAAGAAGACATCCGGATGGCCAACAGGCACATGAAAAGATGTTCAACGTCGCTCCTTATCAGGGAAATACAAATCAAAACCACACTCAGGTATATCACCTCACGCCAGTCAGAGTGGCCAAAATGAACAAATCAGGAGACTATAGATGCTAGAGAGGATATGGAGAAACGGGAACCCTCTTGCACTGTTGGTGGGAATGCAAATTGGTGCAGCCGCTCTGGAAAGCAGTGTAGAGGTTCCTCAGAAAATTAAAAATAGACCTACCCTATGACCCAGCAATAGCACTGCTAGGAATTTATCCAAGGGATACAGGAGTACTGATGCATAGGGGCACTTGTACCCCAATGTTCATAGCAGCACTCTCAACAATAGCCAAATTATGGAAAGAACCTAAATGTCCATCAACTGATGAATGGATAAAGAAATTGTGGTTTATATACACAATGGAATACTACGTGGCCATGAGAAAAAATGAAATATGGCTTTTTGTAGCAACGTGGATGGAACTGGAGAGTGTGATGCTAAGTGAAATAAGCCATACAGAGAAAGACAGATACCATATGGTTTCACTCTTATGTGGATCCTGAGAAACTTAACAGAAACCTATGGGGGAGGGGAAGGAAAAAAAAAAAAAAAGAGGTTAGAGTGGGAGAGAGCCAAAGCATAAGAGACTGTTAAAAACTGAGAACAAACTGAGGGTTGATGGGGGGTGGGAGGGAGGG
This sequence comes from Lynx canadensis, assembly GCF_007474595.2. Lineage (NCBI taxonomy): Eukaryota > Metazoa > Chordata > Mammalia > Carnivora > Felidae > Lynx > Lynx canadensis. The sequence goes on along the minus strand of NC_044319.2, from coordinate 50,539,140 downwards.
GAGGGTGGGTGATGGATATTGAGGAGGGCACCTTTTGGGATGAGCACTGGGTGTTGTATGGAAACCAATTTGACAATAAATTTCATATATTAAAAATAAATAAATAAATAAATAAATAAATAAATAAATAAATAAATTTAAAAAAATTATATCTTGTTAGTACCAGATAGGTAACTTGAACCTGGACAACCAGGAGTGGTGTTTGCACAGTTCAGTGTCGTTTGGACACTTTGTGTCATTTGAATGGAATTCTGACTCGTAGCTCGTTTCACTCATCCACTGAAGCTCATAAATACCATGTGTTCTCCTTATCGTGTCCACTTTTTTCAATATTGCCTCTGAATTCAGGAATGTTGCATTTCTTATTTTTTCTAATTAATATTATGACATATTTCTATGAATTATGATCAGTACTAACTCCTTACTTATTTCTGGAATTTCATTTTCCTATAAAAGCTAGCCTCCTTTTGCATGTCTCAAATCTTTTTATTTCAAACAGTGGTATTTACAAATCACCTGTACAGCTTATGCTTTAATTTCTGGGGAGATAAAAGTATACAAGAGGTCAGAAAAAGACCAGATTAAATATTTTAATGACCATCTTATTCCAATAACGTGACATGGATGGATTGCTTGGCTAATTTAGATCCGGAGGACCCATTTTATTATGAGCTAGAGAATTCTGGATGTTCTCTTTTGTTTCTGGATCATCAGACTTTGAAGTGCCTCTGGGATAATGCCCTAAATCTGAGCTCAAACAGATTTGACATAACAGCAGAGTCTGGGGAAATACAATTGTTTCTGGCAAGAGCACTCCTTTGTGTGTGTCAGGGTGAGTGGCGGGGGGAATACACACGCACACACACACACACACACACTGTAATTGGAAAACCTTAAACTAAGTTGAGTGTTAAACTTTTGTCTTCAAAATGATTATTACAAAACACTCAGGAGCTAGCTGATATCAAAACCAGAAGCAGAATGACATTGCTTTACTAGTTATAAATCTTTTAAAACATTGTCACAATGTGACATATATTTATCTTAACTTAAATGTTTAATAAGTTTTAGAATACATAAATTTAGAATGCAGCTTCTACCTAAATTACTGTAATTTATCTTACCTTTAAATTCTCAAAACTTTTGGAGCTTATATTAACTGTTTCAAAAAAGTAGGATACAACTTATTACCCACTCCATATCCATATGTTTTCAAAGACCTGAACTCATGAAAAAAAAAAAAAAAAAGATTGGGATGCCTGGGCAGCACAGTCAGTTAAACCTCCACTCTTTTTTTTTTTTTTTAATATATGAAATTTATTGTCAAATTGGTTTCCATACAACACCCAGTGCTCATCCCAAAAGGTGCCCTCCTCAATACCCATCACCCATCCTCCCCTCCCTCACACCCCATCAACCCTCAGTTCTCAGTTTTTAAGAGTCTCGTATGCTTTGGCTCTCTTCCACTCTAACCTCTTTTTTTTCCTTCCCCTCCCCCATGGATTTCTGTTAAGTTTCTCAGGATCCACATAAGAGTGAAACCATATGGTATCTGTCTTTCTCTGTATGGCTTATTTCACTTAGCATAACACTCTCCAGTTCCATCCACGTTGCTACAAAGGGCCATATTTCATTCTTTCTCATTGCTATGTAGTACTCCATTGTGTATATAAACCACAATTTCTTCATCCATTCATCAGTTGATGGACATTTAGGCTTTTTCCACAATTTGGCTATTGTTGAGAGTGCTGCTATAAACATTGGGGTACAAGTGCATCAATACTCCTGTATCCCTTGGGTAAATTCCTAGCAGTGCTACTGCTGGGTCATAGGGTAGGTCTATTTTTAATTTTTTGTGGAACCTCCACATAAACCTCCACTCTTGATTTCAGCTCAGGTCATGATCTCATGGTTCCTGAGACTGAGCTCCATGGGTAAGCCTCAGTGCTGGTGGAGCCTGCTTGGGATTCTTTCTCTCTCTTTCTGTCCTCCCCCCGCCCTCTCTCTCAAAATAAAAAAAAAAAAAAAGCAGATTAATTTCCTTTTATTGTTTACATCACCTACGTTTTTAAAGGAATATTATGTAGAAAACTTTTTTCTTTTAGTGTTATTTATTTTGAGAGAAAGAGAAAGAGAGAATGAGTGGGGGAGGGCAAAGAGGAAGGGAGAGAGACAACACAAAGCAGGCTTCGAGCTGTCAGCACAGAGCCTGACATAGAGCTCGATTTCACGAACCGCGAGGTCATGACCTGAGCTGAAATCAAGAGTCAGATGCTTAGCTGACTGAGGCACCCAGCAGCCCCAGAAAATTTTTAATTGGTGAATAAATGTTAAAACATAACCAAAAATATTTTCGTTATGTACCTCATATAAATAAATTATTTGAATTGCAATAAAGTTTAAAAACAATAATGGTCGTACCTAAATAATTTTTAAAAGAAACTAAACTGTGGCTTATGCACTGGATACATATGGTGATATGTCATATCTATCTATAGATTGTTAATAAAGAATTTCTGGGCAAGTTAGCTGAACAAACACAGGAAGTTCCACCTCACTCTCCACATATTTAGAAATGCAAGATACAATCAATAAATATACTTTTGGAAGACCTAAGGCAAGAAAGAAAATTTCTGGATATCAAAAATTAATAGCTGTACCACAGCATTGTTATCAGAAGTTACCACATTTTATCCGGTAGCAACAAAGATCAGATATACTCTTTGATGGCTATGATGGCCATCATGCAAACTGCAGCCTAGGCCACAGGAGTTGAGCTGAGGCCAAGCATTTGAGGAAGAGCCAGAAAAGATCTAGTATACCTGTAAAAGGGAACTTGAAATAGCTTTCCATACTCCTAACATTATTGCTGGATGTTAGTCTGTGGGTAGAAAAGGATTTCTCTGTGAGAGATTACAACCCCAAACTGTGTCTCAAAGAGTTGAGGGACATGAGAAAATTAATATCATCACAAGGTACAGAAGGACAAAAGAAAAATGGCAATCAAGGAAAAAAAAGAGATAATGAAGTAAAATAAAAGATGCAAGCAATGCTTATATTTAAAATGTCCCATCAAGTTTAAAATATAAATTGATAAAAAAGTAAGAAAATCAAAATATAGAATTGGTGAATATTTGAATGATCAATCTAAAATAGAAAATAAAATATTTTGAAATTTGAAAAATATTGTGAAAACTTTAAGAAAGGTAGGTAACTGAAGGAGTAAAAATTTGTATAAACATGAAAATCTTTAGCTTTATTTAAACTATTATTTAATTTATATTCATTCATGTATTAATTCATTATTGGTTTATTCTTCTATACATACAATATATACAGTTATTAATAGCTGTGGTTAGCATTAATAAAATACGTGTTTCTTCTGATTTAAATGTAAAACCTTTAAAATTATGGTGTAAAATACAATATATAATATGCATATATTTTAATATTTTTTCCAAAAACTCTTTTTTCTTATGTTTAAATATATTAACAATATAAATGATATATTTTTATATAATGTAAGGAAAAATTCAACTTTATTTCAGGTGGACAGCTAATTATTTTTTAAAGCAAGCATAGTTTTGGGGGAGCTACTAGGTGGCTCAGTCAGTAAAGATTGGGCTCAGGTCATGATCTTACGGTCGTAAGACTTAGCCCTTCGCTGAGTGTGAAGTCTGCTTAAAACTCTCTCCCACTCTCTCTTCTCCTTCACCTTCCCCCCAAAAATAATAAAATAAAACAAATATAATTTTCTTACTGAATTATATAAAAAACTTTTGGTATATACTAAACTTACAAACATACTCAGAAACCTATGATTGGTAGTATAAGGAAACAGAAAATTCAGTTAAAGGAGAATAGAGAATCTATTTTTAAGCATTACATAGAAATGAAATAAATAAATCAAAATGATTGAAAACTATAAAACATACATTAAAGAGTTTTTCTACAATATTTGAAACTACTTCTATCAGTTGTTAAGAAAAGACAATAATGCCAAAAGAAAAGTGAACTAATGAGATTTGACAAGGCAATTCACAAAACAAACATGGCAAAAACACATTTAAAGATGCTCTCAACATCTCCGGTTGTCAGAAACTTTCAATGTATATTAAAATTAGGAGTTTACATATACAAAAGCCAAACAATTTTAATTCTGGAGCTGTATATCAAAAAATGAATTACACCATTACCATAATTCAAGGATGATACATATTAGATTTAGGCAAAGTTCAATTGCCTCATTAACATGAATGGGACAGGTTTTTGTCCAGTAAATGGTAAATATTTCCGTGTGACATTGTGTATTGAGGAAGAAATTAAGTTCTATATGGGATGATTCAATATTTGTAAAGTACAAAAGGAAACAATCCTTTATTTGTGTGTGCATGCATGTGTGTGTACGTGTGTGTGTGTGTGTGTGTGTGTGTGTGTGAAGGGCATCACTACTTGGAGTGATAGAAGACAGAAAGGAAGGAAGTTGGCAAGGAAAACAAAAAACAGATTGCAGCAAATGTGAGAGCAAAACTAGATTAATTCTAACTGAAGATAATATCAAAATATTTTTAGGAAATACATAAACATTGAATATACACATTGGCAAGAATTACAAGTTGAAATTGATAAAAATGTTTGCTGAGATAACCAGAAACATCTGATGCAGTCCTGTGAGTGTAGTCTTGGACTTTCATCATCTTACTGCAGTGTTTACAAGTAACCTATTATTTTCACTTAAAACAAGAGTCACACAATTTCTCATTCATACAGCCCATACTCAAACATCTTGTTAAATAATTATATCTATTAAATATAGCCAGAAAAGTTATCTAACAGAGTTTATTAGCCTTTCAAGGTCAGCCCAATTCCAATAATTAGTCACTTTGGGAAAAATATTCTATTGTTTTTTCATCCTGATAAAGATGTTCATTCAAGTTGTCAGCTAAGATAGATACAATAAGAAATCAATTTTAGCTGTGAAAATACAGTTTTATCTTGGCAGTGGTCTAGGATATCACTCGCTTCATTTGTAATTCTAAGATATCTACAAGATATCACTTGATATTTGAAATGCAATGTATATCAAGGAAAAAATCTAGATCAGATATGCCTGTATTCTAACATATAACTACTGATTGCAATGAACTGGTTTTGAACTGAGTCATTAACTAAATGATGTCATCACATTAAATTATTAAGTAGCTTCTAACTCTATACAGCTATGCTTACTTTAACATTTATGCTTTTATTGAATTCATTTTTTCAATTACAAAATAATTAATATTGTAAAAGTTTTGTGTAAATTTCACTGAGTCTGAAAAATAAATTTTTATTGTATTTCTTGAAGCCAATTTTTCCATGTATCTTATGTGATTAATATATTCATGACTTGTTTTCAAGTTTTTCCATTTCTAGAAATGTGTTCTAAGGAAATAATTAGAAATACGAAGGAAGTTTGCCAACAAGAATTTTTACAACACGTTATATACTATAATACAAAAGGAGAAATTAATACAATGCATTTAATTGAGTATTTCATGCAGCAATTTTATAGGATGTTCTTAGGTGTGGAAATATAGAATAAACTTTTGTTCAAAACTATGCTAGTTAAGGGGTGCCTGGGTGGCTCAGTCGATTAAGTGTCCAACTCTTGGTATTAGCTCAGGTCTTGATCTCAGGGTCATATGTTCAAGCCTTCATTGGGCTCCACGTTTAGGTGTGGAGCCTACTTCAAAAAAAGGGGAGGGAGTGCCTGAGTGGTCCAGTTAGTTGAGTGTCCAACTCTTGGTTTTGGCTCAGGTCATAATCTCATGGTCATGGGATTGAGCCCCACATGGAGACTGCTTGAGATTCTCTCTCTCTTCCTCTGACCCTTTCCCCTCCTTGTGCTCTCTTTCTCTCTCAAAAATTAAAATTAAAAAACAAAAGTTAGTTAAAACCAAATAACATGCTTTTTTTTTAAATTTTCAGTTCAAATATCCCTAAATTCAAAGCAATGAATCTAATTGGTAATTTGAAAGAAGTACAATAAATCAATAGCTATCTAAAAATAAGGAAACATGGGAGAAGTGGAGTAAAATTTGAAGTATGCTATCTGGGAGGGATAATTTTAAAAGAGTTACCCCATTAAACATTTAGCAATTGTTTCATCAAATTGAGTTTTTCAATAATACCTTCTCCATTATGCCACTATTTATTTCCATTACCTGCTTCCCAGATCATATGCTGCAAGTATTTCTACCTTCCATCTGTACTAATTTGGCCTTTACAGTGCCAACCTCTCAACACAACAAGCTTCTTTAAGTGCTTTTATGCTAGGAAATTCTGTAACTTTGCAAATTAGGCACACAGCTTCTGCAATCCACTCAAAAGCTGTTATGTGTAATTCTTGTTATTTTAATGTGAACTTTTTTTAAAAAAAAAAAAAGCATAGAGACAGAGATTTTAACTTCTAAAAAGTGACTTTATCCCCAAACTACACACCTCTTCTGTTTCACCAATGTCTACCATCATTATATTAGATACATGTAAGCGTGTTATTTATTGTCAGTAATCAATCCCTGCCAATTTCTGCCTCAAACTAATTCCATCCAGTTACCAGCTGAAGCAACTGATTAATGCAAACTGGTGAAATATATATATATATATATATATATATATATATATGTATATGAGACTCAGTGAGACAAAGAAAGAAGAGGAAAATCAGATGGGGAGATATTATCAACATAAAAAGAAGTAAATTCCTATTCTTGGATGTCAAGCATCTGAATATTGTAAAATTTTCTCAAGTGTGCAGCACACCAATGTAGAAAGATTGGTATGGAATTACAGAATACTAGAGATAAAATTTACAAACTGGAGAATGAGGGAGAGAATATTCTCTAGTTGCTAAACTTATGGGATCCTCACAAATCCTGCATAAACAATCATCATGACGAAAGTGAACAGTTTGTTGACACAAATTTCCTCAGAAAACATTTCAGTTTTGATTAAATGTGTGTAGCTGTAGGGATAGAATTCTTCATAAGTGAAGTAAACTGGCCAGACAGAAGTCATTCCTGAACAAACCGGCACAAGGAGCAAAGCAGAGGATCTGCAAAACCTGTACTTGCCTACAGAACATCTGGACACAAGTCACTGGGAAGATAGGATTTAAAGTGATTAATAGAAGTACATGGCATAGGGGCGCCTGGGTGGCTCAGTCGGTTGAGCGTCCGACTTCAGCTCAGGTCAGGATCTCGCAGTCCGTGAGTTCGAGCCCCGCGTCGGGCTCTGGGCTGATGGCTCAGAGCCTGGAGCCTGCTTCCGATTCTGTGTCTCCCTCTCTCTCTGCCCCTCCCCCGTTCATGCTCTGTCTCTCTCTGTCTCAAAAATAAATAAATGTTAAAAAAAAAAAAAAAGTACATGGCATAGTAACTGAGTTTGGGGAGGTGTGTGCGAATGTGCTTGTACATCTGTAACTATGCTTCCCTGTTCTGAAACCAGTATCATTACTGTTTGATAATATGATTTCATTAATTCTTATAAAATCATTTAGTGTTCTTTACAAACTCTCATGATGCACAACTCGTTCAGATACCGTCAAGTGCAAAGTATAACCTGAGAAGATTGAATACTTGACATCAAGGTACATTTTACAAAATATTTATTCTGCCTTATTTGTGTGTGTGTGTGTGTGTGTGTGTGTGTGTGTAAAACGTCCATTTAAGCAAGGAGCATTTCCGGCATGTTTAAATAATTAATTAGTTTTGAATTATAGTTTAAGTCTTTGTCTAAGTGTGCAGGAATAAGACTACGTTGGATTATTCTGACTTGTGGAAAACACCATGTGGAGTCCCTGGTTATTCTCCACTGTATTTTATATTTATTCCACGGCTGTGTCAGTGCTCTAAATACTTTGCCATCTTGTATAGTATAGATTATCTTCACAGGATTTGAGTGCCAGCTGGTGGTCTGTTATCTTCGGACAAGACATTGATGGTAATTGCTCAACTGTCTTGCTTTGCTGATGAGGCTTTCCACCTCCGTTCTAGCTGGTGCTGCTAAACTTTAAATACTTATCTGAGTTCTTCAGTCTCATGCTTCCGAGAAGTGGGCAGGCACATAAAATTTGCTTCTCAGCTACCACTGTTCTTTCCCTAAGGGTTATTTGAAAGTAAATATATCATTTCAAACTGATACATACCATGGGGAACAAGAAGGGTGTTGGATTAAGTTTTATCTCTGCCTCATACATTACTTAGTTCTCTCTGATTTAATATGATTAGTCCCATATTGACCTAGGGCTTCTCTGAGAAAAACGTAACCTCCAAAGTCTATGTCAAGATGTGAAGGGATAGGTGCTATATTAGTTTGCTAGGATTGCTGCAGAATGGTACTATCGACTGGATGGCTTAAAAAATAGAAATTTAGTTTTTACAGTTCTAGAGGCTGGAAGTCCAAAATCAAAGTGTTAATAGGCTTAGTTTTTCTTGAGATCTCTGTTCTTAGATTCTAAGTGGCCACCCTGTCACTGTGTTCTTGTATGGTCTTTTTCTGTGACTATGTATTACGGGTGTCTCTTCGTCTTCTTACAAAAACACTATTATATTAGATTATTGCCACGTCTTTATGATCTCATTTAGTTTTATTTACATATTTAAAGACCCTATTGTCAAATACAGTCATATTGGAAATTATGGCTTACATGTGTGAAATTGAAGAGTGGTATTTAGAGGGGGGAATTTATAATGAATCCCAATGTCCTCAATTACTCAAAGCTATTTAGATATTTTAAAACTCCAGTGATGCAGCCAGTGACCTGTCTTACACATTCCTCAATGAACAGTCACTTCTGTAAGTCCTCTGAAAATTCCAAATCTCCAGGTGCCAAATTCTTTCTCCAGAATCTTCTCGCCACTCCATGCTTCAGTAAATAAACTTTTGATCCTGACTGCTTAGGGCCTCCTTGACCCTATTCCAGTTCTATGGTGAACATTAGGCCTGGTTGATTAAGATTGATCATATTGTCCTTCTTCTCTGAAAAAAAGGATTTTAACAAGAGATTTAGATGATATATATACTACCTCAGATGATAAAATGTTTAGAGGAATTAAAACATCAATAGAATAAGTATAAAATATGGTAGGTGATAACCAATGCTTAGTGCTATTCCAACTGCCTGTTTAAGCAAAGACGGAAAGTAAAACCCAGAATTAATTAAGTAGTTAATTAACAAACCAGGAATACATAGGGTGGTTGAATGCATTAAAAACAAAATCTATCTGATGCTTACCAGAGACTCACTTTCTCTTTAGGAAACCATTCAGGTTGAAAGTAAAGTAATCAAGGTATTCCATATAGTAACCAAAGGAAACAGGGTGGTTATATTAATATCAGACAAAATAGACTTTAAGTGCAAGAATGTCACAGAGACCAGAGAAGGCTGTTAGATAATGAGAAATGAGACAATTCATCAAGAGGAATCAATAACAGTTATAAATAAATATGCACCCAACATTGAAACACTTAAATATATAAAGCAAATATTAACAGAACTGAAGGGAAAAGTAGACAGCAATACAATAATAGTAGGAACTTCAATATTCTATTCTCAACAATGGCTGGATCATCCGAACAGAAAATCAATCAAGAAACAGAAGACTTGAATAACACTTTGCCCAGATGGACCTCTTGGACATGTGCAGAAGATTCCATCCAACTGCAACAGACTATACATTCTTCTCAAGTGCACACAGAATATTCTCCAGAATAGATCAGATGTTAGGTCACAAAACAAGTTGTAACAAATTTTAAAAGATTGAAATCTGGGGCGCCTGGGTGGCTCAGTCGGTTGAGCGTCCGACATCGGCTCAGGTCATGACCTCCTGGTCTGTGAGTTCAAGCCCCGTGTCGGGCTCTGTGCTGACAGCTCAGAGCCTGGAGCCTGCTTCGGATTCTGTGTCTCCCTCTCTCTCTGCCCCTCCCCTGCTCACGCTCTGTCTCTCTCTGTCTCAAAAATAAATAAAACATTAAAAAAGTTTTTTTTTAAAAAGGTGAAATCATATCAGGTATGATATGATTTCTGATCATAACAGGAAGAAACCGGAAGTGAATAACAGGAGGAAAATTAGAGAATTCACCAATACATGAAAATTAAATAACACATTGCTAAACAACCAATGAATCAAAGAGGAAATCAAATGAAAATTTTTAAAAAAAGCCTTGAGACAAATGAAAATGGGAGCACAATGTACTGAAACTTGTAAGATGCTGCAAAAGCTATTCTTAGAGGGAAGTTTATAATAATAAACACATATTAAGAAAAAAAGAAGCATGTCTAGTAAACAAGCTAACTTTACACCTCAAAGAAAGAACGAGCGAAGCCCAAAATTGGCAGAAGGAAATAATAAAGATTAGAGAAGAAATTAAAAGACAAACAAACAGAAGTCTAGAAAGAATGAACAAAATTGACTAACCAGAAAAAAAAGAAAGAAAGGACTCAAATAAAATAAAGTTTTAAATAAGAAAGAAATTACAACTCATGCCACAGAAATACAATGGATCATTAGAGACTACCATGAACAATTGTACACCAAAACAGTGTGGAACTGCCATGAAAATAGACGTATAAAATAATGGACCAGAATAGAGAGACTAAACTAATCTACATATCTACATTCAACTGATCTTTGACAAGTGTGCTAAGAATACTCAATGGGGAAAGACAGTTTCTTCAATAAATGATGCTGCAAAAGCTGGATATCTACATCCAGAAGAATTAAATTGAACTCTTATGTCACATCATGTGCAAAAATCAACTTGAAATGGATAAAAGACAAACGTCACACCTGAAACTGTAAAACTGCTAGAAGAAAACAAAGGGAAAAGTCTTGACATTGATCTTGGCAAGGAGTTTTTGGATCAGGTAGCAAAAGCAGAAGACGCAAAAGTGAAAATAAGCAAGTGGGACTATGTCAAACTAAAAAAACTTATGCAAAATGAACACAGTGAAGACACAACTTATGGAACATGGAAAAATATTTGCAAACCTACAGAGCTAATATCCAAAATATATAAGGAACTCAAATAATAAAGTATCAAAAAACACAAAAAGCACAAAACAAAAACAAAAACAACCCAATTAAAAAATATGGGAAATGAATAGATGTTTCTCAAAAGATGTACAAATCACCAACGAGTATATGAAAATATGCTCAATATCACTAATTATCAGAAAACATACATCAAGACCACAATGAGATATCACTTCAAACCTGTTGGAATGGTTACTATCAAGAAGACAAAGTTAAAGTGTTGGTAGAAAAAAAAGTGTTGGTGGAAAAGGAAACCTTGGTAACACTGTTTGGCGAGAAATAAATTGGCATAGCCATTATGGAAAATGGCATGGGAATTCCTCAAAAACTAAAATTAGAACTACCATATGATCTAGCTATCCCACTTCTGGGCAGATAATCAAAAAGAAATGAAATTATTATCTTGAAAAGATATCTACACTCCCATGTTCATTGCAGCATTATTCACAATATCTGAAGTATGAAGACAACCTAAATGTTTATCAATGGATGAAGGAATAAAGAAAAAGTGGTATATACATACAGTGGACTATTATTCAGCCTTAAAAAAAAGAGAGAGAGATCCTGCCATTTGCAACAACATAGATGTCATTATGCTAAGTAAATAAGCCTGACACGGAAGTGTGAATATTGCATTTCACTTCCTGTGAAATCTAAAAAAGTAGAACTCATAAAAGCAGAGTGGAGTGGTGGTTGCCAGGGAATGGGACTTGGGGTAAAATGAGAGATGTCGGTCAAAGTGTAAAACATCTTAGTCATACACAATGAATCAAATCTGGAGATACAATGTACTGCATGGTAATTATTGTTTATAATACTGTATTGATATTTCAAATTTTCTGAGAGTAGATCTTCAGTGTTCTAACCATGAAGAAAAAAAATAATTATGTGAACTGATGGATATGTTAATTACCTTAATTGTGGTAATCATTTCACAATGTATAAATAGATCAAACTTCATGTTACCTCCTTAAATACATGCAAGGTCTCCGTGTCAATTATGCCTCAATAAATCTGGATAAAAAAAAAAAAGACAGTCCCTAAAGTCCACTCTAGCACTCCAATTTCTCAATGAGTCAGAAAATTGACTTATTTAACACTCAGTCACTAGTACCCAGGATAACCTAACAGGTGCAGCAGGGCAATATGATTTCCAGAAATTAAAAACAACTTTAATATTTCAAAAATATTATTCCTGTTGTAAGATTCTATATGAGAGCAAACACAAATAATCCTGGGCACTAAAATGATCTATCAGTTCTTTGTCAAAATAAAATCTTTCAACCCAAAAGATTTATGCTTAGCAGCATGAACTTTTTATGGGACAAGTGCCTGGGTTATTTATTTTTTTTCCTATTGATTTTGTTCTTTTATGAGTATTCTAAGAATTAAATATGATAATATTTGTAAAGTAGTTAGAATATTGGCTGTCATGTAGTATGGACTCAATATATATTACCTATTTTTATCTTTATTAAGATGAAAGTATGCTAATTTTAAGATTATCATGAACAATAATTATAAGAAATTATGTATCTTCAAGTATATATCCACAAACCCACCACAAATCTGTACAAATTTGAGAAAATACTAATTTATAGAAAGTTACCTTAGTCCAGAAATAGCTGTCTAGCAGTTGTGCTCCCTTTTCTATTGTGTATAGTCATTTTTGGGAAGAGGCTATTCAGACAAGGACTCCAAATTCCAATTGCCCTAAAGTTTAAATGGTATTACATGACTATTTGTCACAAAAAAAAAAAGAAAAAGAAAAAAGCACACACAACACCACCACCACCAACAACAAACACATTAGTAGAAGTGATGTTACAGTGCAGTAAAGAATTTAACCTTGCTCGAAGAATGGTCTAGGCTTTGTACTTGCCTCCGGGGAGATTAAACTCTCAGAATGCTTTGCCTTATAAAGGTTCCTTAGAATTCCTGGGTGCTTTGGGCCATAGTAGGTAGTCTAACAATGTGATTTAGGGTGGGTTCTCTGGGTTACATTGTATGAGCTTGATCTCTGGAGTTGGGAAATGGGTAGAGATCAGGTCAGTCATGTAGGCAGCGAACCAAGTCTCTGTGATAAGCCCTAATAAAAATTCTAGACACTAAGGCTTGGGTAACTACCCCGGTGACAAGATACCTCATGCATATTGTCACTCTTTCTGGGAAACAACATTGTCCATGACTCCACTGGAAGAAGACAAGAGGAAGCTACACACATAGAACATGCTTGGACTCCTCCTCACAGTCTCTTCCCTTAACTGTATTTAATCTGTGCCATTTTCCTGTAATAATTGTAACTGTGAATATCAAAGCTTTCAATTAGTCATATAATTTTTTTCTGTAGTGAATTATTGAAGTTGAGGCTGATCTGGGGGCCACCAAATTCTTCAGGTATTCTCAGAGATGAGAGTGGACTATTCTCTAATTTCAACACCAACTTCTGACTTTGGAATTTAAGAAGTGCATGCACCTTCTCTAAGTTTAGAGAATGTTTGCAAACTTGACCCAAAGTATTTTGAGGCCTTGGCAGCTAATATGCTCTCAGAGCAAAAGGAGTCTGGTCCACAAACCAAGCTTGTGGGTAACTTGTAGAAATTCTGTGCACTAACCGGTGACATCCACATGGCATCGTTTCATGAGCAAAAGGTAAACTGCTATTATTTAAGTAATTGATATTATCGCCAATATTATCATAGTGTTGCCAGAACTAATATATTTCTCATCAAGTTTTTAATCTTTCTTTGATTGAGGCATTTTCCTTGAAAAAATGACTTGTAAGTTTAAACAAAAAGTAAACAAGCTTATTGCAAATATATCAAATAGTGTTTGTCACTATAATATGTTGAATTTTGAATCCATATTTTCTGGACTCTTTATGTTTGCAGTTCTGGTAGATGCTATTAGGAGTATTTTCAATAGCAAAATTATTTTACCAGTAATGACTATTCCCTTTCAACTAAAAAGTATACCCATCTTATAACTTATTTTTTTATTATAAATATGCTTCCACATTATAATATGAATGAGCAAAAGTTACTACTTCTACATCCTCTACAATTTATTTTAAAGGAACATAATATTTTGAAATTTATTTAAAGAAACCAAAACATCTATCTAAAATTAGTTTTAGAATTTAGCCCAACTTAATTGTTTCACTATTTCAACCTGTATCAATTGCCATTTAATCTACCTTAGCTCTGTTTTCCTCTTGTTCCTATTAGAATCCTCTTTGAAATTTCCTGGCCATTGAAATACAGCCCCAGGTTTCTGCAGCCAATAGTAATTCAGTTGTCAATACTACAGGTTTGAAAGATCAGTTTCATTAGCTTGAAAAAGGTAATTTATTTAGCTCCTTTCTAGCAATGTTGGACATTCAGTATGTGTTGAAAATCTGCAAATAAAATAGCATGCTTCTCCACAATGACCCTTGAAATATTTTTTTTTAACTCAACAGGGTTAAAAAGTAGCTTTTCACACCATATTTCATGCTTTTACAGGAAGTATTGGCTATTAGAAGATGACTTTTTTAAAAAACAAAAAAACAAGAAGAATATGTTTTGATCCTGTGGGTTTATGTAAAAATCAATTTAAAGTTTTCAACAGATGTCCATCTACTTGATGTTACAACATTTCGCCTGGCTTAAAAATAATAAGCAATGGGGGTGCCTGAGTGGCTCAGTCAGTTGAGTGACCGACTTCGGCCCAGGTCATGATCTTGTGGTTCATGAGTTTGAGCCCCACGTTGGGCTCTGTGCTGACAGCTCAGAGCCTGGAGCCTGCTTCCAATTCTGTGTCTCCCTCTCTCTTTGCCTCTCTCCCACTCATGCTTTGTCTCTGTCTCTCTCAAAAATAAATAAACATTAAACAAATTTTTTTAAAAATAATAGAAAACAATGTATATCAAATAAAAATGAGCAATCTACTTTCTGTGGTTCCTTTTTACAGTCAAGTTATTTAATAGGAATTTAAAAAAAAAGTAAACGTAGGAAACAGAAAACTTCTGAAGCAAGTAACAAAAATATTTTTCATTTCCACATTTTATGTGAATATGATACACAACCCTAGTTGGGAATTTGATGTTGATTTTGTGAAGACAAAATTCATATCATGCCTCTGGGAAAACATATTCAATCATTTTGTCCAAAATGGAATCCTTTTGGAAATATACTATTATGAACTTTTATTCATTAAGAAATTCTTGCACATTCTCACCTTTTACCAAATTATTGATATATATCAATCATATCAAAGTTTGACTAGCTCAAAATATGATTCAAGCCCATCATTAATTCTTTTTGTTTCCTTGTAATTTTTCTCTGTTACACTCAGTCTGTTCATTTCAATGAGAAAGGATTTCCTTCAGAAGGTCTGAAGCTTTGCATCCACAACTAAATTAAGACTCACCTAAAATACACTTTAATCGTAACAAAACAATCCTCCCAAACGCAACCCTGCCTTTTAACAATACCAATTATGGATCAGCACGTTTGTTCTCAGGATCATTCAGGATATATCTCTACGTGTCCATTTGCTTTTAAATTATTTCCTCCACACTCCTAATTTCATTATTTTTTTCATTTCAGAATCTTGTTGTCTGTAATTAAACTGGAAATGTTTATGTTTACAGTTTCACCTCTACCAAATTCTTATTTTCTTTTTTATTCAGAGTTTACCTTCATTCTTTCCATTGGTTCCTTATCTTAGCCTATGTACATGACCATGGGCTTTCCCGTTTACAACTTCACGATAGCAATTTTACCATGACCCCTCTCTTATATACAGGAACCATCGCATTCCTTCCTAAGGAGTACTTAAGGAGTAGATCTTCCTCCTCATACTCTGGTGTCAGTATTTTCCCAATAGGTTGAAAAATAGGGGGGCTGTGCCAGGGAAGCCAAAGACCAGGAAAAACATTAACATTGGTGCAAAGGCAAAGTAATAGTAACATGAGTTAACTTATGCTGGAAGATGTGCAGTCATATATGTTTTATTCTGTGTCCTTCTCCAGTTCTTCATTTACCAGGAATGCATTTAAAAAGCATCTGCAGACTGCATTTGACACCTTTGACAACCCATGTGAAGATATCAGGAGGCCAGTGCAGATGAACCGTTAGCCTACATCACATAGCCAGACTTCTTTAAGAAGAAACTATGTTTTCTAATTTTTACCTTATTTCCCATCCCCTTTTAAAATAAGTAAGAGCATCGTTCCATCGGGTTATGCCTTGGAAATTCTCTTGCTAAGGTCATAAGCATGACAATCTTTGTTCCAGCAGCTATCCATGGCCTATGACTTTCCTGAACACCCTCTTCTTTTATTTGTTGATTTGTAGGAAGAAACCAAGTTTTCCCATTGTTTACATTATTTGTTGCCACTTGTTTTGTTTTTGTTCCCTCTGCCAGTTTCTTTTCTTGTATGTATTTGTCCAGAGTTTTATCTGAGATACATTTATGATAATGCATATTCATTGTGCAATAGTTTGTGTCCCTTGGATAATTTCAACTAAAAGTTTTCTAGGAGTGTGAATTTCAGTGTGGCCAAACTAAACCCCTTATCCTTTTTGCCAACCTTCTCTTCCTGCCACGTTGCCTATCCTATTGATGATAATACCCCTTTTGATCAGACAGTCCGAGATAGACTGTCGGAATTAAATCTAAACTCCCAATTCCTCATGACTAATTTAAAATAAATTTCCCAATCCCATCAACTCTTATGTTTTTAACCTTTCCTCCTCTTCTTTCTTTATCTTTCTAAATCTGGTCTCTACCCTACTACCTATTCTTCTTGACTGAAAAAGACAATTCTAATTATTTTATTTCTCTGCTTAAAACTGAATCACATTTCTATGTCCAAACTAATTTCACTCCACCTGCCCACATGGATTGCTATATATGTATATATGTATAACTATGGTTATTTTCATGTGGTATTTCCCATATTATTTATCACTCACACAACTAGAAAATTTCTGTTGAGCATTCAGGTCACAGGTCACAGGTTGGATGTTTTCTTTTCTGAGACCCTTGTTATTAAACCTCCATTTTTTTACTTATAATACCACTATTCATCAATTCTTTGTATCAGTGTTATAGTTTCAGTTTATATTCAATTTTTATTAGTTTTTGGGCTATTTGAGGGATAGAATTATGTTATTTCAGCCTTGTGTCACCAATTTGAATCACAGGGACTGACATATATAGACTTTAAAAACATCTTGGGTAGTGACAGCATGGTAGAATAGGTACCCCCACACCTTCCTTCCCCATGGAGACAGTGACTTAACAACAACACATGGACCAATTGACTTGTTAGAAACCCAGAGAGCAATTAAGAGTTTCCCACCTTTCAAGCAAGGGATAGCCAAGAAGATCTGCACTGAATCTAGTAGGAAAATCGGTGGCATTTACGTGCCATGCCTCTTCCTCTGACACCCTGGTACACAATCAGGAGAAAACTCCCAAATCCTGACTTCTTTCTGAGGATAGAAAAAGAAGAATGGGACACATGTATCATGTTCTGTGTTCAGGGGGAGGCTGCCTGAAGATTGGTTTCTGATTTGCCTCAATCTAAATGCTGACAC
The DNA here is from genome assembly GCF_007474595.2 of Lynx canadensis. Classification (NCBI taxonomy): domain Eukaryota; kingdom Metazoa; phylum Chordata; class Mammalia; order Carnivora; family Felidae; genus Lynx; species Lynx canadensis. The sequence continues at coordinate 50,521,475 of NC_044319.2, read as the reverse complement.
GAATGGGCACCGGCTCGGTGGCCACTGAGTAAAGAGGACATCACTATGGCTTGGTCTAGCACCAGTGTTTGCAGAGAATTACCACACATAGACACTAGGGGAAGCTCCAGGACCATGGCTTGTTACAACACCAGCGACCCTTCAGTATAGTAGACTCACACCTGAGTAGAAAGAAACACACCTGTTCAACTAGGGGGTTATATGTGCAAGCCCAGAGAGGATGCATTACCAGAATGGGCTTGAGAAGTCTCCAGGATTTCTAGCCAGGCTGACTGGTGACTACACACGGAAGACAATGTGAAGTCAGAGGCAGAAATTAGAGTGATGGTTGTGGGAGCTAAAATTGCAAGCAGCCACCAGAAGCAGCAAGAGACAAAGAATGGATTGTCCTCAAGAATGTCCTCAGAGAGTATGGTCTTGCTAGCACATTGATTTCAGCCCAGGAATAACAATTTCTTACTTCTGAGCTTCAGAAATGTAAGAAAATAAATTTAAATTATTTTAAGCCACTCTGTATATGGTAATTTGTTTCAGCAGCCACAGGAAAATAATACAGTTACTAACTTCACATGGATATGAGTTGTGCTTTGAATGCAAACACACAAATAACAGAATGAATGATTGATGTTGACTGAGTTAAAAAAAAATGTAGGTGGCAAAGAAAAAAGTTAAGAATTAAGGACCCAAGGGATATGGTTAGCATCTGAGAAAGTAATTTGGTTATAGTTTTAAGTATACAGTAATTTACATATGGCTGAAGGAAAATTAATTTCCAGAGTTTTTATACTATCATGTGTAAGCACTCAATTATTTTAAGTAAACACAAGTGCAACAAATGAAGTAATTGAAGTGAATGGATAATTAATGCATTTTAAAAATTAGCTAAAATTATTGTTCTGTACCTAACAACACGAGTCATTTATGGTCCCTAAAGGTTATTTATTTATTTATGAAGAAATTGAGAGTATGAATGAAGTTGCTAAGTTTAAATGCATATATCATATTGCAATTTTTTTAAAAAGAGATTAAAAGTATGACACTTAAGAGCATAGAGTTTGGGACTAAAAATGCCACTGTTCAAGTCTGATTTTATTATTTGCCAGTTGATTGACCTTGAGTATACTATTTTACTTTTCTGTGCCTTAGTTTATTCGAGCTGTAAACTAGTGATTTAAATAGACTTCACTGGGTTAATCTATGAACTAAATGGATTGATATTTATATAATACTTAGAACTATACCAGGCATTTGGTACTTTAAAAATGTTTTTTAATAAATAAACAAGGTAGGTGTGCCTGAGTGGCTTGGTCGGCTAAGCGTCTGACTTCGGCTCAGGTCATGATCTCACGGTCCGTGGGTTCGAGCCCCACGTCAGGCTCTGTGCTGACCGCTCAGAGCCTGGAGCCTGTTTTGGATTTTGTGTCTCCCTCTCTCTCTGCCCCTCCCTGTTCATGCTCTGTCTCTCTCTGTCTCAGAAATAAATAAATGCTAAAAAAAAAATTAAAAATAAATAAATAAATAAATAAACAAACAAGGTAGACTTGAGGTACTTATCACTCTGGGCATGAGCTAAGTTTATGATCTTAATAAGGCACAAGTGATTTTAAGAAATTTTGCCAACGTTATAATTGTCAATCCATTCAGATTGTTATAACAAAAATACCATAGAGTCGTGGCTTAAACAACAAACATTTACATTTCACAGATGTGGAAGCTGGAAAGTCAAGACCAAGGTGCCAGGAGATTAGTGTCTTAGGAGAGTCCATGTACTGGTGCATAAATGACTGTGTTCTACCTGTGTCCTCACATAGTAGAAGGGATGAGGGAGCTCTCTAAGGTCTCTTTTATAATAACACTAATCCCATTCATGAGAGCTCCACCGTTATGACCCAATCACCCCAAAGGCCACACATCCAAATACCATCACATTGGCAATTAGGTTTCAACATATAAATTTTGAAGGACACAAACTTTCAATCTATAGCAATAAAAAATTGCTAGTTTTGGAAAACCAGAACTAAAAATAGGTACTACCATGTTAATGCTTCTTATTAGGAGTAACATGTTTCAGAAATGTTAACACGGAAAACAAACATTTAAAAGAGGAAATAGGGGCACCTGGCTGGCTCAGTTGGTATAGCATGTGACTCTTGATGTCAGGGTTGTAAGTTTGAGCCCCACATTGGGTGTAGAGATTACTTAAAAATAAAATCTTTAAAAAAATAAAAGAGGAAATAGACTGATCAGGGCAGGTATGCTTCAGGATGGTTTGGAGAACTATGGATGAATCATGATTCTGGAGCTCCCCTTTCTTTAGAACCCATATAGGCAACTTTACTTTTATTGAGACATTCTACCTTTGTAAATGGCAATGCAATTGAAAAGCTTACAGCCTTCTTTTACATTGACCTATTTATTTTTTGGTTTTTCAGAGAGAGAGAGAGCTTGAGTGGGGGACAGAGAGAGTGGGAGAAAGAGAATCATAAGCAGGCTCTATGCCCTGCATGGAGCCCAAAACAGGGCTGGATCTCATGACCGTGATATCATAACCTGAGTTGAAATCAAGAGTTGATTGCTTAACCAACTGAGCCACCTAGGCACCACTACATTAATCTATTTTGAGGACCTTTTTTTTTAAAAAAAAAAAAATTCAGAATACACTGGTGAATCTGTTATGTGTTGATTTTAATTAAAGGTTCATCTTTTTGAAAGATATCTCTAAATTTTATATATACTTTTTGGTAATCCCTGTAACGAACATGACTAAAATAAATTTTCAAGAATTTGGTTTATTGTACAAAGTGAATTAATCTGATGAATCATTCTTTGTATATTCTTTTTATTCCACCAGTCATTATGGTACAATTATGGTTTTAGCAATTGCTGTATTGGCAAATTTAACTGTGGCTGTGTTACTGCAAATGCCAAAATACATCTAATTGTGCACAGAAAGTCTTGCCAGTGGAAAATGGCATTAATTTTTCAATCTCACTGAACAACTGAGTAAACCACTGTGTTTATCAGTCTTAAAAAAATGTTATATTTTCTTTAAAAAAAAAACCATATTACCCCAACCCATCCAGTTTATTCACAACGGCCTAAACTATGTATCCAGTATGATTTCTGATATTAATGATAATGAGAGTAATAAAGTCAGTTGAACTGGAAACAGTATGTAATTTTATATGTATCAACAGTTTGACATAACTGACATCAACATTAATTAATAAAATTAATGATTCATTAAGTGAAATCAAATATCAAAGAAACATGTTTTTATATAGCAGGGTACAATGAACATATGCTCAACCATATTAAAAGAGTTTAGGATCACTTAAATAAATAACTTTCTATGAGTCTACCTATTCAGTTTTAATTTACATCTCAAGAAAGTAAACATAATGATAATAAACATTCAACTATATGGGTATTGAAATAAAATAAAGGCAAATTTACAAGATGGCCTTTTGAAAATGTATGTATGGAACACTTGGCATCTGACCAAGTGCTCTAGCGAAGAGACTAAAATTTGCAATAACTTATACAAGATTTCTATTTTTATCTCACATGATAATGAGGAAATAGGTAGCTAGACCAGGGATAACGGGTAGTTGTTCCATTGTCATCTCTTCTACTTCTGCATTCATGGCTCTTTCCGGCCCTGATCTAAGTTTTGTATCCCAGCAAGTGCAGAAGGAAGAAAAGTACAAGGACTATTTAACCGCATTCTTAAGAGGCTGCAAAGTCAGATCCCAAGGCCTCAGGAGATTCCAAAGATATCTCCTTTAGAAGGGTCCCATGCTTGGGACCAGTGCACCACTGCCACCATCTTGAAATTATTAATAATTTTTAATAAGATCCCTGAATTTTTGTTCTTCATTGAACCCTGCAAATTATGTATCTGACCCTGAGAGAATGACTCAAGTACACATTCTTTCTTTTCACCTCTTATTTGCCAGAATGTGGCTGTGTGACCACAACTTATTCTAAGAAAACTAAGGAATGTAATATCTTGCTGGTAGCCAATGCCAGCTAAAACTCAGGAGTTCTAATATTAAAAGAAGAAAATAAAGAATGTTACTTATAACCAGTGTATGTAGCCACATGCCCATGTTTTCCCTTGTTTATTCCCAGAACCTAGCAATACTATAGGCACATGGTTGGTGTTTAACATGCTTTTTGTTGTTGGTAGCTCAATGAATATATGGCTCAATAACTGAGTAAATGGAGGTAAAGCAAACTAAAATCTTTCCATTTTAGGTAGATGCATGTCATCAAAGCCATTAGGAAAATGAGACCATCCCAAAGTAGTAATATTTAATGCTAAGTACACATTTCCAAAGATTAGAAAATACACAAAATCCTTGATACACAATAGGCAAAATTAGGTTAGTAGTAGTCCTGTGGAGTTCTATTTCCATAAGTATAAATCATATTTGATCAAACCATATGTTCAGAGGTACAAAAATCTCATGTTCTCTAATCGCTGAGTGTATCAAATGACTCTTGGAAAATAGTCTTAATTCAGGCATAGTTTGGTATCATAACTTTCTTTTTGTAACCACTAAGAGTAATACATTAAAAAAAAAAAAAGAAAGAGTGTTAGGACAATTTCATGTGATGCTAGGTACCCAAATGATAGGCTGATGTTTGTGAAAGTGACATAAACACAAAAATTATAGCAACATCTAGTCCTCTAGTAGAGAGCAAAACAAGCTTATTGCCAAAATAATCACTATGTTTTATCTGTTATTACAACAGCCTAAGATAACTGATGGTCATTTTGATTACTTGCTATCTTTGAACAAGGAATTTAGAAAAAGCTCAATCAAAACAATAACAACAAAACAGTTTGAGGCCATAAAAGGGATGTTAAGGTTTGTATATTTGGAAAATATTCTTATAAAAACCTAAAAACATTTTTATATTTTGTACATTGTAAATTTTTTGCCCATTTCTATAAAAACACATAATATTCAATTAGAGGATGCATTGGAAAGAAAAAGTAATGCATAGAGTGTGTTACTGTAGTTTAATAAAAGCTAAACAATAATTTTAAGAAGATTTAAAATGGAATGACTCAAAAAAGAGAGAAATGAATTCTTCTCTTCCATAATGTATAGTATGGGTACGTAGGGTCTGCTCAGAGTATTCATTTCAGAGTAATTAGGGGCTCTGCTGCCCTTGAAACATGATTTTCCAGGCAGCTCAAATAATGACCATTCATAGGCAGGGAGGAAAGTAAGAGTGAGTCCAGACTAAGTTTCTTTTTTCTTTTTTTTTTAATTAAAAAAATAGTTTTATTTATTATTATGAGAGAGAGAGAGAGAGTTTAAGAAGGAGAGGGGCAGAGAGAGGGAGACACAGCTGTCAGCATACAGCTGGACTTAGGGCCGAAACTTACAGACTGTGAGATCATGACCTGAGATGAAGTAGGATACTTAACTGCTTAACCCACTGAGCCACCCAGGCGCCCCCAGGCTAATTTGCTTTTAAGCAAGTGAGGTGGGAGCTGCTGATAGGATTTTCATTCACATTTCACCAGCTGAAAATTTAGACATACTCACTTACCTACAAGTGAGGCAAAGAAATGCTGTCTACCTAGGAAGGTTTGTATTTAGGGAAAAGTAGATTAATTTGAGGTGATAAACAAGAATTATAGCAACACCTCATTTAAGAATTGAGATTTTGGGGGCATCTGGGTGGCTCAGTCGTTTAAGTGGCCGACTTTGGCTCCGGTCATGATCTCGTGGTCCGTGAGTTCGAGCCCTGCGTTGGGCTCTGGGCTGACAGCTCAGAGCCTGGAGCCTGTTTCAGATTCTGTGTCTCCCTCTCTCTATTCCTCCCTTGCTCGTGCTCTGTCTCTCTTTGTCTCAAAAATAAATACACGTTAAAAAAAAAAAAAAAGAATTGAGATTTTTGTTTGAAAATTATTTGTACTTAGGAAATTTTGAGCAATAGACTGAATGTCTTAATGGACTTATGTCTACAACAGCTTTTACTTAGAATAGATTTAGATTTATGGAATAATGGTGAAGACAGTGTTCCCATATACTCCACCCCCAGTTTCCCCCACTGTGAAGACTTTACATAGTGGTCTTTGTTACAATGAATAAATATTGTAACATTATTATTAACTAAAGTTTGTATTCCATTCAGATTTCCTCAATTTTTACCTAATGCCTTTTTTTCATTGCTGGTATGTAAGAAAGAACTGACAGTGTTAACTTTGTGTTCTTGCTTTGTTAGTGGCTAAGGCCTAGTCACAGTAACAGCTCTGTGGCCATGAGCACATCCGAGCGCCCAGATCTTGATTACTAATGCTTTTCTCCAGTAAAAGGAAAGGGAGCTGCTTGGAGAAATGGCTAACTCCAGGACCAGGATAGGAAATATATGTGAGCTGAAAGCATCATGTAGTGATAGAGAGTAAAAAGGTGCTCAAAAAACATAAACAAAGTCACCATGACACTGACAGGCCAAAGGCACGCAGAAGTCACCTTAAAGAACTTTCATAGCCAAAGCTGAGGGTAAAATAAGTAATGGCAGGTTATAAGGCAAAGTATAAAATAAATATTGATGATTCCATATTGACATAAAGAGATGAGGGACAAGAGACTTTTCTCCCATGCAGAATTTCAGTTAAGTTTTGTAGCTCCTGTATTCTCAAGGAGGTTGAGCATAATTACCCACTCAAGTGTGTGGTGAAGAAAGTAACTTTCTTTCAAAGAGTATAATAAGGAAAGGGGGAAATAGTAAGTTTACAGTGCACAACTCTTACAAACACTACTTCAGCTAGATCATCAAGGCTGACATCAACACCAATAATTCAAATGGATAGTTTGTACCCTTTATATGATGTAATAAATGCCAATGCATGGCTTTTTCCCAAAAGTACAGAGCCCCAGTCTAATCATGTTAAGAACATGTACTCCACTGTTGCTGGATGGAGTATTCTATAAATGTTGATTGGAACAACTTGATTGATAGTTCTGCTCAGGTCAACTATATTTTTATTAATCTTCTGTCTGCTTGATCTATTAATTACTTGGAGAGAGATGTTGAAGTCTCAAACTATAATAGGAGATTTGTCTAGTGCTTTTAATGCTATCAGTTGTTGCCCTATGTATTTTAATACTCTGCTCTCAGGTACATACACGCTAAAGCTGTTATGTCTTCTTGAAATTGAGCACTTTTTCATTACACAATGCCCATCTTTACCTTTGATAATTTTCCTCCTTCTGAAACTTGTTTCATCAGTGATTATAGTTACTTCAGCCCTCTTTTGATTAGTGTTAGGATGGTATATCGTTTTTCATTCCTTTATTTTCAAGCTATCTGAATTTCTATATTTAAAATGGTTTCTTTTGGATAACGTCTTGTTTAATTGATTAGGACAATCTGACATTTAATTGGTGTGTTGCGACTATTCACTCTCTTATTGTTGATATACTTGTAGTTATACCTACCATGTTTCTAATCATTTTATATTAAGTGAATTCTTATTTCTGTTTTATTTTTCTGTCTGTTTCTGCCTTCTCTGGTTAATTGATAACTTTGTTATTATCTTTTATCTCCTTTCTTAACATATCAGTTATATAGTTTTAAAAAATATATGTATAGTGGTTGTTCGAAAATGAGTAATATATAGGTATATATGTATACCTATATATTATATGTACAGGTATGTATAGGTATATATGTATGTATAGGTATATATGTACAGGTATGTAGAGGTATATATGTATGTAGAGGTATATATATATAGGTATATATGTGTACCTATATATTACATATATATACGTACACATATGTATGTATATATACACATATACAAATATGTGTATATATATACACATATACACATATGTGTATATATATACACATATACACACGTGTATATATGTATAAGTGTATATATGTATGTGTATATATGTGTGTGTACATGTGTATATGTGTATATGTATATATATGTGTATATATATTATATAATACATATATATGTAATATATGTATTATATAATATATATACATATTTAACTGTCTTAATTCTAAGTTCAAACAACACTATACAACATCATGTTAATTCAGGTAACTTGTAACAGAGTATTTCCAATACCTTTCTCTGATCTCTTAAGACATTGATCTCATTTATTTCACTTACATATGTGCTATAATTATCTATCAAATTGTTGCTTTTTAGAATTTAAGCAGTTATTTTTAAATCAACTAACACAAAAAATAAATTATTAACCTACATTTTTCTTTTATCAATGCTTTTCTTTCTTTACACAGATCAAATTTCTGACCGATATAATTTTCTTTCTCCCTGAAGAACTTTTTAAAAAAATTTTTTGTTAAAAAAGGTCAAATTTGCTAGTAATTAGTTCTCTCATTTTTTGGGGGGATTATAAAGGAATAGACTTTAGACATTTTAAGGAAAAATATAACTGGGCATAACATTCTGAGTTTGTCTTGTTTTTGTTTTTGTTTTCTCTCAGAACTTAAATATTTTATTCCTCTTTCTTTTTGCTTGCAAGGTTTGAGACTAGAAGTTTAATTAATTCTTATTCCTCTTTGATTAAAGTTACCCCCCCCAATCTGCTTTCAAGATTTTATCTTTGTCTGGTTTTCTGTGACTCAAATATGACTAGTCTAGGGTTAGAATTTTTGATATTTATCCTATTTAGGATTTTTTGAGCTTCCAGAATCTGTGGTTTGTTGTCTATTGTTGGTTTTGGTTAGTTCTTTGTCATTCCTGCTTCAAATATTTTGTTCAAAAGTTCCTGATTCTTCTGTTATTATGATTATCTGTATGTTACAGCTCTTGAAATTGTTCCATAGCTGCATTAGCTGGATAAGGCTGCCCTAAGAAAGTACCACCAACTTGGTGGCTTACAGAAGAGAAATTTATTTTCTTACAATTCTGGAAGCTAAAAGTTAAGGTGACTGTAGGATTGGTTTCTTCTGTGGCCTCTCTGATTGCCTAGGAGGTAGCTATCTTCTCCCTGTGTCCTCACAAGGTCTTCACTCTGTGTGTCTGTGTCCTAATCTCTCTCTTTTGTTTTAAGTTTATTTATTTATTTTGAGAGAGAAAGACAGAGAGTGAGAGAAGGAGGGGCAGAGAGAGAAGGAGAGAGAGAATCTCAAATAGGCTGTGCACTCTCAGTGTCAAGCCCGATGTGGGGCTCGAACCGATGAACCCTGAGATCATGACCTGAGCAGAAACCAAGAGTCCAACGCCTAACAGACTGAGCCACCTAGGCACCCTGTGTCTTAATCTCTGATATGGACATCAGTTATATTGGATTAGGCCCCATACTAGTAATCCTCTGTTTTAGTTTAACCTCTTTAAAGACCCTATCTCCAAAGTCAACCACATTCTAAGGTACTGTTGATTAGGGCATCAACCTATAAACTTTGGGAGCACACAGTTCAGTTTTTGGATGTTCAGATGTGTTTTTATTTATTTTTTCATTCATTTTTTTTCTCTTTGCTTTTCAGTTTGGGACATTTCTATTAATGCATCTTTAAACCCATGGATTCTTTGATTCTTTCCTCAACTGGATACAGTCTACCAAAAAACTGATCGATTACAGTTTTCATTTCTGTTAGGGTGTTTTCATTTCAACCATTCACCATTGGTACTTTATTAGAATTTCTGTCTCTTTGCTTACATTACCAATATGTTCTTGCCTTTTGTCTACTTTCTCCAGTAGAATTTTTAACATGTTAATCATAGCTGTTTTAAATTCCCAGTTAAAAAATCCAGTATCTTTCTTTTTTTCCCTTTGGAATGCCTTGTAATTTTTTCTTGAAATGTAGACACATTGTATCAGGTTATTGGAATTGAGGTAAATGTGCCTTAGTGACAAGTGATGATGTTAATCTGGATGGCAGTTGGGCTATTTTTAAAGCCTTCTGTACTTACAGATGCCCGGACTTTAGTTCTCTTGTTTTTGTCTCCCATGTTCAGTTGGTTCTTAGTTCTCACTCCCTCTTGGAAACAGTCTGCTGTTTCAGCTGTGATCCACAGTTACTGTATTGGAACCCTATTGCTATCATGGTAAGGCATCAGGGCAAGAGAGAATGCATTCTATAATCTTTTGACTAAATAGTAGTCTCTTAGTGGACCTCTGCCTCTCACTGTGACCAAGTGTTTTTTCTCTAGTGGTAATCCTACCTTGTCACCCTTTTCACAAGACAAGTGGGCTAGTGAGACCAAAATAAGCAGAATGCCCTTCCATAATGTGGTATAAACTCTGGCAAAGGTTTTCTCCTGAAGAGTAATCCTTTCTTAAGGAGAAATCTCTGGGCATATTTCACAATAATTCTCTTCCTCTCGTTCTGTCAGACCTATGTAGTCATTCTTTTTGATCTTCACCATGAAAATCTATTGGTGTTCCTAAAGGTAAAATTCACAAAGGGCGTGGGTAGTGGGGAGGCTAAGAATGGCCCCCAGGAGATTGTTAATTTTGTGCCGGACCAAAATCAGCTTTCAGCAATTCATGAAATTACCATGTAGGTGTTCCCATCAGTTTATGGCGCCAGCAGCTTCTGTTCCAGAGAGGCATATCTTGGCTTTTATTCTCTGGGTTCATTTGTTTCTCCAGACTTTGAGGTTGTGGTTTGATCTGCAAATTCAAGTTCTTTAGTTCTCTAATTGGTTCAATAAAAGTCATTGATTTTCAGGTAGTTTAGTTTTTCTTACTGTATGAAGAGGAGTGATGACTTCCAAGCTCTTTCTATGTCACCATTGAGTCTGAAGGCCAGTTATGTTTTATTTTGTATATTTAACACATTACATTTTATTGTATATCATTTTGCTATTAACATATACAATTTATTAAAGAACATATTTAATTGAGAGGATATTGCGTGATTTTATTTTTAAAAAGTTTAGAAAATTCCATCGGCTTTCTGCATGAAACTAGATGTTTATTATAGTGAAGTTAAATTATATAAAGTAAACAAGATGAAAACCCAGACTAGAAAATTAAATTTCTGAATTGTGATTAATTTTGTGACTATACTTCCACTATCCCTTTCATTACAGATACAAAAGTAAAAGAGTAAAAGCTCTCTTGACCCTACCTTTTTCTTATTTATTTATTTATTTATTTATTTATTTTTAACATACTCAGGTCCTTAAGAGAAGTGATCACATTAAAAATCTTTGTACAATCGATACCTAGCACTGTCTATGACCCATATAGTAAATTTTTATTTGGTAAGTGAATAAGTGATTGAGTAAATACTGATAGAAATGGGATAACTTAAATATAGGAAAAAATAAATGATAACCAATAATCTGGAAAATGAATGATCAGGGCTTTGAAACTGTATATTAATCTAAATTAATTTTAAATCAATTAAATTTGAATAAGGAAGACATGTTACAATTTTTTTAAATTAAAAACAAGCAAGTAATTTATAACTTTAAGTTTATGCTATTAAAATTTGTAACAATATTTCTAGAAAAAAAATCACAGATAGTACTAAGGCAAAATAGATAGTACAAACATGCATGTTTTTTCCTCCTTATTTTCTTTTTTTAATCTAGCCCAATATTAAATAATGAATTTGGTGATTTTCCACCAAATATGTTTTATTAAAATAATTAATTATATTAGCCCTGTTGTATGAAAATCAAGGAAGTGAATTTTCTTGAGAGAGTTACTCATTTTCCAATCTTTTCTTTTTGTGTCAGGTAGCATAGATGTCTTGCTAAGGGAAGGTCATCTAAATTTATATCTGAATAACTGCTTTAATCATCACCCTTTATTACATACATATTAAAAGATGATGTATCTCAGGTAAATGATACCAAGCTCTAGCAGTGGAATCAGCCATATTTTGCTGATACAATGATGCTGATACATATTTTGCTGATACAATGATAAATGAATACTATTTAAAGGATTGAATGATCATGTTTAAATTTAAACAAAAACATAGTAAATTGCTCATTGTGTACTGTTCACTCTTAAGTCTACTGATTTCAAATTTAGTATAATATAAGGAATGCACAAGGTTAAAATATTTATTAACGTCAATCTTTCAAGGAACTTTTTTAGAATCTTTCAATTCAGAACAACCTGTCCATATCAGTTATTCATAGAACCACCAGTTATTGAACTTAAAAAAATGTGCTGGGTAATAAAGACATTGATTTCCGCATTGTCAATAACTGTAAATATTAAAAAAATATGACTATGTACAGCTTTTGCTTTCTAAAAATCTACAATCTAGCGTCACCTGGGTGGCTCATTGATTGAGCATCCGACTTTGGCTCAGGTCATGATCTTGCGGTTCCTGAGTTAAAGCCCCACATCAGGCTTGGTGCTATCAGCCTGTCAGTGCAGAACCCACTTTGCATCTTCTTTCCTCCTCTCTGTCCCTCCCCAGCTTGTACTCTCTCCAAATAAATAAATATTCAAAAAAATAAAAATAAAAATCTACCATATAATAGGGATATAAAAATTAGTACAGTAAAGTATCAAAAAAATGTGTATTTTTACCTAGTTGCAATTGGAGTATAAAAGGAAATAATCCATCTTACCAATGGAAAGAGGAAAAATAAATTCAAATATGAGATAATTTTTTTTATCTGATTCATGAATGAGAATTATTATTACTTTGCTTTTTAGAAGATAATCAATGGTAAAGGGTGGAAGAATGTTGCAGACAGAAGGCAGGAGGCTGCATAAGAAAAAGCCTGGAGGCATGAAAGAACATGTCACACACACGTATATATGTAGATTATAGTTTGACATGAAATAAATACTTTGAAAGAAGAGGATAGGGAAATAGCTAGGAGCTAGATTAAGAAAGGAATTACATGCCAAATAAAGAGTTAGATCCCTATCCTGTAGAGAGTTGTGTAACATTACCATTTTAAAAGATTTATAATGTAAAAGTTCATGCTGGTGACTAGACAAAAGATGGATTGGAAAAGTATCAAGAGGAATTAGAAGAAGATGAATTGTAGACTTGCATCAATACAGCAGACTCAGCAATTTGAGGGGATAAAAAGATCCTTAACAAACATTTAAAACTGACAAATTAAATAAATAACTATCCAACTGTCCTTTTAAGCAGAGGTAACAAGTAAGAAAGCAAGAGAAATTGTCAAAGTCCACAAATTAAACATAAATTGAAACACAGAGGCCGCTATGAACCCTGGGATCAAGGAGGAAGTGTAGAGGTAGGATAATGAGGAGCAGTTGATGAGCAAGTAGAGTCATGCTAATCAGTTGGTTCAGATTTTAACCATCGTACAACATAGGAAAAACCATAAAAGTGTTTATTTTTTTTTATTTTTTTTAAAAAAAAATTTTTGAACATTTATTTATTTTTGAGACAGAGAGAGACAGAGCATGAACGGGGGAGGGTCAGAGAGAGGGAGACACAGAATCTGAAACAGGCTCCAGGCTCTGAGCTGTCAGCACAGAGCCCGATGCGGGGCTCGAACTCACGGACCGCGAGATCATGACCTGAGCTGAAGACAGCCGCTTAACCGACTGAGCCACCCAGGCGCCCCAACCATAAAAGTATTTAAATAAAGATAATGAAAATATTCAAACAAAATCTTATAAAATGTAGATAAGAAAAAGTTTAATCAAGGTAACAGATAGTCTCCCACCTAGAAAAAGTGAATTCATAGGTCAGGCTGCTAAGGGAAAACAGCAAGAATGAGGGTCACAGGTTGGAGCTGCACTGTCAAAACAGTATCCATTGACTACTTGTGAGCCCTAGAAATGTGGCTAGACCAAAATGAGATGTAAATGTAAAATATATGTCAAGTTTCCAAGAGATGATACCAGAAAATGATACAAATATCCTACTGATAATAGTTTCTTGTCAATTACACTTAAAAGTATAGTATCTTAGATACACTAGTTTAATTAAAATATGTTAAAATTTCTGTTTCCTTCTACTTTTTTAATGTATATTTATTTACTTAGTTTGAGAGACAGAGGAAGGAACAGAGAGAGAGAGAGAGAGAGAGAGAGAACACCAAGCAGGCTCCCTGGCACCAGCATAGAGCCTGACATAGGGCTCGAACTCATGAACCTCGAGATTGTGAGCTGAGCTGAAATCAAGAGTCAGAAGCGTTAATGGACTGAGCCACCCAGCTCTCCCTCTTTTCTTCTACTTTTTAAAAAATAGATGGCTACAAAAAATTTTAAATTACATGCATTCCTTGCATTTGGGGCTCAACTTATCTTTCTATTGGACAGCTCTGCCCTAGGGGATGACCTTTTAGCACTAAGATCTCCCAGTTAGTAACTACATTATTTTTTGTTTATATTGTTAACTTCCTAGGACACTAGAATTTAATTTGGTTTTTGCTTTTGCTTTAAAATATAAATTTGATTAATGAATCTCCTTTTCCAAATAGAAAATCAAATGCTCCAGCCAGTATGACCACCTTCCCCTTAAAATGACTATTTTATCATAAATGCCATTTTCACACCTTCTATATTTCTTGATATTACATTTTTTTCCACCACTTATACATTCTAATGTCTTTTGATAGAAGTTCCCACTGATTGGTCTTATTTTCTTATTGATTTGTTTGTTCAAAACCATTAGTTTCGGGGCGCCTGGGTGGCTTAGTCGGTTAGGCGTCCGACTTCGGCTCAGGTCATGATCTCGCGGTCTGTGAGTTCGAGCCCCGCATCGGGCTCTGTGCTGATAGCTCAGAGCCTGGAGCCTGCTTCGGATTCTGTGTCTCCCTCTCTCTCTCTGCCCCTCCCCCATTCATGCTCTGTCTCTCTCTGTCTCAAAAATAAATAAAACATTAAAAAAAAAAAATTAAAAAAAAAAAAAAAACCATTAGTTTCTCCAAACACGTTTCAAATTTTGTGTTATGTTTATATTAATAAAAGATTCCATTAAATCTTATTTAACTGGAAGTAAACTTAAACATTATTTTGGAATGAAGTTTACATCTTTTATAAGAAATTTAGTGTAATTTTCTTTCTTTCTTTTTTTTAATCAGAGATTTTGTTTACTTTTTTTATGATTTACTTATTCTTGCGAGAGAGAAAGAGAGACAGAGAGAGAGAGAGAGAGAGAGAGAGAGAGACAGGGCTTGTAGGGGGGCGAGGGGTAGAGAGAAGAGGGAAACATGGAATCTGAATCAGGCTCCAGGCTCTGAGCTGTCAGCGCAGAGCCCAACACAGGGCTCGAAACCCAGAAATGGTGAGATCATGACCTGAGTTGAAGTCAGATGCTTAACTGACTGAGCCACCCAGGAGTCCCACTGATAGCATTATATGTATTTCCCAGACCATCAGTTTTATTTTGTATTTTTCTTGACAATATTTTATATTTTTATTTCTTATATTTAACTAGTTAAGCTTCTGTCTTTTACATTATAGTTTCTTCTTATGCATTAAGACTTTTTCAATCTATGTTAAGAAAAATATCCAATTATATTAGAAATTAGGGTCTAATAGCTCATTTTTGCTATAAAAAATAAAAACCCTTTTTGTTCTCATTACACACTCATAATTGTAGGTTTAGTTAAAAGCATTTTAAACATTTATTATTCTTATTTTCATAATATTTTATGTTAATCACCCTAGATCTCTTAAACACTAAGTATAAAATCTACATAGCTGAGAGCATATTCACTCTACGGAGGAATTTTTACTAATTTTTCCCTTACTTTCATGATTTGAAATTGGTGTATTTTTAAAGAATCTGCCCACATTATATAAATGAACAAACAAAACTATATTTTTGATTAAAAAACCAAGAATATATGGGATGCTTTTTCAAATGCTTTGTGTAAATTATGAAGTTGATTTCAGTTTTCTGTTGTATATAGTTAATTTTTAAATGCATTACTGTTGACATTTTGAATGTCATGTTCTGTATTATGGCTACAAACCTTTTTTCTGAGCCCTTTTTTTTTCTTTCTCCTATTTGTTCGTCATTGCACTTTTGAAGATCCTTTCAGGACTTTTTTACACCCATTGTAATGTTGGTTAGAGGGAGAGGCAGGTCAGGTCACTACCTTACCTCGAAATCTTTGTATTCACTATATATACCCTCAGAACAGTGCTTTACTCATGGTAAGTACTGCATAGGTATTTAATTCATCAAATAGAATATGGGATAGTTATTATGTGATAGCTATACTCCACAATCACAGAATGATATAGTACCAGTCATTAAATAGTCTGCCAGCAGAGGAGATAATTTCAAATGTGGGATGTTTGCTTCAGATTGAATTTCATTTACGTGTGCTAACTTACCACAATTGACTGCACGTCGTCAATATCAAATGATTTGATGTGGGTATTCCAATTCATCAGTCACTCACGATTCATTAAAATGGGTAATGTTAAAGATAATGGAGATGTTGGTAAAAATTTCCACCTAACATAGATTTACCAATGATTGGAATATTATGGAGTGATTGAATTATGATTTCCATTTCTATGTCCAGGAAAGCCTGCAGGTAGAAATATAAATCTGATCATGTTGGTGGAGGAGAGGAAAGTGGAGTCAATAGCAGCAGAATAGTAGTGCAGTGAATGGGCATGGCAAAATAGAAGCTGTCAGATGTCAAAACTTCAGCTGATTGCACAATTATTGCCTAAGAACACCACAAGTTGACCATCTGTGACTCTGTGGTTTCAAATTATAAACACCATACTTATGACCAAAGGGAAAATGCAGTTTTGCTCAAGGATCATCATTCTAATTAAATGATCTAGGCACCATATCAGAATGAGATTGCTATTACAGTTTCTCTGAGCTGGATTTATTTAATTTTTTTTTTCAAGTGCATCGATTTGAGAGACCTATGTGTAGCTTTTTAAAACCTTAAGCATCGGGGCACCTGGGTGGCGCAGTCGGTTAAGCGTCCGACTTCAGCCAGGTCACGATCTTGCGGTCCCTGAGTTGGAGCCCCGCGTCGAGCTCTGGGCTGATGGCTCAGATTCTGTGTTTCCCTCTCTCTCTGCCCCTCCCCCGTTCATGCTCTGTCTCTCTCTGTCCCAAAAATAAATAAAAACATGGAAAAAAATTAAAAAAATAAAATAAAACCTTAAGCAAAGTCTATTCCTTAAAATTAAGTTGTGTGTTCTACCAGGTTTCCAAAATTTCAACTTTCCTTTCAGTTGAATTTCTATATTTTGTAAGTTCCATTTTAGCAAATACACATAGTTTTATTTTGTTCTCACATTGTTGTAAATGGTGAATAAATTTTAGGTCTGTTTATACAAAGGGGTCATCAATATCCTCATAAAAAGAATAGGGGGCTCATTCACAAAGAAGAAACATAAACTATTAGAGAGCAGTACCTGGTCCTGGTTCCTCCAAAATATTTTTTCCTATTTCGACAAGAGTCACCAAAAAAAGGAGAGAGAAAATTAATTTTCTTGCATTATTTAAATGCAGTTAGAGAAGGCCATTAGCTACATTAGTTTATTTTTTATTTATTTTTTTTCTGACACTGATTGTTTGACTATTGATGCAACTTGCTAAAACTCAATTTGACAGAAATTCCAGGGATAAGGAGGCAAGTCAAATTAAGATAGTCATCAAAATAACTATAGCACTAAGAGATGTTTCTGGAGGAAATGTATTCTCAGTAAATTTCTGATTTTCAGAATTTCAAGTTTCAGAAAATTTATTAAATTCAATTACAGTAAAACCTTGGAATGTGAGTAACTTGTTCTGCAAGTGTTCCACAAAACGAGCATACATTTCTAATACATTTTAACTTGATAAAAGAGCAATGTCTTGCAATATGAGTAGTACCTGATGCTGAGTGCCACATGATCACAGCTGAGCCAATGGTTCTTGAAATTTGCTTTAATATACAGGCGCTTTGGATTACAAGCATGTTTCTGGAACAAATTATGCTTGCAAACCAAGGTTTTATTTTAATCCTTAATTTAGAGACCTAAAGTAGAAATACTGAAAAAGAAATAAAATATCCCATCGTTTATTTTCATTTTATTGTTATTTTTTTCAGTTTACTTATTTATTGTGAGGGAGAAATAGCATGAGTGGGGTAGGGGCTAGAGAGAGAGAGGGAGAGAGAGAGAGAGAGAGAGAGAGAGAGAGAATTCCAAGCAGGCTCCATGCTGTCAGTGCATAGACCGATGCAGGACTTGAACTCACAAACCATTAGAACATGACCTGAGACAAGATCAAGAGTCAGATGCTCAACCTACTAAGCTACCCAGGCACCCCACCCACCTTTTAAGATATGCTTTTGCATATACACCTCCTGATATTTTGCTCTGGATAAGATTTTGACAATAAAGCTATATTTATTTTTTTTTCAAATTCCTAAAGTAATAATGAGCAAAAATGTTGCATATAAGTTAATTCAGGAAAAATGAAATGTTTACAGGCTATTTCCCCAAACACTGGCGAACACATTTTGTATTAAACTACATTATATTTTCTATTGCTTACTGGACACTCTCTAATAGCTGGTAACACATGAGAAATAGAAATATAAAAATGTATGCTGATTATTTATCCCTTAACTCTGTAAAGCACTCTAGAATTTGCTTGATGTGTTTACTTATAATGTATATGTTACCTTAGATAAAACATTCAAAGAAATGCATTCATATCACTTTTCCACCTTGAGGGGAAAAGCTGACTCAGAGATATAAAGAATTCACTGACAGTGTTACCAAGACTGTTGGAACTAAGATAATTTGATCATATCCAATGGGACTTTTGTGCCAACTCATACTAGGCACAAGAAGTCCCAGGACTTAGCCTAGTTATGTACTTTCTTACCTGTGATTCTAGAATCTTCTCTCGCCTGAGCCAGCTATGTCAGAGTGAGCTGAGCCATAAGTCACATTACTGACAAATTTCCTTATGTTCCAAGGAGTGATTGCTGTTCAGAGTCAATTGGTGACCATGCATGTTGCTTGGTGGTTTCTAGGTCACAGAGGCCAGATATCTGGGCCTCCAAGACTCTTCTGGAAAAAGTCCTAGTGGCAGTTCTTGACTTTACAGTGAATGTATTTTGAAACACATTGTTTATATTTGATAAGATTGGTCATTCTGTGGATGATTGATGAGGGATGATAAATTCTTGTATTATTTAATTGTTCAAGTGTACTCTGAAAGTATGTGTTTTATAATGACTTAGACCTCAATTTTGTGAGTGATTCTTATTTTGCCATAAGTCTTTGCATATAATGGGATTAAATACAGAAATAAGATGATTCATTTAAAGCTCAGTGATGCACTGAAAAGAAGATAGATTCATTCCAAAAGAGTCTATCTTGGAGTCTTGGTCTTTCAACTTCTTGGTTTGTGATCTTGAGGAATTTGACTAACAACACTGAGCCTGTTTTTTTGTTTTTTGTTTTTTTCTACCAAGAAAATGGGTATAATAATCCATAACCTAGTGGTTTTGTCAGAATTAAATGAAGAGAATGTCTGCTATGACACCAGAAATACAGCATTTAATAGGTGTGTATTTTTTTTATTCAATAGCAGAAAAAATTAGGTGAAAAATGAAAGATAATCAGCTACTCAGATAACAATGGGTGGAAAAACACAAAAAACTTCCATGCTGTTCTGCCATCTTGGCTCCTCCTCAGTGGGTGGAAAAATAATGTCTTGCCTATGGTAAGTTAAATAAGCATTTGCTGTCTGAGCTGTTGTCTAAAATGCTTTGGAACCAAAAACAAACAGCCCAAGAATCTAGAATGTCTGTGTAATGTTTTTGTTATCAGTCTTACCTTTTTCATTCATGTCATAGGTTCCTTTCTCTATGCCCTGAGAAATACTCCATGAAATCAACAGGAAAGCTAGCCTGAACAGTGTTTCAATTATAAGAAATGTGTGTAGGGCACATGGTTGACTCAGTCAGTTAAGCAACCGACTTTGGCTCAGGTCATGATCTCACAGTTCATAGTTCAATTCCCACGTTGGGCTATGTGCTGACAGCTCAGAGCCTGGAGCCTGCTTTGGATTCTGTGTATCCATCTCCCTGTGTCTCCCCCATTCTTGTTCTCACTTTCTCTCTTAAAAATAAACGAATGTTAAGAAAAAAATTTAAAAAAAGAAATATTTATAAAATATTTAGACAAGCGCTGAGTGACAAGTATCATAACCACACTACAGATACAGCTATATGTCTAAACAAAAATTCAATTTAAATTTCTAGAAAAAAGTACAAATTATATATCTAATATTATATCATGTGTAATATGGGAGGTCAACTTAAATTTCAAGCCAAAACTCTGAATGAAAATCAGTTTTATATTGAAGGAGTTTAGTCTTCAAAATATACTTTAGTAATAGCAGTTTCTCTGGGAGAAAAACAAAATGTCTATTTACATTTGAATTACTTATTTGCTTCTTTATTTTATACCAACACATTACAACTTGTGAATTCTAGAAATGTTATTTTACTGACTTTGGTAAAGTGCTGGAATAAGTAGGGTTTTCAGTACTTGAAATGAAAATGATTATTCAGAGTATGCTTATTATTGGTTATTAGAATTTAGAAAGAAAAGCAAGACCACTGCAAGTTGCTAAGGAAATAAAGGGTTTACTTTCTCCATGAGCTTCTAATCACACTGACTGTTCTTTATGTTTGCCAGAATGTTCTCATATTTAGTTGGGAAATAGTCTGTTTATTTTAATAATGATGGTGTCTCTAGGAATGATTTATAAGCACAGGTAATAAAGGTACCACTTCCATTCTGCTGTCGACCATGAAAATACAACTGAATACTAAACATTCTACCTAGTTGGGTTCTCTCTAAAGGCTATTGAAGGGGACCTTCAAATGTTAAAAAACTCTTGGTGAATTTTCCCCAGGTTCTAACAAGCTACATCAAAATAAAACTCATTTCATGGAAAAAAGGAATCCCACAGCACTTCTTTTTAATAACTGTTCAGCTACAAAATTTTATTGGTATCTTTTTATGTTCCCTCTAGAGGATGTAATGCACAAAAGCATTGCCACGGAACATATAAAATTACAAACGAAATTTATTGTAAAAAGTAGAATGTCTTCTAGACTGGTGTCAGTATTTATTTCATTCATAAACCAAAACTGCAGTATAATATATTCATTGTCAGCAAGTTCATGTGTGTAAATTGCCATCCAATGTTATTGACTGATATAAGACAGATATTGAAAAGACAACTTAAATGTACTCTTCCAAACATAAACTGTTCCACAAAAGCACTGTAAAAACTCCTTCAAGATTTTGGGTTGTGCTTGACATTTAGGGTTAACTACATAATTTGGTCGTGTCATAATCCACCGTGTTTGGCAATTTGGCATTAAACGCCTGCAGAGCAGATTGGATCCTCACCACCTCACTGGTAGACAGCTTGAGTCTATGACGAAGCAAGCAAGAGAAAAGATCTAGACGGCGCTGACCAGGTGGGGAGAGTTTATTTACACGGTCTCTTATCTCTAGAAGTTGCAAAAGTGCTGAGTCCTGGGATCCCTGAGTATAGGGGTAGTCCAGCTGCAAAATCAAGTCCCGAATTGCTTCAGGGTCAAAGTGCATGCTGTAACCAAACACTTGAATGTTATTGATTTTCATATAACCCAGGTTCCGGGAAGGGTCAATGAATTCCAGAGGTTCGTAGTAAATGCTCTCATTGCCATTGGGGCCGTTTGACTTGATGCGACTCCTCAGGTAGATGTGCACTGTCTCAAAAAATGTCTTCCACTTGTTCCCCAGAGTCAGCGACCAGTTATAACACTGCAGTGGGAGGTCCAGCTTAGTCCGCTCCCAGTCTGGAAAGCTGTTTTCATTCACAGGCATAAACCAGCTCTCTGAGTGGCTGCCTCCGAAGGGATTGACGTAAACAGCCAACACTGGCTCCAGGGTGCTGTTTTTAGTTAAGCAAATCTGTAAGGAGAGACCCAAGATCATGTGGACCAGACTTGACTTGTACTTGTTGCTCTTCAAGGTGAGGAGCATCCGCTTGCGCCAGGAGGGGTCGAACCAACTATTGAGGCGCATGTCGTTGCTGATAAAAATGGCATGGACTTCTATTCGTCTGTCCGTTTTCTGCAACAGGTATTTCATCTCGAGGTCCTGCAGGTCGGTCTCGAAGCCGATGTAGTGATCGGTGGACTCGGCGACCTCCGGCTTGCAGAGCCCCTGGCTCAGCATGTAGCCGGTGTTGCAGGTGCCGCAGCGGGTGCGGTTGTCCGGGGCGC
This sequence comes from Lynx canadensis, assembly GCF_007474595.2. NCBI lineage: Eukaryota > Metazoa > Chordata > Mammalia > Carnivora > Felidae > Lynx > Lynx canadensis. Next base: position 50,499,280 of record NC_044319.2, on the reverse strand, counting down.
AGGTCAGGCAGGCCGAAGCGTCGCCCACCGTGCAGGGCAGGAACGCGGTGCACACCACCTGGTCGTTCGGACACGTGCACGAGTGCGTCTCTTCCGAAAAGCTGCCCAGGAGGCCGTTCTCGTTGCAGTAGAGAAAAGACTGGATGCGAGTGAGCCAGTAGGTTGAGGTTCTAGAAACACAAAACAGCACGGCTCCGTGTAAATACAAAGACATGTTCTTTGTGTACCGCAACAAAGTTAACCTTAGCTCTGAAAGCTTTATTGTTTCTTCAGGTTATTTCCAGTTACTTAACCGAGGTAAAAGAGCTATAAGACTTATGATTGAAAACGATACATATTTATATAACATTTATATATGTTATATATATTTATACAGTATAATTGTTTCCATTCTTCACTGCACAAGATTAGATCTAGAGTGGCCCACGGGATACCTTCCAATGATCGCATGCCATTTCACTAGGGTACTCAGAGGCTGACTGTGAACATAATTGGGTCGGTTATTGTTTTGAAATGCTATCCAGCAACAGGAAATAAAAGTGATATTATCGTAAAATATCTACAGTAGAATTACAGCATATACACGAGGACGGCTCATTCATTCACTCTTAGCTTCATAAAGCACTGATGTGGTAGGCAGCTAAATAGAAAGTAAAATAAAAATGAAAGGAAAATAAACAACTCTAAAATGTCAATCAATGTATTTAAATCCCGGGGTGTTATCAACATTGACAGAACAAGTACCCACTGAGAGGGAAAATATTATTAAAACGTGTTTGGCTTTATTCTTACAGGCTGCTTAACAATATTGTTGAAAATATCTCGTTAAAACCAACTACAAGTTGTTTTAATAAGAGTTAAGTGTGCCAGTTTGACGTGTTTGATTAGAATCATTAACATTTTTTTCTTCATGATGCAAATGTCAGATTTTGCTTTTCCCTGTTTTCCCACATTATTCAAACTCTTTTGGTGTGTTTAAAATCTCAGTAAAATAACGAAGTGAAATGTGTGGCCCTGTCATCAGATAATTCTTTGTTTTTATCATGCTGCTATCTCACACTAGCCATATGATTAGGGACAAGTTGAAGGGCGTCTATAACCTGTCCTTCTCTCACGTGAAGAGTGGGAATAGTGATGTCTCCCATATTGCATTCTTGGGAAAAATAGGCTCAGACGGTATGCTTGTGTTTAGAATATTGCACAGTGTATCTATCTTTAATATTCTTATGCTTTTCTGGTGTTCGTTATTTAGTACCTATGAGATTTTCAGCGGAATCTATTACACTCGATCCTTTATACCTGTATGCTGCTGCTGTTTAAAGAATTTGCTTATGGAGACGATTGGTAAAGCACAGGTATTAATCTGTGCAAATAATCAATAAAAACAATCTATTAAGATACTCAGAACAATATTTGAGCTATTTATATTGCATAGTCATTTTTGGTCCCTGCCCAGCCTCCCCTTGCTATGCAACACTTACTTTTTTTAAGTGAGTTTTTCTGTTTTCCCAAATAAATTAAATGACTCCTTTCTTCCCTCTGATAACACTCACTTCTTTTTTTCATGGTACCTTTTTTTTTATTTTAAATTTTATATTACTGGTACCTACTTGTCCGTACTCTATTTCCTCTGTCAACTATAGTAACCGGCTTGCCAGAACCCCGTAGGCCTATTTATCAGTATACAGCAAAGTACCAGGTAGCATGCTAGGAGCATAGCCCGTTAATGTTTACGGAATCTTAAGTCAAATGCACAGATGAATGAAAAGACATTTTCTTCGTAAGTGTAATTTTGAGTGAAGTTTAAAGCTCTAAAAAGAACATTTAATTCAACTGTAAAGACCCAGCTAGGAAGTGGAGTTACACAACATACACTTTGACATTTCCACAATTAAATATATGAAAAGCCTTTCTTTTCCACCTTTACTAAATGAAACTGTTTTCTATAGACCCAGAAGAAAAGAAGAAAAATAAATAAACCAAACCCAGCCAAAGCATAAAACATTGTCCTCTTAATTATTTCTCACACTGAAAAACACTGACAGGAAAACTGAACCTATTAAATTCACTTCGAACTTTCTCTAGATAATTTAAAAACAAGTTCTCAGAAAAAAAAAAAAAATCTCCCAGGAGTACACTCAAGAGTTTTGAATGATGTGAGGCTCTTTGGCACTTCATGAGTCAGACATCTATATATGATGCTTCTTGTTTTCTTCCCACAGAAGAAATGTGCAAAAAGCTTCCTTTTGTGGTTTATGAAATAACTTGATTTATTTCTGTATTCAGTCTAGATACATAGAAATTATTACTAATTGTTAATATGTAGTTACTGATACATATATTTCATCAATTTTCTCTTTCACAGGCCATTAATGTCTTGCCCTATTGACTTCTCTCTATCTCTTTCTTCTCTCCCTTTTCCTTCCTCCCTCCCTCCTGTCTGTCTCTCTCTCCTTCCTTCCTTCTTTCCTTCCTTCCTTCTTTCCTTCCCTTCCTCCTTCCTTTCTCTCTCTCTGTCTTCTGTAACTCTACTTTTGTCTTTCTAATATAAAGAATATAAAATATATATCCTATCTGGATTGGAAATTATATTTTCCTCCCTGAAACCAAAGCATAAATTCCCTTAGCCAATTCATCTTTCACTGTAAGCTCTAATCATGTTTCCAAATCATAAGGACAAACAAACAAAAAAACGAAATAAATGGAACTTAAGGCTAAAGACAGAGCTCACAAAACTAGGGCACTGTAGAAAGAAGCATTTGGACACTTTAGAAAAGCAATGGCTTTTTCAGCTGTCAATCTCCTCCAATCCTTTTCACATCCCCACAGATGCATTACTGAAGGAATGTGTTTCGGCTTTGTGGGTTTCAGCTTGTCATGTATGAATATTGATAACTTGGCACACTGTCAAAGCTCCCGTACCCTGGGATGGGAGAGTTAGCATGTGGATTTTCTTCTTTTTTGCTTGTCCTTTCTCCCCTACTACCTACCTTTTGACTATTTTACTTTATTTCACAAGTAGGGAATAGATTTTTAAAGGAAAAAATAATCCTGGCGAAATCTAGGCTAAACAAGGAGCCAAAAATAAAGAGAGAAGCCTACCCTGGATTTTTCACTTACCCAAAAAACCACGTACCTTTATTTTTCCCAGCAAAGTAAAATTTAACTGCTTTTTCTTTACTTTAAACAATTTTAAATTGGAATTTAATATATTTAACTTATATATTTAATATAAATATAAATTTTAAATTTATTTTAAGTGAGTTTAATGGTTAAATTTATAAATTAATGTAATTAATGTAAAATAAATGAAAAGTAGGCTGTATGGAGTATTTTTTTAAACACTGTTTAAAAAATACCTAAATGTTTAAGCAAAAGAGTACCAATTTTTTGTTTTTTTTTAAGTCTGGTATACAGCTTTTGTTCACACAAGCTATCTGGTGTCACTAGGGTTAAGGATAGAGGTTGCAATGTCAGAAGATGGGCTACTGGCAGGCAGGTCTTTTGCTACTCTATGTCAAGCATGTGGTGTTGTGTATGACATCTACTTAATTGCACTTCAATAAATATTTACTAATACAGGAAGTAAGAAAGGAAAGGAGAAAGGAGGAAGTAGAGTAAGGAGGAAGGGAAAGACAAATTAAAGTGAAAGAGCTATGGATTATGGAAGAACAGAAGACAGAAATAGTAGAAGACAGCATTGGGGCACCTGGGTAGCTCAGTCAGTTAAGTCTCTTACTCGATTTCAGCTCAGGTCAAGATCCCGGGGTCGTGAGATCGAGCCCCATATAGGGCTCTGCACTGAGTGTGGAGCCTTCTTAAGATTCTGTCTCTGCTTCTCTCTCTGCCCCTCAACCCCACTCCCTTGTTCTCTTAAAAAAAAAAAAATGGAAGACAACATTTAAAAAAGCCATTGACATGTGATAACTACTATGATATATAGCATTTCAGGAAGGGGAGGAACTCCTTATCTATCAGGAACAGAGTTTGCATTTTGAAAATAATTTCTACAAAGCTTTTATGGGATAGTATTAAAAAGAGAAAACTGCCTTCCAAAATTAAGTGAAAATGTAAAATTTAAGTTAAAAGCCTATAGCATGTTTATATTTGAGGAATCCCGTGGCATCCTAATTTGAGAACTTTAGACAGCCGTTTAATCAGTTTTCCCTGTTTGACATGTGATGTTCCCTGTGATTTAAGATCTGCTCTTCTCCACAGGATACATGTTATCTGAGACTGGAAGATGGATACCTCATTCTGGGGCCAGAGTTTACCTGGTGACCTGGGACGGGTGTTAATCTTAAGCAGAAGCTCAAAAAAACACTGGTTCAAAGTTTGGTTCTGTGTGACCCTGGGGACTGCAGATAACTGTCTGAACCTTCATGCTTTAATGTGTGACTGCACTTGCCAGCCTTTGACCAGGGTGAAATGATGTAACATATATACCCCATCATCACTGTGTCACACACAGTAGCTGCTCATAATAAAACAGTATGAATGAAATTCTTATATCTTTTGAATGATAGTAAGTGTGATTGATGAAACAGATTCCTGGGCCTCACTCCAGAGATACTATAAGAATTTCTAGGAACAGGGCCCGGGAATATGCAATCCCAGAGGACATTATGTACACGTAGGCCGTAAGAAAATTAACAACCCAAATATCTACAAGGGGCTCTTTAAAAAGAAGCTAGCCATCAGCATGTAAGAATATGTCCAAAGGGGGCACCTGGGTGGCACAGTCAGTTGAGCGTCCAACTTCGACTCAGGTCATGATCTTGTGGTTCGTGAGTTCAAGTCCCACATTGGGCTCACTGCTGTCAGCCTGTAGGTGCAGAGCCTGCTTTGGATGCTCTGGCCCCTCTCTCTGCCCCTTCCTCACTTGCGCTCTCCCCAAAAGAGGTATTAACAAACTGTGTCCAAAAAGGTAGAGAAAAGTTAAGATTTCTGTGGAGAAGAGTCACCAGAAAATGACTTTGAATTTACATGTATGTGGGGCTTGTGGCCACCGTATACACTAAAATTTGTAAACCCTACACTAGAAAAATTTGCCATGTGCATTCACTGAAGACAAAGCAAATACTAAATCCTGCCTTAATAAATGAATTCTACTATGTTACAGTAATATTAATTATTTAGTGAATATCTCCCATGTCATGGGCCAGCTACTTTGTATTCATTATTGAAAATTCTTCACAGTTGCTTCTAAAGGTTAACCTCATTTTAATATTTAAAAAATACTGAGGTTCGTAGTTTCAATGACTTTCTCCATTACACATCTATTAACCATTACAATGAAGACAAACTCAGAGAAGCAAATTCAAATATTATTTTTTAAATGTTGCTGAAAGTGTTCCATGGGATAGCAAGAAAAAGTGCTTAACAAATGGCTTTACGGAAAGTATCTATGTTTTGCTATAGGCAGACAGCATCAAAAATAAAATAACTTTTAATTATGATATAAATTTTAGGTTTTTGAGTCACACAACACTATATTGGCTTCAATCGCTTCTGGGGAGCCAACTATCAACTTTGAACCTTGTTTCACTTACCTCATATGTAAATTGGGAATAAAATATAGGTAGTTGTAAAAATTAAAGCACAATTTCAAAAGTACTTAAGAGTGCCTATGCACAGAATAAATGGAAAATAAATGTAAATGCTTAGTCCTATTATTGCTGTTATTACTAGTATTATCTTTTAAAGAAATGTCGCTGTATGCAGTTCCTTTAATACAAATCCTTTTTTCCTCCAGAAAACTGAAGATTTTATTTCTTCTATGACAATTCATGCATCACATGCATATTACACTGTATGTCTGTGTTTCACCTTTATCAAAATAGACCTAGTTATTGATAACACAATTAAGACTGTATTTAAAAGTACATGTACAGCCTCTTTGTGACAGTTTTGAAACTCTAAACCATGTGTAAAGGCAATATTGCTCAAGTTCAGGACATATATTCTGATGTATAATGGTTTGCACTGAGGTATTAGAACATATGTTGATACAAAAACAATTACCTCCTCTCACGGTTAAATCCTCTCTGAGCACTAATAATCTTATTTCAAAGGTCTCTTATTTCAACCTTCTAATCTTTTATTGCTCTCCAAATCTGTGCAATGTGGATCCAAATCTTAAAACCTAAACAATATAATTTCAGCATCTTTTTGAAGTTCAATATCAGTTTTTTGCATAGAGAATTTTGTTTTAGCCTTCATAGATTTGTGTTTTTCAGACTCTAATACCTTAAACTAAATATGAATTTGGTATTAAGCACCCACGGCTATTTAAACAATCATAAGCTGATTATTAGCTCAGTCACAGGCAGGTAATAACCAAATAATATTCTGTCACTCGCCGTCTTCTGTTTCTGTTGTTCTGGCCATCTCAGCCTTGGCGATGGGGCCTGGGGCTCATGTTGACACCTCCTCCAACACATAATAGTAGTTTCACTCTTGGAAACAAGTTTGCACCCCAAGAAAAAGAATGTCATTTTCTTTTTTTTTTTTTTTTTTTAAACGTTTATTTATTTTTGGAACAGAGAGAGACAGAGCATGAACGGGGGAGGGGCAGAGAGAGAGGGAGACACAGAATCGGAAACAGGCTCCAGGCTCTGAGCCATCAGCCCAGAGCCCGACGCGGGGCTCGAACTCACGGACCGCGAGATCGTGACCTGGCTGAAGTCGGACGCTTAACCGACTGTGCCACCCAGGCGCCCCAAGAATGTCATTTTCAAAAAGTCCCCAAGGAAGCATCTATATACTACGTGGGTATATCGATATATATCTAGAGACCTATGGACACATATATACACACATTTTAATTTATTAATGTAAACTGTAGTATCTACTAATAATTTGGCTTGCAGAAGGGCAACGAAGAAGTGAGTGGAACAGTTGTAGGTGTTTGCTGTATTCTAAAGAAATTATTAGCTGATAAGTAACATTCATTGAGGACTTATCAGAAATACAGTACGTTAACAGGCATTATTTATTTACTCCTCATGATTCTCAATACTCACAGTAAGGATGCTTACTGCCCCAATTTGTAGATAAGGGCATGCCTTTTAAAGCTTAAATAACTTAAACCTGCCCCATGTCCAACAGCCAGTAAGTGATAGAACTGAAAACACATCCCTGGTCTTTATTACTCCCAGTGATTTTGTTTTTGATATGACATCAAAAGCACAAGCAACAAAAGCAAAAATTAATGCATGGGACAACATCAAACTAAAAGGTTTCAGTCCAACTAATTTGTAATTCATTTGGTTGAATGGTGTACAGAGACCAATCTGCTTACTTCTTAGAGAGCGACTGAAACACTTTGTCCCCAAAGATGCTGCATTTGATACTATAGTTCAAAAAACATCAATAAATATGTTTTTCTTTTACTTGTGACATAAAATATGAAAAGAAACAGGTCAACATTCAGGGAGTGAAATGTGAAGCACATGAAAACGAACACAATTACGTTATTATAAATAAAGAGAAGATATTACCAAAAGAACCCCAATATTTTCCTCATTAGGGTTCACAGTTCATTTTCTTCCAAAGATTACCAAAAATTGGAATACCTCGCTCATTAAATCACATTAGATACTAAGTTAAAAAGATTTAAAAAGTGGGGCTCCTGGGTGGCTGAGTCGGTTGAGCATCTGACTTTGGCTCAGGTCGCGATTTCAAGGTCTGTGAGTTCAAGCCCCGCATCAGGCTCTGTGCTGACAGCCCAGAGCCTGGAGCCTGTTTCAGATTCTGTATATTCCTCTCTCTCTGCCCCTCCCCCACTCACGTTCTGTCTTTCTCGCAGAAATAAATAAACATAATTTTTTTTTAAAAAAAGGTTTAAAAAGTATTTATTATGTGCAAGTTCAGCTATTAAAAGTGGTTAGTGTAATTGATGAACATTGACACAAATGCAATTATTTCACAAAGATGGGGAAATCTAGCTTCTCCTAAGTGCACCCAAGACGTCCTGGTTTTCATCCATTATAATGTCCTTTACACTAAGTCATCATTACCAAATAATTTATGTCTGCCATTATACTACACATTCTGTGAAGAAAAATATATATTTGCTTACTTCACCATAACATGCTAAATCAATTTATGATGTCTATGCTTAAATTCCCCCATTAAAACCTTCTAAACCTTTATCGGTCTTAAAATTGTGCATTATGGATCTAAATTTGAAAATCTAAATAATATAATTTAGGAATTTAAAATAAAATACTTATAAAGAGACCACTCCATTTCATACTTCACAGATGTGTTCATCTCTGATCCTAATACTTCAAATTTAATATAAATTTTACATGAGTGAACAAATTAGTGAACAAGAGAGTAAGTTGAAAAAGCAAATTTAAGACTAAATTGGAAATGTCCATTGTACTTTTTTGTTAATATTTCATATGTTTTCTTGATATCCAGTAAGTGATGAACCTTTAAAAAATGTCTTATTTTTTTATATCTAGTTTTTAAATATTTATTTTTTAAAGTTCATTTATTTTGAGAGAGAGAGACAGAGAGAGAGAGACAGAGAGAGAGAGACAGAGAGAGAGAGAGCATGAGCAGGGGAGAGGTAAAGAGAAAGGGGGATAATACCAAGCAGGCTCTACACCCAGTGGAGTCCCGTAGGGGGCTCAATCCTACACCATGAGTTCATGATCTGAGCTGATATCAAGAGTTGAACGCTTAACTGAGCCACCCAGGCACCATAATCTTTTTTTTTTTTTTTAAGTATGGCTCATGACCAATTTCTTACCAACTTAGAGAACATCAATAAAATGTTCTCTACTAACTCTACCATTTAAATGATTTAAAAGATTTTAACATTTTTTTCTAAAACTAATAGCATACTATTTACATTTAAGGCATATTTTTCAATTAAGTAAAAAAATATAATTTTCCCAAATCTGGTGTCCATCTATTCTTATACCCATGAACACAATTATGACATGAACTGTCTATGATATACCTGTGTTTGTCTGGGGAGCATCCTTCCAAATAGAATGTCTCTGAACTTACCATTTTCTTCTCTCTAAATACAACAATCACTCTTATCTGCAATGGTGGATATCAGCTTAACCCTTTGTGCCCCAAGTAAAGCAAGAACCTGGTTTTTAGAAGCCCTGCACCTCCTCTTTTGGTCATTTTATTACGTTTGTGTACTAGCAAACTACCCTTAAAATTGATCCATTTTTAATTGCATGACACCCCAATTTTTTTCATGTATACTATGTGTTTTGCTTAATTTTGAATCCCTTTACGAACTGACAACACTTAACTTTCATTGTTCAGTTCAGTATATCCTCCATTTAGGCTGTTCCTGTTTCCTTCCCTAAATATATGATTCGTGATTTCAACTACATAGAATTTTCTTGTTTTAGAATTGAATGTCCTTTCTCCTCTGCTTAACCAGCTCAAGATGCAAATTGGACCATTTTTACTCTAAACAGTCTCTTTTGGACAATCTAATTAACTACAACTTAATTCTTTGAACAAATGTATCAGTTATCTATATTACTGTATTTGTAATTAAACCATGTATAAACATATATTGTGGTTTAATAGATTCTTATATCATTTCAACTGAAGTATACTATTTATGATAATATCTGTAATTTTCTACATGTCAGTTTTCTCTTTTTTTATTTTTAATGTTTATTTCTTTTTGAGAGAGTAAGTGGGAAAGGGAGAGAGAGAGAGGGAGACACAGAATCTGAAGCAGACTCCAGGCTCTGAGCTGTCGGCACAGAGGCCAATGTGGGGCTCGAGTCCACCAACCATGAGATCACGACATGAGCTGAAGTCAGACGCCTAACTGACTGAGCCACCCAGGCACCCCTACATGTTAGTTTTCTTAATTGGAATATAAGCTCCTCAGAAAAAAGAAAATGCATATTCATTGGAATTCCAGAGACCAATAAAATGCCTTCCTGACCCTCCCAAACCAAACTGCTAAATCAAAATTGAATTATGGACTTAAGTCTGTGGAAAAACTCCTCAACACAAAATGGCAAGTAATTCTGGCAATAATTATTTTTAATGCATTTATGATATGGAAAGTAAGATGCAGTAAACTTCAGAGGCTGAAACTGAAATAAAGAACAATATGAAGGAAGATGTACATTTGCCTGATCTGTATCAAAGACAAAGTCTGGTACACTTGAAAGGCAAGAAGTTGAATTAGGGATCCACTATGTTTGGAAAGACAGACACTATGGATTTAGAGTCAGATTAAAAAACAACAAAAGCAATAGCAATAAACATCTAGTGAAGGAAGAGAGACAAATGAGTGCTTGCCCTCACCTTATTGTTAATAGAAGGGAAAAATGCATAATCTCTACATTCAAAAACACAAAATAATTATTTTTTTTATTTTTTAAATTTTATTTATTGTTATTATTATTACTATTATTATTTATTTTAGAGAGAGAGTGAGCAGGGGACAGGGCCTGGAGGAGAGAGAGAATCTTAAACAGGCACCATGTTCAGTGCAGAGGCCAGCATGGGCCTCTCTCCCAAGACCGTGGGATCATCACCTGAGCCGAAATCAAGAGTCTATTGCTCAACTGACTGAGCCACCCAAGTGTCCCCTCGTACATGTATTTTCAGCTCTTTGTTTCCACTTGGCAAGAACTTAACCCTGATTATCTCGATAATAAAGGACAAGAAACTGGCAAAATCATGTTTTTATGTACCACACGAAGAAATTTGAAAATCTGAAAGCACTATAGTTATAATTTATAAGACATCAGTATTACATATATTATTTATGCTTCTCAAATTATTGAACAACTGTGAGTAGTATAAGAATGACATTGATTCTATAATGTGAATACCAGTGCTGTACTCTAACTACAAAGCTGAAAAGGTTTCATTGAATTTATGGCAATTATAAATGTGATATTGCAGAGGATTATTTTCAGACTGCTAATTTAATTATTAATCTGTACTACGGAGACAAGATAGATATGAAGTAATTTTGAAAAAAAAAAAAAAAGATTATCTCCTAACTCAGAAATTGGAACAAAAGAATGTAACTTCAGACTAAGTAATCGCATTTGCATATGTTTAATACTATTTATCTAAATAAAGAGGATGGAAACATGAGGACAAAGAAAGCTGGGGATTCAGTATAGTGATATTTAGCAATGTTTATCTAGCATTATCTGAGCATGAGGTTGCCCTGACAGAAGGGTGAGTGGACTCAGACCTCTTGGTAAATTAGCATTTGTGACATTAATGTATCTAGATATCAAAATGTAATGCCATTAGGAAAGAAAGTCAATCAACTAAATCACTTGCTCTTATTCCATGACCACTAAGAACTTTTATGATAATAATTTGGATTCCCATGTAAGTTTCTTAAAGGAACAAATCTGAATGACAAAATTATAGAAGATTTATAAGTTATATAACAGCTAGGACAGCAAATAACAATGTAGCCTTCTGGATTGTATGTTATTCTTTAAGAATTTTGTTGACTGGACTATGATCCCCAAACTGGTCATCTTTAAGGTGTTAATGTAAATGGCGATTCTGGAGCTTTATGGTTGTCAGAAAGTAGACCATTGGGGGAGGGGGTGGGAAACACCAAAAAAATCGCCTTCCGGAGTTCTGTTATCCATCAAAACTGTCTCAGAGTCACATGCTCAGGGCCGTGGCTTTATATGAACATCGCCTACTGTTGGAGATAAAATACTATACTCTGAACCATAGACATAGTTAATGATTATACCACAATCTCAGAAAAAAATGGGTGCTTATGCCCCTAAAATGTCACCTTTTATAGGAATAAGGAAATATTGTGGTTTGTGTGTGAATGTGTTAAATCATTGCAAAATTTATACAATGATGTAGGGAATAACTATTTTAAAAAGTTGGCTTACTTAGCTTGCTAATATAACAATGACCTGTGGCCCTATTTCACATAATTTGGTTCATCAGAAAGAAAAGTATGCAGGTATTACAATGGACCAAATGTTTATATGCACTCAAATTTTATATGTTGAAACCCATTTCTCAATGGATAGTATTAGGAGTTAGGAACTTTGGGAGGTAATTTGATAATGAGGATGCAGCCATCATCCATGGAATTAGTGCCCTTAGAAAAGGGATCCTAAACAGCTGTCTCACCTTGTTTCCATCATGTGAGGACACAGTGAGGAGATGGCCATCTATGAAGGAGGAAGTGACCCCACACTAGACACCAAGTCTTTCAGTGCCTTGATCTTGGTCTTCTAGCCTCCAGAACTGTTTGACATAAAAGTTCATTGTGCGAGTCACCTAGTCTATGGTAATTTTGTTATAGCAGCCCAAATTGACTAAGACAGGTATTATCTCCTAATTTTTCTACCAACTTAATATCACATTTAAGTCTGTGGAAAAGAAACGTGGAGCAAATGACTGTTTAGAAAACAGAAGCAACTCAGTAAGTCTAGCCTTCCCCGGCCTCATTATTTTCCAAATGAGACTACAGAAAATGATGAATTACCTCAAATGACCATTCCACATCTATTCAGAAAACAAATAGTAGAGCAATCACTTTAATCCTTGGGTTCTCAAGCAGACTTACATTATGTAGAACATCGCTTTTTTCCTCAGCGCACAAGACGTTCCATTAACCAAAATATCATCTGATAGGGAAAAAAATGAGTCACTCTGGAGGATATCAGCAGTGACACAAATCAAATGGGTATTCAAAATGTATGGTTCTCTTACTTGCAGGGTAAACCACAACAATACAAATGGGAGCTTCTTATCAATTGGCAGAAAGATAGAGAGAAACTTATGTCACTTCAAGAGCTTAATCTGTTCTGTTGGCAGGGGGAAAATCCACAAGTTTATTCCTTAGTACTGCAGGTTTAGCCTTAATTTAATTTTTGAACCATAAATCCATGTTGAAATTATTTGGAAATTAGTTATTATTATTGTTTTGCCTACAAAATAATTTTAAATTACCTTAGTTTTTGTTTTCATTTATTACCATTGTCATTTATTATCTTTTAGTAGTAACAAATTTATTTAGTAAATAAATAAATTTAATCTTCCAAACAATCGTTTAGAAAATAAAAGGAAAGGGGCGCCTGGGTGGCGCAGTCGGTTAAGCGTCCGACTTCAGCCAGGTCACGATCTCGCGGTCCGTGAGTTCGAGCCCCGCGTCGGGCTCTGGGCTGATGGCTCAGAGCCTGGAGCCTGTTTCCGATTCTGTGTCTCCCTCTCTCTCTGCCCTTCCCCCGTTCGTGCTCTGTCTCTCTCTGTCCCAAAAATAAATAAAAAACGTTGAAAAAAAATTAAAAAAAAATAAATAAATAAAAAGAAAATAAAAGGAAAAAGACATTATAATGCAAATACCTGCTGAAACCATGATGTAAAACAATCAGATAATTAATTCTTTTTGTGTGGTTATATATGAGACATAGAATAAGTACCTATTCTTTTTTTTTTAATTTTTTTTTTTTACTTTTATTTATTTTTCAGACAGAGAGAGACAGACCATGAACGGGGGAGGGGCAGAGAGAGAGGGAGACACAGAATCGGAAACAGGCTCCAGGCTCCGAGCCATCAGCCCAGAGCCCGACGCAGGGCTCGAACTCACGGACCGCGAGATTGTGACCTGAGCTGAAGTAGGACGCTCAACCGACTGAGCCACCCGGGCGCCCCTGGAATAAGTACCTATTCTAATACAAATAGTATGACCTTAAAAAATCATATGTAATTTGCAAGCCAAGGGTTAACAAAGGCCATTCCAGAGCTAGTTGGTCAGGTCTACCGAAAGTGTATATACTAGAGGTCAAAACCACATTCTCTTCAGGCCTCAGAGCCACCATCATAATCACACATCCTCATGTGCACGATTAAGTAATAATCACAAATACATAAAGAGCACTTCCTACATGCCAAGGACTGTTTAAGCATTTTACATATAGACATTAACATTTAGCCCTTGCAACAAGTCTATGAAGTGAGTACTATCATTTTCCACAAGGAGCCTCTTAAGCAACAGCACAGATTGTCTATAAAAATGAGCAAGCCTCCACGCTCTTCACCACTCCGTTATTTTATCTATGATGTTATGGACCCGATAAAAGGCATATGTGAAAAAATGTCCAGAAAGTATATTTTTCTAGATAATTATCATTTCAGTCTACCTCCTCAGGTGACAATTGTCTGAAATGTTTGGACAGTTCACATAAGCTTTGGACAAAATGTGAGCCACTAAACTGTTTCTGGATTAACAAACAGAAAGTGAGATGAAAACATAGTTCACACTGACATTTTAATACCATCATAGTGTTTATAATAATCTTAAAACCATTATTTTATAGATTATGTTAAAGCCATGTGACAGTGAAAAGGAGTCATGTTGTACAAAAGAGATTTTTTTTAAGTTGAAGTTTTTTTGTATTTCTTTTAACTTTATTTATTGTGTTTTTGTGTGTGTGTGTGTGTGTGTGTTTCCTTTTTTTTCAAGTTCATTTATTTTGAGAGAGACAGTTCCAGTGATGGAGGGACAGAGAGAGAGAGGGAGAAAGAGAGAATCCCATGTAGGCTCTACAGAGCCTGATGCAGGGCTCGAACTCCCAAATCACGAAATCATGACCTGAACCAAAGTCAAGCACTTAACTAACTGAGCCATCCAGGTACCCCATATATGAAGGATATTCTGAAGTAATTTGGATCAGTGTGTCTCAGAGCTATTCTATCACTAAATTGAACAAAGGGTAGGTCCTACCTCAGCTTCTGTTTGGAACAATAATAAATAGACTTTTAGGTCATATGTATCTTCCATGAAAGAGAAACAACACCTACGTGGATCCAGGACTAAAACCAACTTGTCTTTGATTCTGGAAGTTAAATTGTTATTATTTAAACATTTTTAGTCATGTTTCCTTATTCTTCTACCATAGGATAAGCCTATTGGAGAATGATCATGAACTGTTTTCATGGAATGTTTCATCTAGGGAAGGGGATTAGTTTTATCATAATCACATCCTTATCTAAACATAGTGGTTTATTCAAGATTTCTTCCCATTCTGAATTTTTTTTTTAAGGGAGGTGGTTTATTTATTTACCTTGAGAGAGAGAGAGAGAGAGAGAGAGAGCACAAGCACAAGTGGGGAAGGTCAGAGAGAGAGAGGGAGAAAATCCCAAGCAGACTCAGAGCTGTCAGCACAGAGCCCCACATAGGGCTTGAATTCACAAACTGTGAGATCATGACCTGAGCAGAACCAAGAGTCGGACACTTCAAGGACTGAGCTACCCAGGCGTGCCTATTCTGTTTTCACTTATGAAGTTATCTTAATATATATCAGATGTTATAGCATCTGGTTGTGTAAGAGGCAAAGTCAAGCTGTATATTTATATATATATACACTATATAAATTAAGAATGGATATTTTATTTGCAGTTAATTGCCTATGCAATATCCCATGGGTCCCTTATTTCTACAAACAGAAGCTTGATTTTGTTCAGTGTGCCAAAAATGACCTACTTTCTCAGTTTTCCTTGAGGTTAGCACTGGGCCCATAGGTGGAAGAGCCTGAGGTAGCTTCTATTTTCTGAAAGAAGTCAATAGCCATGGCTCACCACACCTGTTCTTGCCACTGATCCTGAAAATGATTCTGATGTCTGAAGCAACAAGAACCATCCCATGGTTTGAAGACAACAGACATGCAAGAAAAGTTGCAGGGAAGACAGAAATAAAAACAGAGCAAACAAAAGCATGGAAACTGGTCCCATAATCAAGAACCATCAACAACAGCAACATCTACAACATCGAGTTGCAGAACCGTTGCCAATAGTGATTTTCTACAGAATTCCTGTTACTGGAAAAAAAAAGGAAAAATCGTTCCTTTTAGGGTTCAATTCACCAAGTTTTGTGTTACTTGTAGCAGCATATTGATTACTAGTAACAAGATGAAAAGTTTCAGAGAAGCATGTAAACTTTGAAACAAAATAATTCCTTGATCTTGTTCCTGGAAAAAAAAAAAGAAAAAAAAGAAAGAAAGAAAAGGAAAGGAAAAGAGAAGAAAAAAGAAAAAAGAAAAGAAAAGAAAAGAAAAGGAAAGAAAAGAAAGAAAAGAAAAAAGAAACCAGTTGCACTTAGGGATGGAGGGATATCTTAGGGTGGATCAACTTTAAGTAATTTGTGTACTAACTATAACAAAGTTTTAGAAGGAAATTCAACAAAAAGTGACTAATTTTTAGCAAAACTAAAATAAAACCCAAGCAAGCCAAATTCTTGGAACTTATTGGAATCAAAATACATAAAGACTGACAATCTGAAGCAGAAAATTGAATCTACTGGCTTACTGGACAAGTGATTTTATGTCACTGAAAAAAGACGGAAAACACTTAACAATCAACAAAAGTATTAACAACTTGGGAAAGAATATGGATTCTTTAGGCTTTATTGAATACACCTGAAAGATTTTCAATGCTTGTCTAAAATAAAACCTGGAGGTGGAGGTATGTAAAAAAAAAAAAAAAAAAAAAAAAAAAATTAAGTCAGGGGCGCCTGGGTGGCTCAGTTGGTTAAGCGTCCAACTTCGGCTCAGGTCACGATCTCACAGTTCGTGAGTCAAGCCCCGCATCTGGCTCTGGGCTGACAGCTCAAAGCCTAGAGCCTGCTTAGGATTCTGTGTCTCCCTCTCTCTTTGCCCCTCCCCTGCCTCTCCCCCACTCAGGCTCTCTCTGTCTCTCTCTCAAAAGTAAACATTAAAAAATTTATTTTAATTAAGTCAGTGCTTTTAGCCTCAGCCATATCCCTATAATGCAATTATTTTTGAAACAATGTCAAATGAATGTTCAGAGTTTATTTTGTTTTCTTAGTTCGTGAGGATTTAGTAGAATTTCAAAAAAATCATAAGTCATTAACTGATATTATTGAAATGATTGACTATTTCTATGTATTAATATATTCTGACCCCTTTGTGCCACCACATAAGCCAAGTCGAATATTCTATATATTTTGGAATGCCTTTTGTTTTGCAATGAAAGGTTTGGAGAATCCATGTGCAGTTCTAGATTGTGAAACAAAGTAAACCAATAAATATGTACTGAATTTTTAAATCCAATGTATGCTTTTCCTTTTTCAGTGAATCAAAAGTGTGGTTTTAGTGTCTTCGATAGTACATATTTGGACCCTTACAAGAAATGTTTTATTTCTCACTTCAGTTTATTCCCACATATATCACTCCCGCAAGTGACCTGAAGTACAACCTCTTCCTACTCCTCCAAACTGAAAGACGCCTGTCACCATATATCAATGCCATAGTTGTTTTGGTGGGAGTTGTGCTCAGGCACTACATTCCCCCAGGAAAGAACCCAGGATTAAATTAAATCTACAACTTCCATTTCAATACTCAAGGCACATTTTTCAGAGGAAAAGAAAATAGCAGAGTATGTTTTCTTCCTAACAAGTGTTAAAAACAATTGGGTCAAGTTCATCCACTCCTTCTCCTGCTCTCCTCTAAGTGCCTTTGAATACTTTATTATTATCTAGAGAACAGACGGATTGAGGTGGCACTGACTGTCTCTATGAACATTTAGTTCCCGAATTCTTCTCTTCTGATTACATCGTGATTCCATTAATGCCTAGAGGTAAGATCATCACCCCTCAGATCAAAACCTTCCAATCATCTCATTTAGCATAAAAGTCCTTAGAGTGACCTCTAAGATCCTGCATAACCATGCCCCCTAGCACTTTCTAACCTCACCAGGATTTTGTTCCCACACTCTAGCTCCACATCTGCCTCACTGTGTCCTCACCCCTTCCTGAACAAAACACTCCTTTACTCCTGCCTCTGGGCATTTACATTAGCTTTTTCCTCGTCCTGGGACTCCCTTGATCATACATTTGTTTGGTTTTTTATTTCACCTCCTTCAGATGTTTAAACTTCTATTCTCTTAGCTGAAGCTTTCTGCAAATATCCTGTTTAAAAGTGTTGCCCACCCCAGTCCTCCCTATCACCCTTCTTTGCTTTATTTTTCTTGGAGCATTAATTTTCATGTTGTTTTAAATGTCTCTCTTCACCAGAATATTAGCTCCAGGGAAGGTAGGAATTTTTATGTCACTTATTTACAGTTTATTCCCAGAAACACTATCTGGCTTATAGTATGCATTCAATAAATTATACTGACAGATAAATGAACTAATTCCTTAGAAAATTTATAAAGTGAGAGGCATATTTAGTAGACACAAATACGCATAGCCTGTTCAATTTGCCTATCTTCAATTTTCAGAAGGTTCTTTTAGATATAGTATCAACATTTCTCAGCGAAGTAGAAATACCTTTGCCTGAAAATTATTACCCATTTCTTTTCCTTTTGTTCCCAACTTTATGTTCTATGCTTCAACAATCAAATTTCACTCCATTTAGTTTTCTTTTGTCAAGCACAGGGGTATTTGGAATAAAAATTCCACTTGGGGAAATGTTAGAATAAAGCAAAATTGAAGAGCAAAGAGAGGGGTCAATCTTTGAATAGATTTCTTACCTATAACTTGACAAATATTGCTAGATCCTAGCTTCTTATAACATGCTCTAGATAGCATCTATCTGCCTTTCCCCTGAAGAGTCAATGGGTATTACTTCCATCCATATCAAAATCTCTTATTTTATCATCAATATCTGAGTTTATTATTTACTGCATTTCTTAAAGAAAAGAAGAACATGGGAAAGAAGCTTAATGTTTTTATGTATTAGCAATAGAAGTCAAGGTTGAACAATTAAATCAAATAACTTAGGATGACTTAATAGCCCCCTATGCTCAGTGCTTTCTGTACACAGGGAGATGTAGAGACATTCAGACTACGAGAGAAGCCTGCATGTCACAGTCACGGATAGCTGCAGAAAAGCAAAGGTGACAGTTTTATTGTAGCTTTAATATTTGATTTAGTAATATTTTGCTTAATTGCTCTGATTACATATAAAACACAGTAGACAAAATTAATTTTCTGAACACGTTCTAATTCAGCTTTCTATTTGGCTTCCTTACACATTAATGGGGAAATGAGATTTGAAGTAAATGTATATGTTTCTCTGAGGAGTCTTCTGAGAAACAAAGCAACTGTATTATCCCAAACAGCTGACAGCCATTGGGGGAGTTTTTGGTGCATCTTAACTTGCTAATCCATTCATTCTATTTCTGTTCTTTTCCTTCCATTCCACTAAGGCCAATAATCAACATTCATTGCTTCCTGTGTAGTGTAAGATCAGAGGCAAAATGAAGTTGTTCCCTAAAGCTGTGCAGTACTGCTTATACTTGGTAATTTTTATCTACATGATGCTACATTGCAATGGATTCTGGCAGCCATAACTTTCTCCTCAGAATAAACTTCATGTTGCTCCCAAAAAATACTAATTGGAGGTATCTGCCTTTCACAAATGTAGTTAAAAGCTGCCGTTAATAGCTGAAAATTGATTGAAGTAGACAACATCTGCTTTTAGAACCAAAGGCTCCAACAAATAATATGGTGTTCTGGCAAGTGGGAATACACACATTTCAGATATGCTATGGCATGTCACATAGTCGAGAAAATTAGCTTTCAAAGTGGTATGTCAACATTAATTTTCATAGTTTTATAATATCTCTAATCATAACCAATGGGGTTAGACAAAAACACCTGCTGTCTTTTCTGTTATTTGTTTCACAAATTAAATTCAAAGTAGCATGACCGCCATATAACTGGATACCCACCCTGGTGTAAGCCCATCAAACGTTCTTGCAATGTCAGCAGTTGGTGTAAACACAACATTCTAAAGGGACTAAACACAATTTCAAATGAACATATTTCCATTACCTTTCTTAATAGATTTTCTGATTCAAAAATTAAGTGAGATAAATATGAGATCTTATTTATGGAGCAGTTACCTGAAGAGAATTAAAGGGATGACATGAAGCTATATTTAACTATCTACATATGAAATACTTTTGATACATTCATGTTTGCCTTTTGCTCAATGAATTTGAGAGCTTTGTGTTTCCTGAAAATTCTGTACACAAAGACAGATTTCTGGTTTCCTGTATGATTGTTAAAAAACAAACAAACAGGGGCGCCTGGGTGGCGCAGTCGGTTAAGCGTCCGACTTCAGCCAGGTCACGATCTCGCGGTCCGTGAGTTCGAGCCCCGCGTCGGGCTCTGGGCTGACGGCTCAGAGCCTGGAGCCTGTTTCAGATTCTGTGTCTCCCTCTCTCTCTGCCCCTCCCCCGTTCATGCTCTGTCTCTCTCTGTCCCAAAAATAAATAAACGTTGAAAAAAACAACAACAAAAAAAAAAAACACAAAAAAAAAACAAAAAACAACAGCAACAAAAAACAGTGCTTTGGGTATAGGGATGCCATAATCCTTACAGTCATTCTCCAACTTAAAAAAGATTATTACCTCTTTAAATCAAGTCAAAGTTGGCTAAAATGGAGCAATTGCCGCTACTTTGGGTATTTAAATTCCTATTCTATGCAAAATATAATGACCTTTTCAATATAATGCTTTTGCAAATTGTAGAACTAAAAGGTCTAAATGCCTTTGTAATCCAATTGCTCTATCCTAGTGCTGTTTCATTGTTATTCGGGGGTAAATTAAGAAGAAACTTCTTTTTAAAGGTTTTAAAATTGTAGTATCCACCTTTAAACTTTTTTGTTTAACACATTTCTACAAACATCTTGTGTTAGTATAAACTAAAATGTGCACATAACAATACATGCAATTTGATAGCTATTTAAGTTCCTACTCTGTAAATTGTTTGAAGTCCGGAAAGACATACTAACTAATCTTAAGGACACTACAATCAATTTTTTAATTAATTTTAAACAATTTTCTAGTTTGAAATTTTTTTTTAGTTTTTTTTTAATGTTTATTTTTGAGACAGAGACAGAGCATGAGCGGGGGAAAGGCAGAGAGAGAGGGAGACACAGAATCCAAAACAGGCCCCAGGCTCCAAGCTGTCAGCACAGAGCCCGATGTGGGGCTCAAACTCCTCAACTGTGAGATCATGACCTGAGCCAAAGTCGGAGGCTCAACTGACGGAGCCACCCAGGCTCCCCAAATTTGAAATTTTTAAATGCACACCAACAGTAAGAATTCCACTCAAGTTCTAAGTATTCATTCATTAGTCAGCCTCAACAACTACCAACATTTTATTTTACACATTTTATCTACCTCCTCCCATTTTATGAGGGTAGGTTGGGATAGTTTAGAAGGTTTTAAGGCAAATCTTTAATTTCACTCTTAAATACTCTGTGTGCAATTCAATATGCATCTCAAAAATTAAAATGTTAGAAGAATATTAACTTACATAATCACAATTGCAGTTATCACATAACAAAAATTAACCATAATTTATTGACAGTGAGTAATGATGAAGGAGCCTAAGGCAAGCTGACAGGCCGCAACCACTCCCCACCCCCAGGTGGGATGTGTGTGATACTCCTTGGGCACTCTTGGCTGCCAAAGAACAAAGGAAAGGGGAAAAATAAATGGTTAACTGATAGAGATCATAGTCCTGCAGGACCTGAGTCTCCATCTATTTATAAATATTTTAGTAAATTACAAGAAAAAGGCAATCTTATCTATAGCCTAATCTCCAGAAACCTATAGACTCCATTTCCTGGAACCCCAACATTACCTCTCCATAGTGATGTGGGAAACAAAGCCAAAAGGAAATGGAAGATAGAACTCAATTTCCTTATAACCTGAAGCCCATTGACAAATACTTGAGGCTGGCAGAGTAAAACAAGTTACTGTACTCACAGAACTCCTCCAGGCTTAACTCTAATGCTTTGCTAGAGGGGAAAACAACCTTAGCTTGACAATAGCTAGGCCTCCACTATCCTGGGAGTCTTCTTTAGCATATCAAAATCCCACTGGAAACTTCCTTTGGACTTTACCTCCCCCAACTCCTTAGTATATAACCAGTCTCTCCTCATGGTCCCAGGGCAGCTCTTCTAGCCCACCAGTCCTGTCCCCATGCTTTAATAAAATCACATTTTTGCACCGAGGATGTCTTCAAGAATTTTTCTTGGTCATTGACTCTGGACCCCGGAAGCCCCGCCAACACCCCCAAAACCTTATCAACTAATACCCAGGCTGTATTCAAATTCCTCTGAAAGTCTATATATATAGTTAAAAGAATATATATATATATATATATATATATATATGTTATTAAAAATCAGGATTCAAAGAGATTCTATTCATTTTATTAGACAGTTACTTCCCTTAAATCTTTTCAGTCTTTCTTGGTTTCTCCCCATGCCATTGACTTTTTGAAGACATGAGATCAGTTTTGTAAAATATCCTATTTTGAATTTGAATAATAGATTTCTCAGTGTCATCTGATGGTGCCATGAAACTTGTTCTCCTATCCTTTATTAATTACCTGTATGATTAACTGGCATCAAATGTATGATTAAAGTCAAGTACATTGTGTTTTGGGGCACAGGATATAAATCTCATAAGTGATTCTGAATATTCACTATTTTTATCTTTACATTAATATTCTTCCTTCAAATCAGAAACGCACACACACAAACTCACAGAAATACAACTCAGATTTCAAACCAAGCTGTGTTAGGATCTAAAAAATTTTCATTAAGAAACAGCATAATTAAACCAAACCAGGGCATTCTGTCTAACCCTAGATTTCTATTTCTTCCTGTGCAAATAAGAAATAAAATGTTATATGATAAAGTATACAACTGGAATTATGTTAAGAAATGAGTTTGTAATAGACACAGCTTTTGACAACGGGCCTTCACAAGGGATCTACGAGAGAAGAGAAAGATATATAACTTTATTAAGTAGCTATTTTAGTCACTTTACCTACATATTCATATAATTCTCACTACTCTGAGGTAAATGGTATTAACACTATTTTTTTTATAGAGCAGATTACTGAGACAGTTTGAGTAACTTTCCTAAGGTCATATAGATAACGAGTAAGGGGTGGGGGGATTAGGGATTTGAGCAAAGATCTTCCTACTAACTAGCGCAAACTTAGAAGTACATAGATGAGTATGAGCACAGATCATCCTCCACTTACGATGGAGTTCTGTCCTGATAAACCTCTCATAAACTGAAAATATCATAAGCCAGAAAAGCATTGAACAGTACTGAACATCATAGCTTAGCCTACCCTAACTTAAGCATGCTCAGAACACTTACATTAGCCTACACTTGGGCAAAATATCTAGAATAAAATCTGTATTATAATAAAATATTGAGGGGTGCCTGGGTGGTTCAAGTCATGATCTCATAGCTTGTGAATTCGAACCCCACATCAGGCTCTGTGCTGACAGTTCAGAGCCTGGAACCTGCTTTGGATTCTGTGTCTCCCTCTCTCTCTGCCCCTCCCATGCTCATGTTCTGTCTCTCAAAAATAAATCAACATTAAAAAATTATAATAAAATGTTGAATATCTCCAGTAATTTTTTGAATCCTATACTGAAAGTGAAAAACAGAATGGTTGTATGGATACAGATTGTTTGTTCAGTGTATGGGTTGTTGAAGATCATGACCATGTGGCTGACTGGGAGCTGCCCATCATCATGAAAGTATCATACTGTATATGGCTAGTCTGGGAAAATAGAAAAAATCCACATTTTGAAGTACAATTTCTACTGAATGATTATTCCTTTCCTACCATTATGCATCATCAAGTCAAAAAATCATAAGTTGACGTGGGGGAAAAGCTTAGGAATCCCACAGGCTTACACCAATGGGTTGTTAACAAGGCATAAAGAAATACAAAGTCATAAAATGTTCACACCCGAGTTTGGGGAAATCAGATTGGCACCCCAAGAATAGGGAGGCACAAAGGTGCCAGAAATAGGGAGGTGCAAAATCACCCCCAAATAAGGAGGGGTGCAGAGCCCCCCAAAATAGAGAGAGGCAAAGGCCTGAAATAGAAACAGTGCAAAGGTGCCCAATACATAGGAATAACAAGATTAGATATTAAGGGTGAAAGCACCCCCAATTTAGTACTATAGCAGAAAGTTGCTTTCATAGGAGAATAGGGCCAGTTTAGGTAAATTAGTGAATTGGACTATGGACCCCTGCGCTGCAGGCAAAGCAGCCCAGAGCTGAGATGGTTAACAAAAGAAAAGGTGCCTGGCCAACCCTGAGGTTATTTCCCCTACCTGTCTCATCCCCTAGGTTAACTAAGGTACACAGAGATGCTGCCTCATGTCCGCTGTAAACAGCCTTCCTCCCAACTGCCCAGCGCCCACATTTTGTTTTGTATTAAGCCAAACCCTAACCCCAAGTATCCTTATGACCCCCTTCCCTCACATCCACAAGTTAATGTTCACAGATTCATTGTCCCTTTGTGCACATCCATCGCCATGTCTGTAAGCCTTCTGATCCTAATAAAAACGGGGCAAGGACTCTTATTCAGGGCTCTTATCTTTTTCCCAGACATTAGCCATCTTTTGTTTTAATCCTGCATCCTCTCTTTTGCTGGCCAAAAGAGAACTTTAGACTTAGAGTCTACAACAAGTTGAACCATTATAAATCAGGAACCCTGCTGCAAATAAATTGCTTTGTTGTTTGTAATTCTTTCATTAGAAAACATATTTCCTTGGATAAGAAAGAAAGAAAGAAAGAAAGAAAGAAAGAAAGAAAGAAAGAAAAGAGCTAGTAATTCAAATGAAAATTATGAGAATATAGTACCAAGACTGATTATAATAGAAAGTATTTGGTTTTGTTCCCAGCTTAACTGCAAACTGCTGTTAAGTTTTCTCTAAATTTTAGCCTTAGAATAATTACTTTGGGTATAAACAAAGGTATTGATTTATTAACTGGTATTTATATTTTAATTTTGAAATAGGTAAGTATTTTTATAAGGGTTTAATTTTACCATAGTGGATAGTATGCACTGCCTACTGTGTTCAGGTACTTTCCTAAGCACCTTACCTTTATTAACTCACTTAGACTCAACAGGAACCCAAGATAGGGACTGATAGCTTCTCCATTTTGCAGATTTGGAAAGTGAATTACAGTGAGGAGTGAAGTAATTTTGAATATGAACACGGAAATGGCTGAGCTGGGACTTAAACAGGCAATATGATACTCTTATGCACTACTTAATACTGCATTTCCATAAAACTGGCTTCTTTTAAAAGGCTTGTTTTAAAAGGCACAATGAAAGGTAATGACATTTCCTTCAGATAATTAAAACCTCAATCAATTCTAAGAGACTCATTGATACATGAAAGAGGTAAGAATGTATGCCAGTACCGAGGAAGAGGCAATGGAGAGGAACACTTTTTAACAGAGAAATAGAGAAAACCTAAATTATTCAGTTATTTGTTGATTCATGAATCACTTACTGAGCTGAGATTATTTATTTCTGGCAGATTCATCAATTCAAAGCATCTTCCAACAGGTTATCTCAGGTCCTTTTTGGCTTGCTTATTTGTGACAAAAGCCATTGTTTCTACATTAATTGTAAGAGCTAAAATCTGAATTTTAAAAACCTGTTGAAATTGTATTTGAAATAAGAAGAGAAAAACAAGATAATTGTTGTTTATACTTTTCTGATTTTCTGGTGTGTAGCTAAACAAAAACAAAAATTCAATTAGAGTCATTTCCACGGTGTTCATAGGGAAAACTCTGTTATAAGATGGCTGACAGGACTGATAGGGGAATTCCAGTCCCTGCCCAAAGGCTTCCCTTCCAGGTTCTTCTTCCTACCCTGCTTGCTGCTCTTGCCAAATTACTACTAATGAGGAATGAGGAAGTAACAGCCTATAAATTGTCCCCTCAGTTTATGCTCAGGACTCAGATCTCTGGAGAATGATCTCCTCTGAGCCGACCGGTGTAAAATAAATCCCCTGCCTTCCAAGATCTCTGAGTGCTGCTTGGTTCTTCTGCCGGGTGATCCAGACCAGGTTCTGTAACAGTACCATTATCAGAATTAATATAAAAGTTTATATCTTTTACATGTCAGTACTTCCTGATAGTCTCTAAATTTTTAAGATACTACATTAGACTAAACTTATTTAAAAAAATTTCCTTCTATTTTTTTAGACATTTATTATCCACAAAGTTCACTTATACTGAATGCAGATTTCAGGTAATTTTATCATGGGGTTTAAAATTATGTGAGGGACAGGGAAAACAGCAATGACAATATTGAATTGTAGTTTATTCTGATTTTTAAAACCTTACATATATCTCCTTATGCTATAAAATCTTCTAGATAGGGCTGCCTGTGTGCCTTGGTCGGTTAGGTGTCCGACTCTTGATTTTGGCTCAGGTCATGAACTCGCGGTGCATGGGTTTGAGACCCACGTTCGGCCCTGTGCCATCAGCGAAGGAGCCTGCCTGGGAGTCTGTCTCCCTCGTTCTGTGTCCCTCCTCTGCTTGCTCTCTATGTCTCTCAAAATAAATACAAATAAAGGCCCCACGACCTGGTATGAGTAGCACTCAAGATGGAGTACTTTTATGCTGCCCGAAGACCTTGCAGCTGGGGGCGCCGCAGGTCTCACTCCTCAGTGCTGCTGTGGTGAAGACGGGTGCCAACACACGCCACCTACTAATTCTCAGCAGCTCTCTGTTTGCCTATCACTTTGCAATAAACTAACGAGTCAATTTATGACTCCATCAAATCTAGAAAGTAAATATCTCACTGCTGCATTTCCTTGACTCTTCCTTCCAATTGGTAGTTCAGTTGTTTTTATTTTATTTTAGTTTTTTACTTATTTTATCTTTGCAGGGAAAGAAGGTTGGTTAACGGCTTTCTCTGACCATTATGAAGGGTACAGTTGAAAAAGCCTGAAGGCTAGTGATAAGAAGTGAATGATTCTGAATTCTAACAATAGAGAATTCTGAAAAACTCAGTTCTCCCTCATCCTTCTTCAGCATTAAAATAATGCTGCAACCTTATTTCATTGTACCTTATTTCTCTACTGCAACCTTATTTCATTGTACTCAATGCACGATGAAGTATTTAATAATAAAATCTTATCATTCCATGAAAAGAGACTAGAAAAGAATGTGTTGTATGGAATATGTGGATTAGAAAATGCAACATATCACAAAGAAAACATTTAAAAGCTTCTTCCCCTAGGACATATAAATATTGTCATTATAATTAATGTTTCTCATAATGGCAAGATTTAAATACAATTTTACAAAACTGACTTTTATTAAGTATAGAATTTACCTAAAACTGGTTGTATACGAAAGATAGTGCCTTTTGGTTTTTCTTTTATTTTTGAGAGAGAGAGAGAGAGAGAGAGAGAGATGCACTTATATGTGCACATGTGTGAGCTGGGGTGGGGATGGGGGAGAGGGAGGGAAAGATAGAATCATATCAGTTTCCATGCCCAGCACCGAGTCCAAGGTGGGGCTTGATCTCACAACCATGAAATCATGACCTCAGCTGAAATCAAGAGTCCGATGGTTAACAGATCGAGCCACCCAGGTGCACCAAAATATAGTGCCTTTTAAAAATCATATTTGAATTAAGTACATACAGTAGCCACAGATAATGCATCTCTAGGTCTGTAGACCAAAACTTAAGCTATAATACAGAATTAAAATTAAACTAAGGAAAATGCAGACAAGAGACCATTTTTAGTATAGTACATGTTGTCAACTAAGGTGAAAATGCCATGAAATCAAATTAAATATGGAATGAAAAATAGATCAGGCAAATTTGCAAAACTGAAAAAAAAAAACCTTGAAAGTTAACCTTCTGCTGAACCAGACACACAGTGTGCTGGGCTCGAACTGTAGTTTGCTTTGTTCATGGCAGACTGTTACTAGTATAATCTCCAAGATCATACAAAATGTGTTTCATTATTTGAGGATATGAAGATAATGCAAATGGTATATTAATATTAGAGATAAAACAAAAATGTTTAAAGTCAAAGTTGGATAAATCTCAAATGCTGCTTAAAAGCAATTTGCATAGAGAAACTATTGAAATCTTTTCATATACAATTCTTAATAAAAATAATATTTCTATAAATAAATGCTAAAACTGGTATTACTTTGTTCCCCTATTTTGAAATACGTTAACTTGTACACAAAATCTGAATTAGTCTACTTACCGAAAACTTGCATAAACATAAATATGGAAGTTTAGTAAGTACTTATTAAGTTCTAATTATGTGTCTAGCATCAATTTTAGATAATAGTATGTGAGCAAAATGGGAATTAAAAAATAGTTTTTTGTGAATTCCAAGTGCCTATTACACTAGAAATACATACAAATATATAATAAATATATAACTTAAATAAAAAGCAAAGCATAGGTTATGTTAATAAGTGTAGGAGAAGTTATAAAAATACAAGTTGTGTGAGTGAAAATAACCAAAAAGAGATGGTCCCTTAGCTGACACGTAGAGAATGAATAAAATATGGATAAGCAAAGGGAACACCAGGGTAATATTATTGAAGAGAAGCATATATTACATGAAGTAGTAACTAGTAGAGAGACAACACCCATGTTTTTTCCAACTGACAGTGCGTCCTTTTACCTTAAGTCCCATTAATCAAGTTAAATCAGCATGTCTAGTATTGAATCCTCCTATAATATTTTTTTGCAGTTGGATCCATTGTTCATCAAATTATATGGTCTTGAATTCATTCATTTGTTCACTCATATTGATACACTTATATGCTCATGAGCTAGACATCGATATAGATGTTATAGCGGATTATGTCATTCCCCCCTCAAAAATCATGTCCCCCTGGACTCCAAAATGTGACTTTATTTGGAAAGAGGGTCTTTACAGTTAGTTAAGCTTACAAGGGTCTCTGCTGGATTTGGGTAGGCTCTAAATCCAAATGCAGTTGACCCTTGAACAAGTGTTAGACCCTCAGTCAAAAATCCGCATACAAGTCTGATTCCTCAGAAACATAACTACTAATAGACAACTGTTGACTGGAAATCTTACCCATTATGTAAACAATCTCTTAATACTTATTTTGTATATGTATTATATACTGTATTTTTATAACAAAGTAAGCCAGAAAAAAGAAAATATTATGAAATCATAAAGAAAAATAAATAAATTTACAGTACTGTACTGTGTCTATTGAAAAACATCCATGTATAAGTGGACTCCCACAGTTTGAATCCATTTTTTTCAAGGGTCAAGTGTATGAGTATCCTTATATAAGAGATGACAGAGAGACACAGGCACACAGAGGAAAGAAGACCATGTACAAATGGAGATAGCGATTGGAGTGATGTAATTCCATGCCAAAAGTTGCCAGTAATAATTGGCAACCATCAGAAGATAGCAAGCCGCAAGGAAGTATTCTTCTCCAGAGCCTGGGGGATCATGGCTTGTGAACACTTTGATTTCAGATTTCTGACCTAGGGAGTGTTGAGAGAATAAATGTCCTATTTTTTTTTCAGTCACCCAGATTGTGGCAGTATGTTAGAGCAGCCCTAGGAAGCAAATAGACGTATAGGTATAGATCATAGATGAAAGATAGGTAGATAGATGATGATAGATAGATAGATAATAGATAGATAGATAAATAGATAGATAACTATTGGGTCTGGTGCCAGTCCCTGAGATTTATAAAACAAGTCTGTGGTCATGCTCTTCCAAACTAAAAGTCTAGGAAATCACACAATCAGTTTGGAATTCTGTTTGAACATAGTCACCATGGGCCCTGAGCTTCCAGCACATCCTTTTTGAGCATGCCAGACTGCGAGGGTTGTCTGTATCCTGACAATAAGCATTTCTGTAGCTAGTCACACAAGTAGATGACTACTACAGCCTGATGGGGACTACTTTGTAGCTATCCCAGGGGAAGGGGGACAAGCTTGTTTACTGATTATTATCATGCTTGGTTTTTCCTCAAAAGGTGTTAGACCTTTGGTGCTACATTTCTCAGCTGTGATGAAATCTTACCACTTGTAAAGCATCCATCTGGACCCATCATATCCTGTGTGAGTTTCAGGCAAGGGGAGCTGATGCAATTGAGCTGATGTTTACTCTGCTTTACTTTGCCCTGAGTAGTAATAAAACCCTTTGTGTCTGATTCAGGAGTCTTGAGTTCTTTGCCAGTGAGAGGTAAGAGGCTAAGATAGTAGCTTGCAAGTAGTATAAAACTTCAGAATCCTACACATTTCTTGAAACTTCCTCCATGTTCATTAATTTACGGAATATTATGGTTTTATCATTTTCACTGTCTCTTAGCCCTATTCATCATGCCACCAAATTTAGCAACTGGATTACTAGAAACACTTTTTAAAAATGTTTTCTAAATGAGCATCCATATCACTTAGCAGGAGGGGGGAAAACCCACAAATGCATTGAGTCCCCATTGCAAAGCTCTCAATGCAACATTCTAGGCCCTTACAATCTGACCTCATATGGTGCCTGGAATTTGTATTTACTATATATCTCTAAGCACTCTCTCTAAATATGTTCACTTCCACATCTTTGTTTAAATTATTTCCCTTATTTAGATAGCCGCATCAACTTTCCTTAAGTCTTGCTCTTTTTTTTTAATTTTTTTTTTCAACGTTTTTTATTTATTTTTGGGACAGAGAGAGACAGAGCATGAACGGGGGAGGGGCAGAGAGAGAGGGAGACACAGAATCGGAAACAGGCTCCAGGCTCTGAGCCATCAGCCCAGAGCCTGACGCGGGGCTCGAACTCACGGACCGTGAGATCGTGACCTGGCTGAAGTCGGACGCTTAACCGACTGCGCCACCCAGGCGCCCCAAGTCTTGCTCTTATATTAATGGACAAACATGGTAGGATCCCCAAACTGTCTTCAGCTCCCCTACCCTTTGTTGATTCTGAAGTCATTTAAAGCATCTTTGTGCTTATATAAAATGTACATCCTTATGAAGCCCCTAAGTAGTGCTAAACTTTTGAGGACTGATGACATTTAGGTTTTAATTCTCTTTTTAAAAATTTTTTAATGTTTATTTATTTTTGAGAGAGAGAGAGCACGGGTGGGAGAGGGGCAGAGAGAGAGGGAGACACAGAATTAGAAGCAGGCTCCAGGCTGTCAGCTGCCAGCACAGAGCCCGACATAGGGCTTAAACTCACAAACCACGAGATCATGACCTAAGCCAAAGTCAGATGCTTAACGGACTGAGCCACCAGGCTCAGGTTCCTAGGTTTTAATTCTTGAAGGCCAGCAAAATGTGCAACATATAGAAGCTGCTCAGTAAATATTTACTTACAGTGAAAATAACAACATCATGCATAAAAATGATGCATGGATGATATTTAAAGAAATCACTCCAATTTAAACAGTGTGAACACTATTTTAGAAAGCTCATTTGTTTTTGCTATGTATTTGAGAAATAGTCTGAACCACAAAGCATTACATATAACTGTTGGTATAAAAATTAATTTGACACCATTGCATAGCTTATCAAAGGAGGCAGAGATGTGCAAAATTGATGTAAGAAGAACAAAGAAAAGAGAGAGTTGTTGTCCTATGCAACTAGTGTACAATATCATTAATTCAACACTGTGCCTTTCAGGAAAGCCCAAATTAGTGTTTATATTTAACTGAAATCTTTATGTATATACATATCAGCCTTTTGAACATCATGAGAAAATATATTCCATTGAGTGTCATGAGAGTGACTAAGAAAATTAATTAGATCAGCATTCACAATGTACCATGAGTCAGAATCATGGAAATTAGAGCAGGATAGGACCTTGGAGATCACCTTGTCCAACACCTTCATTTGGCAGATGAGGAAATTGAAACTAGATTGGTAAGGATAATTTCCCAAGGTCGCACAGATAATTAGTAGCAGAACAAGGCCTTGAACATAAGTGTTCAAACTCCTAACTGGGGTCCTTTCAACTGAATAAAGGTCATGCTGTTTCAAAGCACTAAAAAATAAAATAGAATAAAGGGCTCCATCATCAAGCACATTCTCAAAAAATAAAAGTGAACAGGTAAAAAATATTCATATATAATATGTTATAGAAAGACACGTAGATATGTACATATATCTTTGCTCTTTTTAAAAAATTCTTTAAAATGCATGTTTGTTCTTCTTAAAGAATAGGTTTCACTTTTTATTTTAACAATTATTAAACATGATGGTTTTGTTGATAATGATGAAGGCATAAGCAGTGAGAATGAGGTTGCTATTCGGAATATGTAATTGATTTTCTGCACAGTTCATTTGATTATATCTTAAGGAACCTGCTCCATTTCCAGAAATGAATCTAACACTTGAAAATTACAATCATGATGGTATAGCATGGAAGAGACCACAACTTGTTTCTTAATATCCATTCCTCCTTTCTTTGTGCAGTAATAAAATTTTTAGCTGAGGACATGGTCACTCAGCCAAAAACTACATTTCCTAAACTTTCTTGCAGCTGAAGTGACCTAAGAATAAGTTCTCGTCTCTGGGTTGTAACAGAGATGATGTATATAACTTTGGGGTTAGTCATTCAAAGGAAAGTAGAGTGTTCGTTTTTCCATGTCTTTTTCACTTCTGCTCAAATAGAGTCACCACAGAGATAGCTGAAAGCCATCATGAACCCTGAGGGTGTGGGAGATGGAAGAGCGACAGCTGGAAGAAGGTGGCTCTCGGACGTTGTGAAGCCACGAAACCAGTCCTCAAAGTCCTACGTGGTTACTTACAAAAGAGGGAAAGACACTGGTAGACTCTGTAAACTACCGTTTGAGCCTTTCCTTTCATAGCAGCCTATCAGATATCCTGCTTGATACCAATGGAATTTATTTGACTGGGAGGCTTCATTGACCATGTGATGTATGGAATATTTGAGAAAATTGGACTAAACAGTGGGCCTTGAAATGATTCATTGCAGAGACACATTGATATTTTTTTTCAAAAACTCTCATTTTATTAAGTTGGATTTCTGCATTTTCCACATCTTAACCATGGGTTGACAGCACTAGCTACTATTTTACGGAGTCAGTTGCACATTCCTAGCTCTACCACAGTCCACTTTGACTGCCTCTGCCCTGTGCTTTTCTGGATATCCCGGAGGTATATCCTGTTAATGTACCTGTGCCATAAAACTTATCAACTGGTATTATAATTGTTTATTTACTTATCTGTACTTTCCATTGAAGTCAGGATACCTCAGTGTTAGATCTTTTCATCCTCAGCTTCCAGACAATGCTCCATGTCTTGCATTTGCTACATCCTTTTCTCAGAACTATATGGCCAAGCTCTCACTCCATCCTTCTTGTCTTTGTGCAAATCTTACTTTTCAGACACTCTATGGAAAATGGCACTTTCTTCCCTAGTCAACCCTTACTACATCCACCTGTTTACTCCCTTCATAGATTTCAATCTTATTATTGTCTTATGTATTTGTTTGTTGATTGTTTATTTTCTGCCTTCCCCTTGCCATCTTCAAGAATGCGCATTGTGGGGCGCCTGGGTGGTGCAGTTGGTTAAGCGTCCAACTTCAGCCAGGTCACGATCTCGCGGTCCGGGAGTTCGAGCCCCGCGTCAGGCTCTGGGCTGATGGCTCAGAGCCTGGAGCCTGTTTCCGATTCTGTGTCTCCCTCTCTCTCTGCCCCTCCCCCGTTCATGCTCTGTCTCTCTCTGTCCCAAAAATAAATAAACGTTGAAAAAAAAAATTAAAAAAAAAAAAAAAAAAAAAAAAATGCGCATTGCATACAAGAAGAGGTGCTGAGATTCAGCAATCTCAAACATGTACACGTTTTCTACTTTAATTGGATTTACAGGACACTGAAGAAAACATTTAACAAAGAATTACTAAGGTAATCATTAAGAGGGTAGTGTGGCTCTTATAGAAAGTGTTAAATTTAATCAGAATCAGACTTCATTTGTTTCTTTTTTTAATGTTTCTTTTATTTATTTTTCAGAGAGAGAGAGAGAGAGTATGGGAAGGGCACAGAGAGGAGGGGACAGAGGATCCAAAGCAGGTTCTGCACTGACAACAGAGAGCCCCATGCAGGCCTTGAACTCAACAAGAGAACTGTGAGATCATGACCTGAGCCCAAGTTAGACGCTCAGCAGACTGAGCAACCCAGGTGCCCCAGAATTCACTTGTTTCTTAAAACTATGAATCATAAGCTCACTGAATCTCAGCACTGTACACAATATGGTGTAAAGCTACAAGTATTCATAAATCAGTAACTTAGAGTGTTATGAGTCTCTTCTAATAAATTGTAATATAAATAGATACATTTTATATCTTTTTACATGAATTTATTTTTGTTCATCAATTGAAGGACTTACAATATATTTGAATAACTATTCCAAATTTTGTCCTTGAAACTGGAATAACATTAATTTTTTCTATGTTTACATGAATAAAGATTACCTAATGAAAATAAAGATTACCTAATAAATTCATTTGAAATGTTCAAGTATTTGAAAATATTTTTAGTTACTCATTCATATAAAATATAAAAGGTTGGGCTATGTAAAACATTTTATAAAATAAAAGACCAGTCTTTTTCTAAGTTATAGAATCAAATGTCAGTACTGTCAACATGCATTGGACTTTCATACTGTCTTCTTTGTTTTTTACAACTCTGAGCACACAAATTCTCTAAAACTTATACAATTTTGTTTTTGTTCCCCACACAGTCATCTGACTGAACAACTAAATACTTTAGCATAGCCAGTTTGACACATAACACGGACCATCACAGCGGCCGAGTGAATTTATTTACCAATCGGATGAGAATAAAAGTGATGTATGTCACTCCTGAAAGGAAGACCTAAAAATGAATGCGCAGTTAAGTATTGCATTTCCTGCCTCAGCAATCGTGAAAGTATGCGCCCAGGTGGGCTGCCAATCAACCTGGGTATCTGAGTAATCACAACAAACAGAGAGCCTGCTAGCTCTTTCTGTACAGGTAGAGTAAGAAACAATCTTTTGTCATGTTACATCACTGACCTTTAGAGTTTGTAAGCTATAGAAGTATAACCTACTCACCATGTCAACATGAAGTCTCCAAGGTCAATAAGGTAGAAGAAAAGCTGGAGGGTCATTCACTGACTTTTAAATGCTTTGGTTCAGAGGTGACACACACCATTGCTCCTCTCAATCCATTAGCTATAACTAGTCTTGTGGCCTCATCTAACTATAATGGAGCTTGAAAAAGCAGATGGGAGGGAGAGTCACATGGATACTCAGTAGTCAGTAAATGTTTCTATTTCAAACCTCATACAGTCATGTAATTTTTATAATGTACTTCTTCGAACTTTGTTTCTCCCTTTACATAAACGGAGAAATAAATAACCACTTTATACCATTGTGGTAAGGAGGACATATGTAAGAGATAATCATATGGTAAGTCCCCAGCAAGTATTAACTGCTTTTATTTAAAGACTTTAGACTCTAGGTGCACTTGAGTGGCTCAGTCGGTTAAGCATCCGACTCTAGGTTTCGGCACAGGTCACGATCTCATGAGCATAGTGGGTATGGACTCTGCTCTGGCAAGGCAGAGATTGCTTGGGATTATCTCTGCCTCTCTCTCTCTGACCCTTCACTGCTTGTGTTCTCTCTCTCTCTCTGAAAATCAATAAACTTAAAAAAATACTTTAGACTATAAAATGGCTTTTAGCCATATTATTTTATAATTCGATACTTTAATTTCTTTCTACAGATATGTAGTAAGTAACTATTATGTGTTATGTAGCTGACAATTCAATTTTATCAGCCACAGACTATTTTTTGAAGCTTCTAATTAAAAAATTAGGGGAGCCTGGGTGGCTCAATCGGTTAAGCACCTGACCCTGCCTCAGGTCATTCTCTCGCAGTTCTGAGTTCAAGCCCCACATCAGGCTCTGTGCTGACACCTCAGAGCCTGGAGCCTGCTACAGATTCTGTGTCTTCCTCTCTCTCTGCCCCTCGCCCGCTCATACTCTGTCTCTTTCTCTCTCAAAAATAAATAAACATTAAAAATTTTTTAATAAAAAAATAAAAATAAATAAATATCAATGGGCAAGAATTGGTTAATAGATAAAGATAATCCTGTCTACTGATTTCATGAAACTTAAATATCAACTTGGCTCACAACTAAATATCTTACAAGAGAAATCTGCCTGATATGTGCCCAAACGGTCACACTGAACACACATCGTCTGTTAATAAAATAGTTTTCCAGGATTAACTCTCACTTGATATTTTCCATGGCTTACCAGTTTAGCAAATAAACACTGAAATGCCTTTACCTATGTCTGAAGAAGCAGATAATCAGGAGGAAGACTAACCCACACAAACCACATTGTCCGACATGTGTGAGGGAGGAGGATATTGGATAAAACATGAATATGTGGCTTGCATCTGGCAAATCCTTGCCGAATCTGCTTATTTATCAAGGCTTGACTTACACTAGATCAATAAAGGCTTTTATGTCAATTCCAAATCTGCAACAGAAAGTACAAAATGCAAAAATAATTGAAAACTTTAAATTGTGTCTGATTATCATTTCATTAGAATAAACACTTGGAAGTTCTGACCCGATTGGATAAGTAAGTCTATCATGTTTATATATGGAATTCAGAATAGAATTTTTGTTAAGCCTTCTTCATTTATACATAGCTCAATTTCCTTCGAAACACTGAAAACATCAGATTCAATTTGATATGATGACCTTATTCACGCAAAACTACTCTATTATTTTCCTTTAAATGAGGATCAAGATAAGGGATAGGAGTGTTAGAAGGTTAATAACGAACATACCCTAACCCTTCATTCTCTTCATTCTTACTGACAGTTTCCTCTATATAAACCAATTCTAAAGTTTATCCAGCTCAGCCAATAATTAAAAGCAAGTATCTTTAGAAGTGAAGTGATAGTAATTTCATTGTCTAGTAGATGAAGAGTGAGCAGACAGACATATATTCAGTCATCTACATGCAAATAAGCATTGAATTATAATTTTAGTTTGTAGTGTTACATTATTTACCAGTTCTGGGGATACTTGTAATTCATGCACTAGATAATTACAGCATTATGTTCTTCAAATACCAGTAAAAAGAACAGGTGCAGTTTCTGAACACTAAGGACAATAAGCCAATCTGTGTTCTGAGCAGCATGCCTAATGTGAACAATGAGAATGCTATTGACATCATACTTTTAAACTGTAGATGACGTTAGCAAACAAAGGTTGTTTTTAGCTGCCTAGTTAGTCGTTAATTGTCTAGCATTTTCTGCCAAAAGTCACAGAAGATGTATAGAGAAATGGTTACATCAATTCCATATACTGTAATGAATAACACAGAGAAGGCGATAGTTCTAAAATCAAGATAGAAGAAGAGGTAAATAATGATGGTAAGCATGTGAATAGGAAGCCAGTCCTAATTTTAAAACAATGTGGTGCACAAAATTCTGTTCTTTAGAGTAAAATCCCTTAGGATTTATGCATCTATTTAGGAGGCATGGTTTTATCTTCTGAATTTCTGAATACAGATCCGAGTGTGGTTGTGCTCACAAAGAGGAGTTGCCAAGCAAGGGGAAAGTGGGTCGGGGGAAAAGTAGATCTTCAGGAAAGAATTCTGGAAAGATGTCCAGATATCAACTCTGTTTCTGCCATAAAGCTTTTTGTCTGGTTTTAGACATGTCACTTTATCCCTCTAATTTGCCGGTTTTTCAGAGCAAATAAAGGACTTGACTGACACTTTTGTGCTATTTGACTGCACGTATGACTTTCTCCTTAAAAATAATTAAAAGGAATCTTTCTTCAGTCTTGCTGCCCTGTGTCTTATGCTATCTTTTGAGCAATCAGGTATCTAAACTGGCCAAACTCTTTGCTCTCTTTCTGGTTTGTTGGTTTCTTTTATTCAATTTGTCTTTCATCAAAACATTTTTGACTCCCTCTCATGAGGTAATCAGGTAATTACTCAGATTTAGTGGTCTCAAACTTCTTTAGTTGCTTTTATTTACCTTAAGCCTTAATTTAATCACCTCTTTAAAAGAAAAATGTGCTGTGAAGATCCTAAGCAAAGCAGGGAAAGAGTATGGCTGCTCATAATACTTCCCTTCAACCTAGTATTTGCTGAACACTTACAGTATATGAGCATTTACTGGTCTAAGCGCTACATATATAATCTTATTTAA
Source organism: Lynx canadensis (assembly GCF_007474595.2). NCBI lineage: Eukaryota > Metazoa > Chordata > Mammalia > Carnivora > Felidae > Lynx > Lynx canadensis. The sequence goes on along the minus strand of NC_044319.2, from coordinate 50,461,241 downwards.
TTTCCACAACAATTCTAAAAATTAGCAGGGCATTTTTGAGGTATCACCAGGAAGTGGTGAAACAGCCAGGGATTGCATTTCCCAGTCATCTCTGCATCCAGTTATGACCAAGTGACAAGTTCTTGGCAGGAAGTAGAGATTGAAGAGATAACTAAACTGATCTAGGCCCTTAAGGGACAGGTGGTAAGTGATTTTGCACACACTCCTGTCCTTTTTACTGGCTGGACGTCAATGTCTTGGGTAACCTTCGAAGCTACTCATTTAAAACACAAAGCCTCCATAACTCAGGATCCCTGAATGAAGCATAGTAAACAAGTTCCCACAACAATACAATCCTGCTCTCCATCCCCTACCAACATAGAACATTCTTGGTTTTTTTTAGTGAGGAAAACAAACTCCCATTTTGTTTGTTCACTATACATTGTGGGTCTATTTGTAGCCTTCTATTAGGTAGCCTGCCCTAACTGATATAGGTTATTATCTCCACTTTATAGGAAATGGAACTGAGACCAACGGAAGTTAGGTTAGTTGCCTCAGGTTGCACAGTAAAGGTGATGAATTCTCTAAGTCCAAAGTTTGCCCCCAAAAGCTGTGCAAAAACTCTCACTTACAGTGAAGTGGATACAGAATGTGTTGACTATAAACTTCACTGGAGATTTATGAGATAAAATTTTGAGATTAGCTAGACATGTATAATCTTCTCATTGAAGATCCCTGAAATAGTTATAATAAAACAGAAGACACCATCTGTTTCAAATATTGTGACCATCCAACTCAGTAAATAATATCTCTGTCAACCGGGGTGCAAAGCTAGATGCTTACATCTTTCTAATTGCTTCTGATTTCCTCATCCTTGCACAGCCTCAATTGCCAAGGTCTTTCTACTCTATTCCTTAAATGTGTCTCATATTTACCCTCTTACTCTGTGAAAATGTTTGTCAACTTTTGCCTGCATGTCCCCTGATTTTATTTCAACCTCTCTTCCTTACTTTTATACTATCACCAAAGTGAACTGTCTAACAAGTAAATCTGGTATCACCATCCCCCTGCTCAAATAATCAATGGCTCTATGTTGTGGGCTAATAAAGTTCTCCATGACGTTGCTCCTATCCACAAGTCCATTTTCACTTACCCCAATTCTTCCCCTTGAACTTTATGAGCTAGAAACTGTAAACTATAGTATATCCAGGGCATTATTGAATTTGGATTTGTGTTTTGGTCATTTACAACTAATCTTGGAGCTGTATGAACCATTAGTCATTTGTAATTGAGATAGTAATATGTACAACACAGTGTGATGGGATGACTAAGAAAATGCATGCAAAACGTGCAGCAAAGGTTTGAACTGTTAGGCTTGGCTGATGTGTGGAAGAAAACTGTTTGCCTATAAAGGAAGCCTTTCAAGTGCCTATATTAATTTGTGACATTCTCTAATATGAAAGTAATGAAGTACTCAGGTCTTACATGTTAAATTTGCCAGGACTTACACTCATGGATTTCCAAACACACTTGAAGTGTTTGTGCTTCTGCACATTGCACATGATGCTCTTTCTGCATAGAACCTTCTATAGATGGGTGGTTTATCTGGCAAGTGCCTCTTTAAATCTTAACTCAAATTATAATTGTGAAGCCTTTATTTTACTACATAGGCTAATTTCACCTATGTTGATTACCTTTGTATTGTGCCATTACAAATTTTGTTATTATCCTAATGTGTCACGTAGGGCCATGTTATCCCACATATTTGAATTATATTATACTGGGTGGTAGTGAAATGTACTTCAGTGGATCTGCATTGAGTTATATTTCAAGTTGTTTATTTCATATTTTGTTTTAACTAATTTAAGTCCTTCACAGCATCAATACTATTTATCTTACTCTTCCCATTATTTAGCCAAATGTTTAGTACAAAGTAGATAATGTTATTTACTGAATCGAAACCAAAAATTAAGAAATAGGTTTACAAGATATAACACTCGATTATAACTTGTGGAATTATAATGATTTTGAAATATGCCTAAAATTGCTTAACACTCTTTTCTTCAATAAGTGGAGCTTAATTCTCTTCTCCTTGAGTGAGGGTTGTTTGCATATAGCAGATAGAAAATTATGAAAGTGACGATCAGTTCTGAGAATATGTCATAAAAAGATCCATGTCTCCTTCTTGCTCTCTCTTGGATCACTAACTCAAGGAGAAGCAAACTGACATACCAGGAGAACACCCATTGAGAACTTTGACAAATCCACTTGTCACAGAACTGAGAACTGCTTCCAATGCACATGTCAGTGATCCAGCTTGGTAATGTATCTTCCAGGGGTGCCTGGGTGGCTCACTTGGGTGAGTGTCTGACTGCTGGTTGACTCTTGATTACAGCTCAAGTCATGATCTCAAGGTTTCTGGGATTGAGCCCTTCATCAGGCTCGGCCCTGACAGCCCAAAGCCTGCTTGGGATTCTTTCTCCCTCTTTCTCTGCTCCACCCCCCCCCCCCGCTCCCACTCATGTTTGCTCTTTCTCAGAATAAATAGCTTTTTTTAAGAAGTGTATCTTCCAGCCCAGTCAATCATTGAGATGACTGCAGCTTACCATTCAAAGTCATGAGATACTCTGAATAAACAACACCCAACTAAGATACTCCCCAAATTCTGACTCAGAAATTGTAAGTATCTATTATTGTAAGATGCTAAATTTTAAAGTAATTTTAACTAATATTTTATCATTTATAGTAAGACTATAAACTTATTCTCCAAGAATTTGTTATTTTTTTATGTGGGGCTTTATATTATATGCAGGACAAAAATGTAATTTAAGAGTTTATTAAACACTACTAAAACAATTAATTTTAGGGTCACCTGGGTGGCCCTTGGTTGGTTGGGTGTCTAAGTTTGGCTCAGTTCATGATCTCACAGTTCATGAGCTCAAGCCCTGAGTTGGGCTATGTGCTGACAGTTCAGAGCCTGGAGCCTGCTTTGTATTCTGTGTCTTCCTCTCCCTCTGCCCCCACCTTCATGCTGTGTCTCTCTTTCTGTCTCTCTCTCTCTCTCCTCAAAAATGAATAAACTTTAAAAAAATTAAGACATAATAATCGATTTTATAAATATTACTAAACAACTACTATGTCATGTAGAAAAATATGTATATGTGTGTGTTAGGGCTTAGCAACCCCACTCTTGAGTATACATCACAGGGGAATTTTCCCCAGATTAGAGGCAGAATATGGAGGTGCATGTTCACTGGGGCATAGTGTATGCTTGTGGGTGTTAAAGAGAATTTGGGTACAAATCAGTGAAAAAGTGGAGTGGATGCAAATTATAAAATATTATGCAGCAATTAGAAACCACAAAATATAAATACAGAAGAATGAATGGATTTTAAAAACATGTTTTATGGAAAAAAGTAATAAAGAAAATGTATAAGACAGTGATACAAAGTAAATATTCGTACTTTAAAATCATCACTACATATTTTACAATGAGAGAGCCTCATTTTAAAGACATATTTCAATCCTGGCAGAGAAGGCATCCATCAGAATGTTAGTAGGGATAAAGAACAAAGAATAGCATAATACATATATACATAAAATGAGACTGGGTCCTAGCATAAAAAGAAAATTATGACTATGATCCATATATGTGATTAACTAAAATCTCTGTACTTAGGTTCAATACAAAAAACAAACAAACAAAAAACACCTATAATATTTCTTGTATTTTATGATTAAAACTGCAATAGTGAGAAAAGACACACAGTCCCATTGTGGGTTTAACCTGCAATAAATAAGTGGAACACTAAACAGGAGACATTAAAAAAGTATAAGTGCTATGAAAAGACTAAAAGTGTAATGTGATAGGGAATAATGTACAAGGGCTACTGTGAGAAGGGAGCCTTGGGAAAGCTTCCCTGTGGAGGTGATATTTAAAGTGAGAGCTAAATGATTAGAATTCATTATCGTTGCAAAGCTGAGCAAAGAATATGAATTCCAGGCAGAGCGCAAATGCTTTGGCTTGGCATGAAAGGGATAACAAAGATCGGCATGGCTACAGCATCATGAGTTAGTGGAGAGTGATAAAACCGGGGCCAGCTCCAGTAGGATAATGTTAGTCATAAGAAGCAGATTTGGATTACAGCTTTAGAGTAAAATAGAAAGCAAAGAAGAAAAAAAATTGTTTTAAGAAACAGCATCCTGGGGCGCCTGGGTGGCTCAGTCGGTTGGGCGTCCGACTTCGGCCCAGGTCATGATCTCACAGTTCGTGACTTTGAGCCCTGCATCAGGCTCTGTGCTGATGGCTCAGAGCCTGGAGCCTGCTTGGGATTCTGTGTCTCATTCTCTCTCTGCCCCTCCCCCACTCATGCTCTGTCTCTCTCTCCTTCAAAAATTAACATTAAAAATATTTAAATTAAAAAAAAAAACGAAGAAAAGAAACAGTATCCTGACTGCTGCGTGCAGTAGGAATTTAGGAGGTGGGGACAGAAGTGGAATGAGGCAGATCAGTTAAGATGCCACAGGTACAGTATAATTTCAGGAAGATGTGATGGTAACTCAGGCAATGGTGGCAACAGTGGGGCCAGAAAGACCTAGATAAATGGAATGTAGATATTTTGAAGTGAAACTAACAGGACTTGTTAGATGGCATACACAGTATGAAGGAAAGAGAGAAAACAGGGACAATTCCTATGTGTTGTATCTGAACAATCAGGTGGATGGGGCCACTGCAGTATGAATAAGTAATGATATATAAAGATCGGGTTAAAAAAATCTTTTGAGTATTTGATCATTTATCTTAAATGAGACCCTGAAACCTCGACAAAATTGAGAGTTAGTTGTGTGTGTGTGTGTGTGTGTGTGTATATATATATACATATATATATATTAGAGCTTTTTCTGTTAACTTGAATAGAGTTCTTAGTAAATTTATAATAGTTAAATATCCCCCTCTCCCCTGCCAGAATTAGGATATGTAGACTTTGAAGACATGAGCTTAAATATTACAAGTCCTGTGTTCTCACCAACTCTGTCTTTTATTAGCTTTTGGATACTGGACAAGACACTTAATTTCTCTTCAACTCTATTTCCCCAACTGTCAATGGAGATAATAATAATACATAACCCATGAGAATTACACAGGCTAAGGCATGAAAATAACTTTACATAGTGCTTGATGCATAGAAATCTCTCAATAATGTGCCTCTCAAAACAATATAAAAATCTAAATAAGATAATATCTCTTTCCCAAAAGATATATTTTCCTGGGTGAAATTGGTATAATGTGCATGTCTGTTCCAGAAAGCATGCTAAAACTTTGATGAAAAAATTTATTGAGCCAAAAAATATTGAGCCAAATAATAAATGGTCATCACACCATTTGGAGACTACTATCTAACAGGGGAGAAAGATGCTCAAATAGCCATATAAATCATATAAAATTACACTTGTGAAAGATGTAAAAATTACAGATAGATTGAACCATGACAGCAGGGAAGGGGAGTGGGTTGAATGTGCTAAGCTTAAGGAAGTGAATGTGCAAGGACTTGGTGCTGTGCATGCATGTACAGGGAAGACTGGGGCCAATGGGGTAGGGTGCAATGGTGTGGCCAGGAGGAGGTTCCAGACACAGGAAGGGTCATAAAAACCAAGGGGGCTACATGAGGGACTTCAATTTTATCTCAGAGAAAATGAGTGGGAATGGAATTATATGATCTGATTTATAAAATTATAGCTTATATTTTAGCTCATGCTTGTTGGGAGGGGTATTTAGTTTGCATAATGTTCACATATTAAATATATGAGTAATGATGAAATGCCAACAATTAAGATAACTTGTCTTGGAGAGATGGAGAATGAGCCTTTACAACAGGAAAATAATGCCCTGGAGGAGGCTAGGAAAAGGTCAGACCTGGGGTGTACCCCAGGTCTTCTTTATCACAAGTCTAGTGACATGGGTCACAAGCTTAAATCCACATGGAATTCCAGGAAGATTTGACTCCGGAGTAGTAAATATATATCCTTCAGTCAGCATCAGAGTTGGTTGCCAGTGCCCAGCTTGTAAGACAGTGGTCTTGATTAAAATGAGATCTTTCTAACAACAGATTGGTTTCTCTTGAACAGATCTCCACAAGGCATTGTAGCCTTTGTCATTAGAAATATCTATGGAAATTAATCCTTTAGAATTACCATGAAAGACTGTCAATTTAAACTGAGAATTGGTAATGCTACCATTGTAGAATTGTTAAATAAAACGTTGCTAATGGTATATATTTTGTTTTTTTTAATTTTTTTTTCCAACGTTTATTTATTTTTGGGACAGAGAGAGACAGAGCATGAACGGGGGAGGGGCAGAGAGAGAGGGAGACACAGAATCGGAAACAGGCTCCAGGCTCTGAGCCATCAGCCCAGAGCCCGACGCGGGGCTCGAACTCACGGACCGCGAGATCGTGACCTGGCTGAAGTCAGACGCTTAACCGACTGCGCCACCCAGGCGCCCCGGTATATATTTTGTTAAAAGCTCTCTATAAAGCATTTTTATGTAAATCCTTTTGGGAATGTTCTTTGTTTCAGTTATGCTCTGATACTTTTCTCATGTGTTGATAGAATTTGGAGTTCATTAGTTTTAGTACTGTGAAGATGACACTTAATTTTCAAAGTTTTTGTCATTTTTAATGTGTGGTTACACTTAATTGTGATGTGTATGTATAGTAATGGGCAACAAAAACTATGTGGGGAAATTAAGGCAATATGGTAGGAGTAACCAGAGCTCCTAACTTTATATACTTTTTGTTCCATGGAGATAATGGCATGCTTATTACAAGTACGTTTGCATTTAATAAAGCGACCAATGATGTTTGCATCTGACAATTTGATTTCGATTATAAACCCAAGATAAACAAGAACTTCAATGTATTTATCTCAAATCATGATATTGGAAAGGAGTAGGAGTAGGTGTAGGTTTATAAATTATAAATAAATAATTCTTTCTGCTTTAGTTTATATTTTTCATTTACCTTGAATATTTTGAGTTATTTACAATATAAGTGAAAAGCTAGGATGGAATGCAGTATATGCCGTTATATCTATTTTGTTAAAATGTCTATATACATCTTTCACTTTATTACCTCTACACCAATATATAAATATGTTAATAATATATATTGTTACTACATATTACTCTTACTATATTCTGTATATAGTGTATAATCTACAAACTATAGTTGGTTAAACTCAGTTGGTTGGCTCAGTTGGTTAAACGCCCAACCCTTGGTTTAGGCTCAGGTCATGATCTCACAGTCTTACAGTCCCTCACTGCCAGTGCAGAGCCTGCTTGGGATTCTCTCTCTCTCCCTCTCTCTTTGCACCTCCCATGATCACTCTCTCTCTCTCTCTCTCTCTCTCTGTCTCTCAAGATAAATAAATAAACTTAAAAAATTAATATACTAATTATAATGTACTAAATAGTATACTATATACTCTATATTATAGTATACTATATAGTATATTAAATACTCTATTACTATAATATTACTATAGGAGGTACCTCTTGCAGAACAAAGTTACCATAAAATGTTCTAAAAATTAAGTCTAGAAACAAGACAGTTAAGACACACATATAACTGTGGGTGTGCATGTGTATAGAGAATATCTTCTATTGATTCACTTACAGGAAGAGGCACATGCACTAGGTTCTTGTCTTTTTAACAATAAAACAAATACTCTTTTATTTAGACAGAGATTCTAGCTTAGTACAATCACATTAAAATAGTATTATTATCCCAGATCTAAGAACATTATATTTCTATCATTTTTTCCATTTTTCTTTAGCTTTTGTTTGAATTAAAAGAATGCTCTACAATCTATCTGACTTAAAGAGAGTTTTGAAAATGTTGACTTAATTAGCAACATCATCAAAGGTCCAACAAGCATTGCTTAATAAAATCACCATCTTTTGGATCTATATTCAGCCACTACAACTTGTCATCTCAGTCCCTCTCAATGAGTGCTGTTTTTTCTATTCCCATTGGAATGTACTGGTTGCAGCCTTTACCTAACACATTATGGAACACGCTTGTAACATTTCTCTGTGCCTTCATTCTTCGAATAACTTTATCATTAAAACATTTAACTCCATAAAATAATGCTTCAATATTTTTGTCATCATTGAAAATTTTAATTACCATGAGATTAGTGTCCACATATTCACTCATTTTTCTCTATTCCATAATCTAATTTATTTTCTTTATATACATATATATTTTTCTTTCTGTTTTTTTGAGAAAGAGAGAGCATGCAAATGGGGGAGGGAGGCAGATAGTGATGGGGAGAGAATCTTAAGCCGGCTTCATGCTCAGTGCAGAGCCCCACGTGGGCTTGTTCCCACAATCCTAGAATTATAACTTGCGATGAAATCAAGAGTAAAGCACTCAATGGACTGAGCCACCTAGGCACCCCAAACTTATATACATTTCATATTATTTTCATAAGTCCTATAAATTGAGGAGAATCATTATTCTTATCTCAGTATTTACTGATAAAGAAATTTAGGAACACCTGTTTGGCTCAGTTGGTTGAGTGCATGACAATCTCAGAGTGTGAGGTCGATCCTCACATTGGGTATAGAGACTATTTAAAGCTAAAATCTTAAAAAAAAAATTAAGAAGAGACTTGTCGAAAGCAGTAGTAAGAAGCAAATTTATGACTAGAAGAACAATGAAAGAGGTGTGTATAAAATAATCATGGTCATTAATTATTGAGCACTTTCTATACATTAGGCATTAATTAGTCAGTTTAAATTAAAAAAAAACTATTTAATTGAATTGACTCCAAAAAATTGAATGCATATTTATAAAAATGCCTTTTAAATGTCTAGCATATGGTAAATACTCAATAAAACTGAGCTTTTATAAATCCTCACAGTATCTAGAGGAGGAGGCATTATTTTTCTCTAATTTATAGGGAAATCAACTAATTTATAGAGCAGGTGAATAATGACAGGTCCATGACTTGAATATGACTTTTTCTGAATGAAAACGCTGTGTCCTTCAGACACTACTGAAGGAGGTTTGGGACAAAAGGCAAGAGGAGATAGTAAATGCTCATATCAATATGAATTTTTCTTAACAAACAATGAGAAATTATAGATAGGAAGGGAGTAAATATAATGCCATATAATCAGAGTTTGATTTTTGAAAGAAAAATGACTCTACTATGCAAAGGACATATAACAGTGTTCTGAGACTGGAAGTAGGGAGATATCATGATTGGATATGTAGATATTCTATTAACTGAACTCTAGACTCAGAACCAAGGGAAAAGGAAAACCTCCAATGTGTAGACTGAGGAAGTACATACCAAAACCACAATGAGATACCACCTCACACTGGTCAGAATGGCTAAAATTAACAACTTAGGAAACAACAGATGTTGGTGAGGATGTGGAGAAAGGGAACCTTATTGCACTGTTGGTGGGAATGCAAATTGGTGCAGCCACTCTGGAAAACAGTGTGTAGGTTCCTCAAAAATTGAAACATAACTATCCTACAACCCAGCAATAGCACTACTAGGAATTTATCCAAAGGATACAAAAATGTTTATTTGAAGGGGCACATGCACCCCAATGTTTATATCAGCACTATAAATAATAGTCAAATTAGGGAAAGAGCCCAAGTGTCCATCAACTGATAAATGGATTAAGAAGATGTGGTTTATATACATATAATGGAACATTACTTGGCGATGAAAGATAATGAACTCTTGCCATTTGCAACAACATGGATGGAACTGGAGGGTCTTATGGTAATTGAAATAAATCAGTCAGATAAAGACAGATACACATGATTTCACTCATATGTGGAATTTGAAAAATGTAACAGATGAAGATAGGGGAAGGGAAAGAAAAATAAGACAAAACAAAGAGGAAGACGAACCATAAGAGACCTTAAATACAGAGAACAAACTGAGGGTTGATGGGGGTGGGGAGGAGGAAAAGGTGGGAGGGTGGGTTGAATGTATGACAGGCATTAAGGTGGGGACTTCTGGGGATGAACACTGGGTTTCATACATAAGAGATGAATCACTGTGTTCTAATCCTACAGCCAAGACTACACTGTATGTTAATTAACTTGAGAATAATAAAAAAAAAAAAGCAGGAAGAGTATCAGGGGGATATAAGATCATATACATTGAGAAGAGAGGGTTTCAAGAAAGAACAGAAGCTACCGGGTTTTAAAATAAATATTTCCAGGTTGGAAAGGAAAGACAATCTATTGCTGGTACTTAGCTGGGGTCATTATTTTAAGCTGGAGGAATAAAATGGAAAGATGGAGGGAAAACCATTTTATAATCTGTGGAAGACTGGATGATAGGTAAGGAAATGGAAACTGCTCAAAAAGAGAGGAAATAAAGGAAGTGAATGTTTATTCCATTTATTAATAAATGTACCAGGTACTATTGTGTGCTACGTACTTTATATATGCAGTTTCTTTCAACCTTCACATCTTTCCTGTCCTCGTCTGATAAGTGGTGCAACTTAGGTTTATAGAAATGAAGAAAATACTTGACGGTTATTGAATGGTAGAGCTTATTCAAACCCAAACTAATTTCTTTATTAGTATTAGTATTAGTATTAGTATTCTGAGATCCCTTCTCTCAGTGTAGTCAGTTAAACATAGTAATGAGTAATGAGGCAAAGAAGAAGTTACTGCATAAATTAAGAATCAAAGTATTAGGGGCGCCTGGGTGGCGCAGTCGGCTAAGCGTCCGACTTCAGCCAGGTCACGATCTCGCGGTCCGTGAGTTTGAGCCCCGCGTCGGGCTCTGGGCTGATGGCTCAGAGCCTGGAGCCTGTTTCTGATTCTGTGTCTCCCTCTCTCTCTGCCCCTCCCCCGTTCATGCTCTGTCTCTCTCTGTCCCAAAAATAAATAAACGTTGGAAAAAAAAAAAAAAAAAAAGAATCAAAGTATTAAATTATAGAAATCACAGTTTGGAAGTAAAACAAGAAATGTTGGGATGCGGGGGTTAAGTCAGAAAATGATTTGATAGCCCATCCCAGAGAAGAGAATCGGAGAAAAACCCAGAAAGTGGAATGCTGGCCAGTGTTCATGCTTTGGACCCTGTGTTGAGCCTGAGTGTCGGTGGTATTCCTAGAGGACTGTGCTGGCACCCCTGTGAAGCTTGGGATCAGTACAAAGGGAGCCAGCTGCCCACTTACACACTTTGTAGGACTGTAGCAGTGTGTAGACAAAAATGTGCCTCCACAGGACTGCAGAACATCCAATTCCTCCTTTGGGTCCAGATGGTCTAAGGAGGGACAAAAACATCTGAATGACTTTAATGTAAAAAGGGGTACAATACAGGGGGCTGTATAGATTTGTCAACCAGAGCCCACGTCTGAACCACGTACATTTCAAAGGGAACAAACAGAGACAGGCAAACACGTCTGGAGTTCCACAACAAGGCCATTCTGACTGGGGTATAGAAAATCCATGTTAGGTTGAGAATCAACCCAAAGAGAGGAAGAATCCTAAAGAGAAGATTTTAGAACTTAATACAATGAAAATACAGACAAGAGTTAACTGTTAGATTTAGAAAGAATAGCCCAAAGATGCTTAAATTTTTGCATTTGATACAATAGATGGCTAAATGTCAAAATATTGCATCACAAGAAAAAAATGACATCTGTTTTTCACATCTGTGGATGTGACTCTCAAAAGCATGCTATGTCTGGGGCGCCTGGGTGGCGCAGTCGGTTAAGCGTCCGACTTCAGCCAGGTCACGATCTCGCGGTCCGTGAGTTCGAGCCCCGCGTCGGGCTCTGGGCTGATGGCTCGGAGCCTGGAGCCTGTTTCCGATTCTGTATCTCCCTCTCTCTCTGCCCCTCCCCCATTCATGCTCTGTCTCTCTCTGTCCCAAAAATAAATAAACGTTGAAAAAAAAATTAAAAAAAAAAAAAAGCATGCTATGTCTTATTTATATTTAATTTTTTTTAATTTTATTTATTTATTTATTTATTTATTTATTTATTTATTTTTATTTAGAGCAAGAGTAGGGGAGGGGCAGAGGGAGAGAATGAGAGAGAGAGAGAGAGAGAGAGAGAGAGAGAGAGAGAGAATCCCAAGCAGGCTCCACACTGTCAACATAGAGACTGAAGCGGGACTCAAACTCACAAACCGTGAGATCATGACCTGGGCTGAAGTCAGATGCTTCACCAACTAAGCCCACCAGGCACCCCTCTTATTTCCATTTTAAATCTGAAGCAAATCCCATCAAATCTGATGGTAAACAGTATTAGCAGGAAAGATGAGTAGCGTAACTTGAGAAAGATAGTAAACATTTCAAGTCACTATAGGTAATGAGAGACAATGCTAATTGACTGCTGAGTGGTAGCTGGAGTCAGCTGAGCCAGGCTGCAAGAATACAGCGCATGAAATAAATCCACACAATTAAGGTTTTCTCCAGTCAATGTGTAATGTTATCTATCTCTCTTTTATACTCAATATTATATCTATTATAAATGTGTATTTAATGTTCATTATGGGAAACAAAAGGGCTGCATAATCAGTAAAACATAATTCTTGTCTCTGAGGGGTTCACATAGCAAACACATAGCTAATAAATATAATAAAAATGGCATAAGTCCTAATTGAGGAAGATAGAGCACAAAAAGACATCTTAACTTGTTGGAGAGAAAGGTGGTTAAGAGAAGTTTTCAGAAAGAAGGTAACATTTCAACAGTCTTGACAAATGTGTAGAAATTCACCAAGCAAATAGGGGGAGGAAATAAGGTAAAGACACAGGAAAAGAACGTTCAAGTTGGGCTAACTTGAGTATTTTTAATTTTATTCCATGTGGCCATAAGTATTTCTCTACTTATAAAACTTTATTTCTTTTAAAAGCTGTTTTTATTTATGTTACCCTATATAAACATTTTCACTAATATTCAAAGCCATATTGATTTGTTTAAAATTTATTTGTATTAATCTAAAATAAAGATTCTTATATACATTAAAAAATACAAAATCTACTTTTGTATGTGATACTATCATCAATATTATATGCTTACTATTGGCATTGGGGTCATCGGCCATGAAAAAGTAACTTACCTATTTGCTTAATCGTATTTTATAAAAATGTTCCAGATACAGGACTACATTTGTGCATATTATTAACTATTATTAACTATTGATCCTACTGCAGACATAGAAGTTAACTGCAGATTAACCAAGGAGTTAATTTTATTTACTAAAACCAGAAATTTTAGGGCCAGACATAACTTAGTTTTGACATTTTCTCAACATCAAAACAAACTTTACAAAAAACATGCTGAAATTAAAGCTGAACGATGTGTTTTCAGACTTGGTGAGATGAAGTGAACCGTATTTCAAAATAACACTTAAAACATTGCGTTAGTCACTCAATTCAGGGATAACAAAATTAGCATTCCATGGATTCGTGCAGCAGAACGTACTGGTTGCCTCTTTACCCACATACTGTAAAGCTATTCATACCAGCAGCTTAAGACACTTGAGTTTGCCAAATTTCACAGGTGCCTCGTGCAGAGAATGCCCCTACAGTCTGCCACTCCTCTCTCGCAAAGAAACGTCTCTATTCACAAGAGAAAAACTTACAAACAGAGGGGCTATTTTTCAAAATCTTTGAAGCCAATTCAGTTTGGAACTTGAGCAGTGGTACCTCCTCTTAACAACAGGTGCAGAATGGTACACTGGCTCTCTTATGAATATTCTTGAAAGGATCCCTTCGCGTTAGCGTTTTTATTCCCTGTCTCTTTAAATGAGGCCTGCTTTTCATAGGTCTTTTAATTTAAATGCTCCAACTCTTCATACTGTACCCAGTTTATTTTACTAATAAAAAAATACCAAATGCCAGTTGGATTGTGTCTCTTGTGAAAATTGTACCATTAAGATATTAACAAGTTTTTATAGATTTGATGATTTTTTACATTAAAAAATCCCATTTCTTTGTCTACACTAAATTGCTAACACCTTTGGCTATTTTCCAGGAATGAAGAGGACTGTATGTCTGGGATTTCAATCCAAGCTCTCTTGACTGAGACTCTGGTACTTGGAGATGTTTGTTGGCCATGTAGAGAAAATTACACTAGACTAGGGCTATTTGAGACTTATCACCACCATTCACTTACAGTATACTCTTTTGAATATCATTTAATATTTTGATCTTCATTTTTCTTACCTGTAAAACAGAATAATAAAGACCTGTTGTATATCTCAAAGAGTTAATGGGAGGATCGGATATAAGATCAGTTATATTCATATATACATAAATATATAAAAATTCTTTTTATTTTGGAGGCTGATGCACCCCCTTTACCTATAATGTCATTAAATATTTATTTGTTGAGTGAAAAAATAAATGATTACAGGTCTAAGTAACATTAATTTTTAATTTTTTCTTCTTTAATATTTAAGGCATTTAAAACTATAAATTTTACTTGGAGCCCAAAACTTTCTTATGATCTAATAGGTATTGTTATGAATTCTTTCTTTTATTGCTTTTTCTAGAGTTAGACTTTGGATTTCTTTGATCCAAGGATTAGTAGGTGTAAATTCCCATTCAGGTAATAATGTCATTTAAAACATTGTGCTTCAAAAGTTTCACTTAAAATATATAACCTCATTAGATTATGATAAAAAATGACCTCATAAGTCTAAATGACTTATGAGAGAGAGAGAGAGAGAGAGAGAGAAGAGAGAGAGAGAACGAGTCGGGGAGGGGCAGAGAGAGATAGACCCACAGAATCTAAAGCAGGCTTCAGGCTCTGAGCTGTCAGCACAGAGCCTGACGTGACACTGGAACTCACAAACCACGACATCGACATCATGACCTGAGCCAAAGTTGGATGCTTAACAGACTGAGCCACCCAGACTCCCCATGTAACATTGTATTAAATGAGCAACAATAGTAATGACTTCGAAGAGTTTGACAATAGTTTGTGCTTAATACCTGTTACCTAATTATAATAGCTCTCGTTAGCAATTCAACCTCAGAATTATCACCCTTTGCCATAATGTGTCCCTGGTTCTGTATTAAAGAGTATTCGTGGCTTCCACTTGAGTATCTCCTCTATTTGCTACTTAGGCTATTTCACTTGGACATGGTAATTTGCAAATTGATCAGCTTTGCCTTCATTTCTGTTTGTTTCCTGCAGTACATCTCTCAAAAAATCTCTCCACATTCTTCCATATGAATTGAAAAATTCTATAACTTCAGGTTGTGATATAGCTTAATTTTCTATGGTAATTTAGATTAGGTTATAAAACAAAAATCAGGTCTTAAGATCATAATCATGTAATTTCCTATTTTTTTCTTTTACAGAGAGAGCACATGTGAGAGTGGGATACTGGCAAAGAGAGAGGGAGAGAATCCTACAGGGACTCCATGTTCAGTGCAGAGCCCGACCAGGGTTTGAGCTCACTACTGTGAGATCATGACCTGAGTCTAAATCAAAAGGCAGATGCTTAATTGACTGAGCCACCCAGGTGCCCCTCTCCTTTTGTTTTTAATATATAGATGAGGATGTGAGCATTGTGTGTGTGTGTGTGTGCGTGTGTGTGTGTGTGTGTGTGTGTGTGGTAATGATAGGGATGATATAAGTATACATATGAGTATATATATATCCCATAAATTGGCAGGGTTTCATTATATTCCCACTACTCTATGTTTAGATTTGTTTCTAGCTAACTTTCGTACTTGTATGAAGTAATTTTGCTCCAGCTCAATAAAAGTTACTACCTCAGACTTAATCTTTTTTCTTTCCTTTGAGAAACCTTACACGAAGTCTTCCTGCTGGGTTTAATAGAACAAAGAACACCCACAACAAACTGACCTTCATTTTCTCCTGTATTCTTTTGTCACATCAATGTTCTTTTGTGCTCTTCTATTTGTTGCTGTGTGAAGTGCATCTGGATTGTGAGATAGGGGATTTTGATTGCAATTGGCATTGATTTTTGAAATTTATTCACTCGCTTTATAACTTGTAGTGGCTGTCTCAAATGAAGTGCTTCAAACGTTGCTCTTTTTTTTTTCAGTGTTAGGGATTTAAGTTGGTATATATTTTGGTAATATTTAGTTTTATTGATTCATAACTCCATTTGCCTTTAGAAAATAGTATCTTACTTTAATAATACTCAAGGAAAACCGCTCTGGGTTTTAGTCATACACTATTTTAATAGCTTGGTATATATGTTCATGCCTGTGTGTGCATGTGTGTGTATACATATACATACATATGCATGCAAGGAATATATGTAGTGAAATAACAATAATGAGAGGATATGAAGAAGGCTATTTTCCTATTTTTTTGCCCTTAACATGAAGATTATAAAACATACATGAAGATTAAAGATTGCACACTGCCCCTACATGGCACTACCAAATTAAGAATTAGATTAAATTTATTATTAAAACAATCCAAATGAGATTTCCCTCCTGTTTGATTGTAAAAAGGCAGTATTTTAAGATATACTTAATTTTTAGTCTTTAGTTCAACATTATTTTTTATTAGTTCTGTAATTTAAAATAGTAGTGTAGGACAAATACTATCTTCTCATGTATTTACTAGTGACAGTTTTAACATAACCAATTCCATTCACACACATTATTTTTTTAAATATAATTTATTGTCAACATCCACACACATTAAAGTTTCCAATATCACTTGTATGAAAACTGACATAAGAAAAGACTTTCATATAATATGAAAAAAAAAACACTTTGAGTTATTCTCCTTTTATGTATAATACTCATAATACTCTTTGTGGGAAAAGAGATTTGAAATTCTATTTTACTTTAAGTTTGTCAGATCACCCCTACATCGCAGTGTTTACCTCTCGTTTTGACATTGTACAGGAAGAATATTCAGGGAGAAAGATTCATGGATAACATAATAATTCTGATTTATAAGAGATTTCTGCTTTGAGGTAATAAAATCACCACACCATCCCCAAAGTGGATGAAGTTCAGCTTCCTATTTATTTTGGCAAGTAAACCTGTATCCATTTCTTCCATAATATAAATGCTTAGAAGTGATCCACATAGAAATGAGACTGATTCTCAGCCCTGATTTAAACATACTCAAACATTGAATGTGCATCCATTCTAAGAATTTGATTGTCAATAACATTGTAGGATTTAGAAAAATATTAGCATCCTGGGATCTGTATTGATTCGTACTTTGTGATCCATATACAAACCACTGATGGTTAATACGATATCAACAAACAATATGTTTATTCTCCTGTACTCCATAACATTTTTCTTTCTGAGATGTGACTCCACGTAATAATTAATCATCACAGCAAAGGGTGCATTTAATGCAAATCTCTACCTCATGCAAAATATTGGGATAAAAATCTCAGAACTCTTTCTTTTAAAACAGTGTTTTGGTAAATGAATTAGCATTTAATTTGTAGGACCATTTCAAGTTATACGTATAGTGATGTAGTATAATCTCTAAATCTTTCTGAGAAAGTATTTAAAATGACTACTTGCCAAGAATTGGTACGTAGTACTCAGAAAACATCTGA
The DNA here is from genome assembly GCF_007474595.2 of Lynx canadensis. Lineage (NCBI taxonomy): Eukaryota > Metazoa > Chordata > Mammalia > Carnivora > Felidae > Lynx > Lynx canadensis. Next base: position 50,443,692 of record NC_044319.2, on the reverse strand, counting down.
GAAGTTGAGAAAATAAAGATCTAAAATCATTTTAAGCTCAAGGTAATTAATCAAATATTTTATGGTGATTGAGGTGACTGGATCACAACTGATGGCAATTCTAGAATCTGTAATATTTGGATTAAAAATGATAGTACAGTGTTTTCCAACTGTATACTTTAAGATGTTAATAGTTTCAGGAAAAAAAAAAACTGTTCTGAAAAGTCCGTGTTTGAACAAATGTATTTTAATTGTAGGATGTTTTAGAGTTTGGCATGCATATATACACTGTAGATTTCCAAGTAGGGTTTCTAGTAACTATAGTCTCCAAATTTGCTTAGTCATAGCTTCTTTTAAAGTGTGTGTCTATGTATTTATTTCAAGAAACAAGCATTAACATCTCACAAGATGCAAGTTATTTAGTGAAACATAAGAAGAATCATCATCAACTCTTTAGTGAAGAGAAAATGATGACTGATAGCATAGCTGTTTAACCACTCTCTGTTGCATAAACTTAACGGTTGGTGTCAAGTAAGGAACTGATTCTGATTGTTTAACAAAGTAGTACTACTTGAAATAGTGCTGTTAAAGGGGCTTCTTAATCTTGGATATTATAGATCTTATGACTTTATTTCCAAGATTTTCCTGAGAAGACTCTTTTTCTTTCAAGCAAGTTAGCATAAGTGTTAAAAGAGTTCTCTTTCAATATACCTGTCTACACTGTTACTGTTCAAAAACGTGATATTTTAGTTAGGAACTCCAGTGAGTTACTGGGGGGGGGGGGTTGTGTTGGGAATGACATTCTATTTTTTTTTAAGATTTATTCATTTTGAGAGAGAGCATGTGCATGCTTGTGTGCCTAGCATGGCCAGGGAAGAAAGAGAGGGAGGGAGAGAATCTTAAGTAGGCTCCAGGCTCAGCAAAGAGTCCCACGAGGGGGACTCGAACTCACTACCATGAGATCATGACCTGAGCCGAAACAAGAGCCAGACAGACAGTTAACTGACTGGACGATTCAGGAACCCCTGGGAATGACATTCTTTATCTTTCTTAGAAGAGTGTTGTAATGCCAAGAAAATAGAGTAGGAGGTACTGAATTGACATTTTCATAATGAACAATATAAAAAAAAAGAGAAAAAGAAATCTTTTTCATTTGGAATATGTTATACTCAAGCCTTGCCCTTTGTTTCTTGGCTTCATTTTCCTCACTTGAGAGAACAGACTGATTTAAAGACAGAATAATACACCACTATAAGACTTTTACTTAAAACGTGTAATGAGCTGATGATCTGTCATTTTGCACTATTCTCACACATATACTCATGGACACATACACTTAAGTGCACAGAATTTCCAAGAGGAGCAAAGTCCCTTGATTTTATTAATGTTTTCAAAAGCAGCTATATAAAAACACTGCTTCTTTGGTTTGAATTTGGACCTCATTCTAAAGGTTGTGGCTGGTAGAGAGCATACTGTCAATAAAATGTCAAGGTGACAAGATCTTTGATTGCTTCACATCATCTTTTATACATGAGAGAGACAAAAAGGAGCAAGCACAGCACTATAATCTCACAGATTCCATTTTAATATTTTTTAACTCTACCTAAAATAGATAAGATTGGGTCCTGCTATGGCTAGCAAATAAAATTTGAAAAGCACAAATAATTTTTATACCTAAATATAAGTTAGTTTTAAAATAATTATTTTCAGCTAACTTTGATCTAAATCTAACGAATTAAAAGATCACAAAATGATTTCTAAAATTTTTTTTAATGTTTATTTAGTTTTCGAGAGACAGAGACAGAACATGAGCTGGGGAGGGGACAGAAAAAGAGAGGGAGACACAGAATCTGAAGCAGGCTCCAGGCTCCGAGCTGTCAGCACAGAGCAAGATGTGGGGCTCGAACTCATGAACCATGAGATCATGACCTGAGCTGAAGTTGGACGCTTAACCGACTGAGCCACCCAGGAGCCCCAAAGGATCACAAAATGATTTTTGAGCTCAAGGTCAAAGTAGGAATGTTATAGTGAAAAGATAAGGACATTTTAGAGCCATGAGAAATGAATTATAAACTACACCAAGAATTAAGTAAAAGGAAGTGGCATGAGAGAAACTAAAAATTTGTCTGCTGTGAAATTCGTGTAGAAGTGGCCCTGTGCCACGAAAGTGGGGAGCATTCTATTTTCTTCTTTCCTTGAAATCTTACATCCCTGGATTTCCTGAATCAGAATCCAATTTACTGTCTGCCATTCTATACAAGTAACAATATGTTTCTTATAGCTTATGTGTTTCTTATAGTTTATATTATTATCTTCATGACAAATTTTAACTATGAAACTCACTTGTTAATATATTAGAAACAGTTACACATAAGAAATTGTGTTTTCTGTTTTGGGAAGTTAAAAATTATTTAAGCACCTCCCATGTGCTGAGTACTTATAATTGTTAATTGTGTCTTTTATATTTCCCAGTCACACATTGAAGATATCTAAATATTAAACTCTTTAAATATACTGCTTCATTATTACTTAGCATGTGCCTGTGAGTCATCACAGAGTGGCTGAAACACACATACAAAAATAATTTTTAAAAAAGTCTTTTGTAACATAGAAATGTAAAGAAATTAATATCCTGACTTTTCCCTACAGTTTCATATAAAATTGTTCTCAGCAAAAGTCCCTTGTATTAATCATATAAATGCCATGTTTAATTAAATCACAGATTCTACAATATTAAAGGACTTGGAGGCTATTCAGTAAGGTCCTTTTATTATTAGGACAGCAAGTTTGGCTGCAGTAGCATAAGCCAGATAATATTGGCTGAGAAAAAAGTGCAATTTTATTTCTCTCTCTAAAACAGTACAAACATAAACAATCCAGGACTTGGTAGCTTCAAAAGGATTGGGCTTTAATATCCTTAACAGTTTTCTTCATGTTATGATTTTTAGTTCCAAGCCATTGCATTTTCATTTTAGCCAGGGGGAAGAAGAGAAGGCAGGTGACATGTATTTCTATTCCTTTAAGGATCCAAGTCAGAAGTCTCCTGTATTCCTTCCACTTAACATATATTTTACTAGAATTATCCATCCTTGGTCACGGAAACCCAAAAGGTGCGGTGTAGCGTTAGTTCATCTTTAACCAGGGGTTGTGTTAGTAAGGAAAGAGAACTAAAGGAAGAGGATAAATAATCTCCATTGTAGTCCCACTGTTTGTCTTCCAGGTCTAGTATTAGGTCCTTATGAGGAGTTGAAACTGATTTAAGGCAGCATTCTTGGAGTTGTTCACATAGCTCTGGGTGTGGATGAGTGGCAGTGGGGAAGTGGAGGCATGATCCTATGGGCGGTATCTAAGGTGAAAACTAGTTCATAGAAATACTAAGGCATTATTTTTCCTTTGCATTGTGTTGACATTTGCATTGATGCCAAAAGCAATGGTGGATAAACTATTGCTGGAGACTTAGCTCAAAGCAAGGCAGTAGAACCAAACTGTGGTACTAGGAGGCATATATTATTTTCTGCCACATACTTGTAGAGCAAAAAGAAAGGAAGTTTCACTTAACAATATTCTTGGTGAAGCAGTATACAAAAGTTTACTGCTCTCAATTTTCAGTACAAATCCATATGTCAGAACAAAGTGGGAATATGAATAAAGCACTTGTGTTACACAAGGAACTATAATGGTTGCCTTGAGGCAAAACACCTGTGCAATTGTTTTGGTTGTAAGCTGAGGTGAGCACTTTTTCATGGCAAACCACTTTTACTTGAAAGAATAATTGACAGACCAACTGGTTTATTCATGTTTAGATATTTGGCAGATCTGTTATCAAAACTGAAAGAAAGAAAACCTATCACTTCTAGACAAACCACTGACATATTTAATATCAATGGTAAAAGTGTAGTTTTCAGGTGAAAGTTAGAAATTTGGAAAACTTATAACTGCAAGTATGAGAGTGACAGCTTCCCAATACATAAAGATTTTTCTCAAGAATCTATTGATGGTATTAAGGAATGATTTTTTTTTTGTTATTTTATAATGAGATGTTGTCAACATTTGGAAGATCTTCAAAACTTAGTGCATCAATATTTGCCAAACGACAGGCAATTGATTTATATGCATGGTTAAATATCCTTTTCAAAGTTCAAGATAGACAACATAACTTATTTTTTAAATGTTTACTTATTTTTGAGAGAGAGACAGAGACAGAGACAGGGACAGAGTGCAAGCAGGGGAGGGGCAGACTGAGAGGGAGACACACAGGACCCGAAGCAGGCTCCAGGTTTGAGCTGTCAGCACAGAGCCAGCCCATCATGGGTCTAGAACCCATGAACCGCGAGATCATGATCTGAGTCTAAGTCAGACACTTAACCAACTGAACCACCCAGGCGCCCCAAGATAGACAAAATAATTTGATGTAAGAGGTGTCAAAATGTTAATCACATGGTTTTAGATTCCACATTACATCTAAGTGTTTAAAATCTACTACTTGCTGAATTTTGGGTGCAGTATAAAAAGTAATATCCACAGTTACCTAAAAAGCCTATTATAATACTCGCTTCTCCAATAAATATGTGTGAGATTACAAAATTACAATTTGCAACCAATTGTATAGAGATATAGCCCTGAGAATTCAGCTATCTTCACTTAGGCCAAATATTAAGCAAATGTGCAGAAATCACTCAAATTTAAATTTATGTATATTAAGATGCAGTGATCTTATTGTTCTAATTATATTAATAAATACATATTTTAAAATTTCTTTTTTAATTTTTATTATATAAATATTTTTATGTGTATACATATATGTACATATTGGATTTATATCTTTCATACACAAAACTCTTTGAATTTCTCCATAATTTTTAAGATTAGGGGATCCTGAGGCCAAATAGTTTGACATCTGCTGGTCAAAGTCATTACAGAAGATTTCAGCTAGAGGTTTTGCCACTAAGATAACATAAAAGCTACAAGGGAAACATATAAAGCAGCAGAATGCTTTATGTACATGTCACCTGAATATCATACCTGCTGCTAGTAAGTAGAAATGCTTTGTCATTTAAGTTTGCTTTTCTTCTCTTGAGCATAAAGAGGGAATGGTGATAGGATAAAACATGTAATTCAAAGTGAAAATTGCCCTAAGAAAATAATAAAGACTTTTAATTCTGATTTTTCCCCTATTTTAAGCATTGTTAACTTGGTGCAGGGTGTTGCTTCAACCAGTTCATTGGTATACTGTGAATAATGTAATTAAAATAATAAACTTAGATAAAATGCGTTCTTACATCACTGTGGTTTATTTTTCCAAAGGTCAGTGAAAAGATGGCAAGGACCTGGGGCATTTCTCTTGACATACTAAGCTATGGATTGTCATCTCAGGAAGTAGTGTGCAACTTAATTCGACATATTTTAATTTTTGTAGTGATATGGATGGTGTTTCAATTGTCACAATTCTGTAGTCCGAAATCAACTATAAGCAGTTGACCAACTTAAGGATTTACATTACGGATTCATTAGTTAAATATTACAGAATTCATTGATTCTTTGATACTAATTATTTAAATTACATACCACGATTACCAAAGATTAGTTTAAAATTACATAGTTGAAACCCCCAAGACAACACTTGAAAACAAATTTACAAAAACTGGTCGAATTGATTGTTGCATATGATAACAAAATAATCAGGAAAAAATGCAAATGGTTATGAAATAGATTTTAAGATAAATACTATGCAAAACAATATAGCGAAAAGAATTAGTTGATTACATTTTAAAACAGAATTTTTTAAGTCTATTTTAAAGTAATTAAATCTTAATTTATAGATTACATAGGCTTTTAAGGATAAGCTTTTAAGCTGCTGTGTATATAGCGCCACTAAAAGGAAACTCTGAATCAGGTTATCAGCCAGGGAGTGGGAAATGAGGGTAGAGCAGCGCAAGTTTGGAATTTGAGCTCAAACAGACACAAACATGGCTGAAGGTAAGTGGAAGGAGTCTTGAGCTTTCAAATCCATATCTCCCAAACAAGAGAGATGGTTTTCTCAACTCACCGTATAGTGTGACTTTTCAAGAACGAAATAAGGGTCATTAAAATTAAAATGATCTAGGGGCGCATGGGTAGCTCAGGCTGCTGAGCTTCCGACTTTGACTCAGGTCATGATCTCGCAGCTAATAATTTTGAGCCTCACATCTAGCTCTCTGCTGTCAGCACGGAACCCACTTCCGATCCTCTGACTCCCCTCTCTCTGCCCATACCCTGCTTGCACACAATCTCTCCCCAAAACAAATACAAATTTAAGTAAAAAATTAAAAAAAAAATAACAAGAAAAAAATGATCTGGATGAAATACACTTCCAACCCAGCCTTTGCTTTTTTTTGTCAGGGCATAGTACCTAAAATCCTATAATTATTCTTGCCCAAGCTGATAGTAGTCTAAAAAACGCTTAAGTATAAATGCCTTTTCTAAGCATATTTAATCTATGCTGTCAAGGAGTAAATACTGTAACGTCATATGTGAATATTTTATCTACTCAAAGTTTGTCTCTCTTCATTATTAAAGAAACAACAAAATAAATCTTTTTTGTTTGCCAAGATTGTATATTTTAATTCAAGATAAAGATTGTAATCCCTGGTTGCTTTAATTGAATGCATGAAGACTACTTATAAAAATGTCCTGTAATGACTTAAAATTATTTTCATTTCTATAATTCTGCTGTTCATAAATTAGGAAGTTGCAATTTATCTTCACAGATTTCCATTTCGTTCATGTGCCAAGTAAAATGTGGTTTTTTCCCCAATGTTTAATAGCTATATTTACTTTATATTGTTGCTTTTAATGTTATGTATTTATTAGTTTCTTTATTAGTTTATGTAATGCACCATTAAGACTTGGCAACAACTTATGCGTTTTCACTGCCCCATCCCTGGGGCCAATATTCTCCAAAATTGCCTTTCTCAACATTGTGCAATAATGGTGCATTGGAAGATTATCAACATACTCTAATAATACATGGGCTTTGACAAAATTAACTATCAAAACAAACAAAAAAAGCAAACATATTAATAGAACTAGACTTTGAAGGTACTTCTCTGTCTCAAATAAGCTTTACAGGAAAGTAGAAGATATTTATTACCACAGGCAAATCACATCTTTATACTTCATTTTCATTGCTTTTAGGACATAATCAAAATGGATGGAGGTTTTTATTAGATTTTATATTGACTAAAAAGTTCCCTCTTATAATAAGTGAAGGAAACCAACTCGAATTAGTTGATGCTATAAGAGAAAATTATTGAAAGAATAATCTGATATCTCATATACTTGAAAACATGAAAAAATAAAGAGAAAAAAACCTGTGATATGTAATCCTCTAATGCATGAAAAAAAGAAGTTGATCCAATGTGGAGAGACACTATTTTGCAGAAGATAAGTAAGAGTTGTAAATTGATTTTCTAAGAGCACCAAATAAGTCTGCATTAAAAAAAAAGATTTCGGTAAAAAGGGGTTATACTGAAGAAATGAGGGTCAATAAAGAGGAAGGGTTAAAAGAAGAAAATGGATATTCTGCAAAAGAGAAAGGGAAGTAATAAAATAGGCTGAAAGGGGCTTAAAAGAAACTAAAGGGAAAAACAAATAGGATTTAAAGGATTTTTACACATTATTCCTGTATGTCAGATATAAATGCCATTCTAATTTTCACCTGGAAAATTATAATTTCTATTTTTCTTGCATGTACTATAGAATTGTAAATACTTGGTGACACATATGGGGCAGAAAGGGTCATGTTTCACTTAGAAAAAAAAAAGTTGGATAACAAAACCTTGGAAAGAGAAATGCACTGGATCTAGGGGTCAAGTGAAAATTGGATTTGAGTGGTACTTGAATGCTCTGCCCCAGATTGGGCACATGCCAGCAACACTGTCATCCACCATGGACAGAATCCCTGCACAAGAGATGGTTAGCTACCCCCTCACCTCACATCTCAAAGTCTTACTGATAGGTAGAGACCAGCCCTGTCAACTATCATCTGATTATCTGTGTCCCCTCAAAATTCTCATGTAGGAATCTTAACCCCCACAGAAGGTGATATTAGAAGGTGGGGCCTTTGGGAGGTGCTTAGGTCATGGGGATGGAGCCTTTGTGAGTGGGATTAGTATTCTTATAAACAAAACCCCAAAGAGATCCCTTGCACCTTCTACCATGTGAGCACATAGAGGAGAGTCAGCATTTTACAGCCCTGAAGAGGGATAGGTTGGCACCTTCACTGGGACTTCTAACCTCAGAACTGTGAACTGTTTATAAGTCACCCTAGTTTGGGAATTTTGTTATAGCAGTCCTAACTAACTAATACATTGTCTCAGGTCCATTTGATAGAATGGAGGAAGGCATTCACCTGTTTATTGGCAAAACAAAACAAACAGAACATGGTATGCTTATTGTAACAGGAGATCCACTGTATATAGAGTAGGAAATATTTCACATAAAATGACAACTCACTGCCCTATGATTCTAGAAGTTGAACTAAAGTATTAGAAAACATGTCACAGAGTATATATCAAATATTTATTGAGTACTTGCTGTCTGTGAATTGGAGAGCTGTCTCTAGGAACTCCAGCTGATAGCCAAACAATCAGATTTCCTGTAAACCCTGCCTGAATCTCATATTACCAGAGAGTTCCAGTGGGCAGGGCAAATCTTCCCAAACAAATTAACATCTATTTCATTTCAACATTTCAGACTTATTTTATCCTCTCTTATCCAAAGATACTGTTAAATCTTTCAAATTCATTTTCCCCAAATGTTCATTTTTGTTGTTGTTATTGTTCTCTTTAGTTCATGATCAAAGTATCATTCTGAATTGTACTAGAATTGGAGATCCGAGTAGAGGAAGGAGAAAATAGGAAAGTTGGCCAACTTTATGAAATAATCTAATTCTGTATTTAGATACCAATTTGAAATAGCATTTGAGTTGAAATCATTTTGATCTATAGGGTTTTAGACTACTCCTATAGGTGTTATATTAGTCAAATTTTATATACATATGTATATACATAATGTATATAGTTAATAATCTTATATATTATGTGTATATATATTATGTCTCTAGTATATATTTTCATATAGATGTATGTATATATAAGCCACTGAGTAACATAAACAAATACATGCTCTTATATTCATATATCCATATATATTCTATATTATACATTGTAATATGTAATGTAGATGTATATGTAGAGAAATTATTAGTAAAATATTCAATATTACTCCATGAATACTCAGGATTCAAGATTTAATCTAGTTGTATAAGTTCTCCATATGGTGAAGATTGTTATAATACCCTGTATTTAGCAAAACATGTATTTATAATATAAAATATTTCAATGATATATGAATTAAAATACTTTCAAAACACTCAATAACACTTTTAAAGATAGAGTATATGTTATATTAGAGGAGAGGTTGGCAAATTTTTATTGTGTGAGGAACCAGGTAACAAATATTGTAGCATTTCAGGACTATATAACTATGTGGGAACTCTCTAGCTCTGCCATCATAGTACGAAAGTAACCATAGACAATATGTAACCACATGAGTGTGCTTCTTTATATATAGACATTAAAATGTTAATTCCATACAATTTTCATCCATCAAAAAATGCTATTGTACCTTTTTTTAAGTTTATTTATTTATTTTGAGAGAAAGACCACAGACAGCATAGAAGGGGTAGAGAGAGAGGGAGGGAGAGAATCCCAACCAAGCCCTCTGCCATCAGTGCAAAGCCAGATACGGGGCTCCAACTCACTAACCAACCACAAGATCCTGACCTGAGCCGAAATCAAGAGTTGAACGCTTAACCGACTGAGCCACCCAGATGCCCCTGCTATTATACTTTTATTTTTTTTTCAATAATTTGAAATGTATGACACAGTCTTTCCTTAGGAGCTGATATAAAAGAGGTGGAGGGCCAGTTATGGCCATGAGCTAATTTGCTAAACCCTGTTGTTGAGCATATACAGGAAGTGCATGACATAATTCTTAGATAAGAGTGATGTAGACTTGAACTTATTCTTCTCTGTGACATTAGAGAAGGGATTTTATCATATCCCACCTTCCATTACTAATGAAGAAGAGGTAATTTCACAAAAATGTCTTAATCTTGTTTAGTGGTTTGCTGCTGCCTGCATGTACTAGCTCAGAAGAGCCAATTGTGCATATAACAAAAATAGGCAAATGCTATTAGTTTTTTTATCCACCCCCCACCTTGAGAGCTGGTGGTTAAACTTTTACCAACACACCTTAAATGTATTTCTATGTGCCCAAGACTGCTCTGTAAATAAGCTTTGACAGCACAAAATAGTGTAGTTGAGTTATTTTGTAAGAATTATTGTATGTGAATACTTTTTAATAATTGCTAGAATTGTTGCCCTTCTATGAAGTGCATATATCATTGTAATCTCAACAATTTTAGAACAGCAGCAAAAGGGGACTACCTCAGGAAAGCCAGATTACCACTTCTCAATTTATTCAAGTAAGAAAGAGGATTTTAATGTCACGTGGCTTCATGAGATCAACAGTGGTGTCAGTGTAAACTTGATGAGATTAATCTGAGTATCTTTTATCTCAAGGAAGAATTATACTATGTATTACAAAGAAAAATTTCAACCTACATGTCATTAAACAGAAAGGGTCAATAAGTCATCTTACTAGTTGAGGTTCATTTTGTAGGTCTCATTTTATTTGTTCTTGTTTATTTTTCCACATTTTAGTGTAACAGACCAATTTTAAGGGTGGGATGAAGTCAAGAAAAAAGCTGAGAAAAATTCCATAAAGGCAGGACAGAAAAAAAAAATCTCAGATGAAAGTGAGTTGCAAGTATTACTTACCTACTTCTTTCAAAAATGTTTCAAAACATACCCCACAAATATTTAACCTCTTTTTTTTCCCACTGTATCCTAACAGATGATAGTACATTGTTGGTTGTTGTCTCCTAATGTCATTTTATATTACTGTATTAAAATTGAAAAAAAAAGCAAAACAAATAAATCCCACGTTCTTAGTAAAAGGAAAATAATAATGGGAAAAATCCAAACTCAGTAAAATCTTTTATCTAGCAAGAAGTCTACATTTCATGTGTGTGTGTGCGTGTGTGTGTGTGTGTGTGTGTGTGTGATGAGTAATAGTCAATATAGGAATTATGCTCAATTTAAAATATAAAGTTAAGAAAGCCTCTGGTGATATTTGGTTTATTTAGCTTAAAAGTTTTAGAAAATAAGAATTTATTTCCTTGGTTTATTTAATTTAGTTCCATTTATTTTCCATTAAATGTAGTTCCAAACACCTTTATTTTATTTTGCTTATTTATTTGTACACATCCAATTTGAATTGTTTCATATTTTCATGTTTTTCTTATAACTCTTGCACTTCTATGGCATATATGTATGTTTAAATTTTATTTATTTTTGCTAGAAATTAATGAGGCTCTCAAGGTATATTTTACCCCACCATCTGCTCATTTCCAGGCTCCATTTCTCCACTTACCCCGTAAATATATCTTCAGGTTCTGTCTACCCATTTTCCACGGTATTATATTCCACTTCCACAATTTACATGCGCTGATAATCGCCATCCCGGTTATTCAGATCTCCTCTGAGCTTAGATGTATATATCCTGTTCTAGTTGTACTTGCTTAACAGAACATCTTAATAACCAAACTCATCAATTTGGTTCTTAACCTGCCTCATCTTCTTGCATTTCTGATTTGGTTGGAGTGTAGAACCATCTATTTGAGTAGTTTGCAAATTGCACTTAACCCACCCACATAAAGCATAAAGTTCATTACAATTAAATAATAGTTGTTTTCCCTAGCCATGATTCTCTATTAGGAAATGTTCCCTGGACATATGCAGACAGATATATAAAAAAATATTCTATGCATGGAGAGAATAAGAAGCTTACAGGATGCATAAAATAACAAAACTCATAGCAGTGCTTAGAGAGAAATTTATAACTGTGAAAGCCTATACTAAAAAAGATGAAAATATTCAAATCACTAAACTGTTCTCTCTACGAGATTAGAAAAAGAAAATCATGATAAACACAAAGCAAACAGAGGAAGGAAATAATAATGATTACAGTGGACAAGTCAAATAAGGAAAGGAAAATAGTAAAGAAGAATAAGAAAACTAAAATTTCTTTCAAAAGATCAACAAAATTGACAAACTTTTAGCTGGACTGATGAAAGAGAGAGAAAATGTCGATGAAAACAATTAAAAAAATACATCTCAGAGAATGGAATGGTATATTTGTATATCATATAGCTGAAAAGAGACTGACATTCAAATATGTAACTTATGCTTAAACTCAATAATAAAAATTAAAGAATTTAAAAATAGCGAATAATTTAAATAGAAAATTCGTCAAAGAAGTTACACAGTGGACAACAAACACGTGAAAAGATAACCAGTGTCATTAGTCATTGGGGAAATGCAAATTAAAAAAAACAAAAATTTGGTGCGCCTGGGTGGCTCAGTTGGTTAAGTGTCCAACTTTGGCTCAGGTCATGTTCTCACAGTTCATAGATTTGAGGCCTGTGTCAAGGTCTGTGCTGACAGTTCAAAACCTGGAGCCTGCTTCAGATTCTTTGTCTCCCTTGCTCCCTGCCCCTCCCCCACTCACACTCATGCTCTCTCTCCCTTTCTCAAAAATAAATAAACATTTAAAAAACCCACAAAAGTGTACTACTTCACATCCACTAGGTTGACTATAGTCAAAAAGACAGACAATAACAAGTGGTGGTAAAGTTGTGGAATGATTAGAACGGTCACTCATGGCTGGTGGAAATATAAAATGGTGCAGCCAGTTTAGAAAACACTTTGGCATCCCCTCAAAATGATAAATGTAAAGATATCTTATGACTTGTCAACTTCACTCTTAGGTATACCGAAGAAAATTAAAAATATGTGCACACTTCAAAAAATGTACATGAATATTCATAGCAGCATTATTCATAGTAGCCAAAAAGTGGAAACAACCCAAATGTCTACCAAGTAATTAATGGATAACTAAAATGTGATATACCATACTACTGACATGTGGTACAATATGGATGAACCTGAAAGCACTCTAAGCAAAAGAAGCCAATCACAAAAGACCACATATGGTATGATTCCATGTATATGAAATGTCAAAAATAGGCAAATTATTGGGACAAACAGCAGGTTACAAATTTCTAGTGGCAAATATCCTAGAGCTTGGTATGGAAATATGGGGAGGGACTGCTAATTGGTACTGTGTTGCTTTTTGGGACAATGGTAATATTTGCAGATGTTTTGAATAGCCTAAAAGCCACTGAGTTCAAAAAAATGTCAATGATTTATTTTGAAATTGAACTTTAAACATTTTTTAAAGTTTACTTATTTATCCTGAGAGAGATAGAGACAGCTGGAATAGGGTGGGGGGGTGGCAGAGAGAGAGAGGGAGACAGAGAATCCCAAGAGGCTCTGCACTGCTGAGACAGAGCCTGACACAGGGCTCAGACTCATGAAACCATGAGATCATGTCCTGAGCCAGAAACAAGAGTCAGATGCTTGACTGACTGAGCCACCCAGGCACCTCTGAAATTGAACTTTTAAAAATGTATTGCCTTCCCCCTCTTTTTTTTCAGTGAAAAAATTTATATCTATTTCTCCTCATGAAGATTTAAGCTTCAAGTCAAAATTCAAGCATTATATATGAGACATATAAGAGATTACATAACAGAGATACTTATACAGATGTATTTTTGTTCGATGATATTTTCCTATATTTTTCCTTAGCTTTCTATTTTGCTGTATTTGCTAAAATTTCATTTTAGAGAGGGTGTGCGTGAGCAGGAGAAAGACGCAGAGGAAGAAAGAGAGATTCTCAAGTAGGCTTCATGCTTAGCACAGAGCCCAACATAGGGCTCTATCCCAGTACCCTGGGATCATGACCTCAGCCAAAATCAAGAGTCAGAGGCTCAACTGACTAAGCCACCCAGGCAACCCAATTTTGCTGTATTTTTAAAATCTAATTTCACATAAATAAATATAGCTTCTCACTGCACTGATCGATCGACCACCCTGAAATAGCAAATCCAAAAACTATGCTTCCCTAAATTAGCTCAGACACAAATATTTTAAGAGTCTGTCATTTTTCATATATATTGTTACAACTTTTACAGCAATTTTCAGAGGTTGATGTAGACTGAAGTTTATTCATGTTTATTCATTTATTATGAGCAATGTTCAAAGAAAATAAACTTTAAATTCTTTTATTTGAAAATTACATATAGAGAAATTTTACTTTGTGGTACTGCTTACATCCTATGCTTATAATATACCTGTAGGGTTTTGTGTTTTTCTGTTCACTGTAATATGGATATTAGTTGACTACCATACAAAACAGTCAGAAGATTTCTTGGTTATGATAATAAAAGAAAAGGAAAAACAAGGGAGTATCAGTATATGGGTTCCCCATTGGAATACTACTTTGGAAAACACTATTTATTATTTGAGGACTTATTGAGAAAATATTGTTTTCAAATTATCTCTAATAATACAAATTATAACACAATTCTATGTATATCACCACATTCACATTTAGAAAATAAATACAGTTTACTGGCCAAACAATGTCCTTAGTTGTCTATATTGCCACATATGTCTTACCTTTGTCTTGGCAAGCTGATGAGGGGTTGTTTATGACACCTCTTGCTAAGGCTAAAGAGCTTGTGTACAATTTTCTGCGCCTTTAGGAACAGTTGCTTCATGCTGTTCTCCAGTTGTTCATAGCGGCGCTGAAAATTAGAATCCATTGTCCACAAATGCATTATGGTAGATGTGTTGAGGAAATAATTCATGGGTAGCCTTTTCATAAAGAACTTGAATTCATCTGGAAAAATATTGAAATTCAATACTTTAATAAAATAGTTATTTTTCCTTTTCTCCAAACACATTTAATATGTTAATATTAAAAACAAATACAATCTATGATTCTGTGTGTAGCAAATTAATAGCAAGTTGGGATTTTTTTTTTGGTGCTTTCGAATTGTTTTATTTTTTTGTTCCCCTTAAAATAGAACTTTCATGGAAGAAGATAATTAAAATAACTTGTGCTAAAGCAAATAGTTTGGCCTGAAAGTTAAAGCTGAACTTAATTTTTCCATGTTCTCCTTAGATGGTATTTGAATGAACTTTCTCCCACAAATGGTAGTCATTAATTTAACTTTCATTTTTGGCATTAATATTAATAATTCTTTACAAGTGCTCCATTTTAAAGAAATATTTTCATTAACTCAGTAGAGAAAATATATATAATCATTATTAAATGATTATATTAATGTTCAAAGAAAGAGAAAGCTTTTAAAATAGAAAATTTTAAAATTCAACTATGCAATCTGGTTATTCCCTTTAACTATATTCTAATGTGTCAAGGCAAAATAGTTTGAAACAAAGTGTATACAGAAGAGAAAAACATTAAAAAAAATTGAAGTTCTAATTTTGACTTTTGTTCTGGTTCCATTAATTATCTATCTGAAATTGTTTTTTTTCAAATGTCTGATTAACCAACTGTAGAAACCAAAGTTGATGCCACACTAAAATAAGCAAGCATCTAAAAGTTTATTAATTTTCTAAACATAAAAGATAGTTGAGACAATAGCCAAAGATGGAAACAACTCAACTATCCATCCATAGATAACTATATATACTAATTGTGGTAGCATATATACATATATATATATATATATATATATACACATTTGTGTATATATATATATATGTGTATATATATATACAAATATACATATATATGTATACATGTATATATACATATATATGTATATATATATACATATGTGTATATATGTATGTATATATATATAAATAATATATATATGAACAGTATTGACCCATAAAAATAAGTGAAGTTCTGATACATGTTAAAACATGAATAAACCTTGAAAATACGTAAGTGGAATAAGCCAGGCCAAAAAAAAGGCAAAATATTGTATGATTCCACTTATATGAAATATCTAGATTAGTCAAGTTCATTGGGATAGAAAATAGATTAGAATTTACCAGGGGTGAGGGAAGAGCAAATGGAACACAATGATTGTATATTAGATGCAGAAATTCTGTTTGCAGTGATGTAAACTTTTTGAAAACAAGACAGTGGTGATGGTTGCACAATATTGTCAATGTAATTAATGTCACTGAAGTGTATAGATAAAATGGCAAATTTTATGTTTATATATATTTTACCTCAATAAAAATATATTTTCACAAAAGAAAAGAGTATAGCCTTTCTCCCATGTCTCTTTTAGTTCCAAAGTAAATATGAACAAGGACTCAAAAAACAAAAACACCCTTTTTATGGCTTTTACTATTTCTTAAAAGCATTGGTTTTGTTAAGAATTCCATGTTGCTTTCATTTCACTATAGTGTATGGCTGAGTTTTGTCCACACAAACACACCACAAAATTTGTAAAGTGTTTTCAGTGGCTTAAGAAGTATTATTTGGCAGGTGAGACAAGTGACATTATAGTCACTCTTATACCCACCAAAAAGTTATATGGTACACATTAAACCTTTCCTCTGTACCTTCATTCCCTCCTTTGAAAATGAGAACATTATGGATGATCATAATCTCATTTAACTTAAAATTCTATGATGTTATACACAATTCTTTAAAGTTCCATTTAGTTTTAAATATCCGATTCAAAAAACAGTTGTTTTCAAATGGTCAGTTGCAGTCATTTTTATTTAACTGAATTTGGACAAAGTGTGTCAATAGCAGTTTCGTGATGCAAGCAGTGTTTCTAACACACTGTTTTAAAACCTCCAAATTATCATTTTTAAACTATGCCACTCAGGCAAAAGAGAATTACACAAACACATATACATATTTAGGGCAATTACTTTATATTCATTTTATGTATTAGGGCTATTTCAATATTCAGATCCAAACTATTTCATCAATGCTGCCAAGTACTTTTTGTCAATTAACAGAAAATCACATTCATGAATATTGGAATTGTTATTTCTTCTAGAGCAAAGGAATACAGAGTCCTGGCATCTTTTGGATATTGAAGGTATAGACTTTTACTAGAAGAAGGAAAAATGATTTTTATAGCAAAAAATTATGATGAAAACTTTTTAAAGTTTATTTATTTATTTTGAGGGGGCAGGCAGAGAGAGACAGGGAGAGAGAGAGAGAATCCCAAGTAGGCTCTGCACTGTCAACATGGAGTCCCACATGGGGCTCAAGCCCATGAACCATGAGATAAAGATCTGAGCCAAAATCAAGAGTCAGGTGCTTAAATGACTGAGCCACCCAGGCACCCCATGAAGAAGAACTTTGAGGGTATACCCATTTGATATGCTTAAAATAATTTTTTAAAGTAATCAGGGTATAAATAAGAGACGCATTTTAAAATTCCAATTTCACAGTACCCTACATTTTGTTTGGTCCCATGTGTCTCTTTGAGAAATTCCTTCTTTTGAATAAAGGAGTTGATGCATGGAAATTGGAAAGCATTTCTTGGATTATTCACAGAGCAGATGCCACTACTTTGAAAACTAATCATTCATTTCATTGTCATCTTTTACTTGAAAACATTTGATAAGACTTTATTGTTTCATGGCTATGCATATTTTAATTATTTTCATTGTTTGTTGTAATACACTTCTGAAAGTTTCTAAATTAGTAAATTTTATTCCAGTTAAATAGTATTTTAAAATAGAATGCATTTTGGATTATCAAAATGTATGTAACAGTGTCTGTCAGCTGAAAACTGTCACTATATAATTTCTAAGAAACACAGTTTTAACATGGCACTTGAATAATGACTTCATTATGAAGTCATTAAGAGTCACTATTGACAGTCACTCAAAATACTTATTGGACACCTGTTGTGCACAGAACATACAGATGTTTCAGTTTATGAAAGTGAGTGTGGATAAACTTTCATCTTAATTTTTAAATGGCAAATGACACAAGGTTATTTTTGATATTAAAATAATGTCTTCAGTTTCTGAAATTCATTCTACTAGAGGTCAAGAGAATCTCCAGAAATATGCTTCTGGATATCTTTTCTTTTGTGCTTGGCAATTAGTAAAATTCATTTTTATAGAATGTGAACACGAAATTTCAGTGATACATTAGAATTATTACATGTCTACTAATTTACATAACTACAAAGAGACAATACAATGATTAAGGGATGTCACACAACATTTTAGCCCACAGTATTTGCCAGAAGTCATGTCAAAGATAAAGTACTTTTCAAATGGCAAGTAAACGATGACTAACCATACATTTTGTGGTGAATAAACTTAGAAAACAAATTAAGGTTATACAAAAATGACCCAGAAAAACTAAATTTAGTATCTAGATTATTAGGGAGATGTAAATTTGGAAATACCTGTTAAGTATGTACCAACTAAATAATTTTGTTCAACATGGTTTTGAGGACTATAGAGAAACAAAATAATACAACAATAATTATAATAGTAATAAACAACCTCTTGCTGGCAGGAAATTGCAGTCAATCACTGTTCTTAAGAAAACTAGGTCACATGAAGCAAAGAATAATACGAAGAGAAATGTATGGCGTTAATGAATCTGTGGAGGCAAAGGGAATTAGGCTAAGTGACACTTTCGAAATAAGTTATAGAAGATTAGCTGGGCACCATGTTAACTCTCTATACTGCTAGTACTTCTCCATTAAATAATATTTTTTTAAGTATAAATGTATTTTTTAAAAAAACAGTTGAACAAGATTCATTCTCCGCCCCCCTCCTCTGATAGTAACTCTAGTTAACACTTGATATTTAATCAGCTAGTTTTGAAACTAATTCGATCTCTCCCCATCCCCATCTCTCTGTCTCTCTCATTAGTTCTTACTTTGACAGGAGCTCCTTTAAGTGCTTTAAATATTAATACAATTCCTCTAATAATCCTTCATGTGAATTTTATTGGCACAGTTATGGATGTAGAATACAGATGATTTTCATCTCATAACTCTGTTAGCAAAAGTTTTTATTAACACTACTGCATTTACATATTGATCTTATGGATTTTTATATTTATACTCTATTCTCATGCTTCACAGTCATAAATATGGATATCCTGATTTGCCTTTCTGCCTATACTGATGAGCATGAAAAGCATTGACCAATATAATTATATACTTTCAAATATTCAAAATCTATGTTCAGAACTTATTGAGGATATATTTTCAAATGTGTTCTAAAGCATTCTAAATTTTCTAGAGCTTTGAGAAAATACAATTCATTTCCTCAAAAATGTAGAAAAGTAATCAGGTATTTTTCATGATTATTTAGAAGTTACTTCTTCAGTTATAAATCCATCAAAATAATCCAAAACAGAAACTTTTTCCTTTAGAAAAATAGGACTACGGTTAGGAAGGACTGAGGGAGGAAACTGTGCTTTTATGGTTTTTACGAATTCATATCAATGTGTTACTTGACTAAAATTTAAATAAGTATTGTGAATCCATATAAAAAGATAGCCAAAAAATACTATTGACTTGTCAATACACTATGTGCATGTCTTATGTGTTACACATTTAAATAAAATGATCTTATTTAGTTACTTGTTAATATAAAAGTAGAAGCCTTCTGGTTCACATTTTATGCATTGCTTTCTGAATACTTAACCTATTGAGACAATCAAAAATCTTTTCAGTAGAAATGACAATGCTATATGGATGACAATCTTAATTATTATGAAAGTATAGCAATAGTCTTACTACAGTAATAAAATATTGTACAGTATCTAAAAAAATGTGCAAAGAACAGGGACACAGGGCATCTTAAAATGAAGGAAGCTAATAGATAAAAAAAATTGTGTGTCAGCTGTATGTGACGAATCTATGAAACATTGTTTTTAAAAAGAAAGAACCATCATTTCTGATTTTGTGACACTACCAATTTAATGCCTTCAAACTCATCTCCTGCTTATGTTTGCGAATGCAGGACTTTCTGAAATAATACATATTAATAACAACTGAGTGTAGTAACACAAATTTTCTGTAAGCAATAAGCCAATAAAACAAATAAAGTTCCTTGTACTGAATGCTGTACTGTACCCTGAACACATGGCAAAATATATTGATTCTATGGCTGTATTTTTATTTATTAATTTGTTTTGTTGGTTTAGTCTAAAATAGGTTGATACTTATACTAAGTACTAACTCCAAAGCTGACAGATGAACATGAAATTGTGTTCATCAATGCTCTTCAAAGTTATTGCTTAATCGGAACACCCTGGTATAAAGTTACTTTTTGTTCCTCAAGAGCCAGTTTTCTAGAAAATAGCATGGATTCTTTTATCTTCTGATATTCGCTAGCAAAGATTTGCCAAATTAATTGCAAACCTTGACATGACATAAATCATTGCCTTACTTGGTAACATACACAATCCAGAAGCAATTGGGGATGTGAGTAGGAAGATAGACTGATATAAAAAAAAAATTGAGAGAAAGAAAATTCATGCAATCAGTGTCCCGAATGGCAGAAAGTTACCAAGGATTGAAATGAAAATCTTACCCCTGAGGGAGTACAATGAATACATAAATACATAAATTGTGACCCACTCCATAATTCTGACTATAATTATTCAATGTTTACTTTTATAAAGATTTTTTATCCAAACATTTCATAGGGACTATTTGAATGATTTTTATTAGCTTAGAATTTTCCTAACTTTTACAGTAAATCATTGACATGACTTTGAGTGGCCACATATCATTGCAAGTCTATTCACATCATTCTATGTCATGGGTATAGAGTTTCTACTGATATTGACAAAATACTATAATGTTGCATAAACTGAATGACAAGCTTGTTCAATAGCTTGTGAACTGGCCAATTTTATGAGGCTACAAAGTGATGGGTACACAACGGCATAAATCTAAAATTGATCCTAATCCCTAATAGCCGTGTAGAAATAAATTGTGCTTTTCCTGTTTTCCTTTTCTCTGAAAGACACAACATATTTTCATATTAAAATACTTCAGTATGGCGAGCCAGTTAGTTTGCCCTTCTTTAGAGGATCCTCTTTATGAACTCCTTTTCAAACTTTTGAGAAATTACCCAAACAGAGCATAAACTACAGAACCTGAAAGATTCAAGTCTTCACTTTCTCAGTCCCTTACAGATAGAGCGGGCTCATCATGAAAGCTATAGGAATCCAGTGTGCCCACCCAGATTTTGAATCTTAAGCCATTGATGGAATAGCAAAGAGGATGCCCAGAGCAACTCTCTCAGGCAGTAGTGGTGACAGCAGTGATGGTAGTGTCCGGAGCAATCTAGCATTTATTGCAGTTAGCGGTGATGACCTCACTAAGTAAGTCTTATGCAACATTTTTTACTTTATCCTATGTATCCCAAAAGTATGCTTCTCCAGATTTCTTGATGATTCCATATGCTATACAATATCCTCTAATGAATTCTTTATCAGATTAGCTCAACTAGAGCCTGTTTTCCTTACTTGCAGCAAAGAATCTGGGCTAATAAAGTGCTGGTATCAGAAGTGTTTTGGCAATAGCTCTCCTGGGGAATTGGGACAATATATACTTGGTGTCCTAGACTGGTTGAGACATGAAGCTTTTTAAATCTATATGGTATTATGAGTGGAAATTTGACAACAGAAATTACCACCTGTGCTCATCTAGAATGCTGTGGAGACAGCATTTGGGACTATGTGCCCACAGAACTGAACGAAGAACATGAAAAATTCAAAGGCTGAGGGTGAATTGGTTACTGCAAATAGAGATGGCTTGCTTAAAGAGCTCAAATCCCTGCACTTTCTTCTCAAAGAACGGAATGAATGTTGGAGTCTTTCAAAGAGTGTGCTAAAGGAATCTTTTATCTCTTGCAGCTGTAGGGCTTCAAAACAAACTTTGATCCCAAGACTGAATTTAAATTCCCGCTAGATCTGTTAAATTAAAGTTAGAAAGAACGCTGATTGGGAAGGCATGGGAACACGGTAACTGCAAGGTAGGTATATGGAAGGACTGAAATTAACTCAGAATAATTCAAAGCATTAATCATTAATACTTGCTTCCTTGACTCCAAGAAACAGCACCTTCTTCGTCTGATTAACTAATGCTGTCTTGCTTTCAGCCGTTGTAATAATCTTAATCAAAGGAATGACCTTCACTGGGAAGCCAGAGTTCATCATGCCCCACTTCCATCAGCCATTATGCCCCAGGGGAGTGTATTGAAACTAAGACTAATTTTCCAATAAGCTATCATGAATTCGCGAATTTTTATTGGAGAAAAAAATTACATGCATTGGTGAAAGACAAAGCTAACATCTCTGCTGAATAACATGGCTGTTTTCGGTAGGGTAGGGATACCAGTTAGTGTGAAAAGCTGTGTGAAATCAGGAAAATTCTGATTTCAATGAGGATACAATTAATACTCTGACTGAAGCATAGGTATCATAGTATACATTAGGTCTAGTGTGCTACTTAGAAAGATCTAAACAGTAGGAACTTTATAGTTTATTAATCACCTCATGGTTCCTAGGGATTTAAATACAGGACTGGTGCCCTGAAGTTCTATTTGATTTGTATAATTGAAAAAAAATTAAATCTGGAGACTAAGACCTGACTTGAGTCATCATGAGAGAGAAGAATGAGGCCCTATTGAATTCCCAGTCCTGAATCATCTCAAAGACTCGGAACTCCTGTAACAAGTTTAAGTAGGACAAATCTTTTCTGTACATTGTGAATTAATTCTTAGGGCTCCTGAATGCCAGAATATTCCAGGAATCAGTGGGCAGCCTTATAGAATTAAGATAGTAAATTGGGTTTTCCGTGAATCCCCCTCAAATTAGGTCCAGTGGGAACTTAACTCATGCCATCTTTATTTTCCCAGTCCCTGAGTAAAGAATTAGAATAGAGGAACATTGGCTCCCTAACGTATTATGAAATAAGACCTATTAAGGTAAGAAGAATACAATGAAGCTTTCCTTTCCTACCAAAAGACTAAATCCAAAGTGATATTGCTTATTTTGTTCTGTTTGACACAACTGCAGGAATTATAGATCCATTCAGTACTGAAAATTGTGAGGATAGTATTCATATTCCATCTCCAATTAACTCATCATGTTGGCTACAGCTTAACCATAGAGCAACTCTAACTGAAATGCTATTCCAGATGTGGCAGCTTACTGGTGGAATGACTCCTGGCACTAGGGATAAATCCTCTCTTGTGGCACAAATTGTTTCCTCTATCATTGTACACAGAGAATATACCGGAAGCAGTTTTCTTTCAAATGTCAGGTACAAAAGGTAAACATTCTCATTTCTCCTTTCATTCTAGGATTCAATCATTTCATAGTCTCCGTGATATGATTTATTTCATGGGAACGTAGACCATCTCATCATGCCCCAGGACATATTTTGTTAATGACATCATACTGAAAAAAACTTGGAAACCCAGGTAGCAGAGATCCTGGCTGCTGGCCCATACCTTCGCCATGTACAAGGACCACAAATCAATCTTATGAAAACGGAAGCACTCAATGCCTGAGTGAAATTTCTAAGTTAGTGGCCCTGAGCACATTTGGATATTCTCTCCAAAAAGAGGAACAGGTAACTGCTTCTTCAACTCCCTTTACAACAAAGATATACAAATGTTGGGAGTTGTGTGAAATGAATTAACGATGAGTTCAATAAGCTGTTTTGGGGTGTCAGATGTGCCAGTTGTAGATTCTTTTGCTTCTCGACGTCCTCAAGAAATTACACTTGCTATGTGATTTAGGGACTGGGCCTGGCATAGCCTCTGAGCAGGAATCTCTAGTCCTCCTGCAGATTCCGTGAGCCGTCCAAGCCATGTCTTTAAATAAATTCTTTTTCTACTGCAGTCAGATTCTATTTTTGAAAGAACGTTGACTGGTAGATACAGCTAATAAAGGCCTAAAGGTAATTACAATCTAGAGGTTAACAAAAGTATAGCAAGTGTTTATTAAATGTCTACAGCATGCCTATCACTGTGCTAGCTGTGTTAAAACTACAATAAGAATCATTATTGTAGCTATAACAATAGTACTTTCTTCATAGGTTTTTTGTGTAAATGAAATTAGATAATTACCATGAAAACTTAATAAAATGCCTTTTTTGTAATTAGTGATAAATGGTGGCTATTATTTTTCTTCTTACAATTTATTCAGTGTTTCTATGCATGCTGTGGTGAGCACTTTACATGGATTATCTCATTTAATCCTTACAGCAGTCCTTGGGGATGGGTGCTATTATATTCTGCATTTCACTGTTGAGGAAATGTACCTTAGCAAGGTTCAACAAATTGTTTAAAGTGACACAGTTATTAATTAGAGCTCAGAACAAACCAACTCTGAAAAATGCATGATTTCTGTCTTAACAAACAGAGGTAATGAGGAAAAAGTTACTATTCTCTATATTTAAAAAGTACCTTTGTTTGGTAGACTTCTCAAATGTTATTACATCCAACCTCATAACAGTGCGGTAGGACAGACCAGATTTATTGAGATGTGATGTGAAACTAATTTGAATTTTGGAATTATAGCACAGAGCCAACTATGAGAAAAGAAAACGAGGAAAATAATAGACTCAAGGAAATATAAAAGGAGTGATAATTTTATATTTCTCTGAGGGTTGCAGCAACCTTTTATTTTTCTTTGTCTTTTCCATTTGCAAAAGCCTAACACAGTACATTGCATATAATATGAATTAAGTATATATTTTTTAAATGGCTTAACCAATTGACAAGATCCAGAGAGAAATGGTTGAAGCTAAACGTAAACATATACAGAATAATTCATTCGGAAAAGGAGAGTTTGAGTTTAGTCATATAAAATATGAAACTACAAGTTAGCCATGTGGGAAAACAGAATGGAAATAAGATAAATATTATAATTCTAAGCCTGAATATTACTATGGAAAAAGGGAATTCAGGTTGAAAGCAACATTATAAAATAAAAACATAGATCAATTTCTTAATTTATGGATGAGAAACTGGCAAATGATTTTCAGGTGGTGAAATTACAGTATATGTAAGTTTCAGACCATTGATAAATATTCAAAATATCTTGCAAAAATGTAATCATGGGTTAAAAGCAAAACTCAAAGTACTCATTCACGATCGATTACGGAAAATGTACATTCAGTGTCTTTTAAGTATCAAGTACTGCTCTAGGCACTTACCTCTTAATTCTACACAATCGTTATTGCTGTGCCCATTGTATGAATGTTAAAACCATGATTTAGAGATGTTAAATAAACCCCTCCAGATGTGAAGCCTTGCAAGTAATACCTAGAGAGAGACTCTGGAACCCACAGGCAATGGAGCTTATTAGAATGGATATGGTTATGGACATGCTTAGGATATGGAGCTTATTAGAAACCACGTGCCTATTGTCAGACAGAGAAACCTGGGTGAGGGTAACTAATGGTGGTGAGAAGTGAGAGATTTTATTTCATATCCTTTCACTAGCCAGCAATATGTAAAGAATATTCACTTTCTCTTGAAGTTGGAAAAGCACATCTGACACCACCTTCCCCTGTAGACCAGTTGTCCATTTTTTTTGCAGCGGTTTCTCTTCTTTCACAACAATGAAAGTGGAGGCCAAAAAATTTAGTGCTTTCCCTATGAGCACAGGTCTACAGAAAAGGTGAATTAGTACTTAAGTAACTTTCAGCCATAACTTGCATTTTATATACTGTGTTGTCATCTTAAGTATTATTAAACATACATGAAAATGTATGATACTTATTAAAATAATCCTGATTCACATATTATTGAACTATTATAAAGTGTTTTCAAACAAGATAATTTTTAGAACTATAAAAACAAAATCACCATTTCTTTCTTTTTTATTAAGACCCCTTGAAGTTTTTCTTTGCTTGTTTGTTTTTTAATGTTTATTTATTTTTGAAATAGAGACAGGGTGCAAACGGAGGGGCAGAGACAGAGGGAGACACAGAATCCGAAGCAGGCTCCAGGTCCCAAGCTGTCACCACACAGCCCAATGCAAGGTTCGAACTCACAAGCTGTGAGATCATGTCCTGAGCCGAAGTCAGAACCTTAACCGACTGAGCCACCCAAGTGCCACACAGAGTCACCATTTCTTAACAATGTTCATGTGGGTGACTTATAAATAAGCTACCAATAAACATATAAGATATTACGCTATTCTGATATAGTTTACGCCAAGTATATTTCCAAGTATAGGTAGGACTCTCGATGCACTATAGAGAAATTATCTGAGTCCCTGGTCATTTGATAGAATCTTAATACATTGTTTTAAAACTTTGGAAAACCAACCTTTAACAAAGAGTAAATATACCTTTCAAATACTGAAACCTCTGAGAACAACAACAAAAAAAAGCGACCGAGATTCTGCACAAAAACAACAGGTAAACTATCAAGACAAGGAGACTACTCAAGCAGCCACATAGAATATCTCTACACACAACTAGGAAGGATGGAGAAGCCAGGCCACTATGTGGCTGTATGATATTCATTTGAAATCTGCTGTTATTTTTCTTCCTTTCTTATAAAAATCTTACACGTATACCAGTATCTGCTGGTATAAAAAATATGATGAAATGTTCCGTAAGACCTAGTCAGTGCCTGTGGTAACAAATAAATGTGTAAATGTACATTTATATGTATCTGTATGTATAAAATTAACATATATATATAATTACGTATGTAGGGATTACTGTGTATAATATAGTAATTAAGGATGTATAGTTATCTTTAACTCCTTCCTCAAATATTTATATATTAGCTTTTATGTAGAATTGAGATGTTATATTCTCTATTTTATGATGTCATGAATTGAAAGTATTTCCTGATATATCTTAATATTTAATATTAATATTTGAAGATTTTTTAAATCTGGATTCAATTTAACCAAGTGTATTTTATATCGTGCTCCTCCAATACATTTTTTCATCATAATACGTAAGTTTTTCAGGACCTTAACCTTTTAAAGTAAAAACAATATGTGATTCTGCCAACTGTTCCTGCTTATTCTATTTATTCCGAATTGAAACATCTCTGACTATGGCATTTTCACATCACAATAAAGTCAATTGTTTATTATGAACTTGGAAACCATCATCACTAGACCAAAGCTGAGAGCTCTTTCCCCAAATCCCTTTCTTTGGACGGCTCCAGGTTAGAGCATGTCGGTGAGAGAAACTTGCGGGAGGCGGAAGGAGGCTATGAAGTGGGAACCATTATTCTCGGAGTTTATGACCATAGACATGTGACAGAAACAGTCCGTCCGTAAATTCAGTGACATGGTGGCTTCTACAGATTTAGCAGCTTCCACAGAAATGGCAGCTTGCCCAGAAACAGCAAGTTCCAAATACCTCTCCATGGGCTCCATCGTGAAAGTGGCCAGATACATGCAGCCTCGTGGACTTGTCCAAGCTGCCAAGCCTCGCTTTTCCAAGCCATTGTGGGGCTTCGAGATTAAGTGGATTTAGATATTTCCTTAATTTTCTGTTTATCCCATTAAATCCCTCCCTTTCCAAGTTCTTTCCTCATGCAAGCACGATTTCCCATTTCAAGCCCCTTGTTCACATACGCTTTAGTGGTTTCATTTTACTCAGTTTAGGTAAAGAAAGTAGGTGAGGCACCAGTGGCTAGTTTCCTCCCCTACCCATTGTCCTCTTACAGAACATTGATTTTATTGTTGACGGCAATGAACAAATATGAAACAGCTTGTAGTCTCTAGTGGATACCTAGCATTCCGGCCAGGGTCACAGAAGCAGCAATCTGCGGGGAGGCGGGGCAAGGGGGGGCCGGTGTAGGGATTAAGTCTTGTTTTTCTAGGTATTTAGGTATTGTTCTTCTTCCTTGCAGCCCTTTCCTGCATCCTCCTGAGCAAAACGGAGATCTTAAGGTGTTGCAACTATGATAGAAAACCCAATGGCAAGGGAGAGACTTTGTTTTATGTCCTCAATTCCTCCAAGCACAAGCACTACTACCTTACTTCTGTAACACACAGATTATTGTAACTGAGGATGGACAAGGAAAAGTGTGGACTGATAGTTCCTCAACTTCTTATCTCGATGTAAGAAAAGTTCTTGTTTCTGTGGGCTATCTCATAGGTATTTACCTTATTAAATTAGATATTTATTTTTTTATTCATGTAAAATAACAGTGAAGGACACCTCACATATAAAAAACATACTTTGAAAAATACCTATATTTTTAAGATGAAATATATTTCATAAAATATTGCCTTTATTTCATTTTTTTGCAACTTCTTTAATGTCTCACGTAAGAGAAAACATCTGATGCTCCTGTTTCTGCATTCAATTTATTGCAACATCATATACCACGAAGCTTCCAGAAATCTCCGCTATACAATCATAAGAGAATGAAAGTGTAAAAAGCAATAACATCTCAATAACATTATAACAAGAGACTTGATCTTGTGGACCTCCTGAAAGTGTCTCAGGGACCCCCAGGTGTCCTTTGAGTACACTTTGAGAACTGCTGCTCTGAAGAATAACGCACATATAACCTCTTGTATTCAAAGTCTATATATTAGGTAGTGAATGCATATAATATGTGACTAATATATAAAATAACTATATAGTTTTATTTGTAATAACATTAATATAATACTGATAACAAAAAATGGGACCAGTTTCACAGTATGAAGCAATATCATATTTTATGTGTTTATCAATAGAAGATGGTTATGCTATTAAATTGAAGAAAAAGGAATTTGGGATATCCATCCCCCAAGAATGTACATATAATGTGTCATTTTTCAAACAATATAAACAATAATCAAAAATAAAAATCATGTTAGTTTAAATTTAATAGCTGCTGCATGCTTTCAATAATTTTTTTAAGTCATAGGTTATCTTAGAATTACATGGGGCAGAAAAACAAAACTGACACAGCTATTATTTGTTTTTCCCCCAAAAAATGTACTGCAAAGTCTCAAAACTGGAGCATCATATTTATTTGATCTGGTACACTGGTAAGCTTCTATGATCATAGCTCTGAAAATCACCATTACTATTCTTAGTGGGGAACTCTGAGAGCCAGTCATAAAAGATATAAATGATACCATATGGTCTGAGAGCCTGATGCTTTTGTAGAATCCTGGCATTGTGTGTAAGAAAAGTGGTCTAATAATAAAATCATGGCAATATTACTTCTTTCTCACACAATATTTTCAATAGTAATCTAAGCAATAAAAGTAATAGCAGGTCTAACACCACTGGCAATATTAAATTGAAATAGCAAATTGCAAAGCTAGTAAAATTGTTATCAAAGGGATTGATCTACAATAAAACAAATATTTCAAGCTCCCAAATAAATGTTCAATAAAGTGATGCTTCACTATTGTGCAAACATTATGATAGCAATTTACCAAAGATATATTACTTAAAAATATCTTGCTATCTTTCATATACTGGGGCAAAACACAAAGAACAAAAATGAAAATACACTTTTTTTTATGTTCCAAATGATTTTTGTCGTTCACAATACTTTACTTAATTTCAAGGAATGTTTACTCGTATTGGAACCCATGGAAACATCAGACCTTGGCCAGAAATGTTTCTTCTCTGTACAAATAAATGAAGTCAATGTAATTATTCAAGAAACGTTTAGGGACAATTCTCATATTTTCCAAACAAATTGTAGTTTTCTTTTTTCTATTGCATATTCAGGAAACATAAAATAGCGTATAATTTTTACTTTTTATAGGGCACTAAAACATTAACAGAAATCAATTTTTGTATTTAATATCAGTATTATCTATCTATCTATCTATCTATCTATCATCTATCATGTATCTATCTTCTCTTACATATCTTGCAATTGCCAGGAGAAGCTCCATTTCGCTTCTATAAAAATGTATCCCCAAAACCTACATGTTTAAAATAACAACAACACTTCTCTTTTGCTCACATTACAGGTCCACTGGATCAGCAGTGGGTTCTACTGGATCCCAGGATCACAGAGGCTCTACCTCCTTCTAAGTACATACCCTGGAACATAAGACCGTCTTGATCTTCACAGTGGAGAAAGAGAAAGTGACATGTGTTTTGTTGTGTTTACTGCCTTAGTCCACAAATTACACACTTTACTTGCCTGATCCTTTATTTGTTAAGACTGGTCACTTACACCATGTAACTATGAGAGGACCAAGAAAAATAAGGGAGCAAATGAAGTGCTGGTTGAACATTACCATCTCAGGAGTCTACCCTGCTGATCATCAAATATCCCTTTCCTTCTACTCTACTCTTCCGAGGGAAGATGAAACAAATATCCCATCACCATATCAAGTGCAAAGGCCAAGTTATCTGAGAGATGTGGACTAATTTATTAATCAATTTCAGATATGAATTCCATTGGTCTTCAAGTCAAATAAATTAAAAAGGTGAGTTATTTATTTGCTTCTTATACATACTATAAATGCTGTAAGAGGGAGAAAGTAATGACAGTAATCACTACCATTCGTGAAGAGTGTGAATAGAAGACACAAAGAAGTCACTGTTCACAACCATCCTGAGTCCCTCCATGGCACACTATGGACTCCTTACTCTGGAAGTGGAAAGTGTTCCTTGATTAGGCCTTGGTTTAACTTTCTGGGAGGTTCTTCCTTTTATGACTCCCCTTTACCAGTAACTGAACTCACAGTTCTTTTCCAGAGATAGTTCTTAGATCTGCTACATTTCTTTACATTTGTGCCTTTCTGCCTGTCTTAGATTTAAAGGAGACTGACTGCCTTGAAGCTACCAAGATTTTAACGGAAGACCACATCCTTATTCTGATCTTTTACAGAACATGTGTCCCTTGAGCTTTCTCGTTCTTCACTTTGAAATGCTTGGACACTAGAAGCAGTTAGCTCTTTTAAGTCTGAAAGCCTGAAATTTCTGGACTTTGTCCCTTTCATGTCCCCCAAAGAGCATATTCTTTTCATGTCCTAAAGGGAGTTCATGTGTTTCTTTAACAAATGGCCAAACACAGCCATTTGCCATCAACACGGAACATGAAGGCTTTGCTTTTTAACTCCTTTCCCTAGAGCTATAATTGCATGAGACAAGTGACCTCCCCTGTAAATAGGTACAGATGACAGCATTACCAAAAGATCACATAGGCTGACATCTTTCCTTACTATCCATCAATTTACCACTAAGCCAATATCAAATCTGTTCGTTTGTTTGTTTGTGATTTATCAGGGAAGTATACCTCTCCCAAAACACAACTCCTGTGGTTGTCAGGATGGACAAGGTTATGCAGTGATGACAAACCCACGCACAATATAATGTATTCGTTACTGCCATTATTTTGGGTGTCAATGTCAAGTTATTTTTTAGAAAAAAAATCCATAATTTTAATGTATAATTCTGATAATAAGTAAAATTATCAAATAACAGAAAAACACTGAAAATAAAACATTTTGGTGATAAATTCCGCAAGCCCATATTTACAATACTAAATCCCAAGAAGTTCTAAAATTCAAATAGGAATTTATAATTAATTTGACAACCATGCTTGATATTACCTAAGTTCTTTAAGAAACAAATCTTTCTTGAAAAAGGTGAGTCTACAGTTCCAGACAAGTTGGAATGTTATGTAATATAAACATTTAAAAAAATCATATTATTATTCCAAAAGCTGAGATACTATAAGTTCTGTAATACGTATTCCCCAAAGGTTTTGCATATATTACTAGGGACCTATAATTCCTAAGTCACCAAGAACAATAGGATATCATGAGGTAACTGCTGCTACATAATACTTTGGCACACATTATGTTTCCCCATTTTAATTATATTTAGATTTGTAAATTTCCCCATATTCAGTATGTGTATTTTTTTATAAATACTACTGTGTGCTGTCATTATTGTTAGTATTATAGCCATATGGATTATAAAGATATTCATTCAGAGTAATTGCATTTCATACAAGCTAGTTACAATATCAAACTTTGCAAGTATGCATTTTAATTCATTAAAATACAACATCTTATTATTATTTATACCATCCAAGAAAGGGAGGAGACGATATCTAAGAAATTAGGTTAAAATGTTGATGACAAAAATCTGAATACCGATTCTATATCCTTCTTGCTTGCTGATGAAGATTAATTACATCTCAGAACACCTATAATTGTTTTGCCAACACAGTGACGGAGATTGAATTTCATCTCTCTTACAGCCCCTACCTGTTACTCACATAGCGTCTATAAATGTTCGGAAAACGACTATGGAGATGAAGGAAAATGGATTTGCTAAAAAAAAAAAAAAAAAGAAAAGAAAAAAAAAAGAAATATTAAACAAATTGGGTGAGTCAAATGACAAGACAATATCGGAGTAATGAAAAAAAGTCAAGAGAAATTGAAGAATTATAAAGGAGGTGATATATTTAAGTTTTGTAAGTTTTACCTTGTATAAAATTGTTTGAAATATTTCCATGATTGAAATTTGGTTATCAGCTTTGCAGGAATAGCAATATACGCCAAACTGAGCAGACATAAGTAGAATTAGATCATGCCTACCTTTCTCCTTTCTTTTATTACAATGTCAGGATAATATTTAAAATGTCTCAGCAAACTCTTCCCTTCATGACTTTAATAAGTAGATTTGCCAGGTGCAGCACTAGCAGGAGGCTCATAATGTATTTAAGTTTGAAAATGAGGCAATTATATTTCAAAGTTCTGATTGGCTACATTTTAATTTCGGAACCATGAGATGAACTGATTTAGCTGGTGGCTTTCTGGAGTAACCTCGTACATTTGCACCTGTTCATTTTATTAAAACAGAAACACCTTGCCAGAGATGAGAAAAGGATATTGGTCACAGAAACCATGACAGCTTGGTCCCTTTGCTCTTACTATTGATTACATTTCTTGACAGTCACATGGGAAGTTAATTACTAGGAGGCAATTAACACCCTTGCAAAATAATAAAGAAAACATAATTATATTGAGAACTCACAGAGACTGTTTGTAATCTTAAATGTGATATTCCCAGGCCTCTGAATATCTATGGCAACCCAGGTCCTGACACTCCTTTTTGTCTACACTCCTAACCCAGTCCCTGTTACTGACAAAAAGTGGTAATTATGAATACTCTGTTGCCTTATTTTAAATTATTAAAAAGAATCCTGAATTTTCATCAATCCAATTAAAAGTTCCCCAAGGGATTGCTCAGTGAAAACAAGAGAAAATTTGCTTTGCATACAAAATGAATCATCTTTCTGGCAAAATAGATCTACTGTCAGAAAGACTCAGGACACCTTATCTAATATTAGTTTGTGATCGTGTTAAATTAAATTGCTGCTTTCTCCACTACAAAAGGGAGCTAAATGAAGAGACTCTGGAGCAGTCTATTTAGGCTTTAGTTCCCTCACTGCCCTCCAGAAACCATATGACCTTGGGAAAAATAATTTAACATATCTGTTTCCTATTCTGTTAAATGGAGAAATGTTGGGTTTGCAATATTCACTGTTATTACTTTTATCCTGAATGAGCACACGAGGTGTTCTGGTTCGGAGATAGATTTCTTATGAAATATCTCACTGTAAATAATGATGTGTCAGCCCCCTTAGCCCTAGTCCTTACCTCTGGAGTGACATGATGAAGGTGATAATATTTTTTTCTCCACAAGCAGCCTGACCAGGGTCCAGCATTACCAGAAAAATGACCTTTTCTGTTCACAAAGAAGGAGGCAACAGTCCCTTTCCCTATCTGAAGACATCTCCTTGGAAATGAATGGGGCTGAATCTGAACTCAATACTGGTACATAAATAAAATCTCTCCAGAAATCAGACAGCCCGTATGTTTCAAATTTTACATTATTTTCTGCGAATTTTGGATCTTCATCTCCCCTTGAAATGTTCAGATGCAGGGAGAGAGTATCTGCTGTCTTCCTGGGGATTAAGCAAGAAACCCAGTGTGGGCTGTAACCACTTGGCCCTCTTGGGGAGATAGAAGTTTTATTTTCCTTTCAGATCACAGCAATTAGCTACTGAATCAGGGAGACAAATCTAATTCTTTTAGTATGAGAACATGTTTTTCAGAGACTAAGAAATTTTGCAGAACAGGTAAGAAATCGAGGGAAGTTATGTTTTCTCACAAGTAATAATAGTAACATCCTAACAGGATTTATAAGGTTAAATGAGTTAGTGTGTGAAATTACTTAAAAAATCACATATAATTAGCTCAAAATTACCAGAGTCTAACTCCAACTGATTCTTCAAGGACTTTAGAAGTTAAGGCATTATCTATGTTTTTTAAATATAAGGTAAACTCCATTTAACACACCATTATTTAGTGCTAAGCTCCCTTTATTTAAATTTTTTTATTTCAAAATAAAATCTCACAGGAAGCTACAAAGATAGTACAGACAGAAACGTGTACTTTAGATTCAGTTATCTTAATGGGTACATTTTTCTACCAATATAGCACAATATCAACACCAGAAAACTGACACTGGTACAACGCCTGTGTATAGTTCTCTGCTATTTTATCATAAAGAGATATATTAATTCTCACCACAATCAAGATACTGAACTATCCTCTCACTGCAAAGGTATTCTTGTTTCTTTTCTTATAGCCAAGCAACCCCCCTTCCTCTGACCATCACTAACCACTGGCAAACAATAACCAATTTTGAATCTCCATAAATTTTTTCATTTTGAAAATGTTATCCACATGGAAGTAGACAATATGTGATCTACTGAGGGTGTTTTTCTTTTTCTCATTCAGCATAATGCACTTGAGGTTTATCCACATTTTTGTGCATACCAATACAGTTACTAGTGCCTTGTTCTGGTGAGTAGAATTGCAAGGTATAAATACACCACAGTTTGCTTAACTATTTACCTAATGAGAGACGTTATGGTTGTTTACAGTTTTTGTTTAATACAAGTAAAGTAAATCATTTTCATTTCATGAAATTATCAATGATATGTGAAGGATTAACTCTGCCATTTTATTTTTTTTTAATTTTCTCTTTTCTTTCCTGTTTTCCTTTGTTTCCTTTTTTACTGCCTTTCCGTGCATTGCATGAACATTTCTTAGAATTTTATTTTATCTATAGTATTTCAATGCATTTCTTTGCACAAGTCTGTTTTAAATGGTTGTGATAGGCATATATCATGCACACATAACTTATTACAGTGGGCTTGTACAGAGGTTTTACCAGTTTGAAAAAAGTACAGAAACACTACTTATGCCCTTTAAATTATTTTACTTTCCTCCTTTTAGAATATAATTGCCTTAAATATTTTCTCTGCATACATAGTGAATCACATTAGGCAGTATTATGGTTTTTCCTCTTCGGCTATCAAACATAATTTAGAAAACTTGAGAGGAAAAGGAAAGCCTATTGTTAACTGTTTTCACCTATATGTTTACTGTTTCTGTTGTTCTTTCTTCTTCTTGCTGTTTTGATTCCTTCTTTTATTATTTTCTGTTTAGAACACTTCCTCTAGTCATCACTTCAGGGAAGCTCTGTTGGTGAAATGTACCTACATTTTTCTTCACCTGAGAATGTCTTAACATTTCCTTAATTCCTGGAGGATATTTTTCATATTTATTGATTTCTGCTTAACATTTCTTTTCTACCAACACTTGAAAAATACTGCCACTTCCTCTGGCCTCCATAATTCTTAAGAGAAGTCATTCAAACCATGTATCCCTACAAGTGAAAAGTTATTTTGCACTCTTTGCTATATATATATATATATATATCCATAGTTTTCAGAAGCTTGACATGATGTGTGTTAGCGTGGATTTCTTTGTGTCCATTCTGTTTGATGTTCTTTCAAATTTTTGAACTTGTAGGTTTTGTGTCTTTGACCAACTTTAGGAAAGTTTTTGCTATACTGTCTTTGAGTAATTTGTGTCCTCCCCTTCTTTCTCCTCTACTTGCAAGATTCTGATGACAAGACAGTTAGATCTTTTGTTAGAGTACTGCAGTTCCCTGGAGCTCTGTTTGTTGTTTTATAAGTTGGTCTCTGGTGTCCAGATTTGGTAATTTACATATTTCTAGTTTCCAGTTCAGTGATTCTATTATTGAACCCATCTATTGAGTGTTTTGTTTTAGTTATTATCTTTTTCACTTCTAAAAATTCCATATGTTCTTCTCTAAAACTTCTATTTTTTGTGGAATGTATAAAATAAAACATTTATCTTTGCAAAAAGAAAAAAAAAAGGTCTGATCTTAGTTCTAATTTTCTGGGAGGAAATATTTGTCATGCTTGATGGCAGTATCTTTCTTTTCCATGGAGCCTTGACTTATGACAGATTGTCTACCATGTTATTTAGGGAGGGGGCTAATCACACAAGATAATATTTAGTATGGGATCTGACCACACCAGAAAGACTAATAATGTGGTAACGTGTTGAAGATTTGGCTCACACAGTATCAGTTGACCTGCGGACTGAGATCAGAGGCATGAGCAATCAAACAATTATGCCTACGTGATAGAGCCCCAGTAAAAACTATGGACACAGAGGGCCACCTGGGTGGCTCAGTCAGTTAAGCATCCAACTCTTGATTTGGACTTAGGTCATGATCTCATGGTTGGTGGAATCATGTCCCACTTTAGGCTCTGTGCTGACAGCACTGAGCCTACTTGAGATTCTCTCTCTTCCTCTCTTTCTGCCCCTCCCCCCACTTATGCACGCACTCTCTCTCAACAAAACAAAACTATGGACATAGAGGCTCAGCTGAATTTCCCCAGTTAGTAACAAACACACCATGCATATTGTCACAAATCAGTGACAGGAAACTAACGCATAATGACTCCATGCAGAGAGGCAAACAGAAGTTCCAAGTTTAGAAATTCCTAGGACTCTGCCCTATTCACTTTTCCCCTGGCTGACTAATCTGTATCTTTTTCTTGTAAATAAGTATAACCATGAATATAATAGTTTTCAGTGACATCTGTGAGTTTTTCCAGCGAATTATCAAAAGCGAGAATGTTTTTGGAAAACTCTCAGCCTTGCCATTGGTGTCAAAATGAGGGCAGTCTTATGAGAACTGTCACCTCTGCCTTAGCAGTTGGCCTAACTTTTCACAGAAGACTTTATATATATATTTTTTTCATTTGTTTTAAGCATGTTCATAAATCCTCGGTCAAACATTTTTGCGATAGTTGCTTTAAAATCTTCATCAGATAAATCTGTATCATTTTGTTGTTGCTATATGTTAATGGTCTTATTCCATTCAAGTTGAGATTTTTCTGATACTTTATATGGTGAGTAGTTTCAAATAAGATGTGGATCTTGTGGGTATAACATTAGAAACCACTGGGTCTTATTTAAGTGTATTTTATCAGGTTGCTTTTGACACTGTCACACACAGAAAAGGGCATCATTTTGTTAATGCCAAATCAGGGTAAAAACCCAAATTCCAATCTTGTCCTACACTGAACCTCCTGGAGAGAAGGACTTCTCATTACTGCTAGAAAGGGTGAAAGATCAGTTTTCACAGGGTGTCTCTGCTGATAGAGTCCTGCCAGGAAGGAATAGGTGTCTCATTACTGCTCTGCACATACTCTTCTCTGACACTGAGGGACTTGGCCTTGTTGGTCCCTTGGTTGTGACAGTCCTGACTGTCCTGTAGGTCCCCTCTGATGCCGTGAGAAAGAGGGTATCATTACCACACAGCAGGACTGAAGGTCTGGGCTTATCGCTTGGTCTTTTATGACACACCCTAAGGAGGGGGTTGGAAGAAGCTCATTGTAGACTGGCGAGGTCAGAAATCTAGATCCCAACTTAGCTTTTGTTGACAGGGGTGGGTTAGGACTTAAGATTCTTCTGGGGTGTTTGGCTTGAGTCAGGAAGTTAGTGTCCCAAAATTTTCTCTTTCTAGGTTCCCCTTTCCTGGTCCTTTGCCTAGAGAGAACAGCACTTTCTTGGAACTGCTTTTGTTTGCACACATTGTTTTGAATAGCAGGTAACATAATAAGGGCATTCAGAGACCACATTTCTGTAACTCAGCTTCACAGTAGCTTTGTAACAACAATTGGTTGTAAACTAGTGAAATGACTTAATGGACTTTGAAAAGAAAAAAAAACCTGTCAGTATGGAAGGAAAAGAGAGAGGTGATAATATGAAATAAATTTGGGAAAACATAAAAATAATTTGGAAAAGAGTAAAAGGATATTTGGGAAGAGACAAGAAGTAATGTAGAAAGCCTAAGCAGGAACTTCTGCATTTGAGTCCTGTGAGTGATAAAGCGTTTCAAAGGGTGTTAGGAAGGTTTACTTGATGTTTGTACTCCCTCAAATATCTGAGTTATCAAAACTTTTTAAGACATTTGACTATAAAGACAGTTACCAACGTTATTCACTATTTTAGTGTTGCAATAGAAAAATGTGCTCCCAAAAGATATCCACATACAAAATATATCCAATCCCTGGAACTTATGTTATTTTAATTGGAAAAAACATATTTGCAAACATGATTAATTTAAGGATCCTGACATTGACCAAGATGGCCTTAATGTTCCCCTCAGCGTACTCAAACTTAGGTTTCTTCCTAAATACAGGCCCTTAATATGGTCTGAAAGTTTATGTCCAATGTGGAAATTGTAATCCATAAGGTGATGGTATTAGGACTGGGGTTCCTGCTATAACAAATACCTAAAAATGAGGAAGCAGGACCTCACCAGATACCAAATGCACTGGCACCTTGATCTTAGACTTCTCAGCTTCCAGAACTGTAAGAAATAAGTTTTTCTTGT
Source organism: Lynx canadensis (assembly GCF_007474595.2). NCBI lineage: Eukaryota > Metazoa > Chordata > Mammalia > Carnivora > Felidae > Lynx > Lynx canadensis. Next base: position 50,404,934 of record NC_044319.2, on the reverse strand, counting down.
TCATAATAAGCCATACAGTTTTGACATTTTTGTTACAGCAGTCCAAATGGACTATGGCAACCCCTGACCTCTCTTTGCTTAGAGCATTTACTTTAGAAAACTTGGAATTATAAATTCTTCCTCTGACCCTTTGAAATGTAAATCTTATCCCAGCCCCTGGTTAGTTTTATGACCCAGGAATTTCTTTCTCAAGAACCTGGGAACCATCCCTTTGAAATATAATCATTAGAGAGGCACCTATTTCTCATGTTCTCTGGGAAGGTAGGAGCCTAAATATAGGCAATAATTAGCAAGCACCTATGGCCTATTAACATTAATAAACCTCCCCCAAGACTTGAATTGTTCCAATACTTTCTCACTAGCTCACCCCTGTTTAAAAATAGCCCCACCTATGGGGCGCCTGAGTGGTTCAGGTCATTCGAGCATTGGGCTCTGTGCTGGAGCCTGCTTTGGATTCTGTGTTTTCCTCTCTCTCTCTCTCTCTCTGCCCCTCCTTGACTCGTGCTCTGTCTCTGTCACTCTCTCTTTCTCTCAAAAATGAATAAACATTAAAAAATTAAAAAAAATATCCCACCTTTTGTTAAAGGAGAATTGCGGTCCATCTCTCTCTCCTACTATAAGAGTTTTGATTAAAATCTTCCTGCCTTTTTCTAGTGTGATTTTTTTTCCTTTGATAACATGAGATGATTCATCTGAATTCCTGACCTGGGTTCTAAACACCATCATAGCATATCAAAGCAATATTATAATAGAGAGGTACAGGCCGACCCCATATACATAAGAGGAGAAGGAACGTGACCACAATGGCAGAAATTGGAGTGATGCAAGTGATAAGTCTTTAAGAAGGGCTGGTAGCAACCAGAAGCCAGAAGAGGCAAGGAAGTACTCTCCTCCAGAGTATCCAGAGCATCTGACACCCAGAACTGTGAGGGAATTAATTTCTATTGTCTTCAGCCAACAAGTCTGTGGTACTTTATTTTGGCAGCTCTAGAACATCAAGAGAGTGACCAGAAAACATTGTTATTTCAAAGTATCTTTTTAAACTTATAAGTAAACTCTTGTAAAATCATTCATCACTTTGGAAACATTTTAGACTGATACCACTCCGATTAAGGTGATGCCATAAAAGTACTCTGTGTTTGACAACTGTATACTGTTTTCATAAGGAAAAGTAGTAGCAAGGGAAAGCAATGGTGATAGTTTGTTTTCATGGGAAATGTGAAATATTTTTTGGTTTTGTTTTTTTTTTCCCTGAGTACTATTGTTAAAACGATAGAATTGGGATAAGCCACTTAAGCACCTGTTTTTAAGGAGAATGTTGTTTAAATAGATTAATTCAGCTGGAGCCCTGGAGATACTAATGAAATTCACCAATTTAGGATAAACAGCTTCAGTATGGATTTTTGATAAGAAAACAGCTGCTCATCTAGAAGTAGTAGTAGCTAAAGTCTGAAGGCCATGAGATTTGTCTGTTTTGGAAGATATGATATGCAAAGAACAGATGGTTAGCATAAATAATTCAAAAAAGCTCTCCAGTCACTTCTTTGGGTAAAAACAATATGTTGAACTATGTTTACAAGGTTACTTGGAACTCTAGATGTACAATGTGTCTATTTCTTTTCCATGATTGGTTTCAGTTTAAAAACAAAACAAAAATTTTCATCATTTAATTGTTCTTCTTTCAAACTCATACAAACAAGGACATCACATGATCATATAAAACTATTATGTGTACATTTTATGCCCAATCACGATTAGATATACCTAGGTCTCCAGCAGAAATTTTGTTGAGACTAGAATGGTATTCACTTTTCTCACATGTAGATTCAATTACAACCTGAAACAAATATCAATATTTATAACAATAAAAAATAAATAAATAAAACTAACTTTTGCATAGTATTTATAGTTTACATTTTCTTAATATTTCATCTAATTTTATTTTATTTTATATATAAAAATCCAAAATGATTCCATCAGTTAAAAATATATATAGTGCTAACCTCATAGTTTTATAATCTTATTGGATATTTGCATTTTCTAGTAAAGTTTTTTATATATTCCTTGTTAATTATTCTTGAAAATCCCCATTCCTCTTCTGGAAAAACAGAATTAAAACTTGAAAAATTTATTTTCTTTTACTTCAAAATTTCCTATGTATTACAGGTATGAAGAATTCCTTTTCTCCTATCTCATAGAAAAATATATGCATATACCTATGCATATACCTATGCATATACCTATGTCCATCGATGGCCACAAGCCCTAAAACATGATTCATAATCCCCTTTCTCTTGGTTAATTACTTCTTCTCTTCATTGTTTCATCCCTTTTAGGTGTGAGAATAGCACTTGTGACTTTGTTAATCAAATAATGTTGACCAGCTTCTTTGTTTTCCTCAGTCCTCCACCCTAAGGTTCTCTCTTTTCATAATAAAAGTTCTTGAAAAAAAATAAATTTGTTGTGTCTACTTTTCTTTCTGTTCAATGATTCTTAAGCTCATGTTCAGCTACACATCACTAATAACTCTGTATTTGGCCTCCTTTCTCAGTCCAAAACATTTCATGTCAAGTAACTATTGTAGACAGTTGCCAAGAAGATGTAAGCATGAGCTTTTTCTCTAGATCCTATGGAGGCTCTCATAACTCCTCTGGCAACTCTCCTGTATCATTCTCTAACCAAGATTTATTAGTGTTAACAGTTTCTGACTCTACAAAGCAGACTTCGACATCAGTCACTAATATATTATCCCAACCCTATCTTCCAAGTTTCAGTCACGCTTCCTTAAAGAGATTCCGTTCCTTCAAGACCACTACATTTCCGCTCCCCCACCAAGAGTACCCTGTCCTCTTCTATCGGTGTGCCATCATTAGTCAGGTATGTTACCAGCTGAAGCATATAAATTTAGTCTTATGTGCTATAAATCAAATAGTCAAATTGCTTGCCCAATACCAGAGAGCTATCCAACTATTGTGAGATTTAGTAACTTTCTGGATATTTCATATGAATATTGAGAGGGCCTTGGAACTATAGTACACATCTTACCCCCCAAAATATTTACACATGTATTTGTATTCCATAGTCAACAGTAATAATAGAAGTTTCCTGAACTAAAAATTCAACAGAGAAGCATCCAACCTAGGTTGTGATATTGAGACTTGAAAAGGAAGCTATAGATAAATCTAATCAGAACCCAAGTACTTCAGTTATTTTTTCTCCATGTCTCCACAATGGTTGGCACATTAAATGATAGTTTTGTGTGTTTGTTTCTTTTCTGGCTATGTCTAACCTTTAGGAAAATTTTCAGGAAAAAATTATACTTTGTATTTCAGAAAGAATAACTTAATTCTAGTCAACGGTGTTTCTAGAAACATACTTGACTCATTCAAGGAGGCTGTTCTGTGAATGGAGTCCAACTAATCCCTGGGAAATTATCACGGGTGTGATTAACTCTGTAATTTCTCTTTTAAACAAATGCAAGCAGGGGTAGGCCTAAAATACATCCATTGTTAGAACAAACAGAACTTTAAATTGTATGTTTTCAAACTGTCATCTCAATGCCTCATTTTAGATCCATTTTATTCTTATTCCATTATCCCTAGGGATGCAATGGACTTGAGAATAATCCTGAAATGCTGTCTTTTGCACCACAAAGTCTGAGGCCAAGGAAGAGGAGAAACAAATGCTCTACATCTGGTAAACCAGAACATTTTCCCTCAACTTCAACCCCTTTGTCTGCAGTGATTATTTCAGCATTATGCTCCTGGCCCAAAACAGAATTATAAGGCTCCAATCCAGTACTTCTGGAATATTTTGGGAAAAAAAAATCTTTCTTCCTCAGGCTAAGCTAGTAGGATAAAATTCAGATGATGCTGGTAGCCATCTTTGTCACAATTTAGGGGAAAACTGACCAACATGAGAGTCAAAACAAAGAAAAGAAGAGATGAGAATTAAAGTGACAGACTCCTCATAAATTCAACCCGCCCTTCTGCTCAAAGCACAGTCTGCCTAAAATGAAACTCTAGACCCATCTCTTCTGTTTTTTTTTTCTTTTTCAAAAATTTTACTTCATTATCAATGCAACCTTTTTAGTATGGAAAAAAAAAACTTTTATCATGTGATAAATGGATAAATTGCCTTGTTTTCTATAATTTCCCCTTCTATTTTATAATTGTGTAGTCCCTGATCATGACAGGAGTTAGCCTGGCTAACTTTTCCTTATTCTTTGAGGGGTAGCTGAAGTGTTCACTTCCCCATAAGCTCTCCTCACTTCATCTCCTCAACATATCAACCTTTATATTTCTTCCTGTACAAGCACCACCCAGAGCCTACCTGAGTCTCATATATTTTGGCATCACCGGTTGAAATCTGTTTTCCCAGACAAAGTTTGAATTCTTTGAGCACACAAGTTTCATCATTTTATCTCTTCTGCTTAATCAGTACCTATTCCTCAACAAATAGTTACTGCTTGTAAATCATGCCTACATTTTCTGAGCTTTCTTCCTGGATCCAAAACTCTGCATTTCATCTTGAGACAATTTCAGACATGGGATGAATTTAGAATTTAACTGGAGTGAAATATACATCATATGGTTCATATATTTGTCTCTATCCAGAGAAAGCATAGGGTACAAATGGAGGACAAGTGTTGGATCGCCCTCCTAGACATGTAGACTTGCAGGGAACATTTATTTATAGATGGGTCTTAGCAAATTAGATATGTCTGCTGAGACACTGATATAGTTCTTAAATCTCAAATTTTGATCAATTAATCATCTGACAATAGAAGAAATGTATTATTAACTGTGGGAGCAATTTACTCAACAAGCAGTATCACTTACAAAATGCATGAAGAGATGCACTATATTTAGGTATTATGATGGTAAACATGGCCTAAGCAGCTACAATTTTAACAATCTTCCCATGGGCTTAGTGATTTCTGAAATATGTGTTACCATACTAACTTCATTCACTCTTCTTTGATTGTGTACCAGGATGATCTCTGCAAAATTCTACTATTCAAATTTTTGTATCATTCGTTCTCACCTAGAGTATTATCAGAACTTCCAAGACTTTATTGCTGTTTCAAGATGAAGTTATCACTGACATATTTTAGAAATAAATAATACTTTTAGGGGCACCTGGGTGGCTCAGTGGGTTAAGTGTCCTATATAGGCCCAGTTGATAATCTCACAGCCCATGGGTTCGAGCACCACATGGGGGTCTGTACTGTCATAACAGCTCAGAACCTGGAGCCTGCTTCAGATTCTGTCTCCCTCTCCCTGTGCTTCTCCCCAGCTTGCACTCTGTCTCTCTCTCTTCCTCTCTCAAAAACTAAATAAACACTAAATAAATTTTAAAAAGAAATAAATAGTACTTTTAAATGTTGTATAATTCATTAAAGAAAAAGTGTATTTATTCAAGTATGTTTTGTATAAAAAATTTGCATAGAATTCTCCAAAAAGGAACATGGATGGGGTGAAGTTAAGATAAAAAGAGAACAAAGAACATTTTTAAAAGAAACATATTACAAATGTATTTCTCTTTTAAAAATCTATTTCTTAGAACTTCAACTAACTAGATTCCACTACAGCTTTCCACCCTCCTGGGAAGGATTTTCACATACTAGAATGTTATCATCAAAGCTGGCTTGGAATTTAAAAACACTAAGAAGTTCAAGCATTGTTTTAAAAATTGTAGAACAGATGTAGCCTCTCCTTGGAGACCTTATTGATGGTAAATACCTTGTATTTCATCTGAGAACTTCAAAATACAAGTATGCATTTTTAGCAGAAAGTAAGATATCAGGGAAGAAAAAAATTATCAAGGATGGAATCTGAGGACATGTTAGCATTTTATCTGTTGCCACTCTTATTGGATAATTAGAAATACGTGTCAAAGTGAAGCATTGCTGAACATTTTTCACATAAATAAGACTACCAAATCATAAATAGTATAAAATAGTGTAAGTTGGTGTTTATAATAAATACTGGGCTTGAAGGCATTTAAATGCAATTGCTAATTGCATTCTATAAAAGTAATCTCTTTTTTAAATTAAACTGTTAAAATGTTTGGGTATACAGATATCATTTAGGATTTGGTATTAATTTGAAATAAAATGTAATTAATTAACGCAAATTGATATTGAATAAAAGCTATTTGAATGTTGGCTTGATGAAAGAGACCTCATCAAGACTTAAACTGTCAGGAAATACTCTCTAGATAAGTAAGATCCAAATTGATTTTTGTCATTCTGTGCAAAGTAAGTTATGCCTAAAATGTCTGTAAAACAAACCTTAAGAGGAGAATTAAGAAATAGATATTAAACAGGACAATGCAGAAATTTAAAGCCGCCTTACAAGGGAAAGAAAGGTAGAGTAACAAGAAATATTTAGCCTCTAAAAATAAGACACTATAGTAATAAATCGTTTCACTTCAAAAATAAAAACTAAATGGAAAAGATACTAGGATTCATTATGTGTAGCTCCAGAGGACAGAACTAGTGTGAGTGGGTGGAAATCCAGTAGATATAGATTGGTGGAGTTTAATGGGAAATAAAAATGTAATGCTATCTAAAAATTGAAGTGGCTATTTTCAAAGAGCATGAGCCATCTGATCACCTTAGGAAGCTCACCCATCAATGCTCAGAGTCTTAGAGAGGAAGAATTCAATTACTGGATGGGTAGGACATACTATTTGATCTTTAATATATTTAACCACATTGAAAGATTGTGAAACTAGGAGGAGACTGCAGAGTCTGTCTGCCAAATAACCCAAAGTACCCTCAACCTCACAGCTTGCGATTTTCTTTGCATCGATTTATATAATCCACAATCTTAGGAGTTAAAGATTCATTGGGAATAGCAAGTAACCTCTCTTAAAAATGAAAAGAATCCCAATAATATTTAAGAACTGTCAGGTTTTAGACATTAAGCATGGATCGATTCAAGCTGGTTGTCTTTCCTCTTAAACACTGACATCAGCTGAATTTGATGCTGGTGCTGTCCTTCTAGGTCTCTCTTTTGCCTGCCAGGACCATGGGAAATGTTTCCTGGTTCAAATGAGAGACTGTTCTGTCAGCATGGGTCTCGGACGAGTAGGAAGAAGCAGACAGCTGACGTATAGTACACATAGAGCGCAAAGGATAAATAAATGTATGTTGTTGTGGAGGTCTGAGATCCTGAGGTCATTTGTTACCTTCCCTGTCCTTTCTGATATGAACAGGAGTTGGGTTAAAGAGTATTCTGGGCTTTATGCATTTTCAGAAGCAGACCATGTCCCTGAATGGGGAGAAGAAATGATGAAGTCAAAGTTGGGGTATTTGTTATATATGAACTTACAAATGTTATTTAAAATGTCAGGTGTATGCTAACCGAACTTCCAAATATGTTTAGGGCCAGGCTTGCAGCCAAGAAAAGGATATATCTTTTTCCTCCAATTTCCATACATTTTGCTTCATGACCCTTTGCTTCCAAACCCACAACAAAATTTAATACTACAGTGACACCATGTACCTGTATCATGAGCCTCAAGGACTTACAGGAAGAATGGAATGCTGCAATAGTATTTTTCTATAGGAAAACTTTACATTAAGACAAATTATAGACAATCACTAAGTGCAGAACCAGAGGGTAGAGAGTAGCATCAGACTAAAAATACATCCTTATATATTTGTACTTAGGTGGTTAAGTTTAACCATGGTCTAGAGCAAGATCATCCAGAGCCTAAAATAATCTTGTAAGTGTGCCATTTCAAATTAAGGCTAAATTAGGACCCATTATTTTATTCAATGGATTCTATGTAAAAACACAGAAATCATGGAATGTTATTTTAGGTATACCAAGAAAGAAGTGTAAAAGGGCAATGTAAAGTACTAAAATCAATATGGAACTATTCTCAAATTCCAGGGAAATGCTAGTGTGGTTTCTGCTAGTGGCCCTTTTATGTTAAAACAAACAAGAAACAGTTAATGATTCAATGATTAATGAGAAAGCATAAAAGACAACTTTAGTCCATGATGCAATCAGAATCCAAAGAAAGTTCAAGGGTTCAGCAATGACAGAAATACTAAAACAAAGTGAAGTCCAGCATTTATTAAAAAACAAAAACAAAACCAAAAACCTATGTGCATGCGTGTGTGCATGTGTGTGTGTTAAAATAAAAGAGAGGGGATCTGATTTACAAGCAAATTATGTGAAAAACTCTTAGAAATTTGCTTACAACCCAGCATGTGTGAAAAGTATGACATAGATGTTAAAAAGTGAAAAGATTCTTAGTCTGCATAATGAAAGCGGTAATTATTTTATTTAATTTATTTATTTTACATTAATGAAACCACATTGATAGCACTGTGTTCAGTTCTGATTTCCACTGGCACACTGAAATTATCCCAAAAGAATTACGAGAACTGTTCATGGTTTGGAAGTAAAGAGCTGTCTAAGAAAGTGGGAATATTAACATTTGCTAGAACAAACACACAGGATGTGATAGTTGTATGCAAACAGCTGAAGGCTGTCCTATGGAAGAGAGAGGGGACATTTGTACTACCACACAGAGGAAGGCTAATTCTCTTAGAAGTAGAGTTACACATATTTTAGCAATATCATGCTATTGTTGCAGAAAACTGAGGAATTAATAAAATTTCAAAATAGATAAGCGTAATCTTATAATTAGAGCCATTCAAACTCATACTCTTCAGCTTCGTGATACACTGAGCTCCCCATCGCTGGACATAGAAGTTAAATAATCAACACTATATTGTATGAGGCAGAGAATTTTTTATTAGGTAGAAGGTTTGACAAACTGGCCGATAAAGTACCTGTCAGGTTTAAGAGTTGAGGCTTGTCTTCATGCTTCAGTGGTGTTCGGGGAAATTTATCTTGTTATTCTATGTGTGTTATCTTGCATAGCCAGTGCGACAAATTTGGTCAACCTTCCTAAGATGATACCTGTTCAGAGTTCACACAACACAGCTACCTGACAATCTGACATAACACCACACATTTGTTTTGCTGCCAATTAACTTCAAGATCTTTCCACTAACACTTTGTCAACTCCTTAAATGAAGCACTGACTTTTGCCAACAGAAGGGTTATTTCTACTTCACAGCTAGCTGTTAAGATCATACTAGCAAGATAACAAAAATTAAACGAGATTCTTCGTGACAGGCCATTTAACCGTGTGGCAGATGCTATGTGCATGCTATGGGTGTCACTATAAGGGAATGGAGAAGGTTGAAGGAATTATTGGTTAAACCAAAGGATATATATCTGTTGCAAACAGATTTAATGCTTGTTGTGAGTAATCTGGCTATGCTGCACAAGCTCGCAATAATCAATGTATATAAAATCTTGAATTATCCTAACAGTAAAGAACAAATTGTTCTTTTTTTTGCGGGGGTGGGGGGAATCAGAGATGTAGAAATACTATCATTATAGTTAGTGTTACAGCCTAGATTACTACTTTTAAAAGTAATTAGAGCCTTGCTGAAATGTAGATAGCAAATATGAACAGAGACTGAAGACACCCTGCATGGAATGCAACTCACTCGAACTAAAAATAGTATCTCTTGGCTCTAGAGCTTTCCATCATTCCATAATAAAATTAGCAGATGATGATATACGAAATTCACTGTGAGCATTTAAGTGAATTTAAGACATATGGAATTAGTTATCAATATCATATTTCATGGCAATACATGTAACACACTATGACAATGCCATTTCCTGTGCTTATCTTGTACATTGCCTGCAGGTATTCAGTTTTGATCATAAGGGGCTTATTGCAACTTCTAGTTCATAGCTTGCATTCTTGCTTTGCCACAAATTAGATGTGTTGAACAAATGACAACATGGGTTAGCCCTGGCTTTCTCATCCGTAAAATGAAAGCAAAATACAAATATAATGTTAGTACTTTGCAGGATTATTTGTTTGCTTTATTTATTTATTTATTTACTTACTTACTTACTTACTTTAGAGTGAGTGAGCAAATGGGGAAGTAGTAACGAGAGGGGGAGACGGACAAGCATCCAAAGTTGGCTCTGGCCTGACAGCACAGAGCCTGATGCAGGGCTCAAACTGATGAACCGTGAGATCATGACCTAAGCTGAAGTCAGATACTTAACTAAGTGAGCCACCCAGATGCTCCTGTAGGATTATTTTATTTTTTTTTAATTTTTTTTAACATTTATTTATTTTTGAGACCGAGAGAGAGAGAGCATGAACAGGGGAGGGTCAGAGGAAGAGGGAGACATAGAATCTGAAACAGGCTCCAGGCTCTGAGCTGTCAGCACAGAGCTTGACGCGGGGCTCGAACCCACAGACCGCGAGATCATGACCTGAGCTGAAGCCGGACGCTTAACCGACTGAGCCACCCAGGCGCCCCTCCTGTAGGATTATTTTAAAGAATAAAGTGCATAAAGTCGAAAATGTGCCTAAAAGGTCTATATACTTTCTATTAAAACCATTCAACAATAAATTTGGAAAATATAAGAAATACTTATCATGATTTCTTACAGACAGCAATCAAACTGAGAGTCTCACAATGTTACTTTTTAAAAGTAGATAAATAAATCTTAACACCAATCTCTATGTCTCCTTCACTTACAGTGAAATACCAAGTCTTCTCATATGTAAGTCAGCAAGGCTAAGTTTTTCCAAAATAACAAACATCACTAAAATATTGCTAGATTTCACAACAAAGATTTATTTCTTGCTTATATCCCAGATCCACTACAGGATAGCTGGAGTGAGTTATACTGCCCATTGTCCCTTCAGTGACACATGTTGTCAGAGTCTTTACCATCTGAAACACCATCCGTTGCTTTGGCGGAAGAAGCAAACCTAACAAATTGTGTCTGGCTCAGAAAGCCTTCCTCTAGAGAATTACATTATTTCCTCTTACATTTCCTTCATCAAAACAAGTCACATGGCCATATCTAACTTTAAGGGTGATGCAAAGTCAATTTTCTTATGTATCCATAAGGAAAAGAGCCCAAAATATTTGCTGAAGAGCATGAATGACAACTTTATATTACCTATCAATTTCATTTGCCAATTTGGAAATTTTGTTATATACCTTAAATATCTTTTCTTTTCTTTTTTTTCCTTTTCTTTTCTTTTCTTTTCTTTTCTTTTCTTTTCTTTTCTTTCTTTTCTTTTCTTTGTAATGTTTATTTATTGTTGAGAGAGAGACAGAGTGCAACTAGGGGATGGGCAGAGAAAGAGGGAGATACAGAATCTAAAGCAGGTTCCAGGCTCTGAGCTGTCAGCACAGAGCTGAACGCAGGGCTCAAACCCATGAACTGTGAGATCATGAACTGAGCCAAAGTTGGACACTTAACCAACTGAGCCACCCAGGCATCCCATATCTAATTTTAAAGATCTGATGACCACATAAAAATTTTACGGGATATACCTTGACGTTATGTTAATTTCTAATGTCCTACCATTAGATTATGTGCATGAATCCAATAACCCAGGTTAAAATTCCACATATTGCTGTCTTCATTTATCAGTGAAATAAATGGCAAAGCATTTCATGTAAAAAACAACAAAATTCACTCTACATCCATATAAAAAGTTGATTCATTTGCTTTAGCAAAATAATGAAATTCTAAAACACAAAGGACAATCTCTGAAAATGGATGAATAGAATTACTTGTTAGTTTGTAATAATAAGGGAATACCATCTAGACATTAAATGTATACAATGGAATAGTTAATATAGTTATATGTAGTTAATATAGAAGTACTTAGTATACAACATTAGAAGATTTTAACAAAGTCTATGTGACCATTATGAGGCAACTGTAGAAGGTATGAATGCACTGAGTGGTCAAAGCCTTTGTCCTGTTTTCCCAAAGTTTCTATTTGAAATGAATGACCATTTTTATCAAAATGATCCAAATGGTAGCATAAAGTGCACACAACCCTGAAAGGTCATCGCATATATTCTTATAAAACTGGCCATACAGTAGCAAGTAAAAATTCCCTGAACACACAATATTATTTATTAATCTCTCTTTGCCACAGTCTATGTCTATATGAGAAAAACAAACAATAAAACACTTAATGAAGTCACTACTATTTTGTTTTTATGATACTGAATCAAAGCCTTGAATGATTTGTTTTAGTCTAAACCAGAGAGATGACCAAATTATGAGTTCTAATAAATACTGACTATGATAGCTTTAGAACAAACACATGTATATATTGAGAGATAATTCTTCATAACAAATAAATTCAAAGTGATGGAAAAAGCATTACATCTTTGTGTTCTGGTGCATCTATATAATCTATCATCTTATTATGAGGAGAAATACATGGCAGTTGTTCACACTCTTATTCAGATTTGAGTGATCGGAAATAAGAAAAAAATTCCTAAAATACCTGGGTAAAAAAGAAATACAATATAAGAGGTAAAGTATTTTTGTTTTTTAGAATTGTTTTGCAGAGTTACCTTTTGAAAAGATGAATAGTCTTACAGTCACTGTGACATTCAAGAGGCAGTGAATGAGGTAGATCGAAATAAATTCCTGGGCAATGTCTGGCCACACATATATTTTGTTATCTCATTCATCAATCAATCAACATATATGGTGATGTATAATGTGTCTTCTAAATATAGCACACTTTACTAGTTTTTTGTGTAATGACAAAAAGAAATATGATGTTCTCTGCCCTCAAGGAATATCAAACTTTTTTACACGGTTGGGATGATGACACTGATCTAGGTATGGAAATACATCAAGCGAACTAGAACAGGTAGACTGCATTTGGCAGACAGCCTTTTGGGATCTAAATCAGGAATCATTACATAAAACACCTGCTTGGCACTCTACAGCCATCTTATTTCAGATGATGTTAAAAAATTAATTGAAGTACAGAATAAAATTTGGTAATGGCAAAGGTGATATTCATAATATATTAAATATGATACAGCCAGGCATTGATGAATCAGAGCAGAAATGCTGACCAATCAGAACAAACAGCAGTGAAAACCAAATTGATTTTGCTGTATCAGTCTTGAAGCTGAATACTCTGTCTAATTCTCTAGGCTATCTCTAAGTTACAGTATATCCAATAAAAGATTCTCACAATAAATTAAAACATACCTAGATACTGTGAGAATTGCAATTGAGACTTCATGTTGTAAAAAGCTTTTCTTTCCCCTGCTCTTGTAGTCTAGTCACCAATCCCTTTAAAACAAATACATTATAAATATAAGCATATGATTGCCAAGAAGCTTAACCCATTAGAAGGCAATATTATATGTGATAGTCAATTTTGAATAAGAATTTTATATATAGTTCCTTTGATCTAAACAAGACAACTGAATGACGAATGAGGTAGCAAAAATTTTAAGGGATTAAATGACTTGCTAATGATCACATAGCTTGTTGCTAAAAATGTTTGTTTGTTGATCTAATGTTCAGGTATTTAGTTGGGACAAAACAATAGGTGTAGTGGACTGAATGTGCCAAAGGTCACTTAATAATATGCGCATCTCCTTTCGCTGTTAATACAGAAGACTGTAGAATTTCAGATAGCAAGGGCAAAATATATATTCCCACCTAAGAGTATCAGTTAGATGCTACAGAATATGATTTTTTTAGTTGTATCTGAAAAACAACTGTGGCCGATATTTTGGGTGTTCAGAAATATTCTAGATCCTCTTCTTTTCTGGGCATATGGTAAAGTGGCATTTCTCTGTTTCCTTTGAAATTAGGCCTGGCAATGGAATGTGATCATAGGTAATGTACATTGCTGGGAATTAATATGAATTCTCAGCAATTCACATAAGAGCCAGTGACGATTTACTGCACTCTTCCCGCTGCCTCCATAAGCAAACCACTCCACGTGGCCACATGCCCTTCAGCCTCCATCCAGGAGTGAGGACAAGGCAGTGCCAATACTCCCACTAACCTGTGTGGGCATGCTCTATAGGCGGGAAGTGACCTCTGTTTATAGCTGAGATGGTAGAGGTTTGTTGTTGTAGTGTTACCAAGCTGATCTTGACTTACAAGAAAATGGGAGCAAGGAATGGAAGGGGTGGGGTGGGCTGGAGTAAGCAAAAGCCTACAGTTGTGACACTTAGTTGATCAAGAATGTGTCATGGCCACTTTACTAGAGCTGGAATCATGACAATCCAGGTTAAGCAGTGGGAAAACGGCTAGTAAAACTCTTGCCCGTGGTAACTGGGGATGAAGATCATGTGACCAATAAGCTCCAAGTGCCAGGGAAAATGTCATAAAATAGAATGTTGGATTGCTAATGGCTTCATCTGGTAAGGGATGGCCAGGTATTGTCCTCCGTCTCAGTGACACATTGCTCCGGGCGGAGGCTGCACCGTCAGCCCAAGGCCTGGAGTGAAGAGACATACAGGAGACCCTGCAGCCCACTCACGATGCACAAGTGGTATGAGGAAAAGACAAATGGTAACGTCACACTTCAACATGAGCTTTGGATTGTGCATTTGTATAGCATTGCCTAGGTTTTGTGTCTGAAGTACTACCTCAGACTTAGAAAAGAATTAGGGAGTTTACAAGCAGAAATAAAAGAGAATAAATAGAGAAGCAATGAAGCAGGTAGAGTTTGAAAGTGGGAACTGCTTTTCACCTCCCAATATTAAAATGAGTGACTCTGTTACAATGATCAATGTCTCATAACAAATATAACGTTTATTTATTTTTGAGACAGAGAGAGACAGAGCATGAATGGGGGAGGGGCAGAGAGAGAGGGAGACACAGAATCAGAAGCAGGCTCCAGGTTCTGAGCTGTCAGCACAGAGCCCGACTCGGGGCTCGAACTCACGGACCGTGAGATCACGACCTGAGCCGAAGTTGGATGCTTAACCGACTGAGCCACCCAGGCACCCCTTCATAACAAATATAAAATTTAGTATCTGGCCTCACATTTTTTTTCACAACCACAGAATAGATTAATGTGTCTTACAGAATTTGCCCAAAAAAGGTGTAGCACTCAGCACATATTCTTAATTGGACAAGGCACAAGTAAAGAAGTCTAAGAAAATCCCATGATTCAAATGAGAGAGGTAGGAAAGGAAATAGGATGGAAAAGAAAAGAAAAGAAAAAAACAAATATGGAAGGCATCTCTAGGAAAAACTGTGGGTGTGGCTGTTGGCCCATGGAATTGATTGAATTCAAATGGATAAAAGAGCAGCAAAGTTTTACATAAGTTGTGCTGCCAAAGAACCCATGAACCCGGGTTAAAAAAAAAAAAAATGTGAAGTTTAAGATTTAAAATGACCTTCCAATGTTTGGGCAGAAAGCAGACTGAGAAAGTGGTTCCCCAGTCACATTTTCTGATTCTCACCTCACATGTGACTAAGGAGGAAATGGAATAGAAAGATCACATATACTTTGGAATTTGGAAACAGTTAACAAGAGAGCCACTCCCAGAGATAAAAATTGAGGACAAAACAAGGGATATTCCCAGGTCTGGGGCCCTCAAAATGTCTTCGGAATAGAATTTCATCATTGGTACCAACAAGATTGTTTTGTGTTCCCTGTTTTTCCCCTTTCTAGGTGGAGGTGCTCACTATAATTATCCTGGTTGATTCTATCTTGGTGTATGGTATGTCTGGGACACATAACTTGCTGTTTGGTTCATGTCTCTGTAAAAAAAGAAACCACATATGGATTGGATTAAGAGGTTGCCAAGTATCACTCCTCTGAGCTCAACACAGTAATAGATGGGACTTAGGTTCGGTCTTTCATGGGGATGCGGGTTCTGCATCTGAGAAGATGAGGAAATTGAATATCTAGTAATCAGAACAATGGAGCGTGAAATCATTACAACTTTTTATAAATATTAAGGATCTCTTTTAAGGAAAAAGATCCCTCTTTAGGTAGGCAAGGATAACTTGTTTTGACCAATGAAATTTAGCATTGGTGTTATGTATCACTTTTTGGCTAAGCTTTAAGACTTAATACACGCATCGCCTGCCATGTTATTTTCCTTCTCTGTGGTGATCACTCTTCCCCATGGGGCCTGGTCTGTCAGCCTGAGCCTTAGAACGAGGGCAGAGAGCAAAATTGCCAGCAAAGTTGCCATAGTCATGTGAGGAAGAAATAAACATTGATGTTACAATCCAAAGATATTTGGGGGTTGTTGATTACAGCAGTTATTACTAGCCTGTCCTGAATGGTAGATCATCTCAAAGTCCCTACACAATGAAGGAAGTTTATTGGTTCATGTAACTGAAACTAAAGAAAAGGTGACCTTGAAGCAGGAGTGATTTAACAGCACAACAATGTAACCAAAGAAATATATTTTTCCATCCTGCATGGGTCAAGCAATTCCTATAGTTGCAAGATGGCGCTCTACAGGTCTTATGACTATGCTCTTCTTATCTAAGAAGAAAAATTAATAACATTCCCTATAGCTATAGTGGAAAAAATAGGCATCTTTCATCTCCTTCAAATACTCCTGGGAAATATATTTCTGGGTCTCATTGACCCAATTTTTCATGTGTCTTAAACTGATCTATGTAGCTAAGGGAGTGGATTCTGGTGATTTGCTTGCATTAATCAGAGTGCAATTCTGGATCTCAGTATGAGCTAAGTACCATACACGGCAATACTACGAATGGGAATGGGGGCAGTTCCTCAAAGAAAATTTGAGGCTCTTTAGTGGTGAATACTGAGCAGCAAACAGTAAGATTTCATTAAAGATTATAACATGTAAACTGGACAGTTAGTTAAAATTCAAGGGTTTTATTCAGATGCACTTATTTTCTCTGGAAAATATTGTTTTTCTGTAAAGTTATAATTAACTATCATCTGAAGGAGAAACTGCTCTGGGGAAAGAAAATTAATAATAGTCTATATTTAAAAAAACATTTATAAATAAAGTTAACCCAACTTTTATAGTCCATACAATTTCTCTTTATAACATTAGAAAGTGTATCCATTTTTCAGATGAAGTGTCAAATGGACAGTGTTCTCTAAAAGTAACACCTAAACACTTTCCATTACAAGGTGGCCTCCAGCTGTCATTCCTGGTTTATTAAACGAATATCCTTACATTTAATAGGACATGATTCTGATAGAGATTTATGTTGACAACATACAATACACCTTAGATTTCCCACCTACCAAGTGATGACACAATTTCTCCAAAGAGTAAAGATGTCATGTCAAAAAATTCTAAAAGATTTGTGCTGTATGTAAAGCCCTTTATTTTTTAAGATTAGTTACTACTTAAAGATTAGCTATCACTTGTATCATTATATTCCATAGTTGTAGCTTAAATAATTAAGTTTCTTATTCATCCAAAGAAGAATTAAGGATAACTTAGGATATTATAGGAAAAGACGCTATATTGTTGCCTAGATAGTGGTTATTTTTCTAGTAATTTTAGTAAATGATGGCATGATCCAAATCAAAATAAATTTTAAGTTTATTTATTTAGATACATCTCTAAAACTGTAAGGTCTTCCAGGTTTTTCATTAGGATAGAATTCCTGACCAAAACCTGGGTAGCAATTGGCAAAAATACTGTTTTTTTTCAAGTTATATAGGAGACATCAATGTTTGTTTGGTTACTGTTACTGTGTGCACATGTTTCGTTTGCTGTCTGCATCTATATCTCCCTACGCCTTTCCCTGTATCTCTATCCTAGATCCTTTCTTTCACTATAATTGCTGTTGCATATATGCCACCATTGTTTCTTATTGAACAACATTAATTTGTTTCTGAAAATATAAAGGTAGAGAATAAATACATTTATTCAAATATAGTTCTTACAACCAAAATTCTCTCAGGTTGCAAGATATGAAAAAAATACATTCTATTTTAAAATTTTCTGACACCTTTTTGGCAGGCTGTAAAAGGCATGTTTTCCAGGACTTGTATTACAAAACAAAATGAATCATATATAACCAAATATAAAAATGGCTTAGCAACGTACACTAATCCGGTCAGCTGATTTAATTTTATACTTGGTGATAAGAGAAAACACACAAAACAGAAACGTATTTACAAACAAGTTATCCTGCTCCAATAGAATCTGAAATGTATTTTTTCTTCAGCTTCTATAAAAAAATATTTTAGATTCGTTAATTGCTTGCATTAAAAAGTTGTCAAGTAAACTTAAATATTTGAAAATCACCTTATCATCATTCTTAATCAAAATGATATAGGTTGGTGCATTTCCTTACAATCAAAGTACTTAGAATAAAGTCTATTAGCTTATAGGAGCCTGTGGGTGATGAGATCATTTGAAAACCTTTTCCCAATGCAATATCTGCCTCATTACTTTTTATATTTTGCTTATGTCTAAGAGGCAAAAAAAGGAAATTTTCTTTCTCAGGAAAAAACTCTTCTCAAAACTATCAAGTGTGTTCTTCCATACATTTCACTAGTTTTGAAAGGAGTCCAGTAAAAATATTTTACCTGTTGTGTGCATAAGTAAATGTGGTTTTACCAAAGATGTAGTGTACTAATAAAAAGTTTAGATTCATTCTTTATCTTTATGTTGAAATTGAAAGAAAAAACACCTCAATATTATCTATCATGAATCAAAAAATTACAGCAAAGTAGGGTCACTCCTCAAATTAAATTTGATTCAGCTAAATAAATACACTATATACCAATTGAAACAAAAAAAAATATTATGTTTTTTCAATATTGTAAATAGTTTCAGAAATATCATCCAAACATAGATTGATTCAGTAAATCATTTTTTTTTCAACTGACACAATTGAACCAATATGGTAAGAATCTGGTTTTAACCTGAGATGGACAATACACACAGGAGTTAAGATGAAAAAGTCTGACTTTTTTTTTTTTTTGATAGTGTTGGGAGTGAAAAAGTCCGACTGTAATTAGCATTAGCTTTTAGCTAGTAGTTCAGAGCCTCTGGCCATTGAATATTTCTGACTAATTTTTCACCAATTACATATTTTGGCACATAACATATAATGAGCATTAAAAATGTTTACTTTGTTTAATTATTCTGGAAGTATGTCCTTCTGATTATTTACATGCCAGGATTCTTGCCCTTAATTTTTAATTTGTATTAAATTATGATATAAATAGAGTAAGATGCACATATCGTAGGTGTGAACTCAGAATTTTCAAAAACGGAACATGCCATTGTAGCAGCCTCCGGAGTGAGGCATAATGGCTTTTTAGCACCAAAGAAACACCTCAGACCCTCATCTGTCACATCAGCACTTGCCTCAGCAAAGGAACTGAAGCCCCCACTTGGACTAGGATAGATGAACTTTGCTTATTTTTATACTTCATATAAATGGAATCACATAGTATGTATACTTTTGCTTTTGGTCTTTTGCTCAATTTGATACTTAGATTTATTTATATCATCCTGGGTAGATCATGTATTCACCTAGCTTCATAGAATTCCATTGTGTAAATGTGATTTTTTTACTCTTTTCCTCTTGATAGGCATTTTGATATTTTCTACTTTCAGAGTGTTGAAAATAATGTCCCTTCCCCTTCTCTTTCCCTTTCCCCTGTCTTTTCCCCTCCCCCCACTTCTTTCTCTTTTTTCTTCCCCTTCTTCCTTTCTTCTTTTTAATTTTAGCCATTCTAGTAGTTAAGTAGTGCTATCATGAGTGGCTTTATGACTCTACTTGCCTTTTTTTTTATTACTAATGCTATTAAACACTTTGTTGTGTAATTATTTTCCATTTGGAGTTCCTCTTTTTCAAGGTGTTGAAATATTTTGACCATTTCTTTATTGATTTTTTTTAATCGATTAGAAAGATTTCTGTATATATTATCCATAGGAGTTCCTTGTTTGACAAATGTCTTGCAAATATGTTCTCCTTCTATATAAATTGCCTTCTCATTTTTTTTAAGTTTATTTTTTTATTTTGAGGGAAAGAAATAGAGCACAACCAGGGGAGGGGCAGAGAGAGAGAGGGAGAAAGAGAATCCCAAACTTGTTCCATGCTAAGAACTCAGAGACTGATTTGGGG
This sequence comes from Lynx canadensis, assembly GCF_007474595.2. Taxonomy (NCBI): domain Eukaryota; kingdom Metazoa; phylum Chordata; class Mammalia; order Carnivora; family Felidae; genus Lynx; species Lynx canadensis. The sequence continues at coordinate 50,384,964 of NC_044319.2, read as the reverse complement.
CTCAAACTCACAAATCACAAGATCATGACTGAGCCAAAACCAAGGGTCAAATGCTTAACCAACTGAGCTAACCAGGTGCCCCTTGCCTTCTCATTTTTAATGCTGTTTTTAATTACAGAAATTTTAAATTTCTTTTTTTTTTTTTTGTATTTTACTGTCAATATTTGGGATTTTATTCACAACATTCACTAAATTTTGAACAGGTTTCTTCTTGACTACAGGCCCCTGATTTCCCTTTTTGTATGAAAATTTGCATTGGTTAATTCTTTCTGTGTCCTTTTTAAGATATAAATCCTTTATAAACCATAAAGACTTTCTCAAGGATCTGGGAGTGACCTCTTGGAAATGTAATCATCCAAAGAAAAGGAGATAGTACCTCTATTCTCCAGCCTCTGGAGGAAAGTAGAAGACAAACTTAAATAAGGGACAATTAGCAAACACAGCTAGCTTAATCATGTTGACCAGCTTTCCTGGTCATGTTTTCTTGTACTTTACCATGAGCTAATCCCAATGTTTTAATTTTTTTTTTTTTCAACGTTTATTTATTTTTGGGACAGAGAGAGACAGAGCATGAACAGGGGAGGGGCAGAGAGAGAGGGAGACACAGAATCGGAAACAGGCTCCAGGCTCTGAGCCATCAGCCCAGAGCCCGATGCGGGGCTCGAACTCACGGACCGCGAGATCGTGACCTGGCTGAAGTCGGACGCTTAACCGACAGCGCCACCCAGGCGCCCCGAATCCCAATGTTTTAAAAATCCTCCCTCATTTTGTTTCAGAGGATTTGAGTTCAACTTCTCTTCCCTACTGTAAGTCTCTCTCCTTAGTCTCAATTTTTTTTAATGTTTATTTATTTTTGAGAGAGAGAGAGAGAAAGAGAGAGAGAGAGGCAGATAGAGATGGAGACAGAATCCAAAGCAGGCTCCATCCAGGCTCTGAGCTGTCAGCATAGAGCCCCACACAGAATTCAAACTCACAAACTGCAAGATCATGACCTGATGCTTAACTAACTGAGCCACCCAGGCGCCCCAATTACAAGAGTCTTAAATAAAGTCTAACTTGACTAGTTAGTTAACTGATGGGGTACAATTTTCATTTTGTAGTTCATATAAATTAATAATTATATTTCTGTTGGATTGACTGTTTTATTAGCATAAAATATTTTATTTCAATTAATATATCTTGTATTATAAATTAGCACTTTTAGCTAGGTTTACATTGCATATTTTTTTCCACCCTTTAACCTCAATTTATCTATGTCCTTAGCATGTCACTAGTAAATAACAAAGAATCTTTTATTACTATTATTGTTATTATTATTGCTATGTTATTTTAACCTGTCCTGTGGTCTTTTATTTAGAATATTTAATGTGATAAGAAAAATATAATATTTAATATAAATAACCATTATAGTGGGATTATATCTGACCAGTTACAATTTATTGAAAGGACAATCTAAACTTATCCCTTTATAACTGGATTATCTACTTGATACAGATGATTCTTCTTCTATTTTCTACTTTATTGTCTTTTGTGGGGGTCATAAAATATTTTTATTTGATTTTCTTCTTCTAGATTTTAAGCATTTTTCCTTATTTTAGAATTATCATAGAGATTATGAATATATGTCTTTGATTTATTTCACTCTAATACAAATTACATCACTTAACACATCCTTAGCAATAGGAGCACCTTGGAATACTGAGAATATTAACTCTTTCCATTCATCACTCATTATTATACTATTGTAATATATCAAAATTCTATATACATCTATATTGTTTCCACATCACATTATAATTATTATTTTGTACAGTTGATATTCACTTGTATTCACTCTCATATATTTGCTTACTCTATTATTCCTCTTCCTCTTTGCATTTCTATGTCTTTACCCAGCATTTCTTGTCTGAACACATCTTTATTTTCAGCCTCAGTTTTGAAAAGCTGTGGACTGGTAAATAATTATAAATCAATAGTTATTTTTTTTTTGTTTTTAAAGATGTCAAAATCTTTTGTTTTTTGATGAGTCAGACCTATTATTACTCCACTGAGAGTAATGTCTTTTTTTCTCTAATTATATTGAAAACTATTTTCTGCCCTTTCTCCCCAAAAGTTTCTCTATGATGTGTCTATCTGTGATTTTCTTTTTATTTATCTTTCTTTGTGTTTGTGTTTGCTGTGCTTTTTTATCTGTAGGTTGACTTGTATGGATTCTTAGTTAAAAACAAATTGTATCCATTATGTCTCTGCATATCGTTTATGCCATTTTACCATCTACTCCTCCTATGCCTCAGATTAAAAAATCTGTTAGACCTTGTATGCATGTCTCCAATATTTTGTGATTGCTTTCCTCACTGCTTCCATTTTGTCTGTTCTATTCATCTGTCTTCACATTCACTAACCTTGCCATCCATTGTGCCAAAACTCTTATTAAAACTCTTATTAAAAAGACTGAGCTATTGATTTCAGTTACTGTACTTTTATGTTTCAGAATATCCTTTAGTCCACCTCTGTAGATTCCAAATCTTGGTGAATGTTTCAACATCTTCATCTACACTATCATTTCTTTCCTTTACTTTTTTGAACATTTTAATAACAATTATCTGAAATCTTTTCTACTAATTTCAATATTGGAGTCATCTGACATCTATTGCCTGGTTTCTTTTCTCTTTGACATTATCTGCAAGGTCTTGTGTGCTCACATATGTTGTAAATTAGGGTTTTATGTCCATCATATATCAAAAGAACTGCAGACTCTTTAGAAAATCTTTCAACCTCAAGAGGCCACCCTCTCCATATTTAGCAGATGCTATGGGGTTTAATTTTTTCAGGGTCAACTCCTTAAGATCAAGATTTAAACTGCATTAGTGCTGGGCTATAATTGTATAGGACTCAATCTACTTCTGGGTCTCCCCTGTTGTTAAAGTGTGGTTCTTTCAAACTTTCAATTATCCACCTTTTGAGCATTTGCTGCAAAGATTCCATTTTATCACTGAGAGACTTTAGTTTATCTCTTCAGTCATCTGCCACAGGTAGATTCAAAATAAGACAAACGTTTTTAAAGAGGAGACTGGCCATGAAATTAAAAGCCTTTAAGTCTCCAATATTCTCTCTTTGATCTACACTAAATGCAAAATATTCTTCTGGTTTCAGTGTTCTGGAAGTGCAGCATTTTCCAAGAGCTAATCCTAGGTTCTCAGCTTCTAGCTCTGACTGGAACTGATAAATGTGCCCCAGGGAAAAGCAGCTATAGAAACTGTGTCAATTCATCATTTTCTGTAGGGGTTTTCCATCCTTGCTAGTTTTATTTTCAAGCTCCTCCTTTTCGAGAGTTTTTGTCTTAAGCTCTTGAAAGTCTGTGATAAACTTCTTTCCACTTTCAGAGACTTTTGAATCATTTTATAGCATCTAACACTGTCTAAAATTCAGCAAATACCTTGTATTAAAACTGAACTTCTTTAGGTCCATCAGATCTAGAATTTTGTCACTCGGATATCCACAACCACTGAAAGTTTTGCGGGTTTATCTTTCTTCCTTCAGCCACTCTTTGAGTGGCTAAATGCACAGTCCTCAGAGTCTACTCTAAATCAAGAACTGTCAAATGTTCACAGAACTAAGTAAATTAGTGAATAAAAGAAAGGAAGGAAAGAAGCAGGGAGGGAGGGAGGGAGGAAGGGAGGGAGAGAGGGAAGGAGGAGGGAGGAGGGGAGAAAGGAGGGAAAGAAAAATGTGAATCGCCAGCTTATACCTCCGGTCAGAAATTTTATTTCAGTTAGTTTTGTTGCTTTTGTGACCTATTACATGCGTAAAAATATAATTTAAAAAATTATTTACCTTCCTAGCACTATCAATGGAAGTGCTGCCTTACTTCAATATACTACATTCTACCTGGAAACAAAATCCAAATGCTCTTTTGGTGATTTGTATTTTAATAAACTTTGCTTTAAAAATTTAATGTTTATTTATTTTTGAAAGACAGAGACAGATGCGAGCGGGGAGGGGCAGAGAGAGAGAGAGAGAGAGAGAGAGAGACAGAATCTGAAGCAGGCTCCAGGCTCTGAGCTGTCAGCACAGAGCCCAATGTGGGGCTTGAACTCATAAACTGTGAGATCATGACCTGAGCTGAAGTCAGATGCTTAACTAACTGAGCCACCCAGGTGCCCTCTATTTCAATAAATTTCCAAGGCAAAATAAAAAAGTGTAGCATTCCTGTGTGAATTCCACAAATATAGAGAGGCCCAGAGGATTCCCTGATCTAACCTATCATACACTGTGCTATGAAATGGAAGTTGTTGTTGTTTTTAATTTAAACCCAGGGAGACTACCGTATATTATAATTTATCTAAAAGTGCTGTATTCCATAATTATTTTTAAACATCAGATGGTATGCATGAATAAAACATTACAAATGTCTCAGGCATGGTATCTGAGTATTCTACCGGGAAAATTAGAAAGAAAAATTTGAGATTAGAAATTCATTAGGTTTATTCCTAGATAGCTTATTGGTTTTGGTGCAATTATAAATAGGATTGATTCTGTAATTTCTCTCTCTGTTGCTTCATCATTGGTGTATAGAAATGCAACAGATTTATGTACATTGGTTTTGTGTCCTGTGATCTTACTAAATTTTTTTATCAGTTCTAGCAGGTTTGTGTGTGTGTGTGTGTGTGTGTGTGTGTGTGGAATCTTTTGGACTTTTTATAGAGAGTATCATATCATCTGCAAATACTGAAAGTTTTACTTCTTCCTTGTTCATTTGGATGCCTTTTGCACTGTTGGTGGGAATGTAAACTGGTGCAGCCACTTTGAAAAACAAATGAAGACTTCTCAAAAAGTTAACAACAGAACTACCCTGTGAGCCAGCAAATTGCACTACTATGTATTTACCCAAAGAATAGCAAAATACTCATTCAAAGGGATACATGCACCTCAATGTTTACAGCAGCATTATCTACAAAGGCCAAATTATGTAAACGATCCATGTGCCCATTGACTGGTGAATGGATAAAGAAGACGTTATACTCAGTCATAAAAAATGAAATCTTGCCATTTGCAATGACGTGGCTGCAGATGGAAATAAGTCAGCCAAAGAAAGACAAATAACATATGAGTTCACTCATATATGGAGTTTAAGAAACAAAACAAACAAAAGGGAAAAAAAAGAGAGAGAGAGGAAGGCAAACCAAGAAACAGAGTCTTAGCTATAAAGAGCAAACTGATGGTTACCAGAGGGGAGGTAGGTGGGGGATTAAACAGGTGATGGGTATTAAGGTGTGCGCTTGGGATGAGCACCCATTATTGTATGAAAGTGTTGAATCACTATACTGTACACTTGAAATTAATATTACACTGTATGTTAACTTAGTGGATTTTAAATTAAAACTTAAAAAAAGAAAAAATATATAAACTATAGAAAGAGAGATTCATAAGATTTTCCAACAATTTCAAGGGGATAAGGATCTTTGATTCTAAACAGTTCTTCCTGTTTATATAAATAGAAATATTTATATTTGAAAATATTTATAATTGAAAATTGTTACTTATTAAGCACTATTTTGATCAAAATATACCTCAAGAATTTCTAAATTCATCAATCCTTCCTACATTTATTTGCCTACCCTTTTATTTTATAATTTGGTGGTTCTATTCCACAAAAAGATGATGTTTTGTTGCAACCATCAATTGTATTGTTTCTTATCTGATGTTAGCTGTGGACTTGTCCTAGATGGTCTTTATTTTGTTGAGATATGTCCCTTCCATGCCTAATTTGTTAAGTTCTTTTATCATGAATGGATGTTGAATTTTGTTGTCACTTTTTAAGTATGTTTGGCTAATCCAATCACCAGAAGAATTCTAACACTTAGTCCTATAAGTCTGGCCTCTTGGAAGTTAAAACCTCTTTTGCCCATTTGAAAGTTAGACATGCCTAACACTTTTGAGTAATTACTATACAATTATGCTCACCATAATCTAAGGATTTTAATTATTCTTTTATCTTGTATTATTATATATGCTTTTATCAACATTTTCAATTTTATGTTGAGACATCCTTAATCTTTTATTAAAATTCAGTGCTTTATGAAATGAAAGCTATTACAGGCTATGTAATCAATAAGAAACAATATTGAAAGCACATATACACACTCATCAAAATTCAGATATAACAAAAACAAAAACCCACAAACATAAATCAAAATTGATTTAAATTTGATTAAAAAATAAAGAGTTCAGTGAAGGTGCACATTCATGAAATTCATGTTAATGTAAAGAAGGTATAGGACAAAAAAATGCTCTCTGCGTTTTTGCCTCACAAATGAAACCCATGCGCTATTAGAAAAGGCTAGAGATATATCAGGGAAATCAGATGATAAATTCTTATATTGAGAAAGGCAAAAGCTTTCTTTCTTAAATGACTAATACATGAGTTCAAGAGCAGGTTAGGTTCTAGTGCCCATGGTACATAGCAATACACAAAGCACAATATGTTTTCAGTAAAATACAGAATCCTTGGTAATAAAAGCGGTATAGATGTCTATTTGAAGCAATAATAACAGAAATTAAATAAAAGGCTTTCCAATTATGTAATAGTTTCTTCCAAAAAGAAAGTAGCCGTTTCAGTATAGTATTTTTTGTTTTTTATTTCTGACCAAGTTTAAGTGTTGCATTAAAACTTATCTTACCTGATTCCTCAAAGTCACTGTTGTAGGCTTTCCAGGTTTCAGTTATTCGAAGAAGATTCTCTTCCATGGCTTGAATGTCCATGGAGGGGCAGTTGCATTCTGGAAATTTGGGACCACATTGACACCAGCAATCATTGTCCTTGCAGATGAACTCTCCCTCTGAATTGCAAGCGATGTAGCTCAAAGCCGCTTGTACAAAACGCTCCTGAAGATAGTCTGGAAGGAGGACTTGCAGCCCTTAAAGAGCATAACATGCAAACAAGTTGTTTTTTGTTTTTTGACAAAGAAAAAAGGTATAACACATATTTAAAATCTTCAAAAAAGGCCAACAATTTAATATATAAGTCATGGATTTAAAGCAATCATTAGAGGGGCGCTTGGGTGGCTCAGTCGGTTGAGCATCCGACTTTGGCTCAGGTCATGATCTCACCGTCTGTGAGTTTGAGCCCCGCATCAGGCTCTGTGCTGATGGCGCAGAGCCTGGAGGCTGCTTCCAATTCTGTGTCTCCCTCGCTCTCTGCCCCTCCCCCGCTTGCGCTCTGTCTCCCTCTCTCTCAAAAAATAAACAAACATGTAAAAACAATTAAAAATAGGGGTGCCTGGGTGGCTCAGTCGGTTAAGCGACGACTTCAGCTCAGGTCATGATCTCACAATTTGTGAGTTCGAGCCCCACATCGGGCTCTGTGCTGACAGCTTGGAGCCTGGACCTGCTTCGGATTCTGTGTCTCCCTCTCTCTCTGCCCCATCCCCTGCTTGTGCTCTGTCTCTCTCTGTCTCAAAAATAAATAAAAACATTAAAAAAATTTTTTAAACAATCATTAGAAAATTATCTAAGCCAAAAAAAGAAAGAGAAAAAAAAAAGAAAGAAAAAAGAAAGAAAATGATCTAAGCCTTCAAAATTGCAAATATTTGTAATTCTTTTCAACATGTGCTGATTCTGTGCACTGTCCAAGAATCTCAGAAATGATAGAAGTGTTTAATCCCTCAGATTACCTGATATTTTAAAAATTTAATTGGCTCTTTGTTTCTTCATTTATGTAAAAAAATGTTTTTAAAGTTTTCATTTTATTTTTTTTATTTTTAATTTTTTTCTTTATATTTTATTTATTTTTGAAACTGTGAGAGACAGAGCGAGAATGGGGGAGGGGCGGAGAGAGATGGAGACACAGAATCCAAAACAGGTTCCAGGCTCTGTCTGACCTGTCAGACCAGACTGAGCCACCCAGGCGTCCCTAAAATGTTCATTTTAATTCCAGTTAGTTAGCATACAGTGTTATATTAGTTTCAGGTGTACAGTATAGTGATTCAACACTTCCATACATCACTCAGCGCTCACGTCAACAAGTGCACTCCTGGAGCCCCATCACCTATTTAACCCATCTCCCCCACCTCCGGTAACCATCATTTCGTTTTCTATAATTAAGAAAGAATCTATTTCTTGGTTTGTCTCTCTCTTTCTCTCTCTGCTCATTTTTTTTTGTTTTTTTAAATTCCACATATGAATAAAATTATATGGTATTTCTCTTCCTTTGTCTCCTTAACCTAATTGTTTAGAATATTTAGTTATTTTTACATAATGTAGGTAGAGCCTACCTTCCTATACCTTTAAAAAGAGATGCATTTATTTTCCACCACACGCTTTCAAGTAGTTTTCAATATTTTCTTTTACTTTCAGACTATTAGCCCACATTTACATAGATATCACAAGACAATGGGTTGTGGCAATGGTAAAGGAGTTACAGAATGTTGATGATAATGCTTATCTCTTGTTATTAACAATGCATAACTTATCCAACTGTTATTCAGGAGTGATCATTGAGACTACAAGGAAGCAGATGGACTGATTTCCACTGTTACACAGTTCATGTCCTTGCCATGTATTAAGACAGCTCTATGATATGATTCATTACTTGTCTACATGCAAGTTTAGTGAATTGATATCTCTGAGGAAAACATTCAAAAATGAAGATAAGTCTATATGATTAATATTTAGGGTTCTTTACTTGTTTAGTATTTATTATGATACTTCAAGAAAATAGTTTCAATTTCAGCCATCTTGTTACATAGGAAAATTTAATAAAAAAGGTAAATATTCAAAGTGATCAGTATACAAAAAGAAAAAGAAAAAGAAACATCTGGTCAATACCTAATTGACATTTACTACAAAATTGGATTTTACAATTATGTTTATCTCTTTATCTATCTATCTACTTATCTATCCCTGAAGAAGAAAACTGACATTCTGTAAAAAGTTTTTTGGGAGATGGGGAAGAAGTCTAGAGACAAATCACTCAAAACCTTTTTGAGTTTTTTAAGGCTCTCCTGGGGATTTTTTTTTTTTTAATGTACAGGAAAAATAGAGTAAAAACACCAAAATACTAATTAGAGAAGGTCTACTTGGCTCTGAGCCATTGCTTAAGGAAGCTGAGTTCTGAGCCCAGGATGTTCTGTTAAAGGGAGCATATGAAACAGGGCACTGGAAATTATAAATGATAATCTAATGGAAATTCCGCAAACTGAAGTTAAGAAATAACTGATGGACTAATAGCAGGCTAGAAAGAGTTAAACAGATAATAAGCAAACTGGAATATGTCATAAAAATATTGAATACAAAGTAGTAAAAAAAAGGCAAAAGAATATAAAATACAGAAGACAGTATAAAAGATATATAGGTCATGACTAAAAGGTCTAAAACTATATTTAGTGGAACCCCAGAATAAGAGGTAAGAAGGAAAAAAACAATATTTGACGAATAAATATCTTAAAAATTTTTCAAAATTGATGAGGCACTAAGAAAGCTGTAATGTGCAAATATATGTTCTGGCAAAAGGCAAAATATACTTTCTGGCAAGACAAGCAGCAAAGTGACAACGGCCAGCTGACTAGTGCTCTTCAATGCTGTTCACCCAAAATAGCGTGAAAAACTAAGGAATTCCTTGGACATTATCACGTTGCCATCCAAAATTTTCATCACATATTAAATAAACCAAGAGTAGCAATTTGTTGCATTATAAATATTTCTCTTTTGGGGCACCGGTGTGGCTCAGTCTGTTAAGCCTCCAATTTGACCAGGTACATGATCTTCTGGTTCATGAGATCAAACCCCTCAATGGGCTCCATAGTGAGAATACAGAGCCTGCTTGGGATTCTCTCTGCTCTGTCTGTCCCTCCCCCAGCTTGTGCTATCTCAAAATAAACACAAAAGCATTAAACAAACAAAAAAATAATTCTATTTTAAAATAAAAATATTACATTGTATTTCCGTATGTAACAATGGACGCTTGTCCTGGCAATTTGGGATCTAATAACATCTACTAGAAAAAATTTATGAGTGAGGTGTGTGTATGTGTATATGTGTTTGTTAATTCATTTCACGATCCCTACATATTTTTGTTCTAATATATATTCACTAATAAGCATCTTTACTGACCTCAGTCACATATCACTGCTATGAAAATAAATAATTGATGATGTGTGTATATTTTACTGACAAGTAGAGATAACATAAAATTTTATGGCATAAATTATACAACACAGCTTTTCTTTTGTTTAATTTTTTAAGTTTATTTATTTATTTTGACAGCGAAAGAGAGAACACACAAGCAGGCGCGGGACAGAGAGAGAGAGAGAGAGAGAGAGAGAGAGAAAGGGAGAGAGAGAATCCCAAGCAGCCTCTGTTCTGTTAGCACAGAGCCCAGCACCAGCTCAGACTCACAAACCCTGAGACCATGACCTCAGCCAAAACCAAGAGTCAGATGCTTAACCAGGTGAGCCACCTGCACCTCAATATGTACTTTTCTAATAATGAAAATCTTCAAGCTAAAGAATGTTAACTCTCGATGTAATCATTATAATTACTGGTAACACACAACTCAGTAGATTTAAATTTAGTACTGTATTGTACTAAATTGTATTGGTAAATAATCTTTAAAAACAAATGCTACCATCTTATTGAAAACACAGGATTTTAATGACTTGATAGGGTTTTAGTGTTCATTAGTTTATGGGTTTTTTGGCTAGAAATATATGTTAATAAAAATCATTTCCCTGCTTTTCATCCTTATATATGTTATGCTCTAAGAAATCTATTCCAGGGAAGTGGGCTGGCATCCAAGCCCCTGCCAATGCGAATCTGGTGGGAATGGGAGCCATCAGAACGGGCACCATGACTGTGGACAAGAGCAGCACGATGCTGCAGTACATCGACTACAGGATAAGGTGCATCCCTCAAGACTCCCGTATCTTCATTGGCACCTTCAAGGCTTTAAACAAGCGTGTGAATCTGATCCTCTGTGACTGTAATGAGTTCAGGAAGATCATGCCAAAGAATTCAAAAGAGGAAGAGAAAGCAGGAAGTCCTTGGTCTGGTGCTGCTTGGGGAGGAGAAACTGGTCTCAATGCCAGGAGAGGGACCTCTTCCCAAAGATACTGACATTGTCTGAGTGCCACCTGCTGGAGCTGCCAGAGGCCCAGGGATTAGCAGAGCTGGTGACAGAGGAATCCTAGGTGGTGTTCCAATGCCCCACACTCCTGCAGGACTTTCTGTGCCCGGCCGAGGGGTTGGTGGGCCAGCCCAACAGGTGACGACCCCCCCAAGGAAGAGGCATTTAGGTTGCTGCAGTTGCTGCTATAGCCAGTATTGCCGGGGCCCCAACCTGGTATCCACCCGGCTGTGGTGTCCTTCCCCACCTGAGGGCTGAGAGGAACCCCCTCCAGGCATGATGGACCCACCACCTGGCATGAGGATTCCCATGGGTCCCACAGTGAGGATCCTCATGGATGAGGGAGTCCAACGAGCATGCCCCTTTCAGGATGCAACCGCCTTCCAGGGGGATGAGATGTTTTATTTGACCCGTGGCCACAGAGATATGGATGTAGTCCACAAAGGCATGGGCCCGACTGTCCGGGGCCAAGTTACCACAGGCCTGTTTGTTTGTTATGCCTTTGTTCTCAGTCTCATGAAGTTGTCTGGTTTCCCTTTGGTGGTCTCCTCCCCCAGGAATGCGCCCACCAAGGCCCTAGACTGTTCTTGCCCTCCTCAGCTCCCTGCCTGTTTCCTGTAATGCTGTACATAGTCCTTCTATTTCCTTATGGCCTGTGAAACTAGTCTCTAATAAACTCTTAAGAATATTTAAAAAAAGAAAAAAAGAAAATTTGTTCCAATACATCAATAAATAAAGAAAATAGGAAATAAAACAGTTTTATGAGGCAATATCATTAAATTTTTACTATAAGCAAAACAAAAACAAAAACAAAACAAAACAAAACAATTATAGTGACCTATCAATAAATCTCCTATTTGATAATAAACCAGTCCTCTGTCAATTTTGTCGAAATAAAACATTAAGAACCAACTGATCTGGAAAAGTATTTGTTACTCAATCATATGAATCATTCACATCTCAGTTTCTGGGAATTTTACCAAAAAGTTATTACCAAGACTTAATAAATGACTTTTCATTACTCCTTTACCCTTTCACTCAGAAGTACTTTGTTTGATATGTTAAATTAACCAGGCGTTGGAAACATTGGAATGTTATTAATATATTAATATGAATATATTAATATTAGTATATTTATTAACACTTTCTTATGAGTTACTCTTTGTCATATATTACATGTATCATCATCAATAATTTGGAGTTGCAGGTATGGCTTTTTCAAGTTTTGAAGTGTCTGTTTGTAAGCTAACCGGTGAGGCCAGATCTCGAGGACAAACAAGCAGGTAAACCTAGCTTCCTCATTGCCAGAAAACGTTTGATTTCACTTTTTTTAGGTCAAAATTAATGTTCTGTGTGCATCTCTTTGACATTTCATTTCAGAATGTTCATTCTAATATAGTGAGGTCATGTAGTTTTGTTCTGAATTTGTTGCCTGATGCTTTTACCTTGAATAATTCTTATTGATGCTTTCCTTGCTCTGATGAAATTCTACTTCGAGACACCAGTGTTTCCACTTGTCAAATATAGTGACCTAAAATCTTTTATACATTTCAAAGGAATGTATCCTGGGAATGTTGATCCAGAATCAACTAATGCTTTGTTGTTGTTGTTTTTTAAGTGGAGAAGGGCTGCTATTAATGGTGAGGTTGAACAAGTAAATCAACATAAATACTCGGACTCTCAATAAAGATGAAGTCTCAGAAAGAACACATGGGGAGTTGAGGATTTTGATATTAATTTCCTGAAATTATCTTTGGAAAGGTCTTGGCACCACAAGGATACACATAAAGTTGTGGCAGACAATTGAAAATAGAGGCCTGGAAAATAGAAAAGGTGAAAAATAGAGACACAGGTTTCTGCATTACTCACAGAAATGGTAAAAGGTTGAAACAATAATTATTCAAAAAAGAAGCACTGCTTCACTTATTCTTGTGCGAATTGTTTTTCAAGACAGATATGAGGTTGAAGCTTTGCTTTTATAATATAATACTCTAAAAACTAAGCACAGTGATTCACAAATAAAAAAATAATAACTCATGTTAATAAATAAATTTTAATAATAAATCAATAAACATATGTCATATAAATATTCCAAATCCTTTTCTATTAAACTTAATGCTCTGATGACAATTTAATCCATACATTAGAAAAGAGTAAGCAGTAGATAATTACATGTAATATCAGTAGAGTACATTTGTTTAAGTAAGAAAAAAATATTTCAATAACTTTATATCCAAAATTGATAATGAGAAATTGGATGGCATTTAAAGTTTAAATTTTTAAGTACTTCCTTTTTCATTTGTATACAATTGAAAAGAGATGAGATTCATTTATTATTTAGGGTAAGTTTAAATAACCCAAAGCTATTACATTTTTGAAAATTGAAATGTTGAAGGAAAATGTCTGAATTTCTGGAACTTTAGAGCATTCTTATGTAACACTGAATAATGTAAATGCAGCTCTAACTTACGTAGTTAAAGAAAAAAGTAGATGAGAGAAAAGGTAGACTAGAGAAGAGTGACTGAAAATTGATCAAGTTGATCAGTCAACTTAATTTAGATAATATGTCACCACAAACAAGCCCTTTCTGAACTTCTTCAACTAGTACATGTTTAAACATGTGTATTCATAACCTTTCTTGTCATTATAAATAAGTAATAAATAAGTACACATACCAATGACCCATTTGAGGACAGTATATATGTGTTACAAGTTATTTAAAAATCCTCTATTGAGTTTTCTTACAAAATATAGCAATAGAAAACAAAAGGCAAATTATTACCATTATCACATAATCTATCTCTATGATGGAAGTAATGCAAATATAAATATTTTGTTAATAAATTCTCAAATAACTGTCTATCAGAGGACAAACTCAACTCTATGTACCATATTAGGCTATGTTTGTTTGTTTAGTTATTTACTTATTTTTAAAGTTCATTTATTGATTTTGAGAGAGGTAGAGACAGTGCAGATGGGGGAGGGGGCAGAGAGAGGGAGAGAGAGAGTCCCAAGCCATGGGGCTTGAACTCACGAAAATGTGAGATCATGACCTGAGCCGAAACACTTAGATATTATGTTATACTTAAAATGTCAACAGTTCATGCTACTCTGTGCATTGATATGGCTACAACTTTTACTAGAATCTATAAGGAAAAAGTCAAACCCAGACAAACCTATGAAAACACAGCTACATATTGAGATAAAGATTACTGTATAGAAGTAAAATATCATGATAAATTTTCAATTGCCACAGATTACCTAATTTAAGAAGTAAAGTGAATTTTAACATTTTCTTCATCTGGTATAGAATGTTATTAGCAATTAAAAATAGGAAATTAGCATTTTATAAGAATTTTAACAGCCTAGTGCTGCATATATGGCTTGTTAAGAAGAAAAGAAGAAGAAGAAGAAGAAGAAGAAGAAGAAGAAGAAGAAGAAGAAGAAGGAGAAGGAGAAGAAGGAGGGGGAGGAGGAGGAGGAGGAGGAGGAGGAGGAGGAAGAGGAAGAGGGAGGGGCTGGGGGAAGGGAAGGAGAAAGAAATCACAACTGGGTAATTGTTATCCAGACTTGTAGAGAATTAATGAAGTTTTAGCTACATACCTTGCAACTGAATCTTATTCTCAGGACTCTGAACCAGAACAGAACTGACAGAATCTAAGTTGTCATAGTTACTGCAGCCAAGAGGACCAGTCCGTGTTTCTGTTACCTGACAAACAAAACATCAACTTTATTATATAAATCAGACTTCACCATGTTCTTTTAGCTCAATGTAGCTGTCGCACACTGATATTATATGTTTGACAGTAAACATCACTGAAAGGCATAGGATCTGATACATACCAACAATACACACACCTAAGCACAGAGAAGACAAATAACTCCCTTTGTCTTCAATTCCATTCTCTTTCCTTTGGCTAGGCATAAATCTTCTGGGAAAATAATAGAAAGCCCTTTTTGGTCAAAAGCATCACTCACCTAAGGTCATTGATTTTAACCAAGATATGACAAGGCCATGCCCCTTTAGATAGAGAGCAAGTTCTGACTCGTATGAGAATTGTTTTTTGTTTGCTCATTTTTCCTCAATAAATCAGACCCATCTGTCAGGCTACTGTCTAAAAACTGATTTTATTATTTTATTCTACTTAAAAATCTATAATTTTCCCATCTTTTATGGTGCCTTCAAAGTCCAAACTCTTTTGCTTGATTTCCATCTGTCCCATTTATCCCTAACACACATTAACTTGCCTTCCAGCTGGACATTCTTAATTCTATGCCTTTGCTTATACATCCTCCACCCCCGTCTTTCTTTTCTCCCCTTTGACTAACTTATTTTATCTCTCCTCAAGATTAAGCACATTTTCAAACACCCACACAAAATATTCCTTACTGACTTCCACTTGTATTTTTCCCATTTCTATAAAGTTGGGGTTTGCAGTGCTCAGCCATAGCACTTAATTATGGAATCACATGTTGCAGACTAATTTTTCCATGGGTCTCTTGGGATGTAGAGTATTAGGAGATGAGGAGGAGTTTAGGAAATAAAGAGAAATTAAATTTATCCTCAGGATAATTTAAAAAAAAACATAGTTTGAAGCAGGGAAATATTGTGATGATCTTTGTATTTTTTTTTGATCTTTGTATTAAAAAAAAAGATACTCTCCACACAACAACCAGAACAGTTTCCAAAATTAATTCACATCATCTCATTTCACCATTCACAACTCCATGATGGCTTTCCATCTTACTGAGGGTAAAACCCAGAACCCTTCCTAGAACTAAACAAATGTCATGCTATCCAGTTATCCCTGTTACCTCTCTAAACTCATCCCCTCTCCTCTTTTCCTTGTTTACTCCACTCCAACTACACTTACCCTTTGCGAACATGCTAGTTATTTTCCGACCTTGGGATTTCTGACCTGCTGTTCCTGCATCTGGAATGCTCTTCCTCAAAATATTTATAAGCTCACTTTTTCACTTCTTTCAAGTTTTTGTTCAAATGTCACTCTCTTAGGACTACTTGGACTAGCCTATTTTCAATGAATACACCTTCCCACACTTCCCTCTTTGAACCATTATTTCCTTTCCTCCTTACCTTGTTCTACTTTTTCCAAAGTAGTTTTCAGCTTCTAACATGCAGTATAATTTAATCGTTTATCATGATTACCGTTGACACCTCTCATTGGAATGCAAGTTCCACAAGTGCAGGAAATACTGCCTATTTTGTTCACTATAATATCCACATCACATACTAGATTCTTGTATAAGCTCATGATGAAGTGAGAAAGAAGGGGACAGTTTGAGGGGGAAAATCATAATAAGGAAGACAGTAAGGTCGTTATTGAGATGATAAAGCCTGAATAAAGCAGTGGCAATAACATTTATCTGAAGAAGACAGATTATATAAAACAATTGGACCTGGCAAGATTAGGAAACACTGAAAATATACACAGTGAAGGGAGGAAAAGGAAACTGAGGTTTCGAGCATAAGTGATAACATTATGATATGTTGCAAATAGGGTCCACTGTGGAGAACATGTAAGAGAATTTGGTTTTGAGCATTCTGACTTCTGAATGGAATAACATTTTCAACCAGAAACATCCAGTAGGAGTAACAGTGCAGATCTGTTTCTTAGAAGTTATGTCAAAGATGGGATTACTAACTTGGGAGTCAAACACTTATAGGTAATAATCAAAGACAAAGGGATAGACATGTCAGCTCAGATGCACTGAGTGAAGGTATAATTTGTACCATGACAGCTCTATGATATTTTGTAACAAGTCCCTTAAAGCAATGTATATTGACTATGAGTACAAAGCAATAGTTGAGAATGCAGTTTATCATGTGCAAAGCAATACTTTTTCCCTAACATCACACCAACTTTGTCTACTCCCCACCACTCTATTCCAATGGTGATACTGACCATCCCTTATTTTTTTCAGGGAAATCATATCTAATGTTGATATGTATAGCATACATGTATTAGTATGAGTGTGTATATACACATGACATTTATTTATTTATTTATTTATTTATTTTTTTTTTTTTTTAACGTTTATTTATTTTTGGGACAGAGAGAGACAGAGCATGAACGGGGGAGGGGCAGAGAGAGGGAGACACAGAATCGGAAACAGGCTCCAGGCTCTGAGCCATCAGCCCAGAGCCTGACACGGGGCTCGAACTCACGGACCGCGAGATCGTGACCTGGCTGAAGTCGGACGCTTAACCGACTGCGCCACCCAGGCGCCCCTACACATGACATTTAAATATAGATGATTAACAAAAGGGTAAAAGAAGGATTAAAGCCATCAAAGGAAATACTTAAGGTTTCATGTAACTTAAATCT
The DNA here is from genome assembly GCF_007474595.2 of Lynx canadensis. NCBI lineage: Eukaryota > Metazoa > Chordata > Mammalia > Carnivora > Felidae > Lynx > Lynx canadensis. The sequence continues at coordinate 50,367,495 of NC_044319.2, read as the reverse complement.
TCATGTTGTCCTATCATGTAGTTTAACTACTGTCCACCAACACACAGACACAAAAATAATAGAAACAAATTCCAGCATTTGTCATCGTAAGGAATTTTTAAGAAGTAAAATTGCCCGGGACACCGAGGTCGCTCAGTTGGCTAAGCGTCCCACTCTCGGTTTTGCCTTAGGTAATGATCTCATGGTTTTGTGGCTTTGAGCCCTGCATCAGGCTGTGTGCTGACAGTGCGGAGTCTGCTTGGGATTCTCTCTCTCTCCCTCTCTGTCTGCCCCTCCCCTACTCACACTGTCTCTGTCTCTCCCAAAATAAATAAACTTAAAAAAAATAAATAAATAAAAAGAAAAAATAAATAAAATTGGCTTCAAGCACACGTTTATTGAGATATGAGATCTTGGAATTTAGAAAGCAATCTTCTGACACTTAACTTTTGAAAGAAGATAAATGGTAGTAGTCCATCTCTTTACAGACCTTCAGTTATGTTAAGTTACTGTGTTTTTGAGAATAAATTCAGGAAATTTAAATAATGGGTTTATAAATTTAGAAGTTTGAATACCTTTCTATATCTACAGATTGATTTAATCTCTTGCCTTTCACAATATACAATAATAAAAATCTAGCAGATCCTATTTATAATTTTATTATTTTTTAATTATTATTGGTTTTTGAAAGAGAAAAAGAGAGCACAAGCAGAAGAGGGGCAGAAGGAGAGGGAGAGAGGATCCCAAGCAGATTCTGTCCTGTCAGTGCACACACAAACCTATGAACCGAGAGATCATGAACTGACCTAAAACCAAGGGTCAGAAGCTTCACTGACTGAGCCACCCAGGAGCCCCAATTTATAATTTTATTTTGTTTATTATCACTCAGAAGTGAATTCGCTAATACTTTTATGATTTAATATAAAAGTTCACAAACTCTAGCACAGTCAAAATGCAAACCTCTTATTTTCAATGGTTTCATATTTAAGGCTCTTACATGTCTTATTAGTGTCAACATTAATAAATGCATCCATCCTTGTTTCTTTAATACTATCAACGAAATGAAATGAAAAGAAACTAATAAAAGCCAATTTATTCTATAAGCATTTCTATAGATATATTAACTCTACCAAAAATGAATTATGTGGTGGTACCACAAATAGCTTGAACTTCTGTTCATCAGCTGATAGATGGACATCTGGTATAGAGGTCTTCATATATAATCTAAAAATGGAAGAGTGATTAAATAGATAAACATAACAATGAGTAAGACTAAAAAAAATGAATACTGACTGACAACAATCCAGTACTGATAGCTTTCAGTGTTTTGAGAACTGTGATGTCGAATGAGAAAATATTTTTTTAAGTTTATTTTATTCATCTATTGGAAGGAGGATGTTGAAAGCAAGGGAATGTAGTCCTTAGTATCCAAAAATGATGCCCTCTCTGAGGTGTCACAGTGGTTTGTGATTGTATCTGAGCACTATGAAGAAAACTGTATGTGTTTGTGGAAGTTGAAGGACCAGTGTGGAGTAGCAAACACAGAAGAGGCGACTTTACCAGGAGTAGAAAGAAAAATCGAACCTTCTGAACGTATTTAGGACAAATATGTCTTCAAAATATAACAAATGTGGTGTTTATTTCTATCATTGACTTATGTGAATTGTGTTTTATTTAAAACAATTTTTTAAATGCTTATTTTTGAGAGAGAACAAGTGGGAGAGGGTCAGAGAGAAGGAGACAAAAGATCCGAAGCAAGATCTGTGCTGACAGCAGGGAGCCTGATATGGGGCTTGAACTCAAACCACTGGATCATGACCTGAGCTGAAGTCAGAGACTCAACAAAGTGAGCCACCCAGGTGCCTCTATGCAGATTGTGTTTTAAATATATTGTTAAAAATCAGAGCGGATACAAAAGATCCTTTCAATTTTTCCTATATCGTTCCTATGTTGTTGCAAGAAACTACTGATTACTATTTTCACAGTTGGGAGAATTTTACAGTCTAAAAGAAGAATATAGAACCTTCTTAACTCAAAGAAATTCCTTGGAAGTAATTATATTAACCAATAGTATAGAGTCACGTTAATTTAGATTAAAATAAAATGGTACAAATATTTCACTTGGAAATAAACCATCTTTATGATTTTCTATCAAATTTCTCTACAGTTTTACATAGTCTAAAGATGATATAATGCCACAGCGATGCAGTGGAGTAATAAAATCAATTCAATGAGAACTAGTTGAAGAAAAACTATCTGAAGCAAATTTTTTAAAATATTAAAACAGTGAAGAAAATGGGTCAAAAGAGTAAACACACAAAAAAACATGCCACATTCCTAAACGAAATTGCACTATTAAGAGTCCATCATCTTCAAAGTCAGGCATTACATATTTAAAATATTTGCAGTCAAAATCATAACAATGTTATATATTTTGAAGAAAACAGACTTAAGTGTACATGCCCAGGTCACTACTGTAGCTCCACCAACTTAAGCTATTTAAGCTTCAAGTTTCTATTGGGTGGAATGACTAAAATTTTCCTAGAGCACAGTGTGCTTGGGAAACAAAAATGAGGTGATCCATAAACAGTGCTTACCATGTGCCTGGGCCACAGTAATTAATTCAAGGTAAATGTAAAGTATGTGTAAATGTTTACTATTAAACAGCAAAGGCACAAGATGATCTCAATTCATGTGAACTTATTGAAATTATCCATACTCTACTTCTCAATCAAGGTTATTAAGATCACAATACTTTTTCTGATGTCAGTGCTGAATGTTAACTAACACCTTTCTTTGTAGTTAGAGAGCAGGGGGCTGAATTTTAAACCTTCCTAAATCAAACTCACCCTTGAAAGAGACTAGGTAGAAATTTTGTACAAAATCACATCAATATACAATTAGAGCACAATATAGTAAGACTAATCTACAGACTAAGCTAGAAATATTGGTATAGGAAAAAATAGTCAATTACATAAAATGAAAAGAACAACAGTAGCTACAAGAAAAATAGAAAAAGTTTTCTGATCTGTAGTACTGAAGACAATCAAGGAGTCTCTCAAAACAAGTATGATTATATGAGAATATCTTCATCCATGTTGAGGGAAAAAAGCAAAAGAAAATGAATATATACTTCGTAAAATTATACACACACATCCATTATATACATAGCTCTGTGAATGTGATATTGCTCTAAGCTTTTTACAGAATGAAGCAAAGCATTAGTTTGTCATTTTGGCTAAACTGATTATTGTTTATCGACAATTCAATAAAATGCATGATCATATGAATAATATATCTCTTTATCGCAGATCTATAAATGCACATTTAAAAAAAAAAAAAAGCTTGTAATGTTCCTGGAAACTTTATCTGAAATCAATAGGGGGACTTTTTTTTTTTTATAGCTCTTAAAGTATAAAACAGATAAGAATCTGTTTATTCTCCATTACAATGGCTTGTCACTTGTGAACTATTTATTGACCATATGATAAGAAAAAATATGGAAAAATATGGAAAAATATGAAAAAAATATCCTTTTTGTTCCAATACGTCATTTTTAATGACAAAAATAATAAATGTTTATGTTGGAACTTCAAACAATAAAGTAACAACTGCTTTTCTCCTCTGTTCTCATTTATTTACCATCTTCCGTTTACCAGACACGAAAATCATTGAAACTAGAAGAAACAGCTGTTCAAGACCATCTTTTATTCATCGACCAAATTTTCATGAACTTCAAACTTTACAGCTTTTTCCTCCTATTTTTTCTTAGATTTCATTTGCTTCGAAATTATATTAGAGTACATTGAAGTAGTTTTTTGGATAATTTTATATCATCATTGATTGTGCATAGGAAACAACAGAATACTGATAAGTACAATATAGCTCTTTTATAAGGAGTTTTTAAAAATCCAATCCAATCCAATCCACTTTTAATATTGAAATGTTATATTTATTTTGTTTTTGTTCAAGGCCATGGTGATGACTATTCTATGATCTAAAGGATAAACACATGATAAATCAGTCTTCCACTAGGAGTACCATAACCGTCCTTAGGAGTATCATCCTTATTTCTTTTTTATTTTGTTAAGTACTCATAATTCAAAAAGCACAATTATTTCTTATGAAAAGCAATTAGCCTTTTCCCAATAAACTCATCAGTGAGTAGCCATGAGAAACACTATTTCCCAAGAGTAGAAAATTATTTTAGGGAATACATATACTAAGAATTGGGAGATTAACCTTCTCAAGATATTTTAATAGCTTAATCCTTTGTTTTATCACAATGTTTTCTTTATGTTTTATTATGGCAATTATAATTTTTTAATGTTTATATTTGAGACAGAGAGAGACAAAGGATGAGTGGGGGAGGGGCAGAGATAGAGGAAGACACAGAATCCTAAGCAGGTTTACACCAGGCTCTGAGCTGTCAGCAAGGAGCCTGATGCTAGGCTTGAACCCCAGAGCCATGAGATCATGACCTGAGCCGAAGTCGGGCGCTCAACCAACTGAGCCACCCAGGTGCCCCTGGCAATTATAAAATGACACTCGTCTGTTCACATTATTTTCTTCACTTATTGAACTGTAAACTCCCTATTCATAATTACACTCAGTACTTCACACATGGTAGGAATTCAATGATTGTGAAATAAATTGGTGGATAAATATGTTAGTTTTAGTTCGAAATAACAAAAGAATATTTACATTCATTTATTCAACCTTTCTGAGAACCTCTTGAAGAAAATGCAGCAGTGACAGCATACAAAAAGTTTTAGAACTATCAGGAGTCTTAGAAACCATCCAGCCTCACCATCTCATTACACAAATGAAGTATCTGGAGCCCAGAGAGGTTATGGAGCATGCTCAGTATCATGTAAGTGAAATTAGAGCTGGAACTGGGTCTTAAACCTCCTGACTCATCAATCGAAGACCCATTCTGAGCATCATACTGGCTTTCAAGTTCTATATGTAAGGGTTTTAAACTTTGTTTGCCTTCATCAATTTAATTCATTCTCCCTCTACCTTTCCCTCTCTCTTTAGCAATAGAGTTACAGTAAATAAAAATTTAACTGGTCTAGATTGATGTATAGGTCAGTTAGAATGGTGTAGTATCTTGGGTCATTCTCATGAATAACAAATATTGCCATGAATGTGATGGTTAATACAACTTTACCATGTGATGGTTAATACAACAATACAACTTGGCTTTTAAAAGCCAAATGAGGGGCGCCTGGGTGGCGCAGTCGGTTAAGCGTCCGACTTCAGCCAGGTCACGATCTCGCGGTCCGTGAGTTCGAGCCCCGCGTCAGGCTCTGGGCTGATGGCTCAGAGCCTGGAGCCTGTTTCCGATTCTGTGTCTCCCTCTCTCTCTGCCCCTCCCCCGTTCATGCTCTGTCTCTCTCTGTCCCAAAAATAAACGTTGAAAAAAAAAAATTAAAAAAAAAAATAAAAGCCAAATGAATTACCTTTTACTCTAAGTATTAATTTATTAAAGACTTGAAATATAACTTCCCACATGTTCTTATATCATGCTACATTAGACTTTTAAAGAGTAAAATACAAATGCTGATTACTTTTTCTTATGTCCTAATATAGGATCTTTTATAGTTGTATATGGTTAAACCTATCAAAATAACAAAAACCTTTAGACAATACCAATATCAAATATATATATTTATATATATATATATAAATTTATATATGGTATAATATATATGTTGTAACCCATTATTTATAATTAAATCATGATAGGATACTAAAGCATACATAATTGTATATATGTAACTATATAAGTCTTAGATATAAGTTATAATTAAATATACAATAATTTTATCATATGATATTCATTTATGATATTATATAATTTTATGATATTATATATGGTACTTGATTATAAATTGTATATAATAATTAGAAATTACATACATGCATCATTTCTGTTTACTTTCAAATATGAATATTAAGTTTAAATGTATTTTTACCGTTTTTTTTCCTCTGCCAGTCATTAATTCTTATTTTAACCTTTTACTGAGCACTTAATATCAAACTGCAATTCAATATAGTCTGAGTTCTTTATCCTGCTGCAATATTTCTGGGGCTTAATATTTAATTAACAAAGAATTTTCAGGGGCGCCTGGGTGGCGCAGTCGGTTAAGCGTCCGACTTCAGCCAGGTCACGATCTCGCGGTCCGTGAGTTCGAGCCCCGCATCAGGCTCTGGGCTGATGACTCAGAGCCTGGAGCCTGTTTCTGATTCTGTGTCTCCCTCTCTCTCTGCCCCTCCCCCGTTCATGCTCTGTCTCTCTCTGTCCCCCCCAAAAAAAAAATAAATAAACGTTGAAAAAAAAATGTTTAAAGAAAGAATTTTCAAACATGTTGTTAATTACAAAAAGCATATGAAAATGTTCATATTGGAATAATGATATTCTAGTAGCAAGAACATCGTTTACTTTTAAAGTTACTTTGTTATTTATACTAAGTTTTGTGGGGAAATTACAAATTCATATACCAAATGCTATATGTCCTCAAGTGAAAAATACATGAGTAGATCAATGTACATGAGTAGATGCAAAATTTAATTGCATTTTCACATTATAACACACATTACACTTAGTGCATTATACACAATTAATATCATGATTTAAAATATATTGACATCGTCAATGTTTCTGGAACCTGTTCTAGCTGTTCAAAAGAAGTTTAAAATAGTACATGATATATAATCAATGCTCAGATGACTCATATATTTACATAGGAAGCACAAATACGAATCAAATACAAATTGAATGTAAAGGAGCATACACCATTGTTGAATTATTTATCTATGCAAATAACTTTATGCTGAAAACTATTTCTCCTAATTTTACTCTCCATAATTTCAATAAATAACACACTTTTAAATATTAGAATCATCCATTTATAGGATTGCATTTTAAAAAGCTATCTGGACTTTATTCTACAGGAGGAGCAGTGATACTGTAAACAGGATAAAATGTATGATCATAAATAATAATAAGTTATGTATTTTCATAACGCATGTGCAGAATAAACAACAGAACTATGAATTGTAAAATGTAAGGAATGAGACACAGTGTAGATCAAAATATAGCATGTGAAATAAACTATTACGTTGTGAAGAGAATAATACAAAAGACAGGGTACACTTTATTTAGGGACAAAACAGAGTATGTCTTCTTGGAGAGCAATTGCTTTAGTGCAGTTTTCATTTACACCTGCCACCATGAGTCCAGGCATGGCTATAATGATTGACCTATTTTTTTCGTACCCCATAAATCACCCTCCATCACAATTATACACAAACACCCACATGTAAACCTGTTGAGACAGTCCATGTATGTCCTTTGGTACACTTAAAATATAAAATTACACATGAGGCTAGAAAAAAGAAATTTTCTTAAAGTGTCTATTCAGTTTGATATGGAATAAGGTAAAGTGGACACAATTTAGTCACAGCAAGGTTGCCAAATAACATCAGGACTCCTTTGTGCTTAATCCCAGGTTACCATGGAATTTCACTGTGTGGCACTTGGTTGGTCTTAAAGAGGCCAAATCTATAAGCTCACTCCTACAGATGCTGTTTGATTTATTTTATAAATAACGCAGAGCTTAAAATCACAGCAATTGGAAGAAACTATATAGAAAAAAAAAGTTTTCATTAGGTTCCTAACTACATATATATACACACTTAGAAAATTGACATTTTCCTAAAAGCTACATTTGTGTACCTGTAACTGATCATGTTACATAAATGGGAACTTTGTACTTCATTATATGAAGTCTAAAGGAATATTGTTATTACACTAGAGTTGCCTTAGAGTTTTCTGATGGATTCAGTATTAATAATTAGAAAAAGAGAAGTTTCACTGCCACAGGGCAGCTGCAAACAACAAAGAGCTTACAACCTGGTTTGGGGCCTGGGCATGTCACCTGCATTCTGGTGAGAGTCCTTAGGCAGGCACTGCAGTTCTTGTGGCCGGTGTGGACCTGAATGCCACTTTCCCCAGACCAAAGAAACTACATTTGAGGGAACTCAGGAGCCAGAGGTTCATTTCTGTGGCTTCACCCAAAAAATAAAAATGATCCAAGGCAGCATTCATTATATTTATTTTAAAAATGAAAGCAAACAGAAGAAGTAAAATATTTAAAAATGATTTTATTTTCTGTTTATTCTATGAATTGCAATCTCATTGCCTTTTAGTTATTGAATTTACTTCAAATGATCACAAACTCTAAAATACAACAGCAAAAAAAAATCTATTTCTAAACCCAAGTTCAGAATACAAATATTATGGGAATCATCACATAAAACTAAGAGTGTTTTACAATCATTTTCAACAACAATGTTGTCAGCTGTCCTTTTTAAGCAAAAATACAAAATTAAGAGTTACACAAAAGGCTAAATTTAATATAAAAAAGAATTGGATTCGAAAAGGGTCCTTAGCCTTGGAGACAGTCATCTCTAATTGCAAAGGAACATGCACAGACTATCCCTTATGGTTTTTGTTATTCATTTTCCAAATCTTTTCTGTATGTCTAGATCCAACCACTCCAAGATATGCCCCTATCTTTAAGTGTTCTCTCTTCTTCGATGGAAAAAGTAGAGAAGCAGTTAGATTGAACATATCCAAGATGTTATACAGTGTCACCTAGGACTGAGCAAACGCCACTGAGTCCACAAACAAGACGTGTTGCCAGGTTGAGTGAGCAAAGAGTTACACTAAACACAGCCTCTCACTTCATTTATCCCAGTTCTATAATTTATTTTATCAGCATATTTCTAAATTTACCCATTCTGTCCATTTAGTACTCACCCAGAGTCTCAGTCAAGCAGTTAATTGTGAGCTGAGGCTCCATATAATATAAAAATTTATCAATCAAATTATCTATTTTGCTTTTCTTATCAAAGTAACTAAAAAATGTGCAGATGCAGGGGCGCCTGGATGGCTCAGTCTGTTAACTGTCTGACTCTTGGTTTCAGCTCAGGTCACGTTCTCATGGTTTATGGGTTCTAGCCCTGCATTGGGCTCATGGCTGGCAGCGTAGAGCCAGCTTGGAATTCTCTCTCTCCCCCTTTCTCTGCCCCTCCTCCCACTCTCTCTCCCTCAAAAATAAATAAACTTAAAACAAAATGTGCAGGTACAAATTTCAAGTACTGGAGTGAAAGAACCTAACACAATATTGGAGAAAGATGGCAGCAGATTCAAGGGTACTGTCAATCCACCATGACAAGTAGCGCATACAAAGCACACCCTGGGACAATCTGTCACTAGCAAAATGCCAACCGCAAAATGCTCTGCCATACTGGGATACTAAAGCAAGGCAACTTATTAGATATAGGCTTTTTTTGTGCTTAAAAATTAATCTTGGGGCGCCTGGGTGGCTCAGTCGGTTAAACGTCCAACTTCAGCTTGGGTCATGATCTCACGGTTCGTGAGTTCAAGTCCCATGTCGGGCTCCGTGCTGCCAGCTTGGGGCCCGGAGTCTGCTTCAGATTCTGTATCTCCCTCTCTCTGCCCCTCTCCCGCTCACACTCTGTCTCTCTCAGAAATAAATAAACATTAAATTTTTTTTCAATTAATCAAGCTCTTTCATTATTTTTATTTTTTATTTTCTGTTTTAATTTAGGAGCCAGTATAGGGTATTGTACCATTTTGCACAGATCCCACTATCTTATTTAAAAAAAATACCTTACCAAAAATTTTTGTATCATTCTTCTAAAATTCCATATTTAATATCACTATTCTGAACTACTTATTAAAACATATCTTATTGCTTACGATTAAAAATATAAAACTTTTTATTGTAGCCTTTTGAAGTTTCAGCAGTATTCAATATTTCTGAATTCCTTAAGCATGTCAAAATCTCTGACTTCAGTTATCTTTTTATACTAGACAACTAATGCCTGTGCACAGACTAACTAAACTTTCATACTGTAACTGTCATATTCTTCCATTTGTCACCCAATTAAACAAGTGCCCGAGAGAACTGATAAGCACACCATGCCAAAACTCCACAGACTCAGGAATAATTAAAAAGACAGAAGTGGATTTCTTGTTTCAACTGGTCATTACAGAAACAGTTCTGCTGTCATTTCTTTTCCTTCCTTCCTTCCTTCCTTCCTTCCTTCCTTCCTTCCTTCCTTTCTTTCTTTCTTTCTTTCTTTCTTTCTTTCTTTCCTTCTTTCTGTCTTTCTTTGTTTTTTTTTCTTTTCCAAAAAATAATTGGCTTTGCCCACACAAAAAATGTTCGGATAAACCCAATTTCTTTAGTAACTGGTTATCATGAAAAGTAACAGAGATTACTTTTCATCATCTTACAAACAAAATTATATGAGAAAGAAGAATCTTCTAATCAACATGAATTACATCCACATTAGTAAAATTCTAAGAGCTGGGGTGAGGAATAAATTGAACAAATCTCTCAGTAATATTGCAATCACATTCTGTAGGGCTGCACCCCTCTGCATTATTGTTTCAAGTTGAAACACAGGCTAAAGAGTATAATTAATATAATCATTTATCATAAAAAAATTAATGGAAACATAACAAAGGTGAAAAGGACCCAAAGCTTAGTCATTTTTAAAGCATGTATGTATCTATTTCCTGGAATAAATTTAGAAATAAAATAACACAAATTTGGGGCACCTGGGTGGCTCAGTCAGTTGGGTGTCTGACTTCCGCTCAGGTCATGATCTCCAGGTTCGTGGGCTCGAGCCCCGCGTCCGGCTCTGCGCTGACAGCTCAGAGCCTGGAGCCTGCTCCAGATTCTGTGTGTGTGTTTCTTTCTGCCCCATCCTTCCTTGCACTCTGTCTCTCTCTCAGAAATAAATAAACATTAAAAAAATTTAAAGAAATAAAATAACAAAAACCCAATGTGGACTCGCACTGCATTTTTGTCTTCCTATTCCATTACCTCTTTCCTAAATGCTAATCCTTGTTATATTACTTCTTCCCATTTATTACCTTCAGATATCAGGTTTCTTTTTTTTATTTAAAATTTTTTTTTACATTTTATTTATTTTTGATAGAGAGACAGAGCACAAGTGGGGGAAGGTCAGAGAGAGAGGGAGACACAGGATCCAAAGCAGGCTCCAGGCTCTGAGCTCTCAGCCCAGAGCCAGAAGTGGGGCTTGAACTCAGGAACCATAAGATCATACCTGAGTCTAAGTCGGACACTCAACCGACTGAGCCACCCAGGTGCTGCTAGATATCAGGTTACTAAAGGGATTTCTATATCTCCATGGTGCCTCTGGGACTTCATGGAGCTTTGTTAACAGCAAGCATTTCTCAAAATGCAGTCCAAAGACCACATGCACCCATGGTTACAAAGCACCAAGTCTATTAACTTTGAATCTCAGAAGATACTTTTTAGTCATACAACCAGGTGATTCTTAGCCACAGTAAACACTAAAACCCACCTAGCTAGTAAAGAAAAATCTTAAAAGAAAAAGATAGGGGCGCCTGGGTGGCTCAGTCTGTTGAGTGACTGACTTCAGCTCAGGTCAGGATCTCACGGTTTGCAAGCTCGAGCCCTGCCTTGGGCTCTGTGCTGCCAGCTCAGAGCCTGGAACCTGCTTCGGATTCTGTGTCTCCCTCTTTCTGCCGCTCCCCTCTCATGCTCTGTCTCAGAAATAAATAAACATTAAAAAAAAAAAAAGATAATTCCTCAGTGGGTATATAATTTCGAATTATGTTTTTTTTTCCCTTTTCCTTATGAAAGATTACAAAAGCAAGTCCCTGTTCATTCATATCTCATTCATTCAACATTGCTAGGGAAGAACTTTCAAAGGGATTTATTCTTGACGATCCAACTTGGATTCACTGTTCTTTTTTTTTTTTTTTTTTTTTTTTTTTTTTTTTTTTTTTTCAACGTTTATTTATTTTTGGGACAGAGAGAGACAGAGCATGAACAGGGGAGGGGCAGAGAGAGGGAGACACAGAATCGGAAACAGGCTCCAGGCTCTGAGCCATCAGCCCAGAGCCTGACGCGGGGCTCGAACTCACGGACCGCGAGATCGTGACCTGGCTGAAGTCGGACGCTTAACCGACTGCGCCACCCAGGCGCCCCATCACTGTTCTTTTTTTTAAAAGTTCATATTGTAATTATTTTCTATGAAAAACTTTCAAAAGTAAAAAATAAACTAATCTGCTCCTTAATCACAATTTCCTCTTTTCTTGGTTCTATTGATATACCAATTATCTTTATAACATATTGAGTATAAAGGTATTTGCCTCTACATTGTGGGACCTGCTAAAAATGACTGAGGTGTTATTCAGATGTATTTTACTGAGGTGTCATTTGGCCTGTTTGGTTGGTTTCCCATCCCCTTATCTCACTATAACTGTAATCTATTGATATAACTATGAATCCAACTTCCTGCCCTTTTTGTCTTCCTGAAAATCTACTACTAATCTGTTACCAGTGAGGAAATCAGATAAGTAAGCTGGGTAGATTTGTTTTTGAATGGTTTCTAAGGGAAAACCTGGAAGACTCCCTCTTACTAAAAAAATTAAAATAAAAATAAAAACATGGACTTTAAGATAAAACCTACAAAATCTCTTTAGATTGCTTAGGCCTCTTCTATACTTGCTTTTAAGTTTTCTGACATATTACAGTTTAAGCTATTGAAAAATGACATTAAAATTGCCAAAAGGGCGGGGCGCCTGGGTGGCGCAGTCGGTTAAGCGTCCGACTTCAGCCGGGTCACGATCTCCCGGTCCGTGAGTTCGAGCCCCGCGACGGGCTCTGGGCTGATGGCTCGGAGCCTGGAGCCTGTTTCCGATTCTGTGTCTCCCTCTCTCTCTGCCCCTCCCCCATTCATGCTCTCTCTCTCTCTGTCCCAAAAATAAATAAAAACGTTGAAAAAAAATTAAAAAAAAATTGCCAAAAGGGCTATATTTCAAGTCAGAAATATCCATATTATGCTTAACTATAATGGGACACTAGATTTTCAAGCGTAGAAAATGAAACAATTTGATTACCAAAAGGGGAACCAAATTGCAGTTATGAAATTGGTTTCTATTTCCAGCTTTGTCCTTTGCTTATGGTGTAAATATCTTCACATATAAAAACAAAAATACCTGCATTACTTAGGGAAAAAGAGATTATATATATGTTATATATAATATATATATATATATAATATATATGATGATAAGAGATTAATATGAACAATTATATGCCAACATATTGGATAACCTAGAAAACATGGATAAAATCCTGGGAAGACACAACATTCCAAAAGTTAACACAAATATAAAAAATCTGAATTGAGTTATTACAAGTATTGAAAGTGATTCAATAATTTAATGTGTATATATATACACACACACACACACACACACACACACACAGGCACACACACATACACACATGTATATGTTACTTAAACTCTGTTAAGCTGTGTTTTGATCACTATAGCTTTGTAATATAGTTTGAAATTTTGAAATCAGGGAGCTTGAAGCCTCCAGGTTTGTTTATTCTTCTTTCTCAAGATTGCTTTGGCTGTTCAGGGTCTTTTGTGGTTATATACATATTTAAAATTCTTTGCTCTAGTTCTGTGAAAAATATCATTGATATTTTAATGAGGATTGCATTAAATCTGTAGATTTCTTTGGGAAGTACAGACATTTTAACAATATTATTTCTTCCAAATTCATGAGCAAAATATATTTTATTTCATTTTTTATGTCATCTCTCTCTCTCTTTTATTTTATTTTTTGTCAGTATCTTACAGTTTTCAGAGTACAGGACTTTTACTTTCTTGATTAAATTTATTGCTAGGTATTTTTTTTAATGCAGTTGTAATTGGGATTATTTTATTTCTCTTTCTCATAGCTCATTATTAGCATATAAAAAGGCTACAAATTTCTGTATGTTAATTTTGTACTCTGCAACTCTACTGAATTCATTATTAGTTCTAGCAGTTTTTTGGTGAAGTCTAGCATTTTCTATATACAGTATTATGTCCTCCACAAATAATAATAGTTTTATTTCCTCCTTTCCAATTTATATGCATTTTATTCCTTTTTCTTGCCTAATTGATATGTCTAGGACTCCCACTACTATGTTGAATAAAAGTGGTGAGAGTGGGCACCCTTGTCCTATGCCTGGTCTTAGAGGAGAAACTTCCAATTTCTCATATTAAGTATGATGTTAGCTATACACTTGCCATATATAGCTTTTATTATGTTGAGGTACAAATGTAATCCCACTTGGTTGAGACTTTTTATCATAAATAGCTATTAAATTTTGTCAAATCCTTTTCCTGCATTATTGAGATCATATGATTTTAATATTTAATTATTTTTGAGAGAGAGAAAACACAAGAGAGGGGGAGGGGAAAGAAAGAGGAGACAGTGCAGAGCCCAAGGAAGGGTTTGAATCCTGGAACTGTGACATCATGACCTGAGCTGAAGTTGAAAGCTTAACCCACTGAGCCACCCAGGTGCTTCCAAGAAGATCATATGATTTTTGTCCTCTGTTTTGTTAATGTGGGATCATGTTGATTGATTTGCAGATGCTGAGCCATCCTTAAGTCTCTGGAATAGCTCCCACTCAGTTTGGTATATGATCCTTTCAATATATTGTTCAATTAAATTTGTTGAGGATTCTTGCATCTATGTTTGCTGGGGATAATGCCCTGTAATTTTCTTTTATTGTGCTGTCATTGTCTAGTTTTAGTATCAGAGTAATACTAGCTTCAAAAACATGAGTTTGGAAATATTCATTATTCTTCAATTTGGGGAGTAATTTGAGGAGAACCAGAACTAACTCGTCTTTAAATTTTGGTAAAATTCACCTGTGAATCTTTTGGTCCTAGATGTTAGTTTGGGGGGAGTTTTAAATTACTGAATTACTTTCAATACTTGTAATCACTCAATTCAGATTTTTTATATTTGTGTTAACTCTTGGAACCTTGTGTCTTCCCAGGATTTTATCCATGTTTTCTAGGTTATCCAATATGTGGGCATATAATTGTTCATATTAATCTCTTACCATCCTTTGTATTTCTGTAGTGTGAGTTGTAACTTCTCCTTTTGAAGTAGGCCTGTATCACTATGAACTTCTATCTTAGAAATTCTTTTGTTGTTTCCCATAGGCTTTGAAAAATTGCATTTCTGTTTTCATTTATGTCAAGGTAATCTGATTTTCTCTTTGTGTTGAGAAAACTGAATGAAAAAGAATCAAAATGGACCACTACTTTACTCCATATATGAAAATAAATCCAAAAGATATGAAAGACCTTTAATGTAAGACCTGATAAAAATCTCAGGACAAAACATCAGCAGTAAGCTCTTTGACATTGGTCTTAGCAATTTTTTCAAACCCAGACAAGGGTAACAAAAGCAAAAAAAACAAATGGGATTATGTTAAACTCAAAACCTGTCACACAGTGAAGGAAACCAACAAGAAAACAAAACAAAAACAAAAGCAACTTACTAAATAGAAGATATTGGTAAGTCATACATCCAATAAGGGGTTGATATAAAAAAAATATAAAGAACTTACACAACTTAATGTAAATAACAATTTAAAAATGGGCATATAAATTAAATAGGCATTTTTCCAAAGAAAACATACAAACAGGCAGATTAAAAGATGCTCAACATTGCTAGTAATCATGGAAATTCAAATCAAAAACCCAATAAGGTATCATTTCAAATCTGTCAGAATGGCTATTATCAAAAATAACAGATGTTGGTGAGGATATGGAGCAATGGGAACCTTCATACACTCTGTGTGGGAGCATAAATTGATGCAACCACTACGGAGAAGAGTACTGAAGTTCCTCAAAAAAAAAAAAAAAAAAAGATGTGCCATAAAATTCAGAAATTTCGCTTCTGGGTATTTATCTGAAGAAAATGAAAACAACAATTTGAAATGATATATATACTCCTGTAATTCACTATACCACTGTTTATACTAACTCAGTTATGGAAGCACCATAAATACCATCCAAGATGAATGGAATGGATAAAATAGATTCAGATATATTCAGACAGATATATACAATGGGATATTACTCAGCCATAAAAAAGAATGCAATCTTGTCATTTGTGACTGCATGGATAAACTTAGTGGGCATTATGCTAAGTGAAATAAATCAGACACAGAAAGAAAAATACTATATCATTTCACTTTTATGTGGAATCTAAAATCATAAAACAAAACGAAAACAGAAACAGACTGATAGATACAGTAAACAAACTGTTGGTTATCATAGGTGGGAGGGGTTAGAGGGAGGGTGAAATAGGTGAAGAAGATTAAGAGGAACAAATTTCCAGTTATAAAAGAAATAAGTAATGAGAATGTAATGCATGGCATAGGAAATGTAGTCAATAAAATTGTAATAACGTTTTACGGTGACAAATGGTAACTAGACTTATCATGTGGATCCTTTTGCAATGTATAAAAATATTGAATCACTATGATTTATGTCTGAAACTAATAGCATATTGTATGTCAATTTTGCTTCAGTAAAAATAGGTAATCCCTATACAAATATAGGTTTTTGTTTAGAAAAGGGAACAGAAGATTTCAAAGTTTAATTCTCAAATTAGTAGTTTTCACTAACAGTGTGGCAAAGTTCCTAACTATCAAAAATAATGTATTTGATCCATATTGATAGATCTGGAATGAAGAGTTTCACACAAAACCTGCATTTGATAACATATGAGTACTTAATATAAAACATTTTCTAAAAATAATAGTTTATACAGATATAGATAGATGATAGATGACAGATAGATAGAGATAGATAGATAGAAATAATTGAGCATCCTATTGAAATTTAGATCCAATTCAGAGAATTTATTTTAAAAATTATATAAATTGAATTTAAAGTAAACAAACAAAAGTATGGGTTATACGGAAATATCTGAGTCATGTCTCATGACATAATTTTAAGACTGAAAGCCAACATAAAAATATTCAAGTTTTTCTAAAGTTTACACCTCTTTATTCATATAGAACTAAAGTGATTAGTTTCTAGTCCTGAATATCATACACAAAAATATCGTATCAAATCATGTTTTCCCCTATCAATATTTCTTGAACTTTAGAACTTAAATTAAAAAAACCTGAGTTCTAGTCCTACATCTAGTCCTTCCCTTTCCTAGAAGAGATCATTCAAAATCAATTGGTCTTAACTTTCTCACATACAGAAGGAGATAATTTTAAGAAATGTCTTTTAAGGAATGTCTAAATCCCTTTCAGGAACCTGGGTGGCTCAGTCAATTAAGCATCTGACTTTGGCTCAAGTCATGATCTCATGGCTCCTTAATTTGAGCTCTGTGCTGACAGCTCAAAGCCTGGAGCCTGCTTTGGATTCTGTGTCTCCTTCTCTCTCTGCACAACCCACCCCCCCACCCCCCCAACCCCCCTGCCCCCGACCACCACCACTTGTGCTCTGTCTCTGTCTCTCAAAAATAAATGAATGTTTAAAAAAATGGTGAAGCAGAAGGAGGAGGGAGTGAGTTGCCCTTTCCCCTTTTTGCTGTCTTTATTTCTTACTAGTCTATGTTTTTTGGCCTCCCACTGTTCCCCTTTACAAATCATTAATTAAAATGTAATTGTATGAATTTTTTGAGATAATTAATATATATGTTAATACCTTTACATTGAAAGGTACTGTAATTTCTTTATTTAGAACATTGATTTTTTTAACCTTTTTTGCACATTCAAATCACCAGAGATGCTTTAAAAAAAATCACTAATTAGAAATTTTGACACCCTCAGTCTCTTGTTGGAGCTTAGGCACTGCTACTTTTAGAAAGCTATCTGGAGATTTTTATTCTTTTTAATTTTTTTAAGTTTTTATTTAAATTACTAGAGAATTTTAATATGCTGCTAGAGGTGTTGAGAACCACTAGTTTCAAAATACCCTTGATGTTATTATTAATCAACTGATTTTAATTAAATCTAATTGATTTTTTCTTTTGTTGCCTTTAGGTTTGACTAACATTGACTGCTGAAATTTATTGTGTCTTTTCAGCATGCGTTGATATGATCCTGTGGGTTTTTCTTGATAAATCATTATTTAGTTTCCCAATAAACATTTGCTGTTAAGTGTGGACTTTTGGGGTCTTAGGTTTATGGGAATGTCCCTACTAGACTCCCTATCTTGGATGGTAGTTGAACTTTATCATTTGTAACTTGCACCCCATGAGACTAATCCACAAAGAGCTCAGATCCATTCAATTCAGCAAATACTATCAAGGCAGAAGCCTATCTCAGTGTCTCCTGCTCCATGGTTTCTTTTTCAACATCGCTGAAGAATTTCTTTCTTGTCAATTTCATAGAAGAATGTGTTGTTGTTAATTTCACCCACCACTTTCAGTTATTTTCAAGTCAGTGGGATATCTGAATTCCCTTTTGCTATATTAGAAGAAAGCTTTGACATTCTTTATCACTCTTGTATTGATTTGTTCTTTCTAATAGTCACTCTATTGTTTTATTTACTTTTTTTTTGGTTTTAATAGGAAAATAAAATACATTCACATTTGCCTTACACAGATATTCTTTTTTTTTATATTTATTTATTTTTATTTTGAGAGAGAGAGAGAGAGCGAGCTAGAATGTGTACATGAGTGCAGGAGGGACAGAAAGAGAGGGAGTGAGACAGTCCCAAGCAGGCTCTATGTTGTCAGCACAGAACCTGACATGAGGCTCAATCCCAGGAACTGTGAGATTATGATATGAGTTGAGATCAAGAGTCCAATTCTCAACCGACTGAGCCACCCCAGCACCCCTACACTGATAGTCTTGATTCAAATTTTTCTTTTTTTATGTTAGTATTGTTTCTTTTTTCTTTTGCATTTTTTTTCCTTTTTGTCTCATTTTTATTGACTTAGTCAAGTTTTTATTATATATTTATTTTTTCCTTGTCTGGTATAGAATATCCTATTTCACCTCTGTCATCCATTAGTGTTTAGCTTCCATTTGTCGATACTCATAATTACGATTTCTTTCTCTGTTGGGGCACCTGGGTGGCTCAGTCGGTTAAGTGTCTGACTTCGGCTGTCATGATCTTGCGATTTGTGAGTTTGAACCTCGCGTCGGGCTCGTTGCTAACAGCTCAGAGCCTGGAGTTTGCTTCCAATTCTGTGTCTCCCTCCTTCTCTGCCCATCCCCTGTTCACACTCTGTCTCTCAATAATAAATAAATGTTAAAAAAATGAAAAAAAATTCTTTCTCTGTTAAAACATGAAAAATATATTTAACCATAAAACTTTATTCCAACAAAATGAAAACAAAACTTTTATTCCATAATGACCCACCCACCCATTAACATATCTTTTGAATAAACAAATGAGATGAAGAGTGTATTAGAAAGAACTGTTAACAGAGTAGATCAGAAGAAAGAGAGAATAAGCAATATGGAATATGGAAACCTAGAAATGATTCAGGTGGAAGAAGAGAACTAAGATTTTTACACAAATGAAGAAACCCTATGAGAGCTATCAGACTTCATTAGAAGAGCCAAATAAACATAATCTGTATATAAGAAGGAAAAGAAGAGAACAAGAGGCAGAGAAGTTATTTAAAGAAATAATAGTTGATAATTCACAAATCTTGGGAAAGAACTAGACAAACAAGTTAATCCATCACCTTACTACTTTAATGTAAAGACACCCTCTCCAAGACATGAAGCTGTCAAATCTCAATGATAAAGAAAGAATCTTAAAGGCAATCAGGCAAAAAATAAAGTACCTAAAAAAGAAATCCCATCATCAGAAACTCTGCTGGCCAAGGAGAAAGTAACATGACATATTCAGTGTAATGAAAGATTAAAAACTGTCAACAAAGAATTCTCTATCCAGCAAAGTCACCCTTCATACTCAAGGAGGGATAAAAGTTACCCCAGACAAACAAAAGCTGAGGGAGTTCACCACCACTAGGCCAGCCTTATAACAAATGTTGAAAGGAGCTCTTCTATCTGAAATGAAGAGACAAAAACACACAAAACCTTGAGTAAGAGGATAAGCAGAATCAGAAAATTATAACTCTTTTAGAATAAGGTGTTAAACACTTATTTACTGCATATAGGTTAAAAGAAAAAATGTGTTAAAATAACTGTAACTGGGACACCTGGGTGGCTCAGTCGGTCGAGCGTCCGACTTCAGCTCAGGTCATGCCCCACATCGGGCTCTGTGCTGACAGCTCAGGGCCTGGAGCCTGCTTCAGATTCTGTGTGTCTCTCTCTCTCTCTCTGCCCCTCCCCCCCCCATGCTCTGTCTCTCTCTTTCTGTCAAAAATAAATAAACATTAAAAAAATTTAAAAAATAAATAAAATAAAATAAAATAACTGTAACTATCACATTTTTGTAACAGACTCAGCATAAAAAAAGATAACTAATGACAACAAAAATAGAGAAGAGGAGGAAAATGATGAGACTTTCATGGGCAAATGAAGATAAATTTCTATCATCAGCTGAAAGAAGACTATTTTATCTATGAAATGTTTTATACAAACCTCATGGAAACCACAAGCTGAAAGTCTGGAGCAAATACATAAAGCATTTTTAAAAAGCGGAGAGAATGAACAAATCAAGAGAGAAATCCACCAACTTTAAGAGGTACTAACACTAGGAAAAGAAAAATGGAGACAGAAAACAACTAGACAAAAAAGATAAAATGGCAGCAATAAGTTTCCATATATCAACAATCACCTTAAATATAAATGGATTGAACACATCAATTAAAAAGCGAAGAGTAATAAGAGACAATTATATGCTGCTTTCAGAAGACTCATCTCAGCTCTAAAGAATAACATAGGCTCAAAGTGAAGGGGTGGAAGAAGATACTTCAAGCAAAGAAAGCAGGTATAGTCATACTTTTACCAGACAAAGTAGACTTCAAGCCAAAAATAGTTGCAAGAAACAAAGGTGATTATATAATGAAAAGAGGTCAATACATCATGAAGATATAACAATTATAACTATATGCAATCCCAAAATTCGAGCACCAAAATATATCAAGCAAATATTAATAGATCCTAAAAGAGAAAGACAACAATAATAATAGGAGCTTCAGTATCCCATTATCAGTAATGGATAGATCATCCGCAAGGAAAATTATCATATCAACATTGGAATTGAGCCGCAAATGGACCTCACAGGCATATATACAACATACCATCCACTAGCAGCAAAATATACATTCATCTCAAGTGCACATGAAATATTTTGCAGGATAGGTCATATGATAGACCATAAAACAAATCTTAGCAAACGTAAGAAGACTAAAATCATACCAACTACCTTCTCTGCCAGTAATGGCATAAAATTAGAAAACAACAAGAGGAAAGTAAGTAGTTCTTCAAATATGTGGAAAGTAAACAACACATTTCTAAACAACTAATGGGCCAAAAAAAGAACAAGTAAATAAGAAAATATCTTGAAATAAATGAAACAAAAATAAAAACATATCAAATTTTGTGGGATAATGCAAAAATAATTCTGAAAGTTTACAGAAACAAATGCATATATTAATAAATTAGAAAGACTTCAAATAAACACCTTAAAGAACTAGAAAAAAAATTAAACCCAAAAATAGAGGAATAAACTAACAAAAATCAGGGCAGAAATAAACAAAATAGAGATCAGACAAACAACAGAAAGGATCAACAAAACTAAAAGGGTTCTTTGAAAATATAAACAAAATTGACAACCTTCTAGCTAGATTAAGAAGAAAGAGAGAGGATTCAAATATATAAAATTAGAAGTGAAGAAAACAGGGGCATCTGGGTGGCTTAGTCAGTTAATCGTCCAACTTTGGCCCAGGTCATGATCTTACAGTTGAGTTCAGGGCCCCTCATCGGGCTCTGTGCTGACAGCTCAGATCCTGGAGCATGCTTCAGATTCTGTGTCTCCCTCTCTCCGCCTCTCTCCACTCACAATCTATCTCTCTGTGTCTCTCAAAAATAAATAAATGTTAAAAAAATTTAAAAAAAATGAAATGAAGAAAACATTACAAGTAATACTACAGAGATGTCAGATAATTACAAGAGATTATGATGAACAATTATATGACAACAAATTATATACCTAGAATAATTAAATACATTTCCAGAAATACACAACCTACCAAGACTGAGTCAGAAAAAAATAAAAAAAATTGAACAGATGAATAAGAAGAGATTGCATCAGTAGTCAAAATTTCCTAACAAAGAAAATTTCAGGAACAGAGAACTTCACTGGTGAATTATACCAAACATCTTAAGGAATTAATATCAATTCTCCTCAAACTCATCCAAAATATCGACAAAGAGGGTCCACTCCCAAACTCAATCTACAAAGCCAGCATTACCTTGATATACAAGCCAGACAAGAATATCACAAGAAAAACAACAACAACAGCAACAAACCTATAGACTAACACATCTCATAAATATAGATGCAAACATTCTCAACAAAATATTAGCAAACCAACTTCAAGAATCATACCCCATGACCAAGTGGGATTTATCTCTGGCATGCAAAGATAGTTTAACATACACTAATCAATAAATGTAATTCACCACATCAATAAAATAATATCAGATCATCATATCAATAGACATACACCAAAAAGCATCTGACAAAATGCAATATCCTTTCATGATAAAAACCTTTAGTAGCTTATATATAAAAGGAAGATAACTCAACATAACAAAAGCCATGTACAATAAACCCATTGCTAACATACTCAATGGAGAAAAATTGAACAGATTTGCTCTGAGATCAGGTAGAAGATAAGGGTTGCCCACTCTTGTCAGTCCTACTCAATATAGTATTGAAAGTGCTACCTAGGGCAATTAAGCAAGTGAAAGAAATAAAAGGTATCCAAATCAGGAAGGCAGAAATAAAATTTTTACTATTTGCTGACAATAAGGTCTTATATAGAGAAAATCCCCCCAAAATGATCAGAAACCTGTTGGAATTAATCAATGATTTCAGTGAAGAGACAGGTTACAAGATCAAATCAACTTACAGAAATCAGTGATATACCTTTACACTAATAATGAAACATTGGAAAACAAAATTAAAAGAAAACTATCCCACTCACAATAGCATCAAAAGCATTGAAATACTTAGAAATGAATGTATCCAAGGAAGTGAAATATCTATATAATGGAAACTACAAAACTTTGCTGAAAGAAATTGAAGATGTCACAAATACATAGAAAGACATCCTGTGTTCATGTATTGAATAAATATTGTTAAAATGGACATTTTACCCAAAGCCATCTACGGATTCAATGGAATCACCATCAAAATACCAAAACATTCTTCACAGAAATAGAAGAAACAATTCTTAAAATCTGTGTGGAACCATAAAAGATCTGGAATAGCCAAAGCAATCCTGAAGAAAGATCAAAGTTGAAGGTATCACACTTCCTGATTTCAAAAATAGTATGGTGCTGGCACAAAACCACACACTAGACCAATGAAACAAAATGGAGAGCACAGAAACACATGAAGAACAATAAAAATGGACCCCTATCTCACATCACTCACAAATATTAACTCCAAATGGATCAAACAATGTACAAACTTAGAGAAGAAAATATAGGGAAGAAATTCATTGATATTGGTCTCGGCAATAATTTTTTGAAACGCCAAAAGCACAAAAGAAAAAAAATCAACTAGCGGTATTACATGAAACTCAAAAGCTCCTGCACAGCAAAAGAAACAATCAACAAAATGCAACAGGGAGATGATTTTTGTAAGCCGAACATTGGGTAAAGTGTCAATATCCCAAATATATAAAGAACAAACAAAACTTAATAACAAAACTAAAAACACTTTGATTAAAAAATGAGCGTAAGAACTAAATAGAGGATTTTCCCAAAGGGACATCAAAATGACCCACAGGCACATAAAAAGATGTTCAATGTCACTAATCATCAGGGAAATGCAAATCAAAACTACAATAAGATACCACTTCACTCCTGTTAGAATGGCTATTATCAAAAATAAAAGACACAGGTGCTGGCAAGGATGGGGTGAAAAGTATATTAACACCGTTGGTGCAAATGTAAATTTGTCCAACCACTGTGGAAAACAATATGGAGTTTCCTCAAAAAAATAAAACATTGATCCACCATATGATCCAATAATTCCTCTTCTACATACATACCCAAAGGAAATGAAAACAGGATTTCAGGGAGATACACGCACACTCATATTTATTGTAGCATTATACACAATAGTCAAGATATGGAAACAATGTAAGTGCCCCCAGTAGATGAATGGATAAAAAATATGTGGTGTATATACACAATGGAATGCTTTTCAGCCACGAGAAAGGAAGATATTCTGCCATTTGCAACAAGATAGATGGAACTTGAACACTTTATGCTAAATGAGATAAAACATACAGAGAAAGACCAGTACTATATGATATCGCTTATATGTGGAATCTAAAAATGTCAAACTTTAAAAGAAAACAACAGAAAGTAAAATGGTAGTTACTGGGGTACTGGGGTGTCAGCACAAGATTGATGGTGCTTAAGGATACAAGTTTGTATCCACACTACTAGATGAGTAGTAAGTAAGCCATAGAGATCTAATGCACAGAATAATTTAGTCAATAATACTGTACTATAATAATGTAATATGGTAAATATTGTTTCAATGGCAATCATATTACAATATATAAGTGTATCAAAGTAGCATGCTGTATACCTTAAAGTTAGAAATTGTAAGATGTGAAATTTATCAAATTAAAAAAAAAAAACTACGAAAAGCCAAACGCATGGGTAAAGAATTGAGAAAAATAATTCAATTTATGTATTTCTAACTTTGGTAAACAATGCTTTTCACAAATCAGTCACAAAGTTCTTCAGACACACTGAAATTCTCTACTTTTCTTAGTTTTTGTTTTTGTTCTTGTTTAAAGCATGCCTCACTCTCACATTTCAAAGCGTTTGCCTTCTGTCTGGACTTTCCCTTCCATGTTACTACCCTGCTATTTATCTTTCAAAACCCTGATTAGATATTTCTGAGCATTCTTACCAGCTCCCTCAGGTAGGAATCGATGAGTGTCCTTGAAGCAAATTTATTTTTGCCATATTGCCTTTCTCTGTTTAGATATCTGCCTCACTAGATTAAATATCTCAAGGCTAAAAATCATGTCATTTCTTTTTTATATAGGCCTAATATAGGCAGTGCTGACACATCACAGGTACTAAATAAACATTTACTAAATAAGCAACTTAATTGGGTAATTTGTAAACTTTCAGGCAACCTTACTCTAATGTAGGACACTAAACATTGTATTAGATCCAGAAATTATAGCTTCATATATTATGCATACATTTTGCTTTAAATTCCAATTTTATTAATTCAACTGAGTAATTAAATGCTTTGACTAACACTATGAAAAAAAAAATTTCACCTAACGATTAGTTGATAAAAACTAGCAACTGATTTCCATCAAAATGTGCAGCAAGAAAAGTGATTTTTTTAATTTAGTAAAAAATGTATATATCAAGTTTTAAAAAAAGAATTATTTTTAAATTTTTATCTCCTTTCTAGGTCATAATTTTCACTGGGCATGATTCCATTTTAGATGAGATTTTTCAAACTTTAACTTGGACCAAAGGTGAACTTGCTTGAGAGTTTGAACTAAATTGCTTCAGCCATTCTTGAGTTATGTGAAGGTGAGAGTACATTTTTCATGCACCTAACTAAAATAGGCTCCAACCTTTTCTACTTACGTAAGTCACAAATGACTAATGCTATATATTTTAAACTTGACAGTATTATTACATTTCTCAAAGAAACCTCTAAATTTGAAAGAAAATATCTAATCATTTTTAAGATGACAAAAATTTTCCATTTATGATCCAAAAACTGCTAATAGAGGACTGTAGTTTAAAAGTAAAGAAAATACAATTAAGGTCAGCTCAGATTTCTATCTAGATTAGATAGAAAAAAGGATATAGGACAAATATCAAATTAGTGTAGCATTTCAGGGCAGAAATGTTAGGAAGCTAATGCACTTTAAAGTGCACTTTAAAATGTAAAAGTAATTTAACCTCAACCTTTTACAATCCAGCTGGAGGCAGAAGCAGCAATCTGAAATATAAATTCTACGTCCAGCACATCCTCTAGTGAGTTTCGATCACTTAAACTTTTAGCTCCTCTTTAAGCAGTGTGATGGGGAAAATGTCCATTATCAAGAAGAATAAAATAAATTTGGTATTACATATCACAAATAGCTTTTTAAACCTACCTAAGCCTTAATTAATTACTTGGGCAAAAGTGTTCCAATGTTAAGATGAAGGAATAATATATTGACTGTTTAAAATGTTGAAAAGGGAATATGCAGTATATTTTTAGAACTTTACATTTATATCGATGTCATCTTTTTGAATTTATTTAGACTCCAGCTTACTGAGATGGTTTTGGATCTCTATTCACTTCCTTTGCAGTATCCACCAACTGGTAATCCTGTCTTTTCTGTCAATGTATGCAAGTCAGTGATTAAATGCATGAATAGGGAAGACATAGGCATTGCATCATTCAATTCTAGAGGCTATTATCTGTGGAGTGTTATATGTAACAGGAAATAAGAACCTCTCCAAGTGTTAAGCAACTTTGTAGTATGGTT
Source organism: Lynx canadensis (assembly GCF_007474595.2). NCBI lineage: Eukaryota > Metazoa > Chordata > Mammalia > Carnivora > Felidae > Lynx > Lynx canadensis. The sequence continues at coordinate 50,340,896 of NC_044319.2, read as the reverse complement.
CAAGAGAGTATTGCAGAGGGCTTATCTGGAATTGGCATGCAGCCTTCTTTGGAAAATAATAAAATGATTTGGGGCGCCTGGGTGGCTTGGTCGGTTAAGCGTCCGACTTCGGCTCAGGTCATGATCTCACGGTCCGTGAGTTCGAGCCCTGCGTCGGGCTCTGTGCTGACAGCTCAGAGCCTGGAGCCTGTTTCAGATTCTGTGTCTCCCTCTCTCTCTGCCCCTCCCCTGTTCATGCTTTGTCTCTCTCTGTCTCAAAAATAAATAAATGTTAAAAAAAAATTAAAAAAAAAGAAAATAATAAAATGAAATCAGGGAGAGTAACTAGAAAGCTTTACAATGGGAAGTGCCTGATTTAGGCTCCTCTCAGGAATGGAAAAGAATGGGAACGAGAGACCTCTGCAGAACCCATTCATCGATAGGTAGAGAGAATAAATGGAGAGAATGGCATACAGACAGCTTATCCTGTAACCATTTCGATTTGATGAAAATGTGATAAACAGAAGAAAGTATTTTAGGTTATTGAAAACATAAGAAAGAAACGGACTGGAGGAGGAGAATGGGAGTGCATCTTTAGGAGTTGTCAACAAAGTCTGGCATTTAGTAAAACATGAAATACACAAAACAGATTTTTTTTGGCATTTCTTATATCCTGATAGTTCTATTAATAAAAGCTTATTTCAAAGGCACAATTGTTTATTAACAAAGTCCTTCCTATATTGAATTAAACTGAGAGTAACTGGTATATAGGTCATTTAGGTCCTCATACCATACTTCATGCCATACACTTTTCTACAAAACTGCAAATATTTGTCAGCAAAATGTTTATTTTGCAGATAAACTTTCTTAAAATTTTGCTTGTTTTCTCAGCCGGTCAAAAATTGCTATTATTTAAGAGAGGAGAATCAAGCTTTCTCCTGTCTCTTTAGTCATGAAAAACAAGTCCTTTGTTAAAAAGATAAAGGGCAAGTCAAGGATATTTAGACCCAATAATCCCATTATCCCTAATTAATGGTAACAATATGGGCAAAATTGAATCTGACCACTCATAAAAATAAAGATTTTTAAGTTTGGGATTCCTGAATTATTTTTATTCCCAATAATTTGAAAAGGAGAATTTTGCTGTGTTCTAAAACCTCTTTCCCCAATAGTCTTCCAGTCATTATGGGAAACACATAAATTCACCAGGGCATAGCCTCCATCTCAGGTTCAATGAGTTTTCATAAATTCCAATAAATGGATTATTATACTGCAGGTTAGTTCTAATAAGTAATCTGCCCTTTTCTACCCTTTGATTTGGTCCTTTCTTTAATAACCAACTTCATTTTGGGGCACCTGGGTGGAGCAGTTGGTTGAGCAGAGGAATCTTGATTTCAGCTCAGGTCATGATCTCACGTTCTTGAGAACAAGCCCCATGTCAGGCTTCAAGTTCAGTGGAGCCTGCTTAAGAGTCTCTCTCTCTCCCTTCTCTCCCTCTGCGTTTCTCCCTCGCTTTTACTTTCCTTCTCTAAAAAAAAAAAAATTTTTTTTTTGAAATAATAAAAAATAATCAACTTTTTGGTAAGGGGTAAAGAGATTCTGGCTTATTTTTCCTCTTTTCAAATTATTTTTTCTTTCTGTATGAGAGCTTGTTTCTGAGTCCTTATTTGATCTGTTTCATAAGCATAATTAATAAAGTTAACATTTATATAGTACTTAATATATGCGGGCAATGTTCTAAGCACCTTAAATATAATAACTTTTTTCATGACAGCCATATAACATAAGTTCTATTATTATCTCCTTTTTACAGATGATTAAAATGATAGAGCAGATAACTAACTGGAGCAAAATCACACAATCAATAAATGGGGACCCCAGCCTACAGGCATGTGACTCCAGAATCAGAACTTTTCACTGCTCTGCTCTCCTGGCTCTTTTAGACATTATGTGACATGCTGATATGTACAAATATGTAGAGAAAGGGAAAAGAAAAGATATTTTTCTCTAAAGTTTTTAATTCCACCTCCAGAAATACAATAGAAGAAATTGAGAAACACACACAATGTCTCACAAGGGCTGGTTATCATCTGTTGACAGGTAGATAATCAATTTCAGAACAATAAGGGAGAGGTAGGATGCGAAATTATTTTTTTCTGTCATTTATATCGATATGATATTTAACGATATCTTTTTAAAAATTATGAAGATTGAAAAGATCAGTGGTTGCTGGTGTCTGTGGGGAGCAGGAGAGAAGGAATGAGTAGACAAAGCACACATAATTTTTAGGGCAGTGAAAATATTCTGTATGATACCATAATAATGGATATATATATATATATCGTTATACATTTTTAAATATTTTTGTTTTCATTTATATTTGAGAGAGAGAGACAGGGAGAGACAGAGCATGAGTCAGGGAGGGGCAGAGAGAGAGGGAGACACAGAATCTGAAGCAGGCTCCAGGCTCTGAGCTGTCAGCACAGAGCCCGACGTGGAGCTTGAGCCCACGAACCAGGAGATCATGACCTGAGCCCAAGTTGGACGCTTAGCTGACTGAGCCACCCCAGGTGCCCCCATATCATTATACATTTATCCAAACCCATAGGATGTATAACACCAAGAGCAACCTATAATGTAAACTATGGGCTTTGGTCATTATGATGTGTCAATGTCCATTCATCCACTGTATCAGAAGTACCACTCTGGTGGGGGATGTTACTAATGGGAGAGGCTATGCATGTGTGATTGCAGGCAGTACATGAGAAATCTCTGATCTTCCCCTTAATTTTATTGTAAACCTAAAACTCCTCTAAAAACACAAACTCTTAAAAAAAACCAATGCTGAAGAGCTCATGGACCATGCTCATACTTTCAAAAAACTAACAGTTCCTTATTTTACTTTCCAGAGCTATTCTCAAAAGTGGGAAAAATAATCCCGTGTGTCTTGCATTCAGACATGAATGATTAATAAAAAGGTAATTAACATAAAGAATTGGATTCTTATTCACCCAATAAATGAAAAAACACAACTCTCTCCCTAAAGAAGGGCTGTCAGATTTACTGTGAAACAGATTCAACAGATAGTCAATCTGTACACAGTTTAAGAAGACAGTTTTTTCCTTTCTGAGCACTTTTTATTCCTGGCAGCTGGGATTTCACAAATTCAACAAAATACACTCAATAAATATTTTGTCAAGTGTCACCGTGTACAATCCTGCATGTGCCCCAAGCTTAGGGCGGCAGGCAGTTCAAAGATGAGGAGTTTCTGCCAAGAGTTTTACAGTTAGTTAGCACCTGATGAGATTTCCTAGCTGAGCTGATGCTGTGATCGTGACGATTTGGAGAGCAGGAAGAGGAATACATAGATATTTATAACAAGGGCAGTTGTGTGTCTTATTAAAATAAGCACTTCCACAAGAGGGTTGAGTTTTTCTTTCTGCTTATTAGAAAAGCTGTTACTCGTGCTACTGAGAGGGCAGGGAGAATCTGAGGATTGAAAGATAAAGGACTACTGGGATCCTGTGAACTTTTCCAAAGCTGTCTCAGCATCCGTGCTATAGTTGCCACCACTCACCTAATTTTAGCTAGTGAAACCTCTGGGGTTGCTTGCAGTTCTGATTGCTACACACATCATCAATTCGGCTCATGCTGAGTTGGGTCATTTAATTCCAATTAGCATTTATGAGCTCCTATCTTGTACTGAGCTCTGGGTGGAGAGATCAGAAGATAAACAAGCTACTCTGGGAATATATAAGGGCTCAATAACTATATGTTAAATACTTACAGATAAACTTTTTGGCATTTTCACATGCTAGGCATTGTTTGAAAAGCTTTTCAGTTTAACTCATTCAATCATCACTATTCTGCATAATCCCTATTCTAGCGATGGTGAACTAAGTAGGGGAGAAAGTGGAGTGTTTTAATTTGTCCAGGTGTCATGACTAATGATCAGCTGGGATCTGTACTCAGGTATTGTGATTCTAGAATTTACATGTTAAGTATTCAAATTAAGGAGTAAGTGAGTTGATTAATGAATGGATGCATACATGCTTTAAATGATTATGTGAAAGATACTGAGTAAGGAGACCTTTGGAACATGAGTTAAATGGAAACATTTAAGATAGAATGGGAGAAAACTCCAGTAAGAAAGAAAAATATGAGCATGGAATTGTGTTCTTTAACCCTAATTATTACTAACAGAAATCTTGGTGGGTCATGAGAGAAAGAAACTGACAACCCCACAAAATAATTCCTGATCAGGTTTGCTTGCATACTTTCAAGGCTAATAGGTTCCTGAAGAGATCTGCAACTCCATACATTTTAGTCTTTTTAAAAATATTTTTATGTTTATTTATTTTTGAGAGAGAGAGAGAGAGAGAGGCAGAGAGAAAGAGAGAATGAGCAGGGGAGGGGCAGAGAGAGAGGGAGACACAGGATCTGAATCAGGCTCCAGGCTCTGAGCTGTCAGCACAGAGCCTGACACGGGGCTCGAACTCACAACCTTGAGATCATGAAGCTGAAGTCAGAGCTTAACTGACTGAGCCACCCAGGCACCCCCATTTTGGCTTTAAATTGAGGGTTGTCAAATAAAAAAAAACTCTGATGGTTGGTTAGTTTCCATTCTTCCACACATTATAATCTCACTGACTTCACCCTCCCATTTGGACTTCATCATTATTTCTACCCTGATGCTTGGCATTTACTCCTCTGTAACTGTAACAAACAGGGTGTGCAATTCTGTTAAATTACAGTTGTGTTATAATTAGAAAACATCCTACCCATTTTCTGCTTTTTCTACATATTATGAATAAAACTGAAATTTCAATTAACATTCAATTACATATACATAGTATAAACTGCCATTTTTTCTAATGGCTAACAAAAAGACATCTTTCTGCATTCACAATGGGCATATTTTATAAAGGCATTGATACTTTTTTTTGTTGTTGTTCTATCTTTCCTTTCTTCTTCTTACTTTCCTAAAGGTTGCCTTGCTAATGTTTTGGAAAGTTATTAAGGTGATGAATGCTATCCAAGTCCCCTCCTCTGTGGTAGCCCATATATCTAGAATATAATGTTTTGTACCTGACTTTTAGCATATCTCTTTCATAGGAATTGTATAAATATAATAGATTTAAAAAGCAGCAGCATACAGTAGGAGACTTATTTTTTTTAATTATCTAGAATTTTCCCAGGATCTATTCTTTCCCAATCCTGTCTTAAATTCTGTCACTTTTATACTACTGGAAGTCAGAACAGTATCAAATGTTGAGGTTTGATCATCAGAGGGAAAGAGAAGATCTTGAAAGAGTCTGTTTTTATATTTTATAAAATAAAGGACTTAAAATATTTCCTTTTATAACTTATTCCTAAGTTATTAGAATTTTCTCTAGTTCTTATAATAATTATCGATAATTCATATTGGTTATTAATTGCAAAATTTGTAAATGTTAAAGATGTTTAGATTATGGAGGAACAGTACCTAGAGTTGCCACATAATTATTTAAATGCCTACTTGCCAACAAAAATTGTGAGGCATTCATAGAAACAAGAAACTATGACCCATATCCTGGAAAAGAAGCAGAATACAAATTACTTGTGAGAGAAACCAATGTCAGATTTGACAGAAAAAGACTTTAAAATAGCCATATAAATCTTACAGAACTAAAAGAAAGAATGACAAAAGAAGTAATAGAAAGGCAATGTCACATCAAACAGACAATATGGATTTTAAAAATGGAAATTATATTGGGCACCTGGGTGGCTCAGTTGGTTAAGTGTCCAACTTCGACTCAGGTCATAATCTCACAGCTCATGAGTCCGAGCCCTCCGTCGGGCTCTGTGTGACAGCTCAGAGCCTAGACCCTGCTTTGAATTCTGTGTCTCCATCTCTCTTTACCCCTCTCTGCTCGTTGCTCTGTCTCTTTCTTCTCAAAAATAAATAAACATTAAAAAAAAAGGAAATTATGACACAACCAATTGGACAATTCTGAAGTTAAAAAATACAATAACTAAATAAGAAAAAAAAAATACTGGAGGGGCTCAATTATAGATTTAAATTGGCAAAAGTAAGAAATAGCAAACCTGAAGATAAATCAAGAAAAATTATCAAGCTAAGAAAAAGAGAATAAAAAAAAAGCTCAGAGAAATGTGGGACACTTTAAGTGTATCAAGATTTACATTCTGGGAATACCAGAAAGAGATGGAGAGAAAAAAGCAGGAAAAAAAAAGTCCATAGAAGTAATGACAATACACGGCTCAAGTTTATTGAAAACAACCTACAGATCAGGAAGATCAACAAACTCTAATAGACACAGAGACCACAAGTTGACACATCATAATAAAAAGGCTGAAACACAAAGACAAGGAGAAATCTACAGTTGTAAATGCTTAAATAGAAAGAGAATACTGAAAAATAAATAAAACTAAACCTAATGAGGCAGAAGGAAAGAAATAATAAATATTGAGTGAAGATTAATGAAATAGGAATTTTTTTTTAAAAAACAATGAGAATATCAAGGAAATCAAAGCTGGTTCTTTGAAAAAAAACAACAAAATTGACAAACATTTAGTTGGATTGACAAAGATGAAAGAGGAGAAGAATCTGGAATCAAAAATAAACAGAGGAAATTATTATTAACCTTATAGAAATAAAAAGGATTATAAAGGATCGCTATGAACAAATGTGCATCAATTTAGATAATTTAGAGGAAATACAATATTCTTAGAAACCACTAACTACCAAAGCCTGATCAAGAAGAAACAGACAATCTGAATAAACCTACAAGTGCACAAAATAAAGTAGTAATAAAAACTACCCCACAAGAAAACCAGGCTCAGATCACTCCACCACTGAATTCTACCAAAAATTTAAAGAATAAATACCAATTTTTCAAAAACTCTTCCACAATAGTAGAAGAGAAAGGAACACTTTTCAAACTCCATGTATAAGCCAGTATTAGCTGATACCAAAACCAAAGATATCACGAGAAACTAGATAACTCATATCTCTGATAAATATGGGTGTAAGGATCCTCAACGAAATACTAGCAAATCAACCCAGGATTAAAAACAAATGCACATCCTGACAAGTGGAATCTATTCTAACAATGCAAGGTTAATTTAATACATGAAAAAATCATTTAACTTAATGTATAGTATCAGTAGAATAAAAAAATAAAACAGGCTTATCTCAAGAAACACCGGAAAAGCACTTAACACAAAGTATTTTCATTATAAAAACACTTATGAATGGAATTGAAGGAACTTTTTTCATATGTCAAGAACATCTATGAACAACTCACTGCTACATATCATACTTAATGTTGAAAAACAAAGGATGCTATCTTGTTGAAATCAAGAACAACATAAGATGTTTCTCCCACTACCTCTATCCATCATATAAGAGAGGTCTTAGTTAGGGTGACTAGTCAAGAAAAAGAAATAAAAATCATATCAATTGGGTAGGAAGAGTAAAAAGTATCTCTATTTGCAGATGACATGATCTTATGCATAAAAAAAATCATAAAATCCACTAGCAAGTGAACTAATAAACAAATTCAGCCAAGTTTCAGGATACAAAAATTAATTAAAAACTCCACATTTGCTATACATTTGCTGCAATGGTACTTTTTATCACTGATATGTGGGGGTACATAGAATTTGCCTGAACCTTATTTCTGGGTTTATCTGTGAAGGTGTTTCCAGATAAGATTAGCATCTGAGTGAGTAGACTGGGTAGAAAGATTACTCTGCCCCATGTAGGTGTGCATCACTCCATCCATTATGGGCTTTGAATAGGAAAAACAAAAAGTGAACCAATGAACAAATGAATGAAAAAACAAACCAAATGAACGGAAGGAAGGAAGGAAGGAAGCAGAGAAAGGAAGAATTTGCTCTCGGCTTGACTGCTGAGATGGGATATACATCTTTTCCTGCCACTCAGACTAGCACTTACATCATCAACTTCCTTGCTTCCTTTGCATTCAGACTTGGGCTTATGTCACTGGCTCCCTGGTTCTCAGGCCTTTGGGGTTTTTACTGGAAGTGTTACATAGCAGCTAGATATGAGCAGTGGAAGGAAAACCAGAGGAATGCCCCTGTGGCAACAAAATGGGCCAGCATCCTCACTGAAGGATGTCATAGCCTACAGGGACTCTCCCTAAGGAGACACATGCATAGTCCAGAGAGAAGATGTTCTCATCTTGATGGATAACTAGTTATACATTCATTAACATAAATTAGCATTGTGGTTATAGCCCCCCCACCCCCATGGGGAAAGGCTGCCATGATGGTTCCAGCACAAACCTTGTACTGTCAAAAGCTTCCCCTCACAATTTGTGGGATGAGTCCCCCAGATGACTAGAAGCAGCCCTCATTAGAAACCACCCTCTCCATGAAGCAAGACCCTGCCCACCTAAAAGGAAAGATCCTTGTAGCCTCAGAGCAGTTGCCACCTCTGAGTCCGCCCTCTTCCCACCTTTAGAGCGTACTGCTGTTTAATAAAATTGTCTTCTGCTTTCACTTTGGACACCGATCTCTACTTCTTTAATACATTGGTGCCAAGAGCAGAGACACCAACACTTTTCATGCTGACAGAACCAAAGCCCAGAGATCAAATAGTAAGACAGTCTCCATAACGCACCAAGTTCCTTATAATAAACCTATTTCTCTCCCACATCCTCCCCCCACCTCTCTCTCTAAAATCTCTTATTGGTTCTGCTTCTCTGGAGAACCCAGACTAATTCACCTGCTATGAACAATCCCAAAATGAAATTAGAAAAAAATTTCATTCATGGTAGAATCAAAAGAAAAAAAAACTTAGGAATAGATATAACAGACATTCAAAATTGTAGTTGAAATTACAAAATGTTTGAAATATGTTAAGGGTCCAAAGAAACGAAAATCATACCCATGTATATATACATAGACTGAAGACGTACATTGGTAACATGGTAATAGTCCCCACACTGATTACAGAGTCAAAGAAATCCCATCGGATCCCACATTTCTGTTTTGTAGAAATTGATAATCCTAATTTAATATTCATATGGAATTATAAAGGACCCAAAAGAAGAATCATCCAAGAAGAGACTAAGTAGGGGCACTCTGCTTCCTATATAAAAATTACCACAAAGCGGGGCTCCTGGGTGGCGCAGTCGGTTAAGCGTCCGACTTCAGCCAGTGTCACGATCTCGCGGTTCTGTGATTCGAGCCCCGCGTCAGGCTCTGGGCTGATGACTCGAGCCTGGAGCCTGTTTCCGATTCTGTGCTCCTCTCTCTTCTCTGCCCCTCCCCCGTTCATGCTCTGTCTCTCTCTGTCCCAAAATAAATAAAAAGGTTGAAAAAAAATTTAAAAAAAAAATTACCACAAAGCAATAGTAATCAGCACATGGTGGTATTGACACAAGGGCAAACATTAAGATTAATGAAATGGAATTGAGAGTCCTTAAAAAATTCACACATGTATAGTCACAACTATTTTTTGACATGGAGGCCGAAAACATTCAGTGGGGAAAAGAGTAGATATTGTCAAACAATGATGCTGAACCACTGGGAAAACCACATGCAAAAAATAACAGAAGTTTTGGACTCTGACCTCAGAAAACAGGAGTAAATTTTTTTAATGTTATTTATTTTGAGAAGAGGGAGAGAGAAGGAGTGGGGGTGAGGCAGAGACAGAGAGGGAGAGAGGAAGAATCCCAAGCAGACTCCACGCTGTCTGTGCACAGCCTGATGAGAGACTTGATCTCATGAATCTTGAGATCATGACCTGAGCCGAATGCTTATGCTTAACTGACTGAGCCACCCAGGGGCTGCAACAGAGTAAATTTAAGACCTTGGATTTGGCAAAGGATTTTAGATATATTATCAAGCTCAAGCAACAAGAGAAAACAAATAGATAAATTGGGTTCATCAAAATTAAAATAACTTTTGTTCTACATCAGAAAATTGAAAATGCCACCCACAGAAAGGGAGAAAACATTTGCAAATTACATATCTAATAGGGAATTCTATCTAGAATACACAGAGAACTCTTACAACTCAATGATAAAAAAAAGAGACAAAATCCCAATTAGAAATGAGCAAAGGATCTAAACAGACATTTCTATAAGGAAAAGATACAAGTGACCAACAGACATATGAAAAATGCGCAGTTGACGTCATAAGAGAAGTGCAAAGCAAACGCAATGAGATACTATTTCACCCCCCACTAGTATGTCTGGAATCAAAAAATCAGATTATAACAATTTGTGGCAAGGGTTCATAGAGAAATCAGAGTCCTCAGATGTTTGGTGGGAGTGTAAAATTGTGAAGCCGTTTGGAAACAGTATGAAGTTCCTAAATTAACTGAGTCATTTCATGGCCCAACAATTATACTTCTAGGTATATATCCAAAAGAAATGAAAACATATGTCTACACAAAAACCTACACACAAATGTTGATAGCAGTATTATCCATAAAGGCCCAAACAACTCAAATACTCATCAACATATCCGTGAATAAACCATGTGTTATATCCATACAATGGAATATTCTTCATCCATAAAATGGAAAAGTGCTGATTCTTTGCAACCATTTTGATGAACCTCAAAAAACATTATGACATGTGGAAAGAAAGCAGTCACAAAAGCCCACAAATTATATGATACTATCATATGAGACCCCAATAGGGATGTCTATAAAGACAGAAAATAGAATAGTGTTTACTAGACAGAACTGGGTACAGGTGGGTAGGGCAGAGGGGGAATGTAGCTAAATGGTCTTGGGGTTTTTTTGTAAGGTGATGAAAAATTTTTAAATTTCCCTGTGGTGATGATTGTACATATATGTAAAAATACTAAAAACACTGAATTGGATAATTTAAATGTGTATATTATATGCTATATAAATTATATCTCAATAAGGTTTTTAAAATGAGCATTACATTACATAAGACCACACCACCTAGTACTTTAACATAGCTAGATCTTTTAGTGTATGCACTAAATGGGGAGAGGCTCCAGGAAGAGTTATAGCCTCTATTTGTTGAATGTTATGGTATTTCTAAATCACTCATTTCCTGCTTTAAAATAAAAATACTTAAGAAATAAAATCAAAGTTCTCTTTGTGCAATCCACAAAATATTTGAACTAAATATTGCAAAGGTTTTTTTATTCTTTTATACTTATTTTTTTAACTTATTTAAAATGCATTTTAATTTTTGGAGGAATATTCATATGTGCACATTGATGTTTATTCAATATTCTAGGGCAGTTTGAATTTTGTAGATCAGATCACTTTGATGGTTGCAGGGACATGAAAATCTGGGAGAGATTAGTTAACATTTCAGAACTCTCTTAATAAATACTGCCAAACACACACACACACACACACACACACACACACAGAATGCAGTTAACACAAGGGATAAGGAGTGAAAGGAGCTCAAACAAATGCATCCTCCAGGTGGTTTTTAGATCTGTCTTTAGTTTTTCTGCCGATAGCTTCCAGAATGAACCAGGCTATGCAAGAATGGTGGGAAGCCATAATGGGTTCAGTGAAATGGAAGAATCCTTTCCTGGTGTATTACTTGACATTGCTCCTTCTATAGTCCTTTGGAAACTGTAAGTTGAATTTATACGTGGGAAAGAAATAGAGTTCAAGAGTTTATTGATTTAAAGTATTGCTTGTGAGAGTCTTTGTTCCAGATCATTGTTTTCTAATAAAACCATTTGTGAGTTCTAGTAGAAAGACATGACCCCTGGGGCGCCTGGGTGGCGCAGTCGGTTGAGCGTCGGACTTCAGCCAGGTCACGATCTCGCGGTCCGTGAGTTCGAGCCCCGCGTCAGCTCTGGGCTGATGGCTCGGAGCCTGGAGCCTGTTTCCGATTCTGTGTCTCCCTCTCTCTCTTGCCCCTCCCCCGTTCATGCTCTGTCTCTCTGTCCCAAAAATAAATAAACGTTGAAAAAAAAAAAAAAAAAAAAAAAGAAAGACATGACCCCTGACACAACACTATTGAGTTTTGCTTCCAATCTCTAAAAAAAGGTTAAATGACAAACAAAGATTTGCATAAATTTAGTGATCTGATATTGATAGCTATATTGAAACAAAATAAAACAAAGCAAAATCAAAGCAGCCTTGTTTTCCTGGTTGATGGCAGGGTTATTATGATCAACATTTATTATATTTTTTAAAATGTCATCTAATTGCTTTTCATGGAGGAGATAATGCTCTAGGTAATAAAATAGATTTATTTAGATGACAATATAATAATAAGGAAAGTGGTCATGTATATACGGAGGATTACTTTGAGAACTTTGAGGCACTGGTTATATTCAATCTAAGGAAGATGTCCTAGAAGTTTTTGGAGGAGAAAGCATATTTTACTTCGCCTAATATTTCTTGACAAGGTTTTGTTAGGGTTACCTGATGCCCTCTCATAGCCCGTCTCCCTCCCACATTCAATATCTTCCGTCAGAGAGGAAAGAACATTTGATTAGTGCTATCTAAAGATGGGACTGTGCATTCTCAACTCTGCTCTTTCTGAAATATCACTACGGGTAGATCCATTAGAGAAGCTATAATTCTGTCTGTTTTTTTACAGGTTGTGCTGTTGGGGGCAGGTGCTGCCTTGAGGGGGGGTGTTAGTTATTTAAGTTTAATTGGAGAAGAATTGTTTGGAAGCCTATTGTGACTGCTTCTTTTACATGATGACTTGAAATATATAAGGCTTATAATTTAAACTTCAAGCTTAGTGATTTCTACAAGTACTTCTTAATTGGTTCTAAAGTTTCTAAGGAGGAAAAAAGGTTATAACACTGGAGCCCATGCACTTCACCAGGAAGTAATGCTAGAAAGGTAACACAGTATATAATAGAAATTTGAAGTGTCTTAGTATCTCTAGGAAGTCTCTATGGCCTTACATGAGAAAAGAGGCTAAAGTAATACAGTATAGCATTTTGAACAAATATATATACTTATCATGGAGAGAGGGAAATAGGAGTAAAACAGCAGATGCTACAAGGAAGGACTTTCAATTCTATTTAGGATGTAGGAAATCAAAAGAGATCATCATTCTTACCCTAACAGTGAAAGTAAATCAGATAAACTCAAATTAAAAGTTTTTGTTTAACTATAAGAGAGCAGTGGATGCTGTAAATGAACTGAAATCTAGGAAATAATTAGCTCTTTCTGGGAAGAAAGGGACACAAGGCTGCTCTCATCAGCAGATAAAACAGAGAGGGAAGAGGATAAATCTGTAATTGATAAGACAAAGAGAGACTGGAAAAAAAAGTTTAATGGCTGTGTTTGTGATATGATAAATTAAAATACCAGAAAGCCCCAAAGTGAGTGTCCCCCGAACCTGGCCATGAGACTTCACTGAGTAGTGCATAGGTGGCCTGATGCAAAGTAGCAGAGCTGAGAGAAATACTGTCTGAAGCATACAGGCTTCCCTAAGGATAGCTGTGGCAACCCAAAGTTTGAGCATAGCAACAGAACTGAGAGAAACCCTCCAAGGTTCTTTTGACTCTCACCAAGTATTGGGCACAAAATGTAAAGATCTGGTAAAGATGCCTATGTGGCTTCCAGCCTTTAACCAAGTACCAGACATTGAACTTAAAAAATTTTTTTAATGTTTATTTACTATTGAGAGACAGAGAGAGACAGAGCATGAGCATGGGAGAGGCAGAGAGAGAGAGAGAGGAAGACACAGAATCTGAAGCAGGCTCCAGGCTCTGAACTGTTAGCACAGAGCCTGATGCAGAGCTCAAACTCACTGCGAGATCATGACCTAAGCCAAAGTCAGACGCTTAACCAACTGAGCCACCCAGGTGCCCCCAGACATTGAACTTTTAAATGCTAGGGACAAAACAATAAGAAGGAAAATAATCTTCCAGTATACAGAAAGACAAACAAGACTAGAAAGCAAAAATAATTCTGCAGGATCCAAGAGATGGTAGTTAAATCTTAAAGCAAAAAGAGATTTCCCATGATTCAGAAAGCTGATAGTTGGGTTGAAAAGAATGTGGTAATCTGAATCTCAATCTTGGCCAGATCCTAAACCCTTCTAAATGTAAAGAATTGATGCTGCCTTCAGACTATTTTAATCCAGATGTCAGTAGATGGAGTTAAATTTTCTTTTTTTTTTTTAAACGTTTTTATTTATTTTTGGGACAGAGAGAGACAGAGCATGAACAGGGGAGGGGCAGAGAGAGAGGGAGACACAGAATCGGAAACAGGCTCCAGGCTCTGGGCCATCAGCCCAGAGCCCGACACGGGGCTCGAACCCACAGACCGTGAGATCGTGACCTGGCTGAAGTCGGACGCTTAACCAACTGCGCCACCCAGGCGCCCCAAATCGAGTTAAATTTTCAAGAAAGCACAGGTCTACCCCAATTCTAAATTAGTTTGACTCAGCCACACATAATGGAAGCCTAACAGAAGAAAGGGTATACTTATTTTCATAGGAAATAACATTACTTTGATGTCTTCTGTATTGTTCTGTTTTTTTTTTTTACACACAATGGTAAATAACAATAATATGTGTATGAAAAGGCAAGAAATGTAAATCCAATGGGAGAGATAGGAAATAGTCAATGGAAGATGACTCAGATATGAATGAGAGGTTGAAATCACCAGACTTCAAGGACTATGATAATGACTCTGCTAAATAACTAGTGGAAAAGTTAGACCCAGTATACAAAAACAAATAGGGGATTTCAGAAAAGAAAAACTAAAAAAATACACAAATATAAATGGTAGATATGAAAAATATTACAGCACAAATAAAAATTTTGGTTGGCTTTACATTAGGCTGAGCAAATAAGAAAAAACATGAATAAACTCAAGACAAGTCATTAGAATTTAATCAAACTGAAAAGCAAAGAGAGAGAGGAATAATAACATGAAACAGTACAAGATTGTAAGGACAATATCAAACAGTCTAGCATCAGAGTCCCAGAGGAGAATTCCCAGAAGGATAAATAGGAAAAAACACACCAAGCATATTATAGTCAATCTTTTGAAAGTCCAAAAGAAAATGTAAACTTTAAAATCTGCCAGACCAGGTGAAGCATTGAATTCAAGATAAAATTTACAATTATGATAGCTAACCTCTCACCAGGAAAAAATGGAAGTCAGAAGACAATAGTAAGATCAAGAATGACAGACAGACAAAGAGAAAGGACAGTTTGAGGGATGGATATATGCATATGAGTATACACACATGTATTGTGTGCATGTGTGTGTATTTAAAGTAGAATAATGAAAATATTTAAATAAGCAATAATTAGGTTTTAAGTAATTTTTTTTTGGTTTTCAGTATACAGGAGTCAAATCTTTTATAAATTTTAATTTCAACTACTGATTGTCTATTGCCAGTAAGTAGAAATACACTCGGTTTAATAAATTAATCATGTATCCTATAACTGGTAAACTAAACTCCCTTTTTATTTCTTGTAACTTTCAAAAAGATTTCATTAGACTTTCTACAGGCACTTATGTCTTCTGTGAATAAAGAAAGTTTAATTTTTTTTGGAAATTTGAATGTTTGATTTCTTTTTATTGCTTGATTGTATCGGCTGGAACCCATAATACAATATTTATTACTGTCACTTTGGTAGTATTACTAGCAGAATATTAGTATTATTCTACTACAATAAAAGTAGTGATAGCAGAAATCCTTGTCTTGTTCCCAAACTTAAGGAGAAAGCATTTACTTTTTCACCATTCAGTATCATCTGAGAGCTACATAAAGGTTTTTCAAATATGCTTTTTATTAAGTTGAGGAAATTCCTTTCTCTTTCCAGTTTTCTAAGAGTTTTTTTTTTTAAATCAGAATCTTATGTCAGATATTTTCTAAAGATTTTTCTGTATTTCTTGAGAAGATTCTACCTATCATATGTTTATCTATCTATCTATCTATCTATCTATCATCTGTCATCTATCTATCATCCATCATCCCTATATTTACCTTGTTGATATGATAAATTACATTGGTTGATTTTTTAATGTTATGCACCTTGAACTTCTAGGATAAATTCAAAGTAGTCATGATGTGGAATACCTTTGATATGTTGTTGTGTTCAAATTGCTTACATTTTAAAAATACCTCTATATCAATAAGAGATATTGGTAGTTTTATTTCCTTATAATATCTTTGTCTGGTTTTGATATCAGACTAATGTTGAATTTAAAGAATTGTTTGGTCATTTTTTAACCCTCTTGAATATTCTGGGAAAGGATGTGTATATTGTTATTATTTCTTCTTAAAATGTTTGCTAGAATTCGATAGTGAATACACTTGGCCCTAATAAGTTTAGGACCATGTGGATTGTTTATTTTCAAGTGAGCTTTACAAATTGGTGTCTTCCAAGGAATATTTTCACTAGTTTTCAAATTTATAATCACAAAGCTGTTCGTGATATATCCTTGTTAAATTTATGTCTGTGTCATTTTATAGTGATATGTGGTTATCTCTTTCATTCCTGATATTGGTAATTTGTATATTCAGTATTCTGTTTCTTGATAATTCTGGCTAAATGTTAATCAGTTTTATTAATACACCTAAAAAACAGCTTTTGGTTTCATTTTATTCTCTATTGTTTTTCTGTTTTCTATTTTAATGATTTCTATTTTGATTGTTTTTTCCACTCTTTTGATTACTTTAGGTTTCATTGCTCATCTTTACCTTTAGTTTCTGAAGGAGGAATCTTTGGTCATTATTTTATCACTTTGTTTTAATAAAAATATTGTTTCTGGCAAATATCCCCCTAAGTACTGCTTTACCGATATTTGATTGATTTTGATACGTTGTATTTTCATCATTTTATTAAGTTCAAAATAATTCCTAATACCAATTTTTTACCTACTTATTTTAAAGTTTATATATTTATTTTGAGAGGGGCGAGGGGCAGAGAGAAGGAGACAGAAAAATCCCAAGCGGGCTCCATTGATAGCACGGAGGCCCATACAGGGCTTGATCCCAGGAACTGAGAGACAATGACCTGAACCGAAATCAAAAGTCAAACACTTAACCTCCTGAGCCACCCAAGAGCCCCTCATACCCTTTTTGATTTCTTCCCTGAGTCATGGGTTATATATAAAATTTGTTACTTGTTTTTAAATATTTAAGGATTTTCTAGATGACTGCCTAGTATTAATATATACTTTGCAAGGCTTGATAGATAATATTGTTTAAATCTTCTACAGACCCTGTTCTGTCAAGGATTGAGAGAAGGCTGTTAAAATCTCTGACTGTAATTATGGATTTCTTCATTACTTTTTTCTCTCCTATAAATTTTTGTTTCATGTATTTTGAAGCTATGCTACTAGGTTCATAAATGTTAACAATTATAAATTCCTCTGGATTATTGACTAATTTATCATTATGAAACTACCTTTTCCCTGGTAATGCTCTTTTCTGAAACACATTTTTCTTATATTAAAATAGTCACGCCAGTGTTCACATCAATTTACTTTTAACTTATTTTAAAATTTCAAGTGATTTTCTTGTAGGTAACATGAAGTTGGTTATTCCTTTTTTTTATCTGATGTGATGATCTGTGCCTTTTAATAGGAGAATTGAAGTTATTATGTTTTATGCAATTATTGATAGAGTTAAAGTCTGTCTACTTGATATTTGTTTTCTATTTTTCCCATCTGTTTTTTTTAACCTTCCTTATTTTCCTGACTTCTTCTGGACTAATTTTAAAATAATTCTATATGTCATTTTTTCTCATATCAGCTCTATTTTGTGATTTTAGTGGTTGCTTTAAGATTCATAGTATACATTCTTATCAACTACCTTCAAATTATATTATACCATTTCACTGATAACACAAGACCTTACAAGTATATTCTTCCATTTCTCCTTTTTGATCTTTGTGATGCTGCTGGCATACTATTTTTCTATATATACCATAAACTTCACAATATATTAATTGTGATTTTGTTAAAGAATAATAAAAGATAGAATTACCCATATTGGTGCCCCTGCTACTTTTCTTCATTCCTTTGTGTAGATCCATATTTCGAACTGGCATCATCTTCCTTCCTGACCGAAAGATTTCCTACATCATTTCTTCAGTTCAGGTCTGTTGGTGAAATTCCTAAAGATTTCATACATCTGCAAATACATTTTCCTTTGTTTGGAAACATTTTTTCTAAAAAAATCAACTCTAAGTTGGCAGGATTTTTTTTAATACTTTAACGATCTCACCTCCACTGGCTTGTCACTTGCCTTGTTTCCAAGAAGTTTGTTGACATCCTTTTGCGCTGTTCCTCTGTACCCGATGCATTCTGATTTCTTCCTGATGTCCCTACCTCATTAACTTACATCTAAGCACTTACGGTATTAGTAAGCTTTATATATGAGTAGAGATGCCTTTATCTGTGCAAGGACTCCTGGATAACTAATGAAAATTAAGATATTCCCTTTAAAATTGGTTCTGCACCATTTGATTATGAAGTGAGTCGTCATTTTCTCGAGGTTTCTAACCTTAATTTGAGGAAACAAATTAAGTTGTTGTGAGCTGCCATATAGTACAGGTTACTTGGCAAATAATTGAATGTCACCTCCCACCAAGAGCCAACAATAAACTGAAACCCTCTCACTGGCAAGGAACTGAATGGTGCCAACATCCATATAAGCTTGGAAACAAATGCTCCCCAAGTTGAGAGTCAGGTGAAAAACTAGCTCTGGTGAACACCTTGATTGGAGAAACTAGCTAATCCATACCTCTCCTCCCCCCAAAATTGAAAAGATGATAATGTGTTTTATTTTAAGCCTCTAAATTTTATCATGATAATATTGTTACAGAGCAATAGAAATCTAATACATGCTCCCTTCACCCTTTCTTCCTTTGAGACTCTAATTACCCATATTTATGACCAGATGAAACTGTCCCACAGCTCACTGTTCATTGTTTTTTCACATTCTTTTTTCTCTCTCTCTTTCATTTTCGAGAGTTACTATACTCACAATCTATGTCTCAATTTCACTAATTTTAGCTTGTGCATTTTTGCAGGTGTTTAATCTTATCTTTTGTATTTTTTAGGTCAAAGATTAAATTCATCATCTCAGTAAGTTCCATTTGGGTCTTTTTTTATATCTTCATGTCTCTATTTTATTTTAGGAAATACGTAATGCAGTTATAATACATATTTTAATGTTCTTATCTGCTAATTCTAATGTCTGTGTTCATTGAGAGTCAGTTTTATTTGTCTGAATGTCCTCTTCATTATTGTTTGTGTTTTCCTGCTTCTTCATTGCCTGGAACTTTTGACTGAATAACATTATGAATCTTCCTTTGTTGCATTTTAGGCTTATTTGTTTATATTCTTATAAATACTTCTTTAAAATTTTTAATGTTTATTTTTTAGAGAGAGAGTGCAAGAGTTGGGGTGGGGGGGCAGACAAAGAGAGAGAATCCAAAGCAGCTCCCCACTGACAACACAACACCAGATGCAGGGCTTAAACCCATGAACTGTGAGATCATGACTGTAGCCAAAGTCAGGCACTCAACCCAATGAGTGCCCCAGGCTCCCCTATTCCTATAAATATTCTTGAGCTTTGTTCTGGAAAGCAGTTCTTGAAAACAATTTGTTTATTTTGGGTCTTGTTATTATAATTTGTTAGTTGAGTCCAGAGAAGAGCTCCATCTAGGTAAAATTACAGGTATATTTCATCTGATTGTGCTTCATTTTATTGCACCTCACAGATGTCACAGTTTTTACAAATTGAAGGTTTGTGGAACTCTTGGTGAGCAAGAGTATTGGATGCCATTTTTCCAATAGCATTTGCTCACTGTATCTCTGTGCCACAGTCTGGTAATTCTCACAATATTTCAAACACTTTATTATTATTGTATTTGTTATAATGATTTGTGATCTGTGATCTTTGATGTTACTATTTTAATTGTTTTGGGGGGATCACGAACTGCACTCATATAAGGCAATAAACTTAATCACTAAATGTGTGTGTTTTGACTGTTCTACAACTGGCCGTTTCCCTGTCTCTCCTTCTCCTCATGCCTCCTTATTTCTTGAAACACAACATTGAAATTAGGCCAATTAATAACTCTGCAATGGCCTCCAAGCCTTTAAGTAAAAGGAAGAGTTGCACATCTCTCACTTTAAAATCAAATGCTAGAAATGATTAAGCTTAGTGAGAAAGGTATGCCAAAAGCCAAGCTAACCTGAAATCTAGGCCTCTTCTACCTAACAGCTAAGTTGGGAATGCAAAGGAAAAGTTCTAGAAGGAAATTAAAAGTGCTACTCCAATAAACACCTAAATGTGAAAAAAGCAAAACAGCCCAGTGCTGATAGAAAAAGAAAGTTTGAGATCAGGTCATGATCTCACAGGTTCATGCATTTGAGCCCTGCGTCAAGCTCCACGCTGACAGTGCAGAGCCTGCTTGGGATTATCCGTCTCTCTTCTTTGCCCCTACCCCACTCACTCTCTCTCTCTCTCTCTCTCTCTCAAAATAAATAAACTTAAAAAAAAAAAAAAAGAAAACAAGCCTTTGTATAATAAGCACAAGATAAAGTAGCAAGTGCTGATTTAGATCCTGCAGCAAGTTATCCCTAAGATCTAACTAAGATAATTAATGATTTAGTTTTGCTACACTAAATATAAGATTTTCAATGTAGATGAAATAGCCTTGTATGAGAAGATGTCATCTAGGACTTTCACAGCTAGAAAGGCAAAGTCAATGCCTGGCTTCATAAGATAGCTGACCCTCTCATTAGGGGCTGAAGCAGCTGGTGACTTGAAGTTGAAGCCAGTGCTCATTTACCATTCAGAATGTTCTAGGGATCTTAAAAACTGTGGCAAATTAACTGCCTATGCTCCAAATATGGAACAACAGAGCTTCTAAGACAGTACATTTGTTTGCAACATGGTTTACTGAATATTTTAAACTATTTCCCTACTGCTCAGAAAAAAAAAAAATCCCTTCAAAATATTATTGCAGGATAAAAGAGTAACTTTGACTTTCAAGTCTTATTATTTAAGAAATACATTTCAGAGGCTATAGTTGCCATAGGTAGTGATTCCTTTGATGGATGTGGACAAAGTAAATTGAAAACATCTGGAAAGGACTCACCATTCTGAATGCCATTAAGAACATTTGTGATTAATGGGAAGGGATCAAAACATCGATGCTAACAGGAATTTTGAAGAAGTTGATTCTGACCCTCATAGGTGACTTTTTTTGTTTTGGGGTTTTTGTTTGTTTGGTTTTAGTTTTGATTTGGGTTTGGGTTTTGTGTTGTTATGTGGAAAGATGAATCCAGTCCCTGGTTTTCCATCTTGGTTAGAAGCAGGGATATATATATATATATATATATATATATATATATATATATCTGTATATATATATATGGGATATGTATGTATATGTATTTCCATCTTGGACTGTATTTCCATATGTTTTTTCATCTTGGTTAGAAGCAGGGATATATATGTATATATATATACATAATTGTATATATATATGGGATATGTATGTATATGTATATATATACATATATATGTATACATACACATATATATGTATGTATACATATACATGTATAGTGTTTTAAGAGATACAGTGGGAGAAAGTCAGAGAGAGAGGGAGGGAGAGGAGAATCCCAAGCAGTCTCCATGCTCAGCACAGAACCTGACATGGGGCTGGATCCCATGACCCTGGGATCATGACCTGATCCGAAATCAAAAGCCACCCATGCACCCCTACTTAGATATTTTTAATTTTACTTAATATTAAATACATTTCTTGATAATATTTTTCAGGCTTTTTCACTTTAAATATTTTTTGTAAATGGAAGAGATAATTTAGTCAGCATTCTGAGATAGCACAGAAAATATAATTATAAATAGTTTATGACAAGAATATAAATACAAAGCAGGTCTTGACTGGAGACAATATGACAATTGAGATGTTATAAGGAGCAGAAAACAAATCAATATTATAGAGTTAGGACTATAGATTCTGTCACAAGAAACAACAGCTAACACTAGGAACACAGCTGAAAAAGTGCAGTAGAATGAAACAGATGCAGAAAAATATCACAAATAGAAGTTTTAAATTTTTTTCAGATTTGTATAATTATGATTTAGAATACAGAATTACTGAATCATATATTGTACACCTGAAACCAATATAACACTGCATGTTAATGATACTGGAATTAAATTTTAAAAAATAAAAAGAATTTAACCTAAACAGTAAAGTTTAATTTTATTTTTCTAATTTACCATTTGGTAGCTACTATATATAAGCTATTTTGATTAAAAATGGAACAAAAATAAAAACATATTCTGCTTTTGCTCTCTAGAAAATTAGGACTTTTGTCAAAATAGAGAAAGCTCAGCACAAGGAAATGAATGCCTACAACAAAAAGTGGAAAATTATTATCAAGAATATGAACGTCGACAGGTGCCTGCATGGCTCAGCGGGTTAAGCATCCAACTCTTTACCTTGGCTCAGGTCATGTCTCATGGTTTGTGAGATCCAGCCCTTCATCAGGCTCTGCGCTTACGGCACAGAGCTTGCTTGGGATTCTCCCTTTCTGTCTCTCTATGCCCCTCCCCCACTCTCTCTCAAAATAAATAAATAAACATTAAAATGTATGAAAGTTCTAGAAAATATATGAATTTTCTAAATATTTAAAAATATTAACCTTAATTATTCTGAGATTGTTTTTTATGAATTTAATCATGATACTATATTTATATATTAATCTTCTGGAATAACATATTATTCCTTTAGGATAAAAAATATTGTGGGCAAGGAAATATGTATACACAAGAAAATGTAGATACACTTTTTCTCAATTTGAAAAAAATTGTCAAATTTGTTAAATGTACTTGCATTGTACCCAGATGCTTAAATTTGTGTGTAAGTTAAAACATTCTTTTAAAATCCCAAAAGAGTTTGTTAAGAGAATCCTTTCTGAAAATGAACCTAATATATGAAATTAATCCTCCAATTATTAAGAATGGCTTGCAGGTAAATTTTGTTGTCTTGTGTCTTCTTTAAGCTTTTTTGAACATATAAAAGTAACATTTAAAAATTAATTGTGAGGTTTTACTGATTTTTATCTCACAGAGAAAATAATTTACATAGCAGAAAAGCTTCTTGGACAAGTATTATCAGGCCTAATATTATAAATAGCTTTTCAAATTTTAATTTAATGGATTTTTATAATTACAGAAATGTAGATACAAAGTTCTGGAGCCTCTTCTCAAAATCACCTGCATCACTCTTAAATAAGCCAAGCGGCACTAAGACATCATTTATGGATGCAATTTTTAATTGGCATATTAACCTTTAAGTAACTTTAACATATTATTTGTGTTTCTTCCTAAATTTTTTAGAAAAGATTTCTAAACACTATAATTTTAAAAATCTATCTGATGGGACTCCTGGATGGTTCAGTCTGTTGAGTGTCTGATCTTGATTTCAGCTCAGGTCATGATCCAATGGTCAGGGGATCAAGCTCCATGCTGCACTTCAAGATGAGTGTGAGACCTGCTTGAAATTCCCTCTCTCTCTCTCTCTCTCTCTCTCTCTCTCTCTGTCTCTCCCTCTGCCCTTCTTCCCCACTGATACTTTCTTGTGCTCTCTAAAATAAAATAAAATAAAATAAAATAATAAAATCTGGGTTTTTTTTCTGTACAAGAAAAATGCCAGAAATATCAGACATTAATCAGTACTTATTTTGAGAAATTAATAATAATTTAGTTGTTTTAAGATTTTTAAGTCCTTAGGGGTGCTTGGATGGCTCAGTTGGTTAAGCGTCTGACTTTGGCTCAGGTCATGATCTCGCGGTTTGTGAGTTCGAGCCCCGCATCAGGCTCTGCTGACAGCTCAGGGCCTAGAGCCTGCTTTGGATTCTGTGTCTCCCTCTCTCTCTGCCCCTCCCCTGCTCATGCTGTCTCTCTCTGTCTCAAAAATAAATAAAACATTAAAAAAAAACTAAAAAAATTTTAAGTCTTTAATAAAAAATTTAATCTTACTCACCGTGTGTAAACTGATTTTTAAAATTTAGGCTACTGGGATGGCTGGGTGGCTCAGTGGGTTAAGGTTCCGACTCTTGATTTCGACTCAGGTCACCATCTCACATTTCGTGAGATCCAGCCCCACATAGCCTCTGTGATGACACCACAGAGCCTACTTGGGATTCTCTCTCTCCCTCTCTCTCTGCTCCTCCCCTGCTCATGTTCTCCTCTCTCTCTCTCTCTCTCTCAAAAATAAACTTTAAAAAATCCTTAAAAATAAAATAAAATAATTAAAATTTAGAGTACTAAGGAAGTTTTGGAAAATGCACACACCACATCAGGTAATAGATTAAAGTTTCCCAATATATATTTTCATTGTCAGTAACATATTAAATTTATTATACTATTTCATAATAATCCTAAAGAACAGGTCGGTGTGATCTTTTAGATAAATTGAGTCAATTGCATTGGATCTTCTGAAAATAATGGCCAATTCTAGAAATTGTATTTGACATGTTATTGCATTAAAAACAATATGGAAAATAATACTTTATATAAATGCTGTTAATTGGAATAATATGGCAGTTAATTAAGCTACATAGGTGTTTGAGCCTCTTTTTTTTATTTCCAGATGTGTTAATGAACTGCAGCCTACATTTATATTCATAATTGTAAGAGATAAAAACATCATTCTATCCCATTTCCTAGAAATTGGCTCATAGTTAACACTATTTGTCCAGCTCTTTTGTGTTTCTGCAAGAATTAACATGATAAAAGCAGGCACAGTTTTCCAGATTTAATTATATTTTTGCCGTTATCTGATAATGATCTTACTTGATGTTATTTTTTAACAATACTCTGTTTCCTAAATTTTGTAAATCAATGAACAACTTCATACATTTTTTTCAAGAAATTAAACACCTATTACATGGCACTTCAAACACAAGACACTTGGCCTTATCAAAGAAATTGTGGATCTCACTATGCTTAGTTGAAAATTTTAAATATATAAACAGAGCATTAAACCTTTAGGGATTTAGTAAAGGAGCTCAGCTCTTGATCCAAATATACTACAAAAGCCCTTGGCATTGAACTATGTATTCAAGTGTGAAGAATTTCAGTAGTTGAATGCCTTTAGATTCCCCTTACACCTCCCACCTCATCCCCAACCCCAGTCCTTTTTATTTTGTTAACTTACATCTAAGCAATTATAATCTTATAATTGAGGAGGGACACCTTTCATCTGTGTAGGGACGCACTTGATAACTAATGAAAATAAAGAATACTCTTTCCAGAAAAATGCACAGGAACACACAATTGTGCATGTGAGACAGGAACCTGTAGACCACCTCAAGAGCTTACCCCTAGAGCTTTCACAGTAACCCAGACAGCAGCTGACCCAGCACCAGAAAATCACCAGTCACTTAAAATTACTACTGCCTCGGAAGAGAACTCCATCCAGACCTAATTAAATCCTGCAAAGTCTGATAGTCTACCCTTTTCCCATTTCCAACTACCTCACCCTTGCACTCCCCATGTAATTCTGTGATTGTATATTCTTAGCCATTCTGTTGCCATTGGCACATACCTCATTTCCTTTTTTCCTTCAGTTATAGCACAAAATATGTTTACTTCTCTTTACTATCCATCCCTGTATCATTCCAATATTGTTCTCTGCTTCCTCTCCCTGATCTAAAGCCCCACTTCTCCTTTCCATCTTTACACTTTAAATATGTCCATTATGTGCCCTGGAGGGCTCTCCCATGGTTAATGGATAATGAGCATTCCAGCATTCCCTGTAGCTCTAAAGGTGAGGTTGTTCACTCTCCCACATTCCGGGTTACTCCTTCCTCTTCCTCAGAGCTTCTCTGAGGTGACTTATTTAAAAAAGTCACTTCTTTAAGGGCGCCCTAGTGGCTCACTCAGTTAAGTGACCAACTCTTGATTTTGGTTTAGGTCATGATCTCACAAACCTGTGAGATCGAACCTTTCTTTGGGCTCTGTGCTGACAGCATGGAGGTTGTTTGGGATTCCCCCTCTCCCTCTCTCTGCCTGTCTCTCTCTCAAAATAGATAAATAAACTTAAAAATAGTCACTTCTCTAAAGCTCTTTTCTACCACACAGCTAGATTATGAGTTTCATGAAGACTTCCCATTCCCAGTTGTATCACAGACGGAAAAACAATGCCTGTGTGCAATACTTACACCATTAAAACATGTTGATTTTTGTGATACAGACTCTGCTTGCTTGTGGGCGAACAGAAGTACATACAAATATCCATGTTTTTTTTTTTCTTTTTTTTCCCCCCAATCCCTAGCACCCTGAACTGCTCCACATGCAGACGGAGTATACACCCCTTTATCAGGCCTGGGACAGCTGGGCCCCCCAGACCTGTGGAGCTGGGGCCAAGTACCAACCACCTGCACAGGCTCCAGTAAGGAGGAGGCCCACCCCCCCGTAAACTACCCTGAAGTGGCAGCTACAGACTGACAACAGTCAGCTCCCATTTGGACTTGTTGCCTGATGGGGTCCAGGGCTTCTCCAACAGCTAGGAGTCCCTGGTGTCTCACTAAATGAAATTCCAGCCAACCAGCAAGTCCCTGTCCTATGATGGCAGGCCAGTATCCTCCAGCTCTGTCTTCGTGGGGGGATACGCACATCTGGGTAGTTTACTACTCAGAGATAAGCAGATGCCTTTTGTCCCCAAGATCCTATTCCTGTGACCAGGCCTCTCTAGACCCACGTCCTGGTCCAAGTCCCTAGTGACCCTCCATTAGGTTTTGACACAAAATGTGAATGAATATTTCTTTCTTTCTGAATAAAGTATAAAACTCTATTGCAAAATTCTACTTGGTGCTGAGAAAAAAAATCAATAGCCATATAATAAACATACTTACAATAATGATGTCTTCTATTAGAAAATACGCTTTAAGTTACTGTTTATATCATTGAAATTGATTTCTGAGAAAGTCTCTGTCTCCTCAGAAACCTCTAGCTAAATATCTCTAACAGTATCCTATCTTACAATATTTTTAAATTAACTAAAATATCTGTATTCATGTTGGCTACATTTTTATCTAGACAGCATAAATACTATTTATATACTTGATTATCCAACATAAGTCCTACAGTCAGACGTAGACTAATTATAATTGTGTAATTTACATCTACAGAATTCTTTTAACCAACTTCATCTATTAGTGATCTTGAAGACAGGTAGTATTATTTATGCAACCCATATGATAAAGATATTTCTATATCACAGTTTATTCTCTCCTGTATATCTTGAACAATATATACATGGTGCAAATTTTCCATAGCATTCCCAAAATACTGAAGTACTAGTTTTTCAATTAACTTACAAAACAAATTCACACATTAATTTTAAAATCATAAAGCAACAAAATGATATATTTAATGACAGAGTTTTACATTAATTACAAAATGTTACAGCTGAAACACTAAGAAATGCTCTTTGTATTTTATTTTGCTCTTGTTAACTTAGTCTAGGATGACCTTATCACATTGCAATGGGTTGTTTGTTTTGAAGTGGCCATTGAACAAACACAACAACATGCTGATTTAAAATTGCCAGAGAAATGTGTCAAAAAATCTAATGTTTTTGAAGTCACCATCAGTCTGCCTGTCTGTATCTCTCTCTCTCTGTCTCTCTCTTTTTTAATTAAAGGGACCTCTTGGGGTGCTTGGGTGACTCAGTCGGTTAAGTGTCCAACTTCAGCTCAGGTCATGATCTTATGTTTCGTGAGTTTGGGCCCTATGTCAGGCTTTGTGCTGACAGCTAGAGCCTGGAGCCCGCTTCGGATTCTGTATCTTCCTCTCTCTCTGCCCCTCCCCCACTCATGCTC
The DNA here is from genome assembly GCF_007474595.2 of Lynx canadensis. Taxonomy (NCBI): domain Eukaryota; kingdom Metazoa; phylum Chordata; class Mammalia; order Carnivora; family Felidae; genus Lynx; species Lynx canadensis. The sequence goes on along the minus strand of NC_044319.2, from coordinate 50,313,058 downwards.
TGACTCTGTCTTTCTCAAAAATAAATAAACATTAATTTATAAATAAGTAAGTAAGTAAGTAAGTAAATAAATAAATAAATAAATAAAATTAAAGGGGCCTTATTCTCACTTTCTCTCAGTTTTGATAAAGTCATCCGTAGTATAGTCAGAGGCAAAAAAATTCTAGTGAATTCATGGAATTTACACAATAATTCTAGATTGTGCTATGTCTTGACTTCTAGGAACTTCTATCCAAATACTTGTACTTCTTAATTGTATTTTTAAAATATTGGGGGTAATATTCCTTAAACCAAGCTGCTTGATGACTTTTGTGTCACTGACACAAAATGTTCTCAGAATGTTTTTAACTACATACTGTAAAATATGAATATTTGCAAAATAAATTAATATTATTTTAAAAAGTTTCATCCACATCCACATTGTAAGGGAGTCTGTGTATCCAGTGCATTTCAATTAACATTAGGGTATGAGAAACCTCGACCCAATTATCAAGTCAAAAAATTACACTGAGATAAACACCATTTCATTGAAATACGTTTCCAAACTTATGACAAACGAAAATGTTAAACTGTTTTTTATAATGTAATTTTTTACATCAGTGAGATATGCAAAGATAAAAAGATGCATTTTAGACCTAGGAATAATAATGGTATGATATCATTTTAGGGTAAAGTCAGTCATACCTTTATGGCAGTGGATGCAATTTGAATGTGGTGAAGTCTCCGAAGGGTGCTGTCCCTGTCAATGAAATAGGAAGCAGCTAGTTGATGTAGCGTCTCCAGAGTGACCAAAGAGCTATTGGTGCTGGAATCACTTCCTTCAGATCTTTTGCTCAACTTCCGCTTGTCCACAAAAATTGTGAGTGACTCCTCTCCTGCATTAATAATATTTAAAATTATTCAATTTTCCACTTAAAATCAATTTTTCATTTATCTGCAGGTGAGGAAGTGTAGATTACAGACATAATGAAACAAAAGACTGATAAGTAACAAAAGGGCAAGTTTTACTTTTGTGTCGCTCACCTGGTACCTAGAAAGGTACTTGAGGTATTGAAGGCTGTAAATACTGACTAGTAAATGGTGAAAAACTAGCTTTCGTGGGATGATTTCTCTGGATTTTTTTGACTTTCATATAGTTTAGCTTACCTAAAACCCCTGTGGCACAAAAGCAAATTAAGAATGGAAAATATGTAATATGAACTTAAGTGTGGTGCATGATACAAAGTTGTATTTACTCAGAAATCTTTACTGTAGATCAGCATGACTAATGGAAACATGACCAAGCATATTACTAAACACTAGCCATTTTTTAAAGGTTTTAATATTTTAGTAATCTTTATACCCAACGTGGGGCTCAAATTTACAATATCAAAATCAAGAGTCACATGCTCCACTAACTGAGACAGACAGGTGCCCTTAGCCATGTTTAAAGTGCAGACAAAACATACACAGTAATACTTTGGATTGCACGTAACTTGTTATGTGAGTGTCATGCAAGATGAGCAAACATTTCTATCATTTTTAACTTGATAAATGAGTGATGTCTTGGAATACAAGGAGTAAGTGATGCCAAACATCACATGATCACAATGGGGCCAATGGTTCTGCGCGCTCTCTCTCTCTCTCTTTCTCGTTTGCTCACTGAGGGATTGTGGATGATAGTCTCCCATACTCGGATGATATTCAGTCTCAGGCCATGGTGTTGGCAGAAATCAGTGATTTTTCAGAACGTTAGAAGGTGCCCACAACAGGCACTAGTGTATTTTTTGTCCCTTCAAAGCACCTATGGATAGTCCTTTGCTTTTCCAGAAAAGAGTAAGCTTAGGAATGCTTTGCTTCATTCTAGGTCAGGCTGCCTGCAGATATAGACCCTTTCCTCTGTCTTCTGCCCTTTTGCCAGTTGCATTAAATACAGTAGATGTCAAGAGTTTATTAATACTGTACTGTAGTCAACATCTGTTGGTGATAGTGAAAGTTGTCCTACACAATAATCCTCCTCTCTCTTGTCTCCCTCACACTACCCACGAAGGTTTTCAAAGGTAAGTTCAAGTTAGTTTATTTTTCTTTATAAATAAATTTCTTTATATTTCTTTACTTTGTATTTTCTGTATTATTTTGTATTATGTTACAATATTATAATCATTTTATATGAATTTTGGGGGGTTGTGGGATGAATCATCTGTTTTCCATTATTTCTTATGGGGAAATTCACTTTGATCTACAAGTGCTTTGATTTAAAATCATGTTTCCAGAATGAATTATGGTCGCAAATGAAGGTTTTACTATATACAAATATAGTTATGTAAATATATGTATTAAATTCAGAGGTTCCTGACATGTGGCATTATATACAAATATTATATGTTAATAAGCTCTATGGAAATCACTAACCTCAATGGAAGATTAAGTAGTGCCAATGGATTTTCAAAGGTGAAATTTAAGGTATAATATAATTAAGTTGCAATTTTAAATGTTCAAATGTTTATAAAAATATCAATGTTATTTAAGCTTAACTTTAAGAACTTGCTATCTACAGATTTCCATATTCTTGGATATTCATTTAACACACAATTGTCAGAATTGAGGCTTACTCTTATTCTTTTAGTAACCCACTGTTTAGGGGGCATTATGCCGGCTTAGAAAGTGACAACCCAGTTTTAGAAAATACCAAATAAATAAAATAATATTAATTTTAAAACGACACATCCTCGGAGACTATTCAATTGTAAGTAACAGCTTATATTTATCCACAAGAGATCAGGTCAACTGATATCAGAAATAAAGTATTAACAGTGTTATTTCTGAAAGGTCACATTCTCAGTTTGTATTTGGATCCTCACAGGCAGAGTAGAAATCAAGCAGCCTAACTACAGCAGCTGAAAAAAAAACAAAAACAAAAAAAAAAAACAACTCTCAAAAATATGAATGAGTAGGTCCAATTATGAACAGCACTAGGTCATGTGCATGATAAATGGCTTTCAGGTGAGAACATCTGGAGGAGAAAAGTGAATATATATGTAAATTACTACACAAGCAAATAAAAAGTCCCCACTGACTACTTACCCCCAGAAAAAGAGGATTAACTAGTGTGGAAATTTGAGTGAATGTATCTCAGAAAGACCAGTGAATCGTAGAAAAAAAAAAATCACCTATGTGCCAAGGTTGGGAGAGAATACCAAAACAAACAACATCCTGTACATGGATATAGAAAAAACAGTTCTGTGGTAGTCTGAGAACTCATAATGAGGGTGTATCACAGATGCAAGTGCTATGGTTTGAATGTTTGTTCCCCTCAGAATGTATATGTGAAATCTTAGCCCCCAAAGATGAAGGGATTAAGAGGTGGTGCTTTGGGGAGGTGTTTAGATCAGAGCCCACATCAATGGAATTAGTGCCTTTATAAAAGAAGTTCCAAGAGAGCTCCCTTGCCCCTTCCGCCACATGAAAATACAAGACTATGCAATACTGAAAAGGGCTCTAACCTAACCATGATGGTGCTTTGACCTTGGACTTCCAGGTTCCAGAAGAGTGAGCAATAAATTTCTGCTCGTTTTAAGCCACCCAGTCTGTGGTGTTTTATTGCAGCCCAAATACACTAATACAGCAAGAGGCAGGTCTTACGAAGTAAGGTTAAAAACAAAATGACAAAGATCTTGGTAAATGTAAATTAAAAGAAAACAAAGTTAACAATATTGATATCAGATATTGTAGAATTCGGACCAAATATTAATAAGTGAGAAAAAGAAAAACACTGCATAGTGAGTACTAAAGACTGAAACTTGTCAAGTTGTTTTAATGACAACACTTTTAATAAAGCAGAAAATACCGGAGATATAGGTTAAAATAGTAAAAGAAATGCAAATTCAAAATATATTGATATAGCACTTTGCAATTACGGAATTTGCCCAAATCTGAAAGTTTGACAACCTTGCCAAAGATGTTGGCAAACTGGAAGGAAACATGCCCTCTGATATATTGCTGATGGTAATGCAAAATGATGTAACCAGAGAGAAATCTGGCAATAGTTAGCAATGATTGACTCAGCAGTTCTACTTTTAAAATCTATCCCAAAAAACACTGGTTAAGATATGCAAAAAGCTTCTTACTGTGGCTTTATTTGAAATATTTGTAGCAACCCAGAGACCTCATCAGTAAGAATAAACTATGTTGCATCTACAAAGTAGAATACACTGCAGCCACAAGAAAGAAGTGAGAGGGGCGCCTGGGTGACTCAGTTGCTTCAGCCTCTGACTTGATTTGGGCTCCATTCATGATCTCCCGGTTTGTGGGTTGTCTGGCATTGGGCTCTGCACTGACAGTGTGGGAGCCTGCTTGGGATTCTCGGTCTCCCTCTTTCTCTGCTCCTTCCCTGTACACGTTCTCTCTGTATCTCATTCTCTCTCTCTCTCAAAAATAAATAGACATTAAAAACAGAAAAGAAAAAAAAGTGAAAATGACTTAAAACATTTATTCACATAAGTTTTATGAGTTTAATATTATGACTAAAACAAAATTGTGGATGATTTGGCAGTTCTCAAGTGATTTTATTTAGAAAGTACACCGAAATATCCAAGTTTAGCCTCCTTGCATTTACAGTGTTTTCTACAGATTCCTGTAGATGGAAAGAAGCGTAACTATCTATTCTTTGAAATAATATCTAATTTTTCTTCAATTCAGTGATACATTAAATTTAAAATGTTGGTTCAATTGATTTATTAGAAATTATAAACGTTGAAAGAAATTAGTTTTGCCTTCTGGAGATTCAAGAAAGCCTTTTAAATACGTAAGGAGAGTCATCCTCACGGTCTCTTTTTGTATAGTAGTGACTTTTCTTATTACTGGAGCTGTCCAACATGAATTGAAAAAGTATACATCATTGAGCAGAGGAGATAATTAGACCACTAGAATGGACTCTTTCACTGAATTATGAGGTACTGGAAGGAAGAAAAATATGGAATTAATTGTTATAGTTTCAATGTAACTATGCCAACTGCTAGTGCCAAACAGATTTGAGTTTTAATACTGGCTTATATTTAGTAACTGAATGACCTTGAATTGTATAACTTGACTCAATTTCCTCTCATGGAACTTGAGTATAGTATTTCTTCTACTAAGAGGAGCTATAGGTATGAAACAGATAACATCCATAAAAGGTTCAGAATACGACTAGACTGTAGTAAGAATTTGAAAGTTGTTGGCAAGGTATTATTCTCTTTTATTCACCCAATTTCTTAAACTTAAAATAAAATAACTCATTCCATATCTGCACATTTCTAGTAATTTTAGCTGCATTGTGATATTTGTGATGGACAGAAGCTTCTATTTCTACTTCTTTTACATATCCATGAACCCTGGTCCTACAATCTGTATCCACACATAGAAAGTAAATATCTCTCAAAATAGTCCTTTAAATACTGTATCCTTCTATATGTCTTCACTCTTCTGATGAAAACTCCTTAGTAGGAATTTTATTAATTCCTTCGTAGGCCCTCAGTTGAGTCATATCTCATGCAAAAAGAGAGGAGTAGCATAAACATATTTTAAAAGCAAATTAAAATACTTGATTTAAAAATATTTTGCAGAGAGGTGCCTGGGTGGCTCTGTTGGTTAGGTGTCCAACTGTTGATTTCAGCTCAGGTCATGATCCCGTGGTTTGTGGGTTCCATCCCAGTGTCAGGTTCCTGACAGCTCAGAGCCTGCTTGGGATTCTCTCTCTCTCCATCTCTCTCTGCCCTCCCCTGCTTGCACACACACTCTCTCTCTCCCTCTCTCTCAAAATAAATAAATAAACTTAAAAAAGAGAGTATTTTGCAGATGTTAGAGTGCCTCATGATAATTTAGAAAATGACACGTAACAAAAACTAAGGATTACTATTTTAGAGTGGTCCTATGTTACAATATGAATGATAACAAATACTAATATAAGTTCAAGCAATCAAAGATGTGCATAGAAAAACGATGGCCCATAGAAAAACATGAGTAACAGTAGTTTCCATTCATTATCTACTGGAGATTAAAAAAAAAATTTCATTTGTTTTCCAAAGTGTCTACATTTGCTTGTAAGGTACAGGTCAATGTGTTTTCCTCCTTCTATCCTGAGAGTATATATATATATAGTGCACAGAGACAATCAAAGGAAAATATTGTAAATATTAATATACTTTATTACTAGTTTTACAGTTCGATCTTTGTTGTTACTAATTTGAAGGAATTATGATATAATATGAGAAAGGAAAACATGAGTTTTGGAGTCAGCTGTATAGGAAGGTAAATCCTGACAGCCCATAGGCCCCTAACTTGATGATTATGGGTCTTTGGTAAAGTTATACATGCCCTTAGCCTTCCCATTTCTAAAAGACAGGCAATAGCTTACTCTCACCTGTTTGAAAAGACTAAGCAATATAATTCCTCCATAGACCCTGGCAGAACACATCTAAGGTGTATAATAAATGTTGGTTTCCTCTATTTTCCTTTTTTTTTTTTTTTTTTTGGTTAGGGCCTAACAGCAAATGAGAAGGTTTTAAATTTTTATAAGTTAGCATTTCATAGATATTGTATTTCACCACAGGAACCTGGACTTAGTCAAACCTGGTTTCTACTGGATCTTATAATCAAGATATATGGGATTATTAGAGATAGCAGTTGGTTATTCTTTCTAACAATTGGATAAAGGGAATCCATTCAGAAGCTGCCCATAGTTCTTGTCTACAGTTGAACATTAATCCACGTATGCAGAAGCTTTCCCTGCAGTGAAGCATGAGAGGCAGTTTAAATTACCCTAATTGTTCTCTCATGAATACCTTGTTTTAAACCCTTAGTTAACAACAGACAACATTGCGATGTAAGCTGGGTAGTTTATGCTAAATTTCAAGTGTTATAAATCATGGATTGTTAAATATCTAAGATATTTTAACAAAGCTACTCAATCTACATTGAAAATAGGCCTATTTCTTTCCTCTAAGAGATCTGGTCTTTTTAAGTTATATATAACTACCATGTTTTGAGGATGTTTATGGTCTTCACGTTCTTTGAAACTTTCACAGTCAGTCTTAAGGAAGAATGCATTTTGGATTTTAATTGTAACTTTTTCTTAAGTGTTTGATTATAAAAGTTCATCCAAATTCTACATAAATAACACAATATTCAGATTTGAAAACTGAGATATTATTCAATCAAGTAAAATTTGTGTTCGTATGCCATTTTTATTCATATTTTTTTAAGCCAGCTGTAGCTCATAAGCATGACATGAGTACCAAAGGGCATCCACACATTTTGTAAAAACTAAATGTGATTCTGAAAATGATTCAACATTCTGAGTTTGTTAGAAAGTGAAAAGGATTAATGACTGTGGATATAAAAAGATGTGATCATTTCACACAGAAATCATGCAGCTGTGTCTTTTACAACTAAAATACTGTGGTCATTTATGGACATTAAGAGCACATATTGAAAAATGCTTTTAGGGAGAATGCAAAACAGAAGACAATAAAACAATAACGAAAAAAAATCATGACCTTAATGTCATCCTATGATTGGCTCGTAAGAGGTGATGAGGTACATTTGATATGCAATGGACCTCACAATAATGTATTTTTCTGTCCTGATTTTCAAATCATCTATGTTATGTCCATGAAGAAGAGAAATTTTAAAGAACTTTTGCCCTATTATATTTTCCTTGGATTTTCTCAATCTGCATTCTCATATACATATATATATATATACATACATATATACAAATGTGTATATATGTATATATATATATATATATATATATAGTTACTGAGGATAAAGGTAATGCTTTCAAAAAGTCAGAACAAATCAGAAAACAATGGATAATAGAATGAGTAAAAGAATCCTAAGGATAAATAAATAATGATGATGCAGTAGATTGCATTATCTTTGTAATTATTTTCTGCACTATCATGGATGCAAACACGCATACATGGATCAATGGTCCATTGTAAAGAGGAACTATAAACAGTTCATGGGTGATTCCCTTTAACCTGGAATTGGAAACGATAACACTCTGGTCAGTAGAATACATAAGAGCCAGTAGGTCATGGTCTAGTACAAGTTTTTGAGAAGCATTGCAAAGTTACACAAACTCTTTAGCTTTTTGTGTCTGCCAGGAGGACAGCGTGTTCCAAAGAGAACTTTCTTCAACTTGATTCTTGGAATGAGGAGACAACCAGAGCAGAATCATGGAGGATCCACAATCAAAGCATATTAGGGAGACACAGCTATTATAGTTAAAGTCCACTGAGGGTTGTTTGTTTGTTTATTTTGTGTTTTATTTCTTTAATATGATGACAATAACTCTTATAGGTTGACTGTATTTTATGTTATCATTGTTGCGCTTTTGGGTTAGTGTACCAACCTATAACATATAACATTCTGTTCAGACAAACATACACACACACACACACACACACACACACAACTTTAAACTTATGGCAGATGTCTGCCTGGTCATTCAATTTCCTTACACTGGAAGATCTGATTGTGAATGTCTGTTTTGCTTTTTGTCAGGTTTACTTATAAAGAACTGCTATAAAAATCTTTCTCCTAGGAATAATCAGTGCAAACACAGCTTAATGTAATTGTAGGTTTTACTTTTGATGTAACATTTTAACTGGAAAACATTATCCTACTTTTTGGTAATGAGAGATTACATTATTTCTTGTGCTAAAATATGATAATATTTTGCTCACTACCAATGAGCATTCTTTCTTAGTTTAACATGTTAAAAGGTAAACATCCTGATGATATCTTTCTACTAATGTAATGTTCTAGAAAAAAAAAACAGTGGTTCAGAAACAAATAGATATTAAAAAACATCAATCTGAGAAAACTAGGCTTCTGACAAGAAGCAGAGCCAAATATATAAAAGAAGTAAAAACAGACTTGTTGGCTTAACACCAATTGGCATCTGCAAGATATTACGGAAAGGAAATAACTGGTCTTATAGAGCTTCAACAAAGAAACATAATGTGTTTTGCAAAACACTCCAAATGAGAGCAACTGACTTTATGATTATTAACAGTTATCCCCCACAACATCTGAGAAAATTCTAAACAAAATTACCCAGATCATAATATTCTCTATAGAACAATGACATGAAAGAAGAACTAGAAATAAATAGTTCCCATGTCAGATGAAACTGAATCGACCCTGAGTGAAATGCAATGAAGTCCCCTCTACGTTGGAGTTGTTTACAAACTATGTTATAATGAACATTTTTGTTACATATATAGTTATAGACTCCTGTTATTATTTTGGTAAGATTAATTTTCAGAAGTGAGACTTCTGGAAGAGTTAAGAACACTCTAAATTTATATAGATACTCTAAACAGTGCTGTTCAAACTTAATGTGCATATAAATCACCCACAGATCTTGTTAACATGTAGATTCTGATTCATTAATCTGAGATGGAATCTGAGACTCTGCAGTTCAAACAAACTCCAAGGTGGTGCTGGCTGTTGAACCATGAACCACACTTGAGTAATGAGGCTCTAAACCACAGTAAACTTATTACCAGTTTAAATGTCTGTATTTATTAGTCACCTGTGTGTTCCTTTAAGGAAGGTCTTGGGTCTTTGCATTGTTCTAGGTAACTCAGTACGTGTTTGTCAAACAGTGGACATTTATCTACCTTACCAAAGTGCTATGAAGAGGAAAAAAACAAACAATATAATTTATAAAATTCCAAAACTTAACATTTATCTTTTGACTTAGTTGCCAGTAAGGTCATTATTAAGATCAATCGGCATAGCAATTTTAATCCCATTTTCTTTTGTGTTATATATATGATTATTTATATAAATGGCTTCAAAGCATTTCAATAGATAACTGTCTTATAAACCAATAAAACTTAATTAACAATATTGCTTTAATTTTCACTTTTAAAACATTTAATTTATCAGAGAAATAGAGATACAAGGTGAAAGAGAGAGATGAGAGACTGAGACAGAGAGGAATGGATATAACTAATCTTAAGTAGCATGAGTATATACTTATTTCTAAAAAACAGTATGGCAGGTTTTTTTTTAATATTTTTTTTCCTTTTCAATACCATTAGCTTAATGATTCCCTGGGATACAAGTTTCAGAAAAGATTGCTTTTCCTTTCAGTTTTTTTCTTAAAGCAGACTATGCATTCTAATAGAGGAAATAGTTCCATGCATTTTCAGTGAGTATTTCTTTTTGCTCAAGAAATAAATTACATATATTTTTTATCAGATTTGCTCTTTTAATTATGTTATAGTTAAACTAAAATAAAATAATTTATATTTCCTAAGATGAGGCCAAATGAAAATGAGAAACACAGTCACTAATCAATGTTGAAAGAGGGTTGTATATGATGTAGAGTTAAAACTATCTGTGGACACTTTATATAGAATGTAATTTACATAGAGAAGAGTGAGAATTGAGTATTTCTGAAATTAAACAAGGATATTTGGAATCTTACGCTCATAAGGATGCAAGGAAATTTTTAAAAATTGAATTGCTGTTCTACCTATAGTGTATGTTACTGCCTGACTCTGCTCTGTTCTTCTTGAAAGAAATACACATGCAAGCAACATATGGTAACACTTTTCAAGCTAGAGCTTTGCAACCATAACAACTTATATACTACGTGGTTATTGAGGTAGTATTCATTATTATAAATTTTTTAACATTTATTTATTTTTGAGAGATGGAGAGAGACAGAGCATGAGTGGGGGAGGGGCAGAGAGAGAGGGAGACACAGAACCCGAAGCAGGCTCCAGGATCTGAGCTGTCAGCACAGAGCCCGACACGTGGCTCAAACTCACGAACTGTGAGATCATGACCTGAGCCGAAGTCGGATGCTTAACCAACTGAGCCACCAAGGAGCCCCAGTAGTATTCATTATAATAAATAACTATGCTAGTAAGTTAATGCTACTGTGGACATTCAATCATGTGTTTTTCCATTGTAATAACAAAGCAAATATTTTCTTTATATAAAAAAATTACATATCTGATAAAATGCTTAAGTTGAAAAATGGGGTAATGACAAGATGTGTTCTCATAAGAAGCACTTGCAGGAAAAAAATTAATAAAAACCACACACATTAAAAAAATATAACTATTTCCACTAAAAATTTAATCATGGCTTTTAAAACTCTGTGCATTCAAAGCCAGTAGTCAAACAGGACTTGTTTTTATGTTACTGAGAGTGAAAAATATTTTCCAAAGTTGCAAATGAACAAATCTTAATAGATTATCTAGTTGCTTCTAGAATGAATTTCAGTTTGAGTTTTTAAAACTATCTCTATCAAGTAAAGAGTACTTTTTCCTGCACTCCTCTTCCTGGGAAGGTATTTTTCCCAAACAATCCTCATTGTCCCTGCATTCCTGATTCTGCCAGAAGAAGTGCGGTGAGTGAGTTAACAGAGAGGCTGGTGTAGGAAAGCAACTTATGTGAGTAACCCCACCTCTTCCTCTTTCTCTACAGGTTGTGCTTGTCAGGAGAGAGCACAAGCTTTGTTCTCCTCTTCAGTGTGTTAGGCTTTAGAGAGCCTGGGTTGGTAGGGAACCACACATATGCTCTTGAGACTATATGTAGCTCAGGGCTGTAACAATGACTCTTACACAAATCTGCAGAATACTGGAGATGGGGATCAGGTCCCATTTAAAATTACTATAGGGGTACAAGGGTGGCTCAGTAGGTTGAGTGTCAGACTCTTGATTTTCGCTCAGGTCATGATCTCACAGTTCATGGGATCAAGCCCCACATCGGGCTCTGCACTGACAGCACAGAAGCTGCTTGCGATTCTCTCTCTCCCTCTCTCTCTGTCCCTCTCCCACTAGTGCACTTGTGCTCTCTCTCTCTCTCTCTCTCTCTCTAATAAATAAACATTAAAAAATAAAATTACTATAAACATTTTGTTACAAGGTTTTATAAAATTTTAAGTGCTATTTTTGGGCTCCATCTTGCATAGTCTTTTGTCTTTTTCATTTGGTGCAGAACCTAGGTTTGTTGCTTCATAGTGGGCACCCTCCCTCTCCCGTCAACCCAGTAGGTTTAAGATCTTTTTCTTTTTTTTCCTATTCTCATTTGTTGTTGTTCTATATTCAGTACACAGATACACTTTTATTTCAGTGTTTGTCATATATTGTATTATAATGAAATATATTATAAAAGCAGTCATGAAATATATTCCATAGCTAGAAATCAATATATCCCAGTAGTGCAATCTTTTTCAAGATTGATTCTTCAAATTGAGTAGCTTACTTTAGATATTTAACCAGTGATGGAGTTTAGATATCATTATCCAAATAGAAGCAAGCTGAATTACTCTATTGATAAATAGTCTGGAAGCTATAAGATGAAATAAATGTGGAAAATGATATAGATTGAAGAAGGTTTTTTTATAATTTATTTTTCCCTATAGGGAGATAATTCAATCACTGGCTTTATCTATCATAAAATATCCCATTAAAGGCTTCAAATATGCTATCCAAAGTTTTATGTCTAAGTCAATAATATGATGTACTAAATAACTCAGGGAAAAAAGACATTTTTCATTTATTTGTTTTTCATCACCGTAGTACTGACAGTGAATATTTTATACTCAACTCGTTTTTAAAAATGTTTAAATTTAGTTGAAGATCTCGTTACTTAAGAAGCAAAAACAACTGTCTTTTCATTTAAAATGTTTACTTATATACATAACATCCTCAGTGTGCTATTATTAGGGTTGTTACTTACTCAGTTAAGAGAGAGAATTAGCTCCAATTAAACACCACAAATCTCATTTTTTAATGGAAAAACACAATTTCATGTTCAACTAGGTAAAACATGTAAAACTAAACTATACTTACAGCAACAAAAAAGGCTTAGTGTAATTACAACAGCAATATTTAAAAAATCGTCTGAAATCAAGCTGGTGTACTTGTTAATTGTAAATAGTTTATATCCTTAAGCTATGTAAATAATTTCATGCATTTTAGCTAAATTATTAACATCATCTAGCAGAGATTCCTGAAAGAAAACATAAATAATATTTACAGAAAAAAAAAAGAAAATTCCAATAGAAAATATAAGGAACACTAAATCTAAGTAATAGTCAGAGGTTAGATGGCTAGTGAGTATGGCAATTCTATTTCTTCCCCTTCTTCACCCCCCAGCCCCACCTTACTCCACTCTGCCTTTAAGAAAACGCTTGAATAAGACTTAAATAACTAAAGAAAAGCAATTTTAAGAGACTATATTATCATCATTGAATAATCAACCTGAAGAAAAGATTTAATCCCACAAAGGATTTTTGAACCATGTTCATAAAAACAAATAAAAACATACACAACAAAAACCAATCTGAAGGCCCAAATGTGGCATTCACAATGCCAAAGCAATGAAAACAATTAAAAAGTCACCTTTTTAATTTCTGTCTCTGCCTTTCCCCTGTTACTTTCTTCTTTTCTTATTTGGAGAATATATTTTATATTCTGAAATTCTTCTCCACAATGAAGCCTGATAGGAGTATAAGACTACTGAACTTAAAAAAAAAAAAAAAATAACGTTTAAGTATTATTGAGAGACATAGAACATGAGCATGGGAGGGGCAGAGAGAGGGGGAGACACATAATCTGAAGCAGGCTCCAGGCTCTGAGCTGTTAGCACAGAGCCTGAAATGGGGCTGTAACTCACAAACCATGAGATATGACCTGAGCTGATGCCAGATGTTTAACTGACTGAGCCACCCAGGTGCTCCCAAACCACTGAACTTTTTAAAGGAAGTTAGACAGGGTGACAGGATGGCTCAGTCAGTTAAGTGTCCAACTCTTGATCATGGCTCAAGTCATAATCTCATGGTTTGTGAGCCCCACATGGGGTTCTGCATTGACAGTCCAGAGCCTGCTTGGGACTCTCTCTCTCCACCTTTCTCTCTGTCCTTTCGCCATTCATGTTGTCTCTCTCTCAAAGTAAGTAAACTTAAAAAAATAAAAATAAATAAAATAAGTTACAGTAATGATTTTCACTTTTACTTCAGATTTTATTGTATTAATAATCATTGACCTCACTAACCTATATAGATGCAGCTTTCACAGAATAAGTTTTTATAATTATTGGGATATTTTATAATTATTTCTATCTGCACTGCTGTAATAACAATAACATGAGTGCATTGCATGTTTACATCATACCATATATTGTGCCAAGAGTATTTTCCTACATAGACATTAATCTTCCCATGACCCTACCACATAGATATTACTCTCCCACTTTCTCCTAAAAACAACCTAAAATCAGAGAAGTTACTTAGCATTTTTTAACAATTTCACAATTAGTTCAAAAAAGATGGGGGAGTTAATTTTCAATACCAGCTTTGTCTGATCTCTTCATCGTATTATTTAGTGTATTGATTTATGGAGGACAGAGATAATGAGTTTTCATGGCTGACCTTTCTTGTCTCCCTGAACCATCTACATCTTCCACCTGTAATTCCTTAAGGCCACCTGACACTTATATTTCCTCAATGTGCCCAGGAATTTCCTTTACCAACTTCTCCATGCCTTGCTCACCTGCTCTTGCTTGCATCCTGATTCTCTCCAATTCTGAATCTTTGTTTAACCGACTGTTTTGGTTCTTTGTGTTTGCTTTTCATTCACCTTTCTTCTTGAATTAGATCTCGGTTACTCTCTGTGTGTATCATATTTTTGACATCTATTTGGTGAACTTGAAAACCACAGCCTCTAAGCAAAGTGTAATCTCACATATTAATTTAACAAATATTTCATAAGTAGAAAGGGGGAGGGGCAAAGTTGGTGGAGCAGCATGGAAATTTTCTGTTTCTTTCATTCTTGAAATGCAGCTATGTCAGCATCAAACCATTTTGCACACCCAGAAAATTGATCTGAGCACCGATCAACAATCTGCATAACTTAAGGCACATAACTTGGCAGGTATGTGGCACAGAGAGGTACAATGGGGAAGAGAGAAGCTGCAGGGGCATGGAGAGTTGTTTTTGTTTGCAGAGACAGGACAGAGATGGGGTGGGGGAGAGTACAAGAAAAGCACTTTCCTCAAAAGCACTGGAGCAAAAGAGTAGAAACACTCTCAGGAACTGAACAAGCAAGGGAGAAAGGAGAAGTTTTGTTGCCTTTAGGACTCTATAAACAGGGGAATGCAGAGTTGGAAACTCCACAGCTGGATACCTGGCGGTGCTCTGGTAGGAAGAACAAATCCTCAGGAGCAGACAGCAAGGTCCAAGGGGTCCTCAGGCCACATGGGGAAAGATGGTTCCCCGGCCAGGAAGACATTTGGTAGAGGCCGTGCAGTGTACACACAGGAAAAGATCCCAGCAGACCCCAGATTACAGCCAGACTTGCTGGTGGAACAAAGATGCTAAGGTATGAAGAAGCCCGGCACCAGATGTGTGTTGTGATTTACCATAGTCCTTGAACCGCTGCTGCTACATGATCGTGTGAAATTTTTCTGGGACATTGGGCATCTACAGTGGTGCAGTCGCATGACTGTTCTCAGGGTGGCCGACAACTGGCCCCGACTCCACAAGACCCTTCTCCAGAAGGTAGGAGCAGTTTCAAGCTACAGGACCTTCAGAAGTGAAGGGTTTGGAAACACAGCCCCATCTCAGATAAAATTTGGGAGGTAGGTACCACTTGGAAGGCTGACAGCTTGGTCCCAGGCAGTGGAGATGCAGGTAGCAGATGGAAGCTCGAGACAAAGGAGAGGTGCTTGATTGCCATTTGGTGAGAGCACAGAGATTTGATGCTAGAGACTGGGAAGATGGAGGATGTCATTTTCACCTCCACTGCCCATGCGCATAGGCACATAAGCATGCCACACCAATCCACCCCAGTAAGCTAAGCAGTAATACCTAGTGGAGTATAGAGTCATTAAACCAAGTCCTGTCCACCTACATCAAACATGCCCTAGAGGCACCACAAGTTTCCCCCCTGCTGCTTAGTGCTTAGTGTACATACTATAAGTACATACTTCATAGTTTGATTTCTAGGGGAAACTGCATGTAATTTTGTTAGGATTTCATTCTGTCCAATGGTCCATCTAATTTTATTTTTCTTATTCTTGGATACAAAAAGAGACTTTTTTTTTCTGTTTTTATAAAAAAGAGTTTATTTTTCTACTATATTTTACTACTTTTTGTAAATTGTTTAGTCTATTTTACTTTATTCATTTCATTTTATTCTATTTTATTGTATGACTTTTTTTAAATCTTTAAACATATCTTACTTTTTTTCATTTTTTTTCTTTTCTTTTATTTCCCTTTCTTCTCTCTTCTATCAAGCTTCTTTCAACAACCAGAAGAAAACACACCTTGGATCTAGCTTTCTTTATTTGATTTTTTGTGTGTTCTTTTTAATTTTTTTTTAATTTTATTTTTAATTCTATGAACTCTTTTCTTTCTCCAAAATGATGAAATGAAGGAATTCACCCCAAAAGAATGAACAGGAAGAAATGACAGCCAGGGACTTAATCAACACAGATATAAACAAGATATCTGAAACAGAATTTAGAGTCACAATAATAAGAATACTATCTGGGGTTGGAAAAAATCATAGAATCCCTCTCTGTAGAGATAAAAGTAAAATCTAGTCAGGATGAAGTTAAAAATGCAATAACTGAGATGGAATCTCAAATGGATGCCACAGACGCAAGGGTAAATGAAGCAGAGCAGCGAATCAGTGATAGAGAAGACAAACTTATGGCGAATAATGAAGCAGAAAAAAATAGGGAAACTAAGGCAAAAGAGCACGATATAAGAATTAGAGAAACTCAGTGACTCATTAAAAAGGAACACCATCCGAATCATAGGGGCCCCAGAAGAGGAAGAGAGGGTAAAAAGAGTAGAAGGTTTATGTGAGCAAATCATAGTGGAAGACTTTCCTAACCTGGGCAAAGACACAGACATCAAAATTCTGGAAGCACAGAGAACTCCCATTAGATTCAACAAAAACTGATCATCAACAAGGCATATCATAGTCAAATTCACAAAATATACAGACAAGGAAAGAATTATGAAAGCAGCAAGGAAATAAAAAAGGCCTTAACCTATAAGGGAAGACACATCAGTTTCACAGCAGACCTATCCACAGAAGCTTAACATGTCAAAAAAGAGTGGCAGGATGTAGTCAATGTGCTGAGTTGGAAAAAATTTGCAGCCAAGAATTCTTTATCTAGCAAAGCTGTCATTCAAAATAGAAGAAATAAAGAATTTACCAGACAAACAAAAACTACAAGCGTTTGTGACTTCTAAACCAGTTTTGCAAGAAATTTTAAGGGGACTCTCTGAGGGGAGAAAATATAAAATAAAACAAAAAAGACCAAAAGCAACAAAGACTAGAAAGGACCAGAGAACACCACCAGAAACTTCAACTCTACAGGCAACACAATGGCAATAAGTTAATACCTTTCATTATCCACTCTTAATGTCAAAGGACTAAATGCTCCAATCAAAAGACATAGGGTAACAAAATGGATGAGAAAACAAGTTCCATCTATATGCTGTTTACAAGATACTCATTTTAGAGCTAAAGATACCAGCAGATTGAAAGTTAGGGGATGGAGAACCATCTATCATACTAATGGTTGCCAAGGAAAGCTGGAGAAAGCCATACTCATATCAGACAATCTAGATTTTAAAATAAAGACTGTAACAAGAGATGAAGAAGGGCATTGTGTCATAATTAAAGAGTCTATCCACCAAGAAGGTGTAACAATTGTAACCATTTATGCCGCAAATGTGATGGATCCAAATATATCAATCAGTTAATCACAAACATAAAGAAACTCATTGACAATAATACCACAATGATGGGGGACTTCAACACCCCACTTGCAGCAATGTAAGCAGGAAATCAACAAGGAAATAATGGCTCTGAATGATTCACTGGACTGGATGGGCTTAACGGATATATCCAGAACATTTCATCCTAAAGCAGCAGATCTTCTTGAGTGCACATGGAACATTCTCCAGAATAGAGCACATACTGGGACACAAATCAGCCCTCAACAAGTACAAAAAGATCGAGATCATACCTTGCATATTTTCACACCACAACACTATGAAAGTCAAAATCAACCACAAGAAAAAATTTGGAAAGACAACAGATACTTGGAGACTAAATAACATCCTACTAGAGAATGAATGGGTTAACCAAGAAGTTAAGGAGGGAATTAAAAAGTACATGGAAGCCAATGAAAATGATAACACCACAGTCCAAAGCCAAAATCTCTGGGATGCAACAAAGACGGTCATAGGAGGGATTTATATAACAATTCAGGCCTTCCTAAAGAAGGAAGAAAGGTCTCAGGTACACAACATTAATGTTACACCTTAAAGAGCTGGAAAAAGAACAGCAAATAAAACCCTAAACCAGAAGAAGATTGGAAAAAAAAAGATTAGAGTGGAAATCAATGCTATGGAAAACAAAAACAAAAACAAAAACAAAAACAAAACAAAACAAACAAACAAAAGCAGTAGAAAAGATAAATGAAACCAGGAGCTGGTTCTCTGAAAGAATTAACAAAATTGATAACCCCCCTAGCCAGTTTGATACCCCAAAAAAGGGAAGGACCCAAATAAATAAAATCAAGGATGAAAGAGGAGAGATCATAACCAACACTGCAGAAATAAAACAAAAATAAGAGAATATTAGGAGCAATTATATGCCTATAAATTGGGCAATCTGGAAGAGCTGGACAGATTCCTAGAAACATATAAACTACCAAAACTGAAACAAGAAGAAATAGAAAATTTGATCAGACCCATAACCAATAAAGAATATGAATTAGTAATCAAAAACCTCCCAGGGGCACCTGAGTGGCTCAGTTGGTTAAGCTTCCAACTTCAGTTAGCAGTCTGTGAGTTCAAGCCCCGCATTGGGGTCTTTGCTGACACCTCAGCACCTGGAGCCTACTTCAGATTATGTGTCTCCCTCTCTCTCTCTGCCCCTACCCTGCTTGTGCTCTATCTCTCTCTGTCTCTCAAAAATGAATAAATATAAGAAAAAAATCCCAAAAAACAAGAGTCCAGGGCCGGGTGGCTTTCCAGGGGGATTCTACCAAACGTTTAAAGAAGAGTTAACACCTATTCTCTTGAAGCTGTTCCAAAAAATAGAAATGAAATAAAAACTTCTAAACTCTTTCTATGAAGCTAGCATTACCTTGATTCCAAAACCAGACAGAGAACCCCCCACTAAAAAGGAGAAGTATGGACTAACTTCCCTGATGAACATTCATGCGGAAATTCTCAACAAGGTACTAGCCAACTTGTTCCAACAATGCATTAAAATAATTATTCACCGTGATCAAGTGGGATTCATTCCTGGGCTGCAGGGCTGGTTTGATATCTACAAATCAATCAATGTGATACATCACATTAATAAAAGAAAGGGCAAGAATCACATGATACTCTCAATAGATGTAGAGAAAGCATTTGACAAAATATAGCATCCTTTCTTGATAAAAACCCTCAAGAAAGTAGGGATAGAAGGATCATACCTCAAGATCATAACAGCCATGTAGGAGAGACCCATTGCTAATATCATCCTCCATGGGGTAAAACTGAGAGCTTTCCCACTAAGGTCAGGAACATGACAAGGATGTCCACTTTCACCACTGATATTCAACATAGTATTGGAAGTCCTAGACTCAGAAATCAGATAACAGAAAGGAATGAAAGCATCCAAATCAGCCAGGAGGAAGTCAAATTTTCACTCTTCACAGACCACATGATACTCTATATGGAAAACCCAAAAGATTCCACCAAAAAACTGCCAGGACTGATCCATGAATTCAGCAAAGTAATAGGATACAAAATCAATGCACAGAAATCAGTTGCATTTCTATGCACCAAGAATGAAGCAACAGAAAGAGAAATCAAGGAATGGATCCCACTTACAATTGCACCAAAACCATAAAATACCTAGGAATAAACCTAACCAAAGAGGTGAAATTTTTATACACTGAAAACTATAGAAAGCTTATGAAAGAAACTGAAGAAGACACAAAGAAATGAAAAAATATTCCACGCTCATGGATTGGAAGAACAAATATTGCTAAAACATCAATACTATACAAAGTGATCTACAAATTTATGCAATCCTTATCAAAATAACACCAGCATTCTTCACAGAGCTAGAACAAACAATCCTAAAACTTGTATGGAACCAGAAAAGACCCTGAATAGCCAAAGCAGTCCTGGAAAAGAAAAACAAAGCTGGAGGTATCACAGTCTCAGACTTTAGCCTGTATTACATAGCTGTAGTCATCAAGACAGTGTGGTACTGGCACAAAAACACTTAGATCGATGGAATAGAATAGAGAACCCAGAAATGAACCCACAAACGTATGGCCAACTAATCTTTAACAAAGCAGGAAAGAATACCCAATGGAATAAACAGTTTCTTCAGCAAACGATGTTGAGAAAACTGGACAGTGACATGCAGAAGAATGAACCTGGACCATTTTCTTATACCGTACACAAAAATAAACTCAAAGTGGATGAAAGACCTAAATGTAAGATAGGAAGCCATCAAAATCCTCAAGGAGAAAGCAGGCAAAACCCTCTTGACCTCGGCCAAAGCAATTTCTTACTCAACACGTCTCCGGAAGCAAGGGAATAAAAAGCAATAATGAACTATTATTGGGACCTCATCAAGATAAAAAGCTTCTGCACAGTGATGGAAACAATCAGCAAAACTAAAAGGCAACCAACAGAATGGGAGAAGGTATTTGCAAATGACATATCAAATAAAGGGTCAGTATCCAAAATCTATAAAGAACTTACAAAACTCAACACCCAAAAAACAAATAATCCAATGAAGAAATGGGCAAAAGATATGAATAGACACTTTTCAAAAGAAACATACAAATGGCTAACAGACGCATGAAAAAAATGCTGAACATCACTATCAGGAAAGTACAAATAAAAATTACAATGAGATACCACCTCACACCAGTCAGAATGGCTAACTTTAACAACCCAGGCAACAACATATGCTGGTGATGATGCAGAGAATGGGGGACTCTTTTGCACTGCTGGTGGGAATGCAAGCTGGTGCAGCCACTCTGGAAGACAGTACAGAGGCTCCTCAAAAAATTAAAGGTAGAACTACCCAATGACCCAGCAATTGCACTACTAGGTATTTATCCAAAGGTTACAGGGATGCTATTTCAAAGGGATGAATGCACCCCAATGTTTATAGCAGCGCTACCAGCAAAAACCAAAGTATGGAAAGAGCCCAAGTGTCCATCAACAGATGAATGGATAAAGAAGATGTGGTATATACATACAATGGAGTATTCCTCGGTAATCAAAAAGAATGAAATCTTGCCTTTTGCAACAATGTGGATGGAACTAGAGGGTATTACACTAAGCAAGATTTCTCAGAGAAAGACAAATGTCACATTGATTTCACTCATATGTAGAATTTAAAATACAAAACAGATGAACACAGGGAAAGGGAAGCAAACATAATATAAAAACAAGGAGGGAGACAAAACCACAACAACAAAAAAGACTCATAAATAGAACAAACTGAGGGTTGTTGGAGGGGTTGTGGGTTGGGGGATCGCTAAACGGGCAAGGGCCACTGAGGAAGACACTTGTAAGGATGAGCACTGGGTGTTATATGTAGCAGATGAATCACTGGATTCTACTTCTGAAATCATTATTGTACTATATACTAACTAACTTGGATGTAAATTAAAAAATAAAAATAAATAATTAAAAAATATTTTAAAAAATTAGGATCCAGGGACACCTGGCTGTCTCAGTCAGTAGAGCACATGACTGTTGATCTCAGGGGTCGTGAGTTCGAGCTCCATGTTGGGGGTAGAGATTATTTAAGAAAATAAAAATAAGAATCAGGATCCAAATAAAACAAACAAACAAAAAAATCAAAATATTTCATGAGGATATATTGTGTGCTTCTAACTATGAGAGTAAATTGATGACAAATATAAGCAAGTCCCTTTTTTTCAAGGAAATATGCAGAAATTACAGATAATAAATAAGGAAACTAATGAATAAAATATGTCACATAAAAATAAATACTATAAAAAAGGCGCCTGAGTGGCTCAGTAGGTTAAGGGTCCAAGTCTTGATTTTGGCTCAGGTCATGATCTCATGGTTTGTTTGGGATTCTCTTTCCCTCTCTCTCTCTCTGTCCCTCTTACACTTGTGCTCTCTCTCAAAATAAATACTAAAACATGAAAAAATAAAATAAATACAATTAAGAATACAAAGTAAGATCATAAAATAGTAGAAATTATTGGTGGACAACTGGGCACTGTTCCTGGAGGTATGGACAGGAAAGCCCTCTCAGGAAAGTAACATTTAAGCAGAAATATTGACCAGAAACACTTGAAGGTCATTCTCACTGAAAAATACAGCATGATGAGGAAAGAGCAAAGTTGAGGTCTGTGATGAAAGTCAGTGCCAGATCACTCATGTAGTGCATTATAAGCCATAGCAAGACATTTGGATTTTAAGTGGCTAGTTATAGGTTTTAATTGACACAGGGAATTATTTGACCTGATTCAAGTTTTATAAGGATCTGTGTGGAGCATGACCTTAGGAGTACTCTGGGAGAAACATGATGACTTGGTCTAGGGATGTTCAAGTAAAAGTCAGAAAAGTTTGACATGGGATATATTTGGGGGGGAAATACTGGCACGACTTACTGACAGGCTGGACTGGCAGGTAAAGGAAAGAAATGACTCATTTTCTAAGATAGGAAAACTGAAGAACTTAAGTGGCCTTTCACACCACCTCCCCATTGGTGTGAATCAGTTTGCCCGTATTTAGTAAACTTACTGGGGAACTGACAAAGAAGCAGGAATTTACTATTTCCATGGCTTTCCTACCCAATAATATTCAGTGCTCTTCATTATAGGAAAAAGTAACATCTATTTCTAAATAAAATGGCTGGACATTATTTAAAGTCCTGCAAGAAATGAAATACATGGAATTCTGGGATACTTTTAAGTTTTAGGAAAATTGTATTTTCCCTATTACATGTTACCTCCCCAAATATCATTTCAGTGTATTCAAAATGCTGAATTATATATCACTATGATAAATAAACATATTTAATGATGTTAAAACCACCGTTTTCTTAATTTTTAAACATTTATAAATTGAAGAAGTGACTTTATTAATCCCTACTTTTACATTGTACATCATAATTGACATTTATTGATCAGTCTTTTCATATCATATATCCACCACAATCAAAAATACTAAAATAGTGCTACAAATATAATTTTAGATCTTTAAGGTTTACTCCAGGGAAATTTTCCTGCTCTCTGCAACCTGAAGTGATGACTTCCACTTGTGACTGGGCTGTTTGTTATTCATTTTTTAAATAAAATTTGTCACATCATCTTGCATTTTAAAGTGTAATAACTAAGACTATATTTAATGCATGTTATTATATTGTAGGCTGCCTTCAGGTAAGAACTAGGTAATAACCATCTGCCTCACCATTGGGAACACCATAAAAAGCATTTAGTAATAACTCAGTAAACATATTGAACAAATTAGTGAATGAATTCTAGAATTATTCAAACTGCAGCTATCTGAATTAATCAGCACATATTTACTTGGTTTATACAGTTTTATACACAAGCATACATAGGCGCAAATATTTCAAAGAGTCGTACCTCCCAGAGTAGCAGACAGCAAGAAATGTGTCCCATATTTCTTGATAAGGTTTTCTGTGATTTGCTGCAGGGTAGGTCGGCGTCCCAAAAGTCTTATGTTGCGGAAGAATTCAGGAGCAAGAGGCAGAGGAGAGCCAAGGAAATTTCTCCTCTCGACTGCAAGGTTATTTACTTTCCAGCGGCCAAACTCCCTGAAAAGCAAATTTATTTTTATTCATAAATACACAATCTACCTGAATGTTTTCATTTGAAAAGTTCACTTGGTAGTTTAGCTGGGGTCACCATATTACAATGAGTCTCGCCTGTAATAATATGTCATGTGCTATGAGTAGGAGAAGCAACATTTATAATTTATGTAACTCAAGTGAATATTCTGAAAACCAAATCACATAAAGGCAAAATAAGTCACGTAAAAGAAACAGCTTTCCCTGATTCGTTTTTTCCCAAGGAAAGACGTACTCATAAAAATGATTTCATTATGCATAGAATATGAATGTAGAGCCATTAAAAAACACTAAGGTAATATTTTATTATTTTTGAGGGAAATTGAAAAAAGAGAATGAATTTATTTTCAAAACTCTAATGATTCCTTTCTTTATTCACTTTAGCATGGGACCCTGTAAAACACTTCAAGAATATTATGGCGCTGTGGAAGAATTTTAAAAGCATAACCAAAAGAGAAATATTTTTACAATAATTATTGTTTACAACCTATTTTGAAACCTAAATTCAACTTGATTAGCAATTGCTCTAGATGCAAATGACATTCAGGTGGATTCGGCCAAATTAGGGAAATGGAAAATATGGTTATAAATGATTTATACATTTAAACAAAGATTTATACATTTATATTGAGTTAAAATCAAACTAATAACACTTCAGAAAAGAACTATGGTGAACTGCATCTCCTGATAACTGTACAGAATTATTCTGAGTTGGTCTGATAAAAATCTCAAATACCTTCCACAGGAAAGAATTCCTTCAACCAGGCTTAATACTACTAGGCGTGTTGTTTAACTCAATTACTATTTGGCAAATAAAATATTAAGTAATATTGTATAAAGATGTCCTATATTTATTTATATTTTTCCCCACAAAATGCCTGTAGTGCACCAACAAACAGTGCATGATAAGGATACATCAGTAAAGCAGACCAATACTGTCCATGTCCAAATGGAATTCACATTCTAGAGAAAGTTTGAAAAATAAATAAAACTGGGTCACCTGGGTAGCTCAGTTGGTTAAGGGTCCAACCCTTGATTTAGGCTCAGGTCATCATCTCATAATTTGTGAGTTCAAGCCTTACATTGGGTTCCTCACTGACAGTGTGGAGACTGCCTGGGATTCTCTCTGTCTCCCTCTCTCTCCCCACCCCTGCTGCTCCTTCTCTAGCTCTCAAAATAAATAAATGTTAAATAAATAAATAAATAAATAAATAAATAAATGACATTAAGTTAAATTTTAAACACATGTCAGAGGACTGTAAGTGCTGAGAGCTACCAGAGACAGCCTGCTGTGATGAGCCATCTGGCTGTGGACAGTGAGGCCCTATTTTATTTTAAGTGACCAGGATGGCAACTTTTGGAGAGGTGATATTTAATATTTAGGCAGTCTCTGAGGGGAGAAAAAAAAAAAAAGGTTGCTAGAGGCGGGGAAGCGGGGAAGAGATTTACACAGAATAAAGAAGAGTAAATACTTGCAGAACAAAGAGGCATCTCTCTGACAGTCTCTAACTATGAATATTTTGCTTGTGTGACACACATTTGTCAGCCCAACAATCCACCCAGTCTTTTGGAGATTAATTAGAAGATAAGATTCACTAAGGAATCTAGGGAAGACTTGGCCTTAGAATAAGTCAATTTAGTGTTTCTCTCCTTCAGAAACTCTTGCTGTCTCCTCTATAAATCAGCTGATCTAAACAGTTTTGTTCTACCAGTGGTTCTCAAATTTCAGCACCTAGTAGAGTCACATAGAAACTCTACCCCAGAATTTTCTGATCCATTAGGACTGAAGTGAGATCCAGAGTTTGCATTAACAAACAACACTAATGCCGCTACATTGAAGAAAACTATTAGATAATTTAGTATATTGTCTCCAAAATTTTCTCAGTGTTCTGTTTTCAGTAAATACAGGATTTTTAGTGACACTATGCTGGATTTATTAGTTCATGTTCCCTCAGAAGAGAGTAAGAATGTCTTTTTTTCCCCAAAACCTGGGTTGATATTAACAATTTTTATGTCTTTTCTTTTTATAAAAAGTTACCTAAATTGTACCTGTATATTATATATACACATATGATACATATATAATATTATATGTGATACATATATAATATTATATGTGATACATATATAATATTATATGTGATACATATATAATATTATATGTGATACATATATAATATTATATGTGATACATATATAATATTATATGTGATACATATATAATATAAGTGTATATTCAAAATGGTGAAGAAGAGCATTTAAAATAAAATATTTAAGTTTTGGGGAAACTGGTGGCTCAATCGGTTAAACATCTGACTCTTGATTTCAGCTCAGGTCATGATCTCAGGATTCCTGAAATCAAGTCCCCATTGGGCTCTGCACTGATAGTGGGGACCCTGCTTGAGATTTTTTCTCTTCCTCTGCCTCTCTGCCCTCCCCACTCATTACCTCTCTCTCTCTCTCTAAATATATAAATAAATTTAAAAGAATTAAAAATAAAATACTTACATTTTAATATTTTGTGATATATCTCAAACTATATAATCATATAATACTTCTAAGAAGTAATTTATTAAACCAAGATATAAATAATAGTTGTTCAGTTCCAAACTTTATAGACTTACCCTTGAACATTTTTTTTTTATTTGCTGAAAAAACGTTATGATCTTGTCAAGAGAGTGACATGAACCTAGAGTTTTGGCATATCTTTTTCAATGGTGATAAATTTATAAACTCATATGCATGCATTCATAGACTAATATGTGAGCTGCTAAGTGAATTAATTGGACTTTAAATAACCAAGAAGATTGATTCAATTGTGGTATTTTACATACCATATACACTCTTTTTAAATCATTGAGTATTTCAGGCTAGATGACTATGCGTAAATACATATTTGAAGAGCACAATTCTAGTCTTTCTTATCTTTAGCAGCTAATGAGTATTCAAATCAAATCCCATGATCTATTCTGACTTGATTTACTACTTTCTCCTGTTTCTTCCTATTAAATTTGACCCAAAAACCCCAAATAAAATAAGCAAATAAATAAATAAATAAATAAATAAATAAATAAAACATGAAAGATCTAAAACAAACATGTCATTTCCTGAAATCAATTTCTAGCACCAAATAAAAAAAAGTATTAATTGTTCACTATTGTTATTATTACCAGAAATCTTGCTAGGCTTATAGATGAAAAACTGTTACCTTAAAGGCTCAAAGATTGTATTATTAAGCAAGATAAAATGGACACGAATATTCTAACATTTCAGATGGACAAAACACTTTGCCATCCCTTCTGATTATTCTGTCACACAACAACCAAAAGTAAAGGACAGACTCTTTGAAGGTATCACCCAATGAAGACTAATACTAACACAAATTAAACAACCCACTAACTAATTAAATTAATTAATTAAAAAACATTAGTGTTAGTAATTACAGCAACTTCTTATCTCAAGAGCTCCATCTAAAACTTTTTTCTACTTTTTCTTTTATATTTTATATACAGATGAAGTAATACATTATACTTTCATTATGTATATCCGAAAGTGTAATTGTGTGTGTGTGTGTGTAAAAAACACAAATATGGATTTGGGCTATGAGATCTCTCATTTCCACTCTCCACATTATAGGTTTGTATTGTAATGACACACGATCACTTTTACAATCTCTACAGATTTTTTGTGAAAACTCAGATGGAAAGTACTGAAATAATCCTGAGAAGTGCTGATAACAGCACTTTAAGTAAAGGAAGTCCTCTCTGGACAGTGAAGTACCACACTGTGAGTAGTGAACACTAGATATGAATACAAATACTCAGTGTCTCTTCATCCTGGGCACAGGATAGGATTGCAGTTACTGGTGTCCTTTAAAATCAGTGTGGCCATGTGACTTGCTTTCACTGACAAAGTGTGCCCTGTATGGTTATGCTGGCCCATCAGCCAGGGGCCCTAATGAACAATGATGATTCAAATCCCCATCCCCCAACCCCAGCCTTGCAGCTTGTTGGGATGAACAAGTGCATGAACTAAAAAGAAATTTTGTCATGAAAAGCTATCAAGATTCTGGGGTTATTAGTTGGTTTGTTTTCTTGCTTTCTAGTAATATAATCTAGTACATAATAAGTAATGCAGAGTGTTTTGACTTTGGGGTAACTTGAGAAGGCAATAAGGAAGTAATGGTTGTATATAAATTGGAAACTTATGGGTGCAGTTTTTTTCATCCTGAAGATACAATTCACCTCAGTTGCAACTAGACTATGCATTCATTAAATTTTGGAAAAACAAAGCAATGGAATGCTGAATTGATAACGTGCTGTCGGGTATGATTTTCATAATGAGAACATTTTACCTAAAGGATCCAACGATTCCATCCAGATTCATTATGTTTGTATTAAATAAGAACATTGTGGCATCTAAGTGAATGCTCCATTCTACCTGAAGCCTTCACAGTACATAAATATCTTCTCATCATAACCTTTGGGAGCCTTTAAATAAAAGAGGCACAATCATTAGAGTTTAATGTAACTCAGCCCTTTCAGAAGCAGCACTATTTTGTGGAACACACAAATGGGCTATAAACAGTTCAGCCAGAACATTACTTTGAAAATGCTTTTGTTGGCTCTAAGAAGCCTCTATTAGTTGATTAGAGTTGTATGTTTGCCTGCTAAAAAGTCTGACTTGCAGGCATCTATTATTATGTATGTCTATGTAATGTTTACTTTTCTACATTTATTATAATTTTATCTGTGCCCATCTCCTGTGAAAAGGTTGGAAAACAAGAATGACATCAACGCATTCCATTTAAATAATGATTACATCATTGCCATATTGCCATTGACCTTTCTTATTAGTATTTAAATTCTATGTAAATACATTAAAGTACTCAGTGTATTTAAAATATATTAACTACCGTAATTTCTTTCAAATTACACATGTATATCCAGTTCCTGAAAAATATAGACTCTGTCACTGTTCAGTACCAAAGGAAGAGCAGCATTAAAAAAATTGACCAAATCAGATGATGCAGTTGCTGAAAAAATCCTTACCTGCTAATGTACACTAAAGAAAGTTGTTTATGCCTTAAAAGTCTATCATTATATCACTTGTCACAATACTACATTTGTTGGCTTATAAGTTTAATTCCATCAATCTTAATTAAATTTGCATACACAACAGAATAGTAAAACAAAATATATTTCCCAAACACTAATATCCACCAAACAAATGCACCATAAGAATCGTAAATTGACTTGCTGATCTTCAGTAGCAATAACCTTATTACATCTGTAAAATCATACTGGTCTTTAAAAATGCCACTAACAATCAATACTAGTTCCTCATACTTTTATTATGTGTAACTGTTACATATAGAAAAGGTTATTTGGATGTTCTTTCCTTAAAGCTTTCACATCCCACAGATGACGTTGTTTTCCATTTGGTCAGTAAAAGGGAAATGTTCTAACAGCCCGGATGACTAGCTCTGAAGCTAGTGTTTTTAAAGCAGCTGAATGCTAAACAGTTGGCAGGAGAGTGATTCCACTTTCTTTTGCCCTCCTGCCCCTTGATATAAAACTTTAAAAAAAAATTAACAGTAGTGGAGTTTTTTTTTTTAAATATTTATTTGTTTTTGACAGAGAGAGACAGAGCATATGCAGGGTAGGGGCAGAGAGAGAGGGAGACACAGAATTCAAAGCAGGCTCCAGGCTCTGAGCTGCGAGCTGTCAGCCCAGAGCCTGACACAGGGCTTAAACTCACAGACTGCAAGATCATGACCTGAGCCTAAGTCAGATGCTCAACTGACTGAGCCACCCAGGCACCCCAGTAGTGGAGTTTTTAAAGCTTGAGAGATACTTTTGGGTGAGGCTAGGAATTTGGTACAATGAGTCTAGGCAAATAAAATACTGAAATAAAAAACCCTATGAAAAATAGGACTTATGTAAAATGTGTGCATGCAGAATTTTTGAGAAGCACCATTAAGGACCGTAGTATTTTGCAAGAACTGCCAACACATAGTAGATTAAAGAAGACAAATTACCATGATTGCAACAAAATATCATCCCCAGTCCAGAAAGCAACAAGAATTGTAGCTGTAGCCTCTTTATATCATTGAATTACATAAAGTGGAGGTGGAGGTTACTGAGAATCTTTTAAAGAATGATTTGTGGCTAGTAATGTATATTTCTAATTATTAAAAAAATGTTAAATTTTCAGAGCTATGAAATGACTTAAAATTAATTTTACCTTACCTAGCTTTAAGTTACTTTCTGTAATTTAATAGATAAGGTTCTATCCAAATTTTAAGAGACACCACATAATTCAATTACTGTAGTCAATTTCATTATTCCAAAGGAAACTTATTTAATAGAAATATAAGGGTACTACATGTTTGTGCCTACACAGATATATACATAATAGAGAAATTTGTTATTTACATCTAATTAAGCCACTCCTTTGAAGAGATGTTAGCCAAGGTATTGATGTAAAATATATACACATATGCTGTCAATGAATGATCTCTAAGTTGAAGAGAAGGAATTAAGTAACAGACAAAAGCTTTTCTTTCTAAATTTTGGAACTACAATTTAACTTCTGTTACAACTTAACAAAATTTTCCATCAATCACATTGATATAATATACTGATTTGGTAATTATTAAACAGTGTAGATAAGCCAAGAGAGAGATACAAATGAGTGAAAATAAAATACTCTGAATCTCTCTGAAAAAAATAAACAAATATGAATGTCCCTTTTTTTATATTTATAATTCAAAGGGTATTTATGTTGGTTAATTAGTAAAAATATCTGCATTTCACACAATAATTTGAGTACTTTAGGGAGGCAATATTAGTTTTCAAAAAAAAAAATAGAAGTCAGAAAGCTAAAGTTTCAAATCCCACCAGCATCAATTCAGTTCATAGAATTCAAAGCCCTGTGAATTTTGGCAAGTTCTTAAAACCTCACTGATGTCATTTCATTTAGGAACGTATGTCTAATAGTACTAACTCTGTAGAGATTTAAAGAAGAAAATGTGTAACACTTTTTAATTTTTTTTTTAATTTTATCTAAAACCAAGTTAGTGAACATGTAGTGTAATAATGATTTCAGGAGTAGAATGTAGTCATTCATCACTTACATATAATACCCAATGCTCACGCCAACATGAACACCCATTTAGCCCATCCCCCTGTTCAACACACCTCCAGCAGCCCTCAGTTTGTTCTCTGTATTTATGAGTCTCTTATGATTTGCCTCTCCCTCTCTTTAAAATGGTGCAGGGGACACTGTTTATCTCTTAGCAAATTTTGGACATGTATGCTTGTGGAGTCGTGATTTTTTGTTCCAAGATGTTAATTCTTTAAATATATATAAACATTGGTCAAGGTAATAAGCCTTAGTAGAATTAAAGAGTAAAATTAACAAAATAATTTATAAATAAAACCATACTCCAAGTATCTACAAATTGTTCTTCTTTGTCCGGGAACAGACTAATAAGTTAAATGCTCAGGAAGAAGGTTATTGCCAAAAGAATAGCTATTTGCTAATGAAAATTAATCTGCTTGGTGATAATGTCTTTGACCATTTAAGTAATAACTTCATTAAAATTTCTTGATGGTCATCCTTTTCCTACCTTAAATATTGGAGCAAACACTCATAAATCATGATTTATGACAAGTAACTAACCAATTAAATATTTGAACTTGAAATAAACTATAAATTCATATGTTGCTTCATTTTGAGTAACTTAAGTTTAAAACATAAGATGAAGTGTTATTCTCTTTTAGAGTAATTACAATTTTTAGAGACAGTGAATACAAAGTTAATTTTGAATGAAATCTTTCCATATAAAAATTAGTTTTAAATAGTAACTCAATTTAATAGAATATTTATTTTTCTTTAAATAAATTTTAAAATGTACTTTAAAAAACTCTTCTTATAATATTATGTTTTTCCCACATAATTAAGGGAAATAAACCTGCTACTAATTTTATGTCTTTTGCATCAAAATGTGGAAGATAGACCAGATATGATCTTTTATGAAAAACTTTCAGGAAAAAAAAAGTGTATACTCTTAAATTTACAAAGTATAAATGATTATTCCTCAAATTATAACCTTTCAGCCTGATTCAGGCTTGAGTTGTCAAAATATCATTTTACACACAAAAAGCTTGTGAAACATAAACTGGTAATGTCACCTTTCTCTAGACATTACCCTCAGAATTTATGGATTACAATGTGAAATTTAGTATTTAACAGGCACTTGCTCTTCCTGTCTTCTATGCTTGGAATTTATGTAAAATAAAGGTATTAAATATCACCCACTATATACAAACTTCAAAGACACCAATATCACATGGAGAAACTGTAGTCTTACCACACCAAGCCAGTCCCCAAATAATTGTTACATATACTCATAACTGAGTGTTCTTTTCCTTCCTAGTACTTAATAATTTGTGTGGTTGCCTGATTAGTATCTGCCTCTTCCATTATACAATAGGCTCAACACAGACATGTATTATGCTTTCTTTTTATGGCCATATATCCTTTTTTTTTGTTTTGAGTTTATTGATTTATTTATTTTGAGAGGGACAGACAGCATGTGTGAGGGAGGGGCAGAGAGAGAGGGAAAGAGAGAAAATCCCAAGCAAACTCTGAGATGCCAGTGCAGAGCCCAACGTGGGGCTCAAACTCACGAAACTGGGAAATCATGACCTGAGCTGAAGTGGATGCTTAACCACTGAGTCACCCAGGCGACCCATACATTCACCTTTTTGCATGTGCATGTCTAGTTATTCCAGCACCATCTGTTGGAAAGACTATTTTTTGCTTTATTGTATTGCCTTTGCTTCTTTGTCTCTGCTTGGGTTTCAACATCCCTAGACCACCCTCTTCTCTACAACTTTCAAAGTCTTCTTAGGTTTGTTTTATATGTAATAACCAGGTTTTTAGTTGTACTTAGTAGGAAAAATCAAGAAAGCTACATTTAATTTATTTCCTTGGAAGTACAAGTTGCTCTAACCATGCTAATATTTTAAAATTACTTTCATTTACTTAATAATGGATAGTAAATATGTAATTGCATTTTGAAGCGCAAAACACTGCTAACAGGTTAGTAATCCCACTAAATTATTAGAAGGAGTTACTAAAGTTAATACAGGTGACTTGAAAAATGTTGAGTCAAAAATCCTTTCTACCAGTTTCATATATCTTTCTGAAGATATGTAGAAAAAATAAAGAGAAAATTATATATGACATTGAAAATTCTTTTAGAGCTTTTGGAAAGTATAAAAGAGGTTGGTGAAGAAATAAAGTCAGGTGGAGAAACCATCCTTTTGTAATTACATAGGAAATTTAATTTAGTGAAAGTATAATTAGAGTAATCTTGAAGGAGATTTCTGTGTTCATTTAAGGGCAGGATTTTTGTAAGTGTCTACTGAAAGGCCATGTGATTATAGAAAATGCTATTTGTCCAGATTAAAAATGGAGCACAAAACCAAGCACTTTCCAATAAAATCTGTATTTAATTACATATAATATAGGTATAGATATATTGATATTGAACTCCATCTTTCTCCATTACACTTAGAGAAATGATTTGTAAATCTATACATTTTCCTGTAAATATATTTCTGTATTGAAAGTGTTTTTGGTGATATACGTGTATAAGCAGAAGTGGTTTTTTTTTTTATGATGAAAAGTTGTGGCAGAGATTGTCAAACTTGCTTTATAAAAGAAACAAATATCACGTTGTAAGTTTAAAAAATGAAGTCTGTAACAAAAACACAAACTGAAACTAATTACAACAGCAACATCAAAATTTTGTATATATTATGACATGGCTTAGTTACTTACTCCTCACATTTTAACTATTCTTCATGTGTCTCATAGATTAGACTTGCTCCTGTTGGTTGCTCAGGCCATAAATATGAAAAATAAGCAAGAATCACAGGGCCATAGTGTTCCTCCAAATAAGAATATTTTTTAACAGTTTTATGTTGTGTGTCTTCAAATATAACACAAATATTTTCTCAGAATGCAGAGGATATTTAGCTCCTATCTGCTGAATATTATTGTGTTTAATAAAACACAAAATTAATGATGACCATAAAATATATTTGAATGTATAGACTTAGAACAGTGTTCTTTACTGAATCAACTTGAAATACCTACAAATTTAAATTTTAACTTTTAAAATTAATAAATTAAAAACACTTAAAATCAAAATGGTGTGGGAAAATTCTGAGGCCTTATTTTTTTGTGGAGGCCATAATGATAACTATTAATTAGATAACATTTTAATTTTCCAAGTTTGACATTAGCAGCAAATGGAAATCATATTTTTGTTAAATTTAATAGGAAGATCATGGCAAGGAGATCTCCAAAGAATAATTAAAAATAAATCTTGTAGAAACATTAACATTTTGGTGTCTCTGTAAACATAAGTTAAGTGGTATAATGATCATTCTGATGATAATTTAACTACAATATTTAAAGGAAAGAAATATTTCAGATGGGATTACGGTAGCTGTTAAGTTGAAGGTGACCATGCTTTTTATAAAGCTGATACATTCTAATTAGAAGGCTACAACTGAGTAACACAGATAAAATAGTCAATAAATGTTGAGAAGGGAGAGATAAGAAAATATAAGGTAAGTGTCATGAAATCAGGCTACAATGTTATGGAATTGCTATACTGATGACACTGAAACGAAATGAGCTTTTACGACCCAAAGTCAGCCATTTATTTCATTTATTTGGGTTAGACTAAGATGGCAATTAAGCAAGTATTCTAGCAAGTGGTCTTTACTCATTCTGGTTTGAGCTTGAATAACTATTTTATAAATTAGGTATCAGGACTGTTCTGAAAGAACTCGGTCAATTAAAAGTTAGTAAAGCCAGAAGTCCAGATGGCACTGAATCCACGCAACTAAAATTAACTACCCTGGATTTGGCTCATTCTCATTATTCAATTATTCATGTGATATACATGAAAATCTGGCAAATTGGAAAATTGCCGGTAATTTGCCCCGTCAATGGAAGATGACTCATTTCTCCTAATTACAGACGTAGACACAATAAGTATCTTCTCTTTTCCCTTAGGTATTTTAAAAGGGACTGACTCTATAAAAAATTATCAATCAAAAGAAAATCACGGGTAATTTATTTTTCTCCACAAGTTAGTAACTCAAGTAACCATTCATAACAAAAGTTACAAGCAGTCATCTTATAGAGAAGTAACAGTCTGTATTAAATAAACTTCTAAATAAACTTAAAAAATATTTATTAAATAAAGTTCTAAAAATAAAAACTTGCAAAGAAGAATTATATACTCATATGTTTCTGCACTAAATTGTTTTATGCCCTTGAATACATTACTTATCACTTAGATTTTTAATTTTTTACACTGCAAAATTAAGTGCATGGGCTTTCAAAATTCAAGTGTCTTTTTTCTAGATTTCTGATTTCCCACTTGTATGTAATTATGTAGAGGAAAATGTTCACACTTAAACTTCTCAAGATTAAGCATATCTCTAAACAGCTAGTATGTGATTCACATTATTTTACATTGACCTACATTAATTCTTCTATATCTATACCTATGCCATTGTATCATATGTATATACTTTAGTGATAAAATGTCGCTCATTTGCTTGTTTCTTTTTCTTTGCTTGTTTTTTTTTTTTGGCAATAATCTGCTGATAATATGTGAAAGCAAAAATAACTACAATCAACCATAACTTGTTTATCTATTTCCTCTCTGAAGAATCACAATCACCCTGTAAGGCATGTATAATTATTTTCACTACTTTATAAATGATGGAAATAAGACAAAGTCAAGTTGAAGCACTTGTCCTATCTGAAACAGTTTATAAGCCAACATTACCCAGTAGAAATATTTTGTGAGCCATAAATGCTATTGATGGCATCTGAGCAGGAGGCTGACATAATCATTGAGAAGTGAAAAGAAGGCTGAGGTGTTGGGGCTGGAAGGGAGTATCTGAATTTACATAAGCCATTCTGGAGGCCACTGGAACACTCTGGTTCTGAGAAAAGTCCAGTCAACAATCAGAATGACAAGAATGAAAAGAAAATAAGGAATTTGATAAAAAACAAAAAGATACAATTTTGGCACTTATTAGTAATATTAACATAGTGAAAAACAATATTATCTCTTAAAGGTAATAAAATTCTTTTTGGATTAAAGCCACAGATGGGAAGGGGGCAACTGGGAGGCTTGGTCAGTTAAGTGACTGACTCTTAACTTCAGTTCAGATCTTGATCAGGTTATGATCTCACTATTCCTGAAATCAAGCCCCACATTGGGCTATGCAACAGCATGGATTGGGATTCTCTCCTTTTCTCTCTGCCCCTGCCCCACTTGTGTGCATGCTCTCTCTCTCTGTCTCTCTCAAAATAAATAAATAAACATTAAAAACAAAAAGGCAAAGTTGAGGATGGAGGAAGGTATATTATTTTAGAAAAAATGGTCATGACCTTGGTCTAATGGAACAAGTTTGCAGCACAGCAAATTGGTGAATTGTTTTTATTTTTTGTGCTAGAGCTCACTTATTTTGGCACAGATAATCAACATTCATAGTACGACAGTTACGGTTATAGGTAGACACAAGAATGAGACAAAGGAACCAGGTCAGGATAAATGGTTTTTCTAAATGTTGCATTTCAAAGGCAGATGGGGTAATTCCTATGCATACAACTTATTAAAAAATTTAGGCTACTTAAGTAGCAGATAATATTATAAAATAATATATTACCTTTATATTTATGATTGTTCAAATTTTATAAGCTTGCTTAAGAGTAAAAATTACAGTTGACAGTACTAATTTCCTAAACCATAAATCATTTTCATAGAAATTGTATGGTATTGAGGAGCATGGATTCTTTGAATCCTAAAGTGTCTACTGAGTACAGATCACTCTGTGTTTTATATAGCACATTTTTTCATTTTACAGACTTGGAAACCAATCCCCGATTAAGCTAGGTTAAATGACATTTTGAGGTTGCTAAACTCAAAGAGTAATAGTTAAGAATAAGAATTAATAATTAAAACCTAATTTTGTATTAAAAGTTTTAGTTTCTTATTTGTTTAGTCACACTTTGATGAACTGAACTTTCTATTAAAAGCATCTTATAGGAGTGCTGATTCATAGGGGCACATGTACCCCAAAGTTTATAGCAGTGCTTTCAACAGTAGCCAAATTATGGAAAGAGCCTAAATGTCCATCAACTGATGCATGGATAAAGAAGATGTGGTTTATATATACAATGGAAAACTAGTTGGCAATGAGAAAGAATGAAATCATGCCGTTAGTAGCAACTTGGCTGGAATTGGAGGATATTATGCTAAGTGAAATAAGTCAGTCAGAGAAAGACAGATATCATATGTTTTCACTCATATGTGGAACTTGAGAAACTTAACAGAAGACCATAGGGGAAGGGAAGGGGGAAAAATAGTTACAAACAGAGAGGGAGGGAAGCAAATCATAAGAGACTCTTAAATGAAGAGAACGAACTGAGGGTTGATGGGGGACGCAGGGGAGAGGGGATAATGGGTGATGGGTATTGAGGAGGGCACTTGTTGGGATGAGCACTGGCTGCTGTATGTAAGTGATGAATCACGGGAATCTACCCCCAAAACCAAGAATGTATTGTACACACTGTATGTTTGCCAATTTGGCAATAAATCACATTAAAAAAGTAAAAAATAAATAAAAACATCTTTAAATAGTCCCTAAAAGTGAGAATAATACTATTAGTAAAATCTGGGAGGAGAAATATGAGTTATTTCAAAGAAAATGTTTTTCAGATAGTATAAATTTTACTCATCAATAATGCTAAGCATAGCTCACTCCTAAAGATGAAAAAAAGGGGCGCCTGGGTGGCTCAGTCGGTTAAGCGGCCGACTTCGGCTCAGGTCATGATCTCATGGTCCGTGAGTTCGAGCCCCGCGTCTGGCTCTGTGCTGACAGCTCAGAGCCCGGAGCCTGTTTCAGATTCTGCGTCTCCCTCTCTCTGACCCTCCCCCGTTCATGCTCTGTCTCTCTCTGTCTCAAAAATAAATAAACGTTAAAAAAAAAAATTTAAAAAAAATTTAAAAAAAAGATGAAAAAAAAAAAAACTCTCAGTATTTGGAAATAGCTTCCCTCCTTCTCCTTGCATCTGTGCTTTGAAATAGTAACAAAAAGAAAATTAAAAATAATGAACAAAGTTTCCATTTGTGGTAGGAGGGTAGATTGTCTCTAACTTGAATATAATTAAATATGCTAGATTAAAATATTTTAAAATGTGTTGAACTAGCAAGAAAATTATGATTGTTCAAGAGCAAAAATCTGAAAAAGCAAAAACATAGGAATGTATGAAAACAGAAATAAGGAAGTATTTAGAACTTGACAATGCTGTGCATTAGCAACTGTTAGATATAGTTAAGTAGTTATAAGGATGAAAATTATCTCAAAATTCTTACACTGGAAATTCAAAAAATAATGAAAATTACATATACACTTGTAAGCAAAATAAGTAAGTAAATAAATAATTAACAAATCAAAAGCAAGAAAGAGGAAAGGGGACAAAATAGAGAAGAAAGCAATAACATAGAAAAATACAATCAATAATGACAACAATCAGTTCTTTGACATAGGCAACAAATGTAAAAATAGCTAAACTGAACTACACCAAAATGCAAGATTTTGTCTGTCAAAGGACACGATCATCAGAGTGAAAAAACAATTTATAAAATGGGAGACAATTATCATGTATCTAATAAGTAGTTAATATCCAGCATAATAAAGAACTCCCGTATATCAACATTAAAATGGGCAAGGGAGTTGAACAGGCATTCATCCTTGGAAGGTATACAAATGGCCAAAAAACATATAAAAAGGTATCTATCATCACTAACAAAGTCAAAACTACAATAAATATCACCTCATCTCCATGGTGATGCCACAAGGTGGTGGCTTCTCAGAAAATTGAAACTAGAATTACAACATGATACAGCAATTCTACTTTTGGGTATGCACACAAAAGAATTAAAAGCACGATCTGAAAGAAATACACGTACACTCAGGTTTACAGCAACATTAGTCACAATAGTTAAAAGGTGGAACTAACCCAACTGCCCATAGACAGATGACTGGAAAGCAAAATGTGGCATAAACATACAATGGAACATTAATTAGCCTTAAAATGGAAGGAAATTCTAAAACATGCTACAACATGAATAAATGTTGACATTATGCGAGGTGCAATAAGCCAGTCACACACACACACACACACACACACACACACACACACACTATATCATTCTTATTTGAGATCCCTAAAGTAGTGAAATTCATAGAGATAGAAAACAAAATGGTATTTCCTAGGGGCTGAGGAGAGGGGGCAATGGAAAGTTATTGTTTAATGCATACAAAGTTTCAGTTTTACAAGGTGATGGATGATGGAGATGGATGGTGGTGATGGATACACAAAAATACGAATGTATTTAATTTAATACCACTGAACTGTAGATTTAAAAAAGGTCAAGAAGGTAAATTTTATGTTATGTATATTTTACAACTATTTTATGTATTTTTAATTTTATTTTTTAAAGGTTTATTTATTTTGAGAAAGAGAACACAAAAGGGGAAGGGCAGAGAGAGAAAGGTGGACGGAAGATAGGAAGCGGGCTCTGTGCTGATAGCAGTGAGCTCCATGAGGGGCTCAAACTCAGGAGCCCTGAGATCATGACCTGAGTTAAAATTTAATGCTCAACCGACTGAGCTATCCAGGTTCCCCTACAACTATTTTAAAAAATCATTTTTTTAAGTATGGTCCAGATGCATATCTTCAGAGAAGTGTTATCAATTTTTCTTAGAGTTACAACAAAAAATAATTTGGGAAGAACGTTTCAAATGACTGGTATGGCAGGTATTAAACTCACTGTTTATGGTTTTTATTGTACAAATCTTATTCTAATAAGATAATATAAATGGGGTAAGAAAATTTTGTTGCTTAAAATGAGATCTTGTTGCTAATGAATCATTTGAAGGATATCTATTTTCATTTTCCAGTTTTTAAATAATTCTTAGATTACTTCTTTTTTTTTTAACTTTATTCATTTTTAAGAGACAGGGAGAGAGAGGGCTGAAGCAGGCTCCAGGCTCTGACATGTCAGTGCAGACCTTGATGTGGGGCTCGAACCTATGAACCATAAGATCATGACCTGAGCCAAAATCAGACACTTAACTGACTGAGCCACCCCAGCTCCCATTAGATTACTTCTATACAAGTAACAGGAGTTTTTATTCTCTTTATAATCTGTTAACCTGAAAATACGACTGTTAGTTAATCCTACTTATGTATATAAAATTTAAATCTCAAAACAAATATTTAGAATGAAAATGAGATACACATCCTAAATTAATCTAATGCATTTTATTTTAATGTTCTAGTGTAGTGATTGTGAAACTTTACCCAGTTTTATGGAAGTCCTTCCAGGGTTTGCAGCTAGAAAGACATTGAGTACTCAATGGAACCAATCTCTAGTTGTCTGTATATTCCCCCTTATTTGTTGCTTTTGTTTTTAGTATATTGGGACCGGGACTCACCTTTTTTGTTTGTTTCTTTTTTAAGAAAACTGCTGTTCTGACTGAACTGGTTCCCTATTTAAATTAACACCGAGAAAAAGTCCATAATGAAAAAGGTTATAAGGAAGAGGATGATATAATGAATGCAAAGCATTTGCAGTTGGTTGTACAGGAAATTTTTTATTGTCTTTTGACTTTTGGAGCACTGACAAAAACTCCAATAGTTCATATTCATGTTTATGAAGCATACAGGCTGAGAACATTAATTTGTGTTCAAGATAGTAATTCAAGGGCTAGTCAACCAAAATGAATTTAAAACACATTATGTGTTTTCAGTGCTAATATATTTTTATATGACTAAAAATACTTATAATATCATTCTGACATGCCTTATCAACCAAAATTCCTTTTTGGAAGAAACATGATAGCATATGTAAACTGCCTAGCACAGAGCCTGGCATTTAATTATATACTAATGAGCTCCTCTAAATGCCGAAATTATCTGTTACAGACAATTTAAAGCAATATCATAAGCTTGTTATATGTAATCATTACAACTTTTTCCCTTTGTTACTGTTTCTTCAGCCTTCTTTCCATCCCAAGCCTCTCTAACTCATTAATTGTATAATCTTAGAACAACCTTCTGTGAAAATATATAAAGCCTCTACCTTCTCCCCCAAGATTCCTCATTGCTCATCTTCTCTCAAAATTAACATTACTTACCCTATACTTTTTCCCTCTCCAGTCATTCAAAATGCACAACGTGAGAATACATTAAATTAATAGATTAACTTATTTTGCACTACCAAATGGCAATTTAAGTTTGAACACAAACAATATAATTGAAGTCAATAAACACTAAATAAATGCTGGCTAATGTATATTAATTCCTTAACCTTGGTGGAGTATTCCATATTCTATAGCAGAGATAGGGAACTTGCCATTCTTCATTTCCCTTACATCTTTTTATTCACCTAGTAAATGTTTTCAAGGCCAGAGCCTGACCTAAAACCCTTATATCTTTACGTCAAAACCCAAACTTTTCTTTAGGTATATATTTCCTTTAATACATTTGCATTCACAACATGGCATAGAAGTTGGTCATACCACCTTAGCTTTTGGTGACAGATTTTTACTTCTAGCATAGGGTTTCCATTTTATACAAGCAAATAAGAAAATATCATTTTGAATGGGTTGATTATTACCTCAACCAGAGCTAGAGGCATAATAGCATCTGTACCAGCAATGTAGTACCTTTTAAAATCACCTCTACTTATTTGAATGTAGTATTTTCTGAAAGATTCCACACATTCTAATATTTACCCTTGGACACAACCAAGCATTTCCTTTCATCCTGTACTTTCTTCTTGGTTCTAGGCTGGAAACAGAATCCTAGTGAGTTTCCACAAACTAAAATCAGTGAGTGCCAAGTCTCACATATCATGAATCTTTTTGGTTTGTAAAGGTGGGACATTTATTTTAATCTTGATTATTAGGGAAAGCTTCATGGAAGACATAGCATTTAAACTTTGTCTTGAAAAGTGACAAGAATTTTCATATGTGAGAAATGTGTGAAAAGCATTCAAGGCTAAGAGAAAGACCTGAGAACAGACTTGTGTAGATGAAAGTGCAATGAATGTTGATGGAGCAGAGAGTAATCCTAGATGACAAAGATCACTGTTAGGAGGTACGTAATTAAATTTGAAAACAAACAAACAAACAAGCAATTGTGTCAGGAAAGTGTAATGATTAAGAGTTTGAGGTTTGGAACCAAAAAGAATAGGAATAAAATAAAAATAATAGTGACTTGTTTGAGGATTCAAAGAGTAATGGTAATAATAAGATCATCACAGATCTAGAAAATGGTATTAACAAAATGCTACAATTAATTTCACTCTTATTCTGAATAGATAAAATAAACACTGCTTTACCGTGTAAGAAGTTTAAATCATATAGTTACAAAAAAAGGAAAGGAAACAAAAACCTACCTTGTGTGAAAAAGAAATTGATTTGATCTATTAGGCAAAATAGAATCATAAAAAGCTGGTGACACGGAATACATAGGTAAAGAACTAGAAGAAGAGCTAGAGATATAGAGATGATGGAACGAACTAAAGACATGGAAGAAAAACAAAAGAAATGTAAAGTCTACTTCCACAGATCCAAACGAGTTTATAAAGATTGAACACAGCAAAACATAAAAATGGTGCCAGTGGATTGAAAGCTCATACGCCTTGAGGCGTGTTCATCATATTTCTTGATATGTACAGAGCATGTGGTCTCGTAACTGGACAGAATGTTTAAAATCAAGATTGCCCAGAAAAATCAAGGATATATGTCAAGTACGTCTAAGGCCACTTCATAGATGAAAACACTTACTAATGAAAACATTTTTGTGTTTAAGTTACTCACCACATTTGAAGTGGTGCCAATACTTAATAGACAATTATGATCTTTTATAAATTGTGTTATTGCAAATTTGAATACAATAGTCCACAAAATTCCTGCATAGTTGAAAATGAGCTATAATATAGAGATAGTGTGAAAGGAAACATATATGTATTTCAAAGAGCTAAAATAAGTCTTGAAATGGTATAAAAACAAACATGAAAATAAGTCAAAATATAGAATTTGTAGTAATACATTTATATGTTCTCCACAGGTATTTGGGAAAACAAATGTTTCTCAGTGATATCCCAAATACATTTAATCCACCATAGAGTCTTGAATAGAGCAGCCTTTCCTAGGTGTTCAAAATACCTTCGCTGTGGATCCAGTTATAAGTTGTCATTATGTCTCCACATAGGAAATGAAATAGGACTTAAGGTGTTTTTAATATGCTCAGCCTTTCTTCTGCAAAGATTTTTCCAGAAGTAACTGAGAGCTTTCAAATGTGAGAGGTACAAAGGTTTTGAAAAGTAGAGCAAGATAAAATTTCTTAAATTAAAACTCTGAAATACTGATCTCAAATCTTAAATTAAATCTCATTTTGTATCATCAGATAACAAAAGATAGCTAAGGATATGGGTGATATTTTGCGGGAAATGTCATAGTGTATGTGAAGGATTATTTCTTTATAGTCTCTAACATTTAATTGGAAATCTTTGCCAACTTGCAGATACAATAACCTATTCTGGGAATATACGGTTTATGGGTTTGAGCAAGATTGGCATTCTATTCAATTTGAATTAAAACATTCATTTCAAATTCACCAATGTATTCTTGTAGTAATTACCATTGTTATCAACCACAAACTTTGTGTTGCATAATGGTTTTTAATTTACAAATTATTTTAATGCATATATTGTCAGGTCAAGATGGGGGACACAGATTACAAGTAATTTACAACAATTTAAAAAAAATTTACAAATATAATTGGTTGGACCTACTTGAGTGCTGTGTAATTAAATTGTTAGATAAATTGGTTGTCTAGTTAATTGAGTACAGAAGATTGGTACTTCCAGAATGTTTTGTGTGGTTTTTTTCTTTTCTTTCTTTTTTTTTTTTTTTTGAGTGTTCCTCAAGAGAAGCTGTTGAGATGCTTTATAAATCAAAGCAACAAAATTTGGTAGTGTCTTACCCTAATTCATTTATATCAAGTCAATAGGTAAGATGAAAGTAAATGTAAGAAGTAGGGGCACCTGGATGGTTGAGTTGGTTAAGCATCTGACTCTTGATTTTGGCTCAGGTCATGATCCCACGGGTTGATAAGATGGAGGCCTGCATAGGGCTCCGTGCACAGTGTGGAGTTTCTCTTTCTCTGCCCCTCCCCCACTTATGCACACTCTCTCTCTCTCTGTTAAGGTAAAAAAAATATCGATATTGATATCAATATTGATATCGATATCAATATAGATATAGATAAAGTAAGAGGTAGTATAGGTGAATCAGGTGCATGAAACAAAAGCAGGTCAGAGTTGGGGACTGGTGAGGAGGGCAATGTGAGAGTGGTAACTGTGGTAAAACAGGATGCACAAAAACAACAGGAAT
Organism: Lynx canadensis; assembly: GCF_007474595.2. Classification (NCBI taxonomy): domain Eukaryota; kingdom Metazoa; phylum Chordata; class Mammalia; order Carnivora; family Felidae; genus Lynx; species Lynx canadensis. The sequence goes on along the minus strand of NC_044319.2, from coordinate 50,268,577 downwards.
TTAACAACAATAATTTAAGTAGGGAAGGCTCTTTATGTAGAGAGAACTACAAAGAAAAGCTCTACCAACTATGTGATACTGTGGTAGAGTCCCCTCCCTAAGGAATATGGTGAGAAAAGACCTCGAGATAAAGGAAGGCAACCTTGGTACATGACATCCATCATGACTCTGTAACATGAGATCACCCAATCAGACTGTATGTCTATACATTACCCATATATGGGAGACAAAGAAGTTGAAGATGCATAAAAGACTAAGCCATGTGGTGTTCAGGGCTCAATTTTTCAGTACGAATCCAACTGAGCCAGTACTGGCACAAATAAAGTTGCTTCCTGGAAAGAAAACCTCGGTGTCAGGACTCTCTGTGTGAGAATCCTGCTACAACATATATTTTCATATTAACCACATATAAAGTATTTCTATCTGGTTTGACATGTGTAACTTTTTTGTTCTTATAATAACATCCTCCATAGTGTAATTGAGACATAAATATGTTCCAGGCACTCTGATAAGTTCTATGTTTTATTTTATTCTCATAACAACCTTCGAGGTAAAGTGAACTCTTCCTATATGACAAATGAGAAAACTGATATATGTAGAGTAAATACCACAGACCCACACAAAGAAAGGCAGGATTCTAGTCTACATTCAACTGACCTTGATGGCCTCTTAATGTTTGAGTTTCATTCTTCTGTTATGTTGGTACTCTGTAAGCTTAATGTATAAAATACTTTTCAACTCATAGTATCAAATTCAGAAAAACTATAGCTAAGTACTTTAATGTCTTGGCTGACCTTTCCTCTGTCACATACAATTTTATGAAATAAAGTATAGCTGAAAGAGATGTTAAGAGCCACCTAGCCGGCTTACAGATCTTGTATTTTTCACTTCAATTATCTAATTTAGTTTCGACCGATAATGGATGACTTATATAAAGAGAGCACTGTGGTAGATATTTTGATATTTAAAAAAGGTATTTTAAACCTTGATTTTATCTTGGACTGAACTGTACTAAAAACTATATTTTTAATGGAGAATAAAATAGCTTGGAAATGCACACACACAAAATATGCTGTAGAAATGTAGAGAATGGTATAATTATTGGTAACTGAGGAAGTTAAATCTTAAGAAAGTAGGTAATATCTCAGTGGGTTAAAAGATTAACATTTCAGTAAATAAAAAATGAGAAAAGAGAATTCTGTGGAGGAGCCAGTAGACTCTGAAAACCTCATTGTACTGGATTTCTCACCTGCAGGATGGGAATAAAAATCTCAGGGATGGAATCTCCTGAGTAAAGATCAAGGTTGGAAATGGATATAAAGCTCATGTAATATTTGAAATAATGTAGACATTTTACTGCTATTAATATTATTGTTGTAACACAGAATACAATAGGCATTATGCCATGAGTATTTGAACATACTTGGAAAATACATTGTATAATGATATTTAATAATATATCACTTTGTAAAGAATAATTGAATATAGTATGGCTTAGGAATAGAGTATAATTAAATTCACTAGAAAAAAAAGAATGAGTATTAGATATAATCTGAGACACTTTTAGAAAGAGAAATTTAGGCCAGATTTAAAAAAAAGATCTTTTTTTTAATTGTTTTAACGTTTTATTTATTTTTGAGACAGAGAAAGACAGAGCATGAATGGGGAAGGGGCAGAGAGAGAAAGAGAGAGAGAGACACAGAATCGGAAGCAGGCTCCAGGCTCTGAGCCATCAGCCCAGAGCCCGACGCAGGGCTCAAACTCAAGGACTGCGAGATTGTGACCTGAGCTCAAGTCGGACGCTCAACCGACTGAGCCACCCAGGTGCCCCGAAAAAAAAAAAGATCTTAATAAAATGATATAGAATTTGAAATTTATTTCTGGACTCATTGTTAGGACTAGGTTTTTGAGAATTGAGAAACTATAAAGAACAATATGTGATCTAATAATACTTCATTTTCTATTTACATAGATAGGCTTGTCAATTAACAACATGACTTTATGTGTTTTAGTTCATGTTATTATTGGATAATGTTGGGAGGTAAGACACATAATATTTTGAATAATTTTTAGACAAGGATATGGTGACTTGATAAATTAACCGGTTTCCATATCATTAGTTTATTGGTGGTAGAGCTAGGATTTAACTCAACACTCTAACCTTAAATCTTGGCTCTCTGCACAGGGTATCCATTCATTCATTTAGTTTATTTCTTCAGAAATTCCTGTGTGTATGAGAATTACAGTAGTGACTAATACACAGCCAGCCCCTGCCATCATGCAGTTTTGCATGCTAGAAATAGACGTAGATAAATATTTAGGCTTTGGACTATAGTATATCGTGTAATAAATGATATTTAGCCTTTAAAAGTAGACGTATTGTTGGAAACACAAGTGAAAATCAATAATCTAGAATGGAGAGGGAATAAGAGAAGGTTCCTTGGAGAAACATATACTGGATTAGGCACATGACTCCCACCTCCTTCCAAATGTCTACATTCGACTCCCCTGAACCTGTGAATTACCCTAAGTTCTGTGGCAAAGGGAAAATACAATTGCTAATCATCTGATTTTATGATGGAATGATTATCCACATTAAGCAGGTGGGCCCATTATCATCAAAAATATCATTAAAAGTAAAGGAGAGAGAATCTAAAGAGAATCAGATGGTAGCTTAAGAAAGACTTGGCCTGACCGTGCTGGTTTGCAGATGGAGGAATATGGCTGGAAACCAACAGATGCTGGTCACCTTTAGAAGCTGGAATAGTGGAGTGAAAATTAATTTTCTTCTAGAGCTTCCAAAAGTAATGCAGTGTTACTGACATCTTGATTTTAGTATGAGATTCATGTTGGACTTCCGGCTCCCGGAACTAAAAAGTAATAAATTTGTATTATGTTAAGCCACCAAGTTTGTGGTAATTTGTTACAGCAGCAATAGAAAACTAATACAAATTCCTAAACTGAGACCTATGTACTAAGGATCTTGCATTTTTATGATAAGTCAAACTAGCTCACTATGACGTGCACATAAAAACATGTGGACACCTGAGAAATTGGAGAAGACAGAAGTGTGTAGGGGTGCCATGTGGAAGGAACTTTTATCACCCAAAGCTTTATCTTTCCCCTGGTACTATGACCCATAACCTGCTTGTAGGCTAAGAGGTCCAGCACCTTGTCTGAAGCCCGAGAATGATATGAGGGAAAAACTAGAAGCCACATTTACACTCGATTCCAATTTGAGGAAAGAACAAGGCACATATAAGGGAATACAAATCTTGGAGGACGTTGAAAAAGAGAATTTCAAGAATTTTTCTTGTACAACCTATCTCTTCAATTAAGCATACAATAATTTCAGCCCTTTTAAAACAAGTTTTTTTTAACTTCAAAAATATTATTCAAAATGGAGAAAAATTGTTAGCAGTAGAACAGAATGCATGTGCAAGACCCAGAGCTGAGAGTATGTTAATTATTGTTTTTAATAACATTATTAAAATGAATTATATATATTGAAAGTGAAATATATATATTGGAAGTGAAAAGAAAATATAAGTGGAAAAGTATAGTGTAAAAATGCAATGGATAAAACCAAAAGGCGAGGGGCAGTTCCTGGAGGGACCAGTTAAATATGGGCAAGATAATGGACTTCATCTCAGTCATGAGAAAAAGACATTTAAAAGTTATAAGCAGAGGACTGAAAAAAAATTCATTTAAGAAAGTAAAACTAGCATAAGATGAAGATTTAGGAAATAGGAGTACAAGGGGTATCTATGACTAAAGGAATTATTAAATCAATCATTTACTATGAAGGAAGTTGCTAAAGACTGATGATCTTTCCAATTTTTTTTTTTCTTGTGGCTGACTTCTAGTTTCATAGCATTGTGGTCAGAAAAGGTACATAGTGTAATTTTAATTGTTTTGTATTTGTTGAGGCCTGATTTGTGAACTAATATGTGATTTTTCTGGAGAATGTCCCATCATGTGCACTTTTAAAGAATGTGCATTATGCTTTCTTAGGATGGAATGTTCTGAATGTATCGGTTAAGTCCATTTGGTCCTCTGTGTCATTTAAAGCTATTATTTCCCTGTTTATTTTCTATTTAGGTGATCTGTCCATTGATGTAAATGGCTGTTAAACTCCCCTACTATTATTGTACTATTATTAATTAGTTATTTATGTTTGTTATTAATTGTTTTATATATTTAGGTGATCCCATGTTGGGTGCATACATATTTAAAATTGGTATATCTTCTTATTGGATTGTAAACCTAACCAAAGAGGTGAAAGACCTGTACTCTGAAAACTCTAAAACACAGATGAAAGAAATGGAAGATGACACAAAGAAATGAAAAGACATCCCATGCTTACGGATTGGAAGAACAACCATTATTAAAAGGTCTATACTACCCAAAGCAATCTACACATTTAATGCAACTGCTGTCAAAATGCCAACCCCATTTTTTACAGAGCTAGAACAAACAATCCTAAAATTCATATGGAACCTCCAAAGATCCTGAATAGACAAAGCAACCTTGACAAAGAAGAGCAAAGCTAGAGGCATAACAGTTATGCACTACAAGTGATACTACAAGCTGTAGTGATCAAAACAGTGTGGTACTGGCACAAAAATAGACATATAGATCAATGGCACAGAATAGAACACCCAAGAATGAATCCACAACTATATGGTCAACTAATCTTTGACAAAGCAGGAAAGAACAACCAGTGGAAAAAAGACAGTCTCTTCGACAAGTGGTGGTGAGAAAACTGGACAGCAACATGCAGAAGAATGAAACTGGACCACTACCTCACACCATACACAAAAAACAAACTCAAAATGATTGAAGGCCTAAATGTGAGACCTGAAGCCATAAAAGTCCTAGAGGAGAACACAGGCAGTAAATTATTTGACATCGGCTAAAGCAAATTCTTTCTAGATATGTCTCCAGAGGCAAGAGAAAGAAAAGCAAAAATAAACTATTGGGACTTCATCAAGATAAAAATCTCTAAAAAGCAAAGGAAGCAATAGAGGAAAAAAAACAAGGCAACCTATGCAACGGAAGAAAATATTTGCAAATGACATATCTAATAAAGAGTTATATCCAAAAAATATAAAGACTTTATCAAACTCAAAAGCCAAAAAACACATAATCCAATTTAAAAAATGGGCAAAAGACATGGATAGACATTTTTCCAAAGAGGACATACAGATAGTCAACAGGCACATGAAAAGATGCTCAACATCACACATCATCGGGGAAAAACAAATTAAAACCACAGTGAGATACCACCTCACACCTATCAGAATGGCTAAATTTAACACCACAGGGAACAATAGATTTTGGCAAAAATTAGGAGAAAGAGGAACACTCTTCCACTGTTGGTGGGAATGCAAACTGGTGCAGTTACTCTGGAAAACACTCTGAAAAACGTTTGGAGATTCCTCCAAAAGTTAAAAATAGAACTACCTTATGATGCAGCAATTGTACTACTAGATATTTACCCAAAGGATACAAAAAAAAAAAAAACACTGATTCCAAGGAATACATGCACCCCAATGTTAATGGCAGTATTATCAAAAATGGCCAAATTATGTAAACAGCCCAAATGTCCATTGACTGATGGATGATGAAGAAGATGTGGTATATACATACAATGGAATATTACTCAGTCATCAAAAAGAATGGAATCTGGTCATTTGCAACAACATGGATGGAGCTAGAGAGTATTATACTGAACAAAATAAGTCAGTCAGAGAAACACAAATAACATATGATTTCACTAATATGTTGAATTTAAGAAACAAAACAAACAAGCAAAGGGAAAAGAGAGAGACAAACCAAGAAACAGGTTCTTAACTATAGAGAACAAACTAATGGTTATCAGAGGGGAAGTGGGTAGGGGATGGGTTAAATAGGTGATAGTGAATAAGGAGGGCACTCCTAAAATTAAAAAAAAATTCAAAAAAAAAATAAAAAAAAGAAACTGGAAGTCACTCAACATGAAAATATAGAGGAACTAAAAAACAAGTATGCCATCTGTGTAGTCCATATGGATATTTAAAATAGCCCTGGATGTTAGAGCAAGTTTTGGTTGATGAAGAATGTATAGACCCCAGTGATAGGGTCTTCAGTAAATGTCATGAAATTACTTTTAGCTCAATAGATTATAGTGGTAAGAAGAGGGCAGAGAATAGAATGCTCTGATGGTTTAAGCTTTAAAACAGCAGATCATTTTATTCAAGGGCAGAGGAGAAATTGACAGTTAGGAAGTAATAATATGATAGTAGTATAGGGGAGCAAGTTTAAGGTAAGGAAGGGTATGTGAGAATAAGCTTCTTCTTGATTTGCCTGCAGGGGAAATAGCTTCAGTGGAGTGGTAGGTCATTTATAACACCAGGGGGTAAAGATGATTGAGAGGAGAAGCTTACAATGTGGGTTATTTATTTACTATGAAATCAGATGTTCCAGAGGCATGGGGGAAATGACAGGTAGGGAGGAGATTAAAGGGAAGTTGCTTTAGGAAAGAGCACACTAACATCTGAGAGAACAGCAGAAAACAAATAATGAGTAGCTTATGTGGTAACACTGGGGTACAATGGTTCTGGTGACAATATGAAGAGTGAATACAAAGTCTAGAAGGAGAAGAAAGGAAAACCTGCCAAACCCTATTTTAATAGACTAAATAAAAGGTAAGTAAAACAAAGTCACAGAAAGAATTAAAAAAAAAAAGCATTAAGAGAATCATTAAATATTCAAATTTATAAGATATAGCAACTACACCCTAAAGGTAAGAAAGGGAAACGAGAAAATTCTGATGTTGCTATTCTAAAAAAAAAAAAAAAAAAAAAATAGGACAATGACGGTACCAATGTAGAAATACATACAATAAGGAGTAAGTTTTGGAATACAAAGTATTCACTTTTTTCATATACTAAGCCTAAGCTACTATGGACATCCCAGAGGAGGTATCTACAAAATAAGCTATATTTTGTACTGGAGTTCAGAGGAAATAATCAGGGATTATGTAGATTCTTCAAAATAATCAACAGAGAACTATAGTTATAGCTATGTGAACTATATGATTGCCTACAGGGAAAGAAGTTTAAGGAGAAAAATATGACTAAGAACAAAACACAGAGAGAAGGAATGAGAATAATATAGCTAAGTTTTATAGAACTCAAATTTTCTTTAAAGCAAAGATACCAAGAGATATCATACAAGGTATCTAGAAACTGGAGAATTTGGATTCCAAAAAAATATGGTGGTTGATCTTGATAATTTTTCCTATACCTCACTCAGTTCTGGGAGTGGTGGATAGGAGAGGTAGACAGAAAAAGTTTTTGTAAGTTTGACCATCTGAGAAGAAGCTCAGTCTACATTCTTTAAATATGGTCCAGGAAAAATGGCAAGGACCAGGAATCCCTTTACTCCCAGATCTTCAAGGTAACAAAATAATAGTCTGTATCGTATGTTAAAGCAGACAAGCCTAAAAGTGCTCCGCAGGGATCGGAATGTTTCCTATTCATGATAGAACAGCATGAATGTGACTGTGTAAGCAGACAAGACCTGAACAAAAGTGAATGGCTTTCTCATGCCTGAGAAAGGGAAATATTGTACAGTGTACTCTCTCCACTAAGTCAGGTGGTGGTACAGACATCTCAGTGGATGCCAACATAAATAAATGATGATCCTGACAAGCAGAGATAGTCCTTCCCACCAGCTGTCACCAGGTGCCATGTTAATCTTTCCAATAGTCCCATGTCAAAGAAAGCAAGTAGGAACCTGCACTGATCGCACCGACTGAGATTAAATTTCTGCCATCCAAGCGAAGTGGAAACACATATTAAAATGCGAATCTTCTCATAAAAATAAAGTTACATTTCTCATAATGCTGTAAATGTGTGATTGTTAGCTATCACCATCAATCACCATCATCATCACCGTCATCATCCCCGTGCCCTGAGTGCTCACGCTTGTTAATTTTCAAACAGTAATGAATTGCTTCACATTAATCATTTCATTTAATCTGTTCAGTTCCTGTAAAGAATAGGTGAAGTGACTCACATCTGTTTTACATATACCAAGATCGGAAGAATTGAGTAACTTGACCAAATCATACGTTGAAGATCCAAGATCTTAACTAGGAATATAGTAATTCAAAACATTAATAATTTCTTGTTTAAAATGTTAATTAGTTCTAGGTGTCCAGATCAGCTACCAGTTGAAGTACACAGATAGTCTTCCGTATGGTAATTAAATCCTTTTTATATATCTGACCTGCTCAGTGAGAATTTAATAAGGAGCAAAAGTAAGGAGAAAAGCTATTTTCTGCCACAAATTTTACCTTAAGTTGGATTTTTCTGGGGTTGTTTTGAAGGATCATTTTTTTTCTGTTAAACGTAACTGGATACATATTAGAAGGAATATTAGGTCCTTTTTTTTCTAGTCTCGAAGAATATTGGTTATCAAATGATGGCTTAATTTTAAAACATAGTTGACATAGTGCTCAAATGGGAGCAATGGAGATGCTAAGAACTATAACATTTACAAAAGGAAAAAAAAAACTCCATCGCAAATCTTCTCTTGAGGAATGAAGTATGTTGTAGTAGTTTAATTTTTTTTATCTGATGAGATTTACCCAACTGAATGAATAAAATAATAATACATGATTTAATATTTAACAGATAACAAAATTGTTTGTACTTCAGAGACATGCTTCAAGGAATATGGAAAGTTTACACAAGAATTTTTTTTCTCATCTGCATTAAGACTGGTTATTCAACTACTCAGCGTGGCAGAATATTATAACTCATGTCACTGAGATTATACAAGAAAGCAAGGCAAACATGACAAGCATGACAGAATCATGAGACAGCTGCATAATTACCACAAATGAAAAGCCTTCACTTACACATAAGAAACTGTAAGAAAAAAATCCCTTTGCAATTTAACAGCTTAAGTGCATCAAAGTGCTGAGTGATAAATTCTTATCCCTTTTGAAAGAAATATCTACACTTACACAACTTGAATCCTACATAGATACTTAGATGAGATGATAGATGATAGATAGATAGATAGATAGATAAAAAAAAGTGTTGTTAAAGAAAGATAAACTAGTTGAAGAGCACGCTTCTAGTATTAGAAGATAGGAGCTTTCTTTTTATTTTTTAGTATATATTTTTAAGTTTATTTATTTTGAGAAAGAGAGAGAGAGCACGAACGGACGAGAGGCAGAGTGAGAGAGAGAGTGAGAGAGAGAATCCCGAGCAGGCTCCACACTGCCGGCACAGAGCCCGGCGCAAGGCTCAATCCCATGACCCTGAGATCATGACCTGAGATGAAGTCAAGAGTCAGACTTAATTCACTGAGCCACCCACAGGCGCCCCAAAAGATAGGAACTTTCAACCAACATTAAATAAATACAAATGACTACTTCACGGCCATTTACTGGGTAAGAGCAATTCAAATTATTTTGAGCATGTTTCACAGGGTAAAAAGTGGAAGGAATATGTGGAAGGCATTGCTAAATCTAGTTAAACCATGTTTTTCATTATAATACAAGCTTCTCATTTGGTTTGGTAAGCAGCAAGGAGGAAAGATCATGTTCTAACATCTTGGTTATAGAACTTGTGTGATGTCCCAAAACTAGGAGGCAAGGAGAAAGATGACTTAAAAAGAGGGGTTAAATATGAATAGAGTGAAAAGTGACATGGCATTTTCCCAAATTATGTTCTATCATAATTTTTGGAGATTGACACCACATTTATCTGTCTCTAACACATAATGAAGCTATATTCTAAAGCCAGTAACTTCACCACAAGCCACCTAACACAAACTTTGTTTTTCCCCTAGGAAATTCTTGAATGTTATCACTAATAAATGAGAAGTTATTTGAGAGGGAAAATCTAGTTTTGATTAATCACTGCAAAGTGTAGTACTTCAATACATTTTCACAATATGATAACAAATATTGCTTTGAAACATTTGCCAGTGTTTGATAAGGATTTTTCTTGATTTGTCTGTTTTTTTCTGGGGGGGGGGGAGGTTAAAATTGTTTCACCAATAACGTTTATTGCTACTAATTATCAAATATTTCTATAAATATAATTTTTAATATTTTAAAGAATAGGTATCAATGTTTATATAAATAGCTATACAAAAACTTTGTAACCCCAAAGCAATTATTATCTTGGTGATATTATCTGTCATAAGTTTAGTGAAATAAATTACTTCTAACTAATTGGAGCTAGGAGAGGATGAAGGAAGCAGAAAAAAAGTAGCAATATTGATGGCTTTTTAATAATTGCATTCTCTTGTAATCATTAGGTTTCCTAGAGGGAATAAGATTCAGAAATATGTGGAGCTCAATAAACAAAAATCTGATAACAAACTTTTTTTAGAGGATGAAAACAAAAGGTTATTATATCATTAATTTGTGGATTTTTTTCCAGTGTGTGTGTGTTTTAGAATAAAATGATTCAAATAAAATAAAAGGCATCTCGGTAGAACAAATACAAGAAAATCACAAATATCTAGCATTGATGTATGAAGGACTGATACTCGAGAAGTTTAAGTAAAATGTTAAAGGGAACAAAAATAAATTTTAAAGTTATGTTTCGAGTATTAAAGGAATTGACTTTAATTCTTGAATTAAACTCAGAAAAGTTCTTGACTTGCTTACAACTTCCCTAACAAAATAATTTTTTTTTCTGGTTTAAGCGGGAATGAATTTCACCAAAGTAAAATTGTGGTAAGCAAGGGTTTAGCTTCCAGCACATCTGGAATATTACTGGCTCCACTAAACAAGTTTACTGACAGAATGATCAGAACCATGTCGGCAAACATTGTAAAATAACGAAGCACAGCAAAGGTACCAGAAAGTCTTAAGAAACAACTTACCCTGACTTCCAAAGAAGAGGAAGTGGTAGCAGGAAGATACTGAAACTTTACACTGAAGAATTTGATATCAACCCTTGCAAATTTGTAAGTCAGAATTGTGAATTAATGGCTTAGGTGTAAAAAAAGGAGCATTTACTGGGAACTGACAGGAAGCCTAGGCTACTCAAGAAAGTTATTCTGAGTTGCTTGATAATACTCAAATAATTAGGCATTTATGTATTCAGAAGCCAGTTATATAACATGACTTCGAACCGGTAGACTCAGAGATTAGTTCTTGTGTTGATCTGACATTTTTTTTTTTTATTTAACATTCAGGGCGCCTGGGTGGCTCAGTCGGTTAAGCGTCCGACTTCAGCCAGGTCACGATCTCGCGGTCCGTGAGTTCGAGCCCCGCGTCAGGCTGTGGGCTGATGGCTCGGAGCCTGGAGCCTGTTTCCGATTCTGTGTCTCCCTCTCTCTCTGCCCTTCCCCCGTTCATGCTCTGTCTCTCTCTGTCCCAAAAATAAATAAAAAACGTTGAAAAAAAAATTTAAAAAAAATAAAATTTAACATTCTAACATATAAAAATATTTTTTATCATTTCTGCATACACACAAAAATTATTACTTAGGACTTGTCATTTCCATTTATTCAGAAATATCCAGTTTATACAACTAAAATGAATCCTATTACTCAAAAATTTTAAAAAGAAAAATAAAAACTAAACTATTTTATAAAACTTAACCCTCTGAGAGTTCCCTGAAGGTCAAAGAACTCATTAAAAATAATGAGTTCCTCTTAATTGAATGATGTATAATCCCATGGACTTTTCTTACCTATTCATTATAACCACTTGAAAACATCTTAATTTAACTGTAAAAGCTTACTTCATCTAAATTTTATAAACTAAAGTTCATTTGTTAGGATATAGTTTATTGAGGACTCTTCATTATGCTTTTAAGATGTCTGATTATTATGTAGCGTATGGTAGAGTCTATTAAGTACACACACACACAACTGCTTTCTGTTTCTCCTGGGCACATGCATAGCCTATCTGGTAGTCAGAAGTGGCTATGTGACTGATTTCTACCATCAGCTAAAAGCAGACATGGTGTGTGGCTTGGCCTGTGACCATCTACCATCTGAACTTCCAAATGATCTTTTCCTCTTCCAGCTAGCCGAAATGGAGTTAACCCCCAGGTCTACAATGGAAGTCCCATATTGAAGATAGCCAATTACTCAGCAGTTCAATCACATGTATGAAAAATAAACCCTATTTATATTTGAATCCTGGGTTTTGGTACCTATTTGTTGCAGCAGTGAGCTTGCAAAGCTAATACACAAAGTTTAACGATGTTACTAAACTCTTTCTATCTTGCAGGCAGGTTGAGAGCTTAAATTCTCATAATTCTAAGAAAAATCCTTTTGTTATCAGTACGTCATTAGTATTTTCTTGTTTTGGTTGTAGTCATTAATTCTGTCTATTCTTTTTTTTTGGTAATAATTTTCTTTTAGTCATCACTATGTTTTTTTTTTTTATAATTGGTTTGGTTAACTCACCTATTTATAATAACATTTATATCAACCCTGTTTTGAACTATAATTTACCAATAAACTAGATTTTAAAATATATACACATTTCTGTTCACATGTTACATATTAATAACATAAACACCTATGTCAAAGAAGAAATAAATGAATGCGTATATGTGTGTGTATGTGTGTGTGTCTTTCTGTGAAATCCCCAAATTAGTTTGTGTGTATAATGCCATCTCTTCTTCATCTCCAGTTATTTTACTACTGGAAGTGGGAGTAAGTATTGGTAGATGCATGCCAAAGGGCAAATTGCCCCAACTAAGGGGTCCATCATCAAATCAAAGAACTCCCAGTTGGCTCAACTGGTATATTGTAAGGTAACGAAATATGACTGATTCTTATTACATAATGTCCGTTTGACCACATCCCCCAGTATGCTCCAGCTGTTGATTTAAATTTACCTATTTTCCTTTGCCAGTGTGCTCTCACCAATGGGAAGAGTGGCCGAGTTTGGACTTGTAGCTACCAGCAGTCTGTGATGTCTTCTGGCATAATGTCACCAGGAAGACAGTCCTTCTGGAAAAAATACACCCTTCTGTGTGTTTTGCCATTTTTACATCTTTCATGTTTCCTTTTTGGAAAACTCTGGCAGCAAATAAAGTCATATATCTATATACAATAAGGCAAGGGATGTGTTCACTGTGATTTACTCCACTATGATTTCTCTAATGGAAGTTCATAAAAATGAACCGGATAATCCTTTACTAAAGTATTTCTCTGAATAAAGACAGAAAAGGAACATGATAGAATATATGCTTCTTGATTTAACGAAACATTTAAATAAGGCTACAATCAATTTGAGTATGTTTTCTTAGTGAGGGATTCTCCAGTGACTTACTCTACTTTTCTTCTATATTTATCTGTGTAAAACCATTTTAAAAACAGCTTCATTTTATACCGTTTTTGCACATAAAACTGTTTAAAATTTTTGTATGTAAAGATGAAAAATCATGTTTTTATCCTTAAGCAACTTTTAAGTACAGGCAGCGATAATTATAATATCAAGTATTATCAAATAATAGCTGTAACCAGAAGGTTATATCCAAATTTTTTTGGTAATTATTATAAGCCTGTGTTAATTGATTAGCATAACATTTAATTGTTATAACAGCTAAAGTAACTTTTCCCTATAATTTAATAGATAAGGAAAGCAAAGTACAAAAAAATTAAAAACTATCTCTAAGTAGACAGCTTTAATTTTTAATTTTTTTTTTTTTTGCTTTTTCTTAATGTTTATTTTTGAGAGAGAGGGAAAGTGTACACGAGCATGAGTGTGGGAGAGAGAGTTGGGGGAGTGGCAGAGAGAGAGGAAGACAGAGGATCTGAAGCAGGCTCTTTGCTGTCAGTGCAAAGCCCGACGTGGGTCTTGAATCCACAAACTCTGAGACATGACCTACGCCAAAGTCAGATGCTTGACTTAGCCACCCAGGCACCCCTCAGTACTCAGCTTTTAAGTGGTGAACCTAGGATTCAATGAAACATAATTTTTTGAAGGTTTTTTTTTCTGAAGTAAACACGTAGGCAGTATAGGTACACTGATGACATTTGCTAATGATCCTAAGCTTAATGGAGCAGCTATGCAATGGGTGGCCAAATCTTAACTTATTAAAATGTCAAATGAGTGAAGAATAAAGAAATAAAGATAAAATAAAGTTAAGTAGAATAACTGCAGCATATGCACATTTTAAGAAATACAGTTGAACCTAATACTTCTTGCTAATGATCAAATTATGACATCCCATTGTAAAGGCATTTTTTAAACTATTTTTACCATTCTGTTTATGAAATGCTTGCAGGATTAAAATTGAATTTAAAGTGATATCTTACAAATTATTTTCTAAAATAGGAATTATCTTAACAACATTCACAGCAATTGATCATCAATGTCTACTTAAGCATTTCCTGGGAAAAAGAAATCAATTCCTCATAACAGAGCCCAATCTACAGTGTGTGATCTTTCTGAAATCTATCCCACTTCTTTCGAACTTCAACTCATTGATTCCAGTTCTGTCCTCTGAAGAACACATAATTAATTTACTTACTGATTCTTCTTGGCGGCCTTCAAACATTTATAGGTTTCCATAATGACCCCAATGGGTTTCTCATTTCCAGAAAAAAACCTCTTAGTTTAGATGCATAGAATCACAATTAACACAATATTATGAAGGAAAATCCTTCTTTTCCTCCTACCCACCCCCTGACACACACACATGCACACAAGGACATATAAGTCTTCAGTTAAACAAATAATAAGAATGGAAATTAGAAAATATAAAAAATATAAAAAATAAAATTAGATACGATTGTAAGGTCACTTTACAAATGAAGTGGACTAGCCAATAAGTAACTTGATTTTGTGCTTGGGTTTCACTTTTTCCTTGATTTTTCTTGTTTTGTAAGGCCCTTCCCAAGCTGTTTTCAAGAGTAAACTCTTCTCACTTAAGCATATGGTCAAAAATAATAATTATTGTTTTTTTTTAATTTCCTCTATCACAATTGAGAGAAAAATCTGGATCTTTTCAAGTCTTTTCTATAAGAAATGCTATTGTGAAAATTTCTGTTTCCTTCATAGTTGGCAGGTTTTATTGTATTTAATTCATTGTATTATATATTTTATTATATATAAGTATTGTGCACATATACACATGTATTGTATACGTGTATTGTATATATGATTTTTGGGAGAGGAATAGAACTAGGATGTATTTGCTCTTATTTATTACAATTACATGATTTTTCTGCTCTTGAATATGATGAGATTCTACCTACTACACATGTTATATAAAGGAAAATGCTCTGAAAATTGACCATGGCCCTTTCTATATTTTATGTTTGAGCAAAACTGATCTCTACACTGCATTTTATTTAGGTGGTGATTTTTCTGGATCTTTAAATGACAGGTAATTAGGTCTCCTAAATCATCTCTAAAATGGGGACTATAAAATAATAAAATATAAAATTGCTATGACAATTTAATAATGTTAAATGCTTGTACTATTAATCCTTAAAAATGAACTGACATTTGATTTTATTTGGGCATGCCCAGACAGGAGATTTCTTAAGGTTAGTAGTATGTGAAAAAGAAGAAATAGCAGTCTCTGTAGAAAAAGAGAAACATCAGAAACAAAAAAGAAATAATCTCTTGGAAGAGACTTCCTATGTTGGGTGTGGCCAATGGGCTTGATGAATTTTTATATTTTATATACAGCTTAAAGATATATCCTCTTTTACAGTCTAATTCTTCCATATTATCTCTTTTGATTTCTGTAAGTCTCCAATAAAATTTAGTTAACCATAATTATCCTTTTAGTTAAAGCAGGGAGGGAAAGCAGGGAGAATTAAGTGAAAGATTTGGGCAGAAAGATCTACGTCAAGATCTGGTCATGATAAAATAGCTAGAAGAGAATGCAAGAGCAGAAATGAATAGAATGAGCTAAACATCCACAACAATACCACAAAACATTCCCCAGGCATACATTTTTTTAACGTTTCTTTTCTTTTCTTTTCTTTTTTTAAGAGAGAGAGAGAGAGCGAGCTGGGGAGAGGCAGAGAGAAAGGGAAAGAGAAAATCCCAAGCAGGCTCCACACTGTCAGCACAGACCCCAATGTGGGACTTGATTCCACAGATAGTGAAATGAAGACCTGAACCAAAATCAAAAGTCAGACACTTAACTTACTGAGCCACCCAGGCGCCCCCTCCCCAGGCAAATCTTAAGATATTTATTTCATCATTCACATAAAAGATGAACTCTAAAGTTACATTGTTTGACTATTTCCCTCAAAGGATGAGTAATTCCAGAAGAAGAGGATTTTGCATCCCAAAGTTACAAATGATAGGCTACTATATAAATAATTTATCATACACTAAATAATAATGATAATAATAATAATAAAATTAAAAATTACGTAATTTGATAGTTTTTTTATTTTTAAAAAAAAAAATTTTTTTTCAACGTTTATTTATTTTTGGGACAGAGAGAGACAGAGCATGAACGGGGGAGGGACAGAGAGAGAGGGAGACACAGAATCGGAAACAGGCTCCAGGCTCTGAGCCATCAGCCCAGAGCCCGACGCGGGGCTCGAACTCCCGGACCGCGAGATCGTGACCTGGCTGAAGTCGGACGCTTAACCGACTGCGCCACCCAGGCGCCCCTAATTTGATAGTTTTTAATAACATATAGATGTTTAAAATAAATGTTTATATTATTGAATGGGTTAAGCCTCAGATTGTTAATAAAGAGATTTTATGTTGACCAACTATTTCATATGAGATGATATAGATGTTTCTTGTGTTTAAAGCTTGTATGAAATCTTAGTCCTAAATACTTTGGTATTTCAAAGAACATGTGATTCAGTTACACATTATTATAAATCTTAATTAAAATTACCAAATGTTTTCAAAGTAAAATCAAGATATTTTCAGGAAAATAATTTCAACAGGTGAAAATATAACTATCTATTGGATATCTTCATTATATATGAAATTTAAAAGTTCTTGTGAAGTCTGTGCCCTAAACTTGTCTAGTTCCTCTGTATCATGTATTGAAACAATTAAAAGCTTTTTGCCCTATGATATTTCAGTAGGCACTCTCTAGGAGCAGTGAGAGCTGAAACCTTTTATTTCTCTCAGATGTGATATCTGATATCCAGTAAGTAACAAAACTACTTGGTGATCCCCAGGGGTACAAGACCTACATGATAACATAGTGCGACTATCATTGTGGGAATTTGGGCATTTTACAACCTGGCTGTGAGATATATATTAAGGCAAGTGGTTTAATTTCTGTATCCCCAAATTATAATTATATGGTAACCATTAAGATTCTGTCCAGCTATTATATTTACTGATTCCATAATTACTTTCCTTTGTTCTTTGAATTGAAAGGTTCACAACTCCAATGGTACACAATTGCATAATAGTTCTTCTGAACATTATACTTGTAGTTGTAGCGATAGGCTTTCTGGTTGGTCCAACTAAGTTATACTTATCATTCTTCAGATGGATAAGGAGGGGCTTCAAAGAAGAATTCCACATCTACCTCCTCGAGCAATAAAGTTAGAATGGTTACCTTGTTTTTGTTTACTTATTTTTAATAAAGTATGTTATGGGTGGAATACTTGCATGGTTTCTGGAAGAAAGCCATATGGATCTACATTAACATCAAGGAAATTAGAATATCATAAGAGAAAAC
Organism: Lynx canadensis; assembly: GCF_007474595.2. Taxonomy (NCBI): domain Eukaryota; kingdom Metazoa; phylum Chordata; class Mammalia; order Carnivora; family Felidae; genus Lynx; species Lynx canadensis. The sequence continues at coordinate 50,250,911 of NC_044319.2, read as the reverse complement.
CCAAAGCACAGGTATAAAAATGACTATTCTCCAATCAAGAAAATATAAATCACTTTGTAAATCAAGCTATGCATATTTAATGAGATTTTTAGTTCAAGACAAATATTACTGTGTATGTTATTCACAAAGGAAGCCTACTTTTTAGGAAAAAGTGTTCCCAAATGTGAACATAAATTAAATCTGGTATAGACAAAATCACACATAAAAAGCCCTAACAAAATATGCTTTTTCTAAAGCATATCACAGTGAATAATAAATAAGATTCTAATAAACTGAAAATAATTCACATAGTCACCTTTCTTTCCCTTTCTCCCCCTCCCCTTCTCACTCTTTCTTTCATTTCTCATAAATGGTTTTACCTAGAAAAATATCCACAAAGAGCACAATGGATATTTGATGAAATAGCTTTAGAATTCTATGAATGTCAGCAAAAAACATTTGTTACATGTAATATTAAATTACACTAATAATAACATCAGGCATCTTACAAGGAGAGAAAAATTTAAGTCTCTGTGGACTATATGTCTAATATAGAAGACCGTATGCCTATGTGGTAGATTTCTAAATATTCAAAAAAAGTCAGGGCATGTTGGTGGTTCAGTGGGTTAACCATCCGACTTCAGCTCAGGTCATGATCTCACAGCTTGTGGGCTTAAGCCCCACATCGGGCTCTGTGCTGACAACTCAGAGCCTGGAGCCTGCTTCAGATTCTGTCTCTCCATCTCTTTCTGCCCCTTCCCCCTCAAGCTCTCTCTCTCTCTCTCACTCAAAAATAAACATTAAAAAAAAAAAAGAAAAAAAAAGATTCCCTCTGCTCCCCACTCTTGCCCAAGAAAAAGGAATTAAAATAAACTGAATAATATCCTCCAATTTCCTATGCCTGTCAACTTGTTAGCTTTGTTAACTTCTGTTTATTCACTTGAATTTGGGCGTAGACTTGAACTCTATCAAAGGCCATACTTAAACTTTCTTTTTTTTTAATTTTGTGTTTTTAACTATGACGGTCTCTACTTCTGGCTATACTTCCACGTGAAATAGTTTCTGCCATATGAAAAAGGTTTTGTTGTTGTTTTTTTTTTTTTTTTATTTTGCCTAGTTTTGCCTTCATTTCTTCAGGTCTGCATTGATAGTTTCAAGTAGAATCACTCTGTTTTGTTTAAAAATTTTTTTTTTTCTTCAACGTTTTTATTTATTTTTGGGACAGACAGAGACAGAGCATGAACGGGGGAGGGGCAGAGAGAGAGGGAGACACAGAATCGGAAACAGGCTCCAGGCTCCGAGCCATCAGCCCAGAGCCTGACGCGGGGCTCGAACTCACGGACCGTGACCTGGCTGAAGTCGGACGCTTAACCGACTGCGCCACCCAGGCGCCCCGAATCACTCTGTTTTGTATAATAAATGCTTGGTCCAAGAATTCAAACTTGATATGATGTCCAGGAACAGTATTATAAATTTCAGTGCCACATATCAGTGATTTCAGCAATTGAAGCAGCATCCAAGGTGCTGATACAAACATTGAAATGCAACAGAGACAACTTTTCTTCTTTTTCTGTGGTGTCTGAGGCTCGTAGGAAACTAGAAAGAATAAAATGTCTAAGGCTACCTCTAGAGGAAATGTGTTTTGTTTCGTTTTCAAAGCAGTTAAAGATTAGTAGAGAAAATTAGGAGTTTATACCTTAGACATTGAGAGGAATACAAATTTTGTGCATGTTGACGGCATGATTGAAGAAGCAAACTTTAAGAATAGGGAGAGCTCAGGCTTATTCATCCTTTCAGCTTTCAATGTCCAGGACAGAAAACACTGTACTCATACCAGAATTGCTACTGGTTGTGATCTTATGCACGTATATCCTACTAACATATTTTCAGGCCCGGAATATGTGGAGAAAACAAAAGATCCACATCAAGACATGGGATATTTAATTGAAATAAACTGAACACATTTTAAACACATACTTGTTTTTATCTATCAGCTTATGGTACGTTTGCAGTAGTGGTGTTTTTTCTGGTGGGTTGTGCCTTGCTTACCAAGAACTCTGAGGAAGTGATGACAGTTCATCAATTTTTAATGCAAGGTAATGTAATTTTAGACTTAGGAATGGTTAGTAAGGAGCTTTTAACTAAGAAGAATGGAATTGAGTGGCGCCTCCATTTCACAAAGGGCTAAAACATAGTGAGCAATATATTCTTGCCTATAGAGAAGAATAGTTTTGTGCATAGTTGCAAGGTCTGATCATTGACTAAAGTAAGCAAATGATTTGTGTAAGCAAGTATACATTAGGAGGCCATCTTAACTTCTTCCTGTATATTTTCATTTTATGGAGCAGAGTATGGCTGATCGTGAATGAAAAGGAAAAGGAAGATTTTTCTTCAGCGTTCAGTGCAGAGCCTAGGCAGCACATCTATAATCTTGAAAGAATGCTCAGCAACAAACCAATTTACCTCACCTTCCTTAAGATAGTGGCCTTTCAAAAGCTTCACAAAACTGGTTAATCTGCTTTGTCCCTGTTGCTCTTAAAGCTTCACAGGACCCTTTGTGAAGCAGCAGCTGTACGGCAGATAGCCCCATAGAGTCATTAAACTTGAGAATATCTTTGGGAAAAAAAAAAAAAAAACAAAACTGTAATCTTGGATTGAAAAAAAAAATCAAAATCAAATTCTTCCCTCTGTGTCTGGTAGAAACCCTGATAACACTGAGGACTCCCACATGTCTTTTAATAATATTTGTACAAGTTGCACCAAAATCACAACTCAATTCATTGTGCCAGTGACGTGTGAGAAAATAAGAAGATAGCTCAGGAATCCACTCTCAAATGTAAAGGAAGGTCAGGCAAAGCAGTGGATAATGTTAGAGTAAATGAAAATCTGTGAGGAGTGGCTCGTCATTTTCCATTCAAACGGCAACAATGATGGAAATGTTTCTTGTGTAATGATTTCATTCAGAGTGGGTCATCCTCTGTTAGATATCTGTATTGATCCTGTCTTAATGGCCTGTCTGCTAACCTCCTCCCCATACTTTCAAAAAAATATGAAAATTATCCAAACCCTTTGTCTAATAATATAGTTCAGTTAAGCATTTGTTCTATGAGCCCGTGGGTATACTTTGAGCTCTTCATTTTTGATCTTCCAAAGTGAATATTTTTACTTAGCTGAGGTGTATTTTAGATCAATACTTATAGACACTCTCTTGGTATTTTTTGTGAACTGTAATTTAAGATAGCAAAAGACATTAGATTATTCTTCTGTGGAAAGACATATCTTTCAAACTAGACTTCTTTGTCTATTGGTCCAATTATTAAATGGGTGCCTTATGACAAAAACATAAGGAAATTTGTCTGGCTAGACTTCCTAGCTGTTACTGAGGAGAGAGAGAGAGAGAGAGAGAGAGAGAGAGAGAGAAGTTAAAATGGCTATTTTATAATCACATTTAAAGTGACTCATTCTATTATTTTATACATTGATTCTGTAAAATGTGGGGGAATAAAAGGTAAATAAAATCCTTAGATAAGGAAAGCTCTCAACACAATCTATTTTGAGAGTCCTGACTGACCTCTGAGTTAAGTTATATTCTGACAGCAGACAGGGAGAGGATTTATTAACTTGAAAGCAATGAAGGATTGGAAAAGTGGAGGACACTCCCCAAGGGACATTTGTCAAACCACGAGTGAGGCTTTAGGGACTCTTTTTCTGTGCTGTCTGCCCAAAAACCAAGGTTCTCTTCTCCATAATCAAGTATTTAAGGATTATGCCCAAAACACAGTCTTTGAAGGCATTACTTTTCTGCTTTAGCTCAACGATATTGCTTTTTGCTCTGCCTGTATACTGATGAGTTATCTGTCCATGGATTTATTACAAGTCCTTAGAACTCAATGGGAACAACCCTAAAAGCTCTGAGAGATGAACGACCCTTATAACATATAAGATTGACCAGTCAAGGCTAAGTATTTCTGACACATTCCAAAACTAGAAGTCTATTTACTTGAGATTCAGTGGTTATACTGGATAACATAGTGCAAGCTTTTATTCCCTTTCCATATATTGGATATCAGAATAAAATCTTTCTATAGATGAGATGACAGATTCTCAATGTGGAAATGTGGAATGCAGGGCCGATGCTGTTATCAATGCCAGGTACATGATCCTCAGCTCATTCCCTACAGCTATTCTCTAAGAGAAGGCTAAGAGTAAACTGGGTTCTGAATTTGAGACTCCAAGGGAGTAGATGCAGATAATATATGCTTCTGATACTTATTTGTTAGTTCAAAAACATTTTTGAATGTGTAGCTCTGAAAATCTATCAGTTACTAGGAAAAATGAAAACCTCTGGTCTCATGCAGTTTACACTCTGTTGAGTAGAACTCACACTCATGTTATTAGGGACACAAAGGAAACATTAATATTTTTATCTGTTTGAGATGATGCTGGCTCCAGCAGTACAAGGTACAATCTGTGATCCAGGTATCTGAAACTTAGAAAACCAATTGCCATTATAGTCCTTAGGGAAGCAGTCAGCCACTGGTTAGTCATCATTGTTCTTCACTTTGGTTAATTGAACAAATATGCCATCCTTTTTCATGTTAACTCATGGAGGACACTTGCATAACCCAATACAGATAACTTACACATGAACTAAAAGTTAGTAGGAGAGACAACACATCCTTTTTAAGATTTTGATTAGAGCAAAATCTCCAACTGCCTTTATTACACGTGATCTTCTATGATGTTTACTAGCCTTTATGTAACCACCATGTTTCCTTTGTAAGAACTCTTTAAAATGTATTGTTCTTTCAGTGTGTGTTCCCTGGTACAAGGTATTCCAAAATACAATGTCATCTTTAATGTGTAATTAATGCCACCCAGTTCATAAACATATAACAAATAACATATAACACATAACAAAATATATAACATATATATAACACATAGTACATGTTATATATAACGTATAACATATAATATATATATATATATATAACACATATATAACATATAACATATAACAAAATATATAACATATATAACAAAATAACTCTGAAGTCAACAACAACAAAATAATCAAAGAATAAAGAACATGCATATATTCATAGAAGGGAATATCACTCTAGATTTCAAAGGTGTGACTTTTGACCTCATCTTACAAAATAACATTATTTTGAGATGGTGATGGAGATGAGAAAAAGACACGACATAGAAAAGGTACAGAGTTGGAAACAAACAAACATGCGGATACATACATAAATACACAGACACAAAGTACACACGGATACAAACACATGAATGTGGGCCACTGTCACAAAGTAATACTAACATTTCCATTCTTTTGCACTGTATTAATTTGCTATTTCTACTATAACAAATGACCACAAACTTAGAGGCTTAAAATCATATAAATTTATTTTCTTTAACTTTTGTCAGTCAGAAATCTAAAATTGGCTTCACTGAGCTAAAAGCAAGGTGTCGGCAGGTTTGCTTTCTTTCCGGAAGCCAGACTGGAGGATCCACTTCTGGTCTTTTGTAGTTCCTAGAAGCAGCCCACGTTTTTTTGGCTTGTCACCCCATTCTCACATCTTCAACGTCAGCAAGGTTGGACCAAGTCTTTTCAAATCTGCCATTTCTCTAGCCCTTCATCATCTGCTCTATCTTTTGCTCTATCAGTTGTTCCTTACATCCCAAGGGTATTAAACCTTGAGCCATCTGCTCCCATTCAAAGGGTACTGAAACACCTCTTTTGAGTAAAATGTTTGTATTCCAGGTAGACACTTTCTCCCTTCTCTTCCTGACAGGTTTTGTTTTTGGTTTTTACATTCCAAAAGATGTGTTTATATTAGGGAATCAAGGTTTCTCTCCTCTCAGGAGAGACTAGCCCCTGGAAAACATGTAGCCTCTATATACTTCTAGATACATAATTTTGGGGTCCTTCTCCTGCAGTACAGACTCTTCTATATGCATCTGATGTCTCCCTCATGGTGTCATCCAGGGGGTTCAGGTAAGGGAAATAAATCAATATGGTTATTCCTATAAGTAATAATAACTCTGATGTCCAGAAACCATATTTCTGTTCAGGGAAAAAAATGAATTAATATAGATAGGAAAATCTTATAAAGAATGTCTAGGATGACAAATAGTTGTATTTGGCCGGTACATAGAATATAGAAGTCTAATAGGGGCTAGAAAAAAAAATTATGTCAGGATCAAGTGATGAAAGGATTTGAATACAAGTTTAAAACCTGTGGGCTTTATTCAGTATGAATTGGAGAGCCATTGCACATCTTTGATTAGAACTGTCCTCTTTAATTGTATTTTCAGAAAAAGAAAATCTATCATCAGTCAAAGGATGGCTTACGTTAAGATGAACAGGTAGAGAAGTCAGCCAGGGACTGACTGAATTAAGAGAAGAAACTGGTAGGTGCGTGAAGAATGACTAGGGTTAGATTTCAGGACCGGGGGGCAGCTGGGTGGCTCAGTGGGTTGAGCATCCGACTTTGGCTTAGGTCATGATCCCATGGTTTGTGAGTTCGAGTCCTTCACCAGGCTTTCTGCTGTCAGGTCTTCTGCTTGCCCACTTCAGATCTTCTGGCTCCCTCTCTCCCTGCCCCTCCCCTGAGTTTGCTCTCTCTCTCTCTCTCTCTCTCTCTCTCAAAAATAAACACTAAAAATTTAATTAATTAAAAAAAGACTTCAGAACCAGAGAAATCATAAGAAATAAATATTTTGACAGAAAAATAACGTAGCTTGTATTTGGAGAGGTAAATATTTACGTGTTTGTGGCAAGTAGAGATAGAAAGAAGTTAGACATTTAAAGCAATGATTTGTGAGTAGATAATGACAAAGATAAAAGCAAAAACTCTGCACAGTCACATGACAGCAAAATGTTTTCCTAAACCAGAAAAAAAAACTGATTTTGAATATTAATTCTGCTACGTATGGTGGCATCTTAAGAAATTCAGTTAAACTCTCCAAGCCTCAGTTTCCTTAACTGAAATATGGGAAAATAATATGCAGTTTGCATAGTTATTTTAAAGGCAAAATGGTATATAAGTATGACAGCAAGTATGTAAATAAAGTGATTATTTGAATGCCTGGTATGTAGTGTTTGTTCAATAAGGTATTTTACTTCCTTTGGTATCACTACAATGGGAAGAGGGAGGAAGAGGAAGAAGAGGAGAAGAAGGAGAAGAATCACAATCATCATCATCATCATCATCATCATCATTATCATTATTATTATTATATATGTTAGTTTGTTTAAGGTGATACAAGTAGGGAAACTGATGAAGTTGCCAAGGGACAGAGTTTCTACTACCAGTCAATAAACTGCTTCTATATGTGCCCTTTACTTTCCCTTATGCAATCAAAGAAGAACAATGAAATTATTTGCACTCAAAAATCAAATGGGAAGAGTGATACTCAAATATCAAATAGAAATCAGATTTTCCCCTTGTGAGTAAATAAGCATAAACTTCTTCCCCTAAACTTGTTAATAAGTCCGTATGGCTTGGTAGACTGTGTCCCAAGCACTTACTGCAGTAATTTAATCGTAATATCAGAACAAAGCACAATGTAGCATGATATACCATATCATGAGCAGATTTTGTACTCATGAGCAAACATACAGGTAATAAATATCACTAGAGAACTATCCAGGGAATATGTAGTAAAACACACTATGTTCCACAAGAGTAAATGTGGTGCCCTTCAATCTGAATTGTGAAAACATCTTCAGCCATCACTGAATAAAAAGGGCTCTTTTTGAGAATAAAATTAGAGAGTAACTACTGTATTTGAGAAGTTTCTGCTAGGCATTGTGTCAATTGCTTATGTGCATTAATTTATTCCTCTTATGAGTTTACTTTAATATTGCCAAATTTGAGCTGAGTAAACTGAGATGTAAAGGAGATGAGTAAAGTTCTCTGAGGTCACAAGGTGGAAAGGTGCTAAGATTAATATTCAGGCGACTTGACACTAAAAAGGTAACACTTCAACTACTAGGGCTAAATTAAGCACCAACAGTACCAAAATCTTTGAGTGCAAATATAAGCAGCAAATATTTGACTGTCTATTATGGCTATGGTCTGAATATTTGTGTCTTCCCTAAAAATTATACGTTGAAACTTAATGCCTAACATGTGGATCATGGGAGGTGGGAACTCTGGGAGATGATTAAGATGAGGCTATGCCCTCATGAATGAGATCAATGTCCTGAAAAGAGAAGGTCAGACAAACCTCTCATCCCTTCTGCAAAGTGACATAAAATGAGAAGGCCACAACCCACAAAAGGGCCCTCACCTGACCATTCTGTCATCCTTATTTCGGACTTCCAGCCTCCAAGACTATTAGAAATAAATTTATGTTGTTTATAAGCCACACATTTTGTAGTATTTTATTGAAGAAAAACAAAGACAACTACTATTTTAAGTTCATGATTTTTACTCAGTAGGTTTTTTTTTTACTTATTAATAAAAAATAAAATTCAGCAATCATAATCCTCGCCATTTACCCAAAGAGTTGAAAATGTGTTTCTCCACAAAAACCTGACCACAGATATTTATAGCAGCTTTATTCATAATTGTCAAAATCTGGAAAGCAACCAAAATGTCCTTTTAGTAGATGAATGGATAAGTAAATAGAAGTACTTCCAGACAATGGGATATTATTCAATCCTTAAAAAATGAGCTATCAAGCCATGAAAAGACATGGAGAGAAACCTTAAGTGCACATCACCAAGTAAAAGAAATCAACTGAAAAGGCTACATATTGTATGATTCCAAGTATATGGCATTCTGGAGCAAGCAAAACTATGGGGACAATAAAAAGATCAGTGTTTGCCAAGTGTGGGGGTGGGAAGAGATGAAGAGGCAAAACACAGAGGATTTTAGGACAGTGAAAATATTCTGTATGATACTATACATTTACTCAAACCCATAGAATAGACAACACTAAGTGAACCCTAAGGCAAACTATAGATTTTAGATTACGATCCACCAATGTAGATTCACCATTGGTAAAAAAAACGTACCATTCTGATAAGTGATATTGATGATGGTGGGGGCTATGCATGTGTGGAGGCAGAGGGCATATTGAAATCTCTATACTCCCCCCCACCCCCAATTTTGTTGTAAACCATTCTAAAAAACATTTTTTTGGCTCAGGTCATGATCTTATGGTCATGGGATGAAGCCCCACATTGGGTTCCACACTGTGTGTGGAGCCTGCTTAAGATTCTCCCTCTCTCTCCCCGTCTGCCCTTCTCCCCTACTCATTCTCTCTCTCTCTCTCTCTCTCTCTTTCTCTCTCTCTGTCAAATTAAAAATTAATTAATGTTTAAAAATAAAATCTTAAAAAGTGAATACTATCTTCATGACATTCTTACAGAACACTTTTCCTGATAATCCTGGTTTTCCTCTCCATCTTGAAAAATTTTCTAAGAAATCAGACCACAAAAGAAAGAATGTGTATGATATCAAGTGTTCGGTGATCAATCATATGTAACACTTTTAGCTATGAAGTAGTTTAAAAGTTTAACATAATAAATAATCTAGCTTTAAAATGATAGTAGTAAGTATAGTATTAAATTATTACTAGTCATAGGATAAAGTTCAAACATTTCAACTACTTAACATTATGTTAACCTATGCACCATCAGTGACCTTCTGAGAGTAGCGATTCAAGAGAGTACTATGACAAGAAGTTAAGGATATACTAACTTAAGGCAGAAACAGTGAGCACTGTGAGAGTTACATAATTGGCTTTAATATAATTGTATTGAATATACATTACATACATAGTAATAAAAATTGTCACAAATGACTAATGATTTTTTTAAATCATGGTATGAATTTAGATCACTTTATTAAGTCCATTAACCCACACAGTATTTTAGTCATGATCTTGGCTCATTTATATGAACATTCCATGCCAGATTCACTTGGAAAGTTGTAAACATTTGGACTCACATCTGGAAAGGTCCCCAAGAAGTCCACTTGTTTCTCACCGCTCACACATCAGTTGTGCATTTTAATCATTCCAGAAAAAACACTTAGATTTTCTCTGGAGAAGGGATTCGAGAATTCCAAATCCAGAATATTTAAATATTAAAAATTCTAAACGTGTCAATTCATCCATAAAATAAGGCAAGAATTCACAGCTCACAAAGGGAATAAACCAGGAACTGGATTCAGAAAGATATATAGAGGAAACCTTAAATTATTTCCTCTTTCCTCCTTTATTTCCTTTCAGTCTTTTAATTAACTTTTGTTTGGAAATATGATATTATTAATTAAGTTATATGTATGTATGTACATGTGTATATATATATATAAATATATATATAGCTATATATAGCTATAGCTTTTTATAAAAGCTATCTATAGCTTTTATAGCTATATATATATGTATATATATATATATACATATATATATATCCTTTTCATTTATACCATAATGTTGCTGAATATAGAAAATGTTAATTTAGAATTAGAAAATATGAAAAAATTTATGCAAAATTTGCAAGTCAAATTGTTTAGAAGATTATTGATAAAACTATGTAGCTTAATTTGGAAAATTTGTCATGAAAGGAATTAAATTACCAAATCAAGCACAGAATATTCATTTGCTCTCAGAAAAACAATAATTTTAAAATATGTGCAACTCTTTTTTATCATCTGTCCCCTCAAAGAAGTAAATAGTAAAAGGATAATTTATTAGTTTAAATTAAGTAACTTTTTCTTTGAAACGTTCATTGGAAATCATTTCCAAATACCTTCTCATTCTAAAATTAATTATAAGTATGTAAATGTACATCTTCTCTGTGGAAATGATCAACTCACCAATAGCAGAAATAGCCAGTTTGCTTTAAAGAATGTTCATATTGAAATAAATGTAATAATTATGACTTGCATAAGAGAAAGATTAGATAAAATGGAAACTAATAACATTTCAGAGTATCAGACACTAGAACCACAAAAGAGCTAAGAAAATGTGGCATTCTTAGCAGGTCTATCCTCTTAACATGCTTTCCAAAGCAGGAACAGAAATTCATGCTTTGGTAGGAATAACCATCAATTGTGCTGAAATTATTAAGCATAAAGTAATTTCTGTATAGGCCCCTAAGGGAATATCCTGCAAAAATCAAAAAAGCAGTATTTCAATAGAGGTAGAAGAATATTGCCAAAATATATAATAAGAAAATATGCATATTGATTCATATGTATACTACAACTACTGTAGGAAAACACTAAGGGCACGTCAAAGCCATGGCTATAGAGTGCTAATTTCATTCTTGTCAGGGGCTCTGTTAAGACTTAGGTGATTATATGCAACAATTCCTGAAACATTTTTTCTTTTTAGATAACAAGGCATTCGTTTTCATCGTTGATTTATTTTTATTATCCTCTATGATCCCCAAATAACTTCTCACTGAAAGCCTTTGGTCACAGGCATTCCTATGCTTATTCATAGCCCAAGACTACTCATTACTTGTCAATAGCTATCTAATAACTGGTGGGCGTGAATCTGAAAATTCTAGTCAGTATCTCTTAATCTGGGCTTTCTTTATAGGTTTTTTTTCTCTTCCTAGAAGATCCCTTTTAATTGCTCCCCCACATTCTACCTGACAAACTCCACTTCAGTGTTGAGAACTCAGTGTGGAATTCGTGCTCCTTAGTAGCAATCTCTGAAATGTCAAAGACTACTTATTTCTCTTCGATTAGCTTAAAACTAACACAGTGCAAACTGTGTTAGAACTTATCATAGTGTTTATAAAACAGGCTATTGTCCTGGATCTTCTCCCAAAGAAAGTAAACAGTTTGAAGATTAAAACCTTATGGGCTTGTTGTTCTATTTACAATGACAAGCACACAGAGAGCTCTCAATAAATAAACGTGATTCATTAAATAAATTTTACAATCAATCATTAATAAGAATGGTGTAAATAAAGGGCAGGAAAACATTTGTATCCAACAGCATCAATTACCACACACAAAGTCAGTAACAATTATCATCATAACAGCTATCATTTCAGTGTTTGCCTTGTGTCAAAACTCCATAGACACTGCAGTGTCTATCAAAATTAGAATTAATCAAAATTATTATTTTATATCTGAAAAGATGGAGGCTTTAAGGGGCAAAGTAATTTACCCAGGCTCTGGATCTGGCTGCCTGACTCCACCTTTCACTTACTAAGCTACACTTCTTTGGTTTCCTATGTATTTCCATTTTGTTTATTTATTTAAAAGTAATGATTGAGTACCCATTATGAATTACCTGCAAACATGGGAAGGGAAAATAAACACAAGAGGGTTGAGAGATGACATAACAGTAGAAACAGAGGCCAACACTGAAAGCATCATATCATAACTTTAAGGTGACTAAAATTAATGTTATTTTCAGAAAAGTAAGGAATTATATACCACAAATTATTTTCCCAACTTGTTTGATCCTCCCCCATTATGGGTTTCCATAATTCACATACTTGTTAGAAATCCATACTTTCTTCCGACTCCTTCAGAAAATTCTAATAAAGCCAAGATTTAAATTTTGTATTTTGAAAGGCATGGGAATTTAATATTAAAAAATATATATTAAAGTAGGCTCCTCTTTACTGCATTAGCAGATATTTCAGTTAAAATCAATTTCCAAAAAAGTGCACTTTGCATTTAGGCAATTTAAACCTTGTGCTTTATACAATTTTAAGCTGTTGCTGTGTGTGTGTGTGTGTGTGTGTGTGTGTGTGTGTGTGTGTATTTCTAACCTCAAAATCGATGCCTCCCACCGACTTCTTAATGAGGAAATCAAAGAAAATCAACAAAATAGCTAAAAATATATTATGGAAAATGCCTTAATATAAGACTGGTCAGTAACTTTCCATTAATGATAAGAATAAAACATGTTCTTATCTGTATCTCCTACTAGTCTCTAAATTTCAGGAAAGAACATTTCTTATAAATCATTTCTGCTTCCCACGTCTTAGCACATAATAGGAATTCAATACGTATTTGCTTAAAAGAAAATACTTATTTTCCCCCAATTTTGCAATTTCCAGAAACAGGCACAAAGAAGAGTGAATTTCTCATTCTACTAGAGAGTGCTAGAATATGTCCCCCCACCTGGTAACTTTAGGATTATCGAAGGCTTGTGTTCCTGACACCTTAAAATGACCACTAGATGACTGAAGTAGCACGTGTTTAATTTCTTTTCTTTTGCTTAGAGTTTTTGCAGCTACCAATGCAGGAACTACAGAAATGAGAAAAATGTTCTTTTTATCTTTTATAGTATGTGGCCAAGTAGCTACATCACAAAGAAAGTAAAGAATGAAGTCCTGAATGGAAGGTTTTCTATAGAAAATAGAATGCAATCCTAAGTAGGATGATGAGTTAAAACATTAACATTTTAATAAAGAAAATAGAATGAACCAAATTGGAGATTTAACTTGGGAAGCTTATCCAAAATATTGCTGCCACTGTGTTTTTTATAAAAACTTCAATAAAATTCAAATAGATATGACAAGATTATATACAACACAGAAATAAAACATAAGTAACCATTCAGAAAGACTGAATTTACGGAGGAAAGAAATGGACCTAGAATTTAGAAAGTGGAAGAAAACTCAGGTTTTTTACTTTGAATCAAGATATTATTGCCTTGGTCCTTTTTGACATCATACCTTATAAATGTTTTGGTCATATGCTTCTAGCTCTATAAATTGAGTAGAGTGCTTGCTCTATGTGACTTCGGTCAATAAATTCTATTCAGTCAACCTCAAAACATGTTGCTAGGACCTAAGAAACCTGGAAAGACATCCCCAAATAATCAGTGCTATGGTCCGAATCCTTTACATGAAATAAATAAAAACCACACAATCCTTAAATCCAGCCTATCTGTGTCAGTGACTATATGTTCAAAATTATCCTGACACATTTGGAATGGTTGTATAAGGAATCCTGGGAACTGACTTCCTAATTTATCCACAGATTATTGCTTTATTGGCAGCACATCCCTTATTGTTCTGTATTTTTATAACGTAAATGACCCTGCCAAATACTAAGCGTTTGTGTATATCTCCTGAAGTGTCTACTATTTTGACTTGTACACACAAATTATCAGATTGTAGGTCCACGTGTAGCTTCTGCCTTCAAATTCAGGCTATTTATGTGTATTCAAGAATAGTAGACACACCCTTTTGGGGTTAATTTTTGCCTTATCTATCACAGTTACTTGGGATGAACCATGCTTCATTCAGGCTTTGTCTTCATTTACTTCCTACTTGGGAAGAAAATAGGCACTTATTTCACAATATATTGCACCTTCTCTTTCAAGAGGCACCACATTATATATTTTATATACATATATATTTTTTCTCTTATAAGGCACATTAAACAAATAATGAGGAACTTAGAGGTTCAGCCCATCAGATGTAATAGCTGGGCTTCTGTAGGTACAATTTTTCCATGAAATGGCATGTTGATAGACCAATGCAAGCATACTCAAAAATTCATCACCTTAAACTCTCCACTAAGAGATGGGTATTTCAACAACTGATTCCAGAAAATGATTCCCATCCTAGTCTAGGTTTTGAGCCGATTAAAATTCCTCCATTATAATAAAAAGTGAATGAAAGTACTATTTTCCCCTTATTAATTTCATAAGCTACTTAATTTTACCTGTTTTTAGATTCCTTGTAGGAAGAATAGTTGTTGGAGATTATAAATGGGAGTAAAAGTACAATGTGGGTCAACAAGGAAGTAAGAAGAGGAAACAGGAGAATTTAAAAAAGGATAATTTTCTGGAATGTCTTAAAGTAAATAACTCTAAATTCATATGGTAGATAGATAGCTCCAGAAAGAGAGTTAGTTAGGTTTAAGAATATAAATCTTTATCTGCCTTGGTTAGTGTCATTTAGAAAAAAATATCAGAGGTTCTTGGGCAATCTAGGCACAGGGAAACTAAGGTCCATGTCTTATTAGGTTCATTATCATTAGAATGTATGACAGGATGGTTCTGAAGAAGATTAACACTGTTTTGGGGCCTTGTATTCTTATGCCACAGAAGCATGTGAAACCTTTCTTCCATACATCAGGAATGATATTCTTAATTTGAAATGTAAGGACTTCATGTTTTCGAAACATGTATATTCCTGTCTCCATAAAGGTACAACAGGGAAAGAAAAGGCCCATCCTTAGATATACTTCACCTGAAATTGACTTTTCCTATATATTAAGATCATTGTGGAAAACAAAAGGGTGTCCTCTTCATGTGTGGCCAGCAGAAAACCTAAAGAAGGTTGATCTTGTAGCTCTTGATCTGCTACGACTTAGACTAAAGATACAATAAGGTCAGACGGTCTATTAGAGGTGGGGAGGGAAAGGAAAATACAAGGGAAAGTGGAGGGCAGAACTAATAGAATTTTTCTTGGAAACCATAAGGTTTCCAGACTAAATGGGATGCGGAAAAATAATAGAGCCATATTCTTAATCAGGAGCACTATGTTCATCAGACATTCAAGCTTACAGGGTCATTGCAACACAAGGCCAAAGCAGACAAGGAGATAACGTAAAATTAGTTTTATTCAATACCTTACAAACCTCCTTAGATATGGAATCACTGTTATATTTTGGTGGCAAAATGTCCAGCAGACTCCTGTTTCTTGCTTTAAGTTACTGGTGGGTTAAATATTTGTGGGCTTCCAGAAAGGCTCCTAAAAAGGACAAACTGTTGGCAAAGCCCCTTTTGTCCTCCTCACTTCCATCTTCCTGATGCCTGAAATAATGTCACAGCAGCCAGCACGCTGGTAGCACAATGGACAATAAGATGACCTTGAAAGCTGGACACCAGGCACCAGAATGGTAGAGGCAAAAGACAAAAGGAGTGAAGTCACTAATGACCATGGACACCCCTGGACTGCTAGCTTTCCAAACAGCGAGAAGAATAAACTTGCAGTTTTTCCAACCACTGTGAAGTTAGGTTTTATTTGCTTCTTTGTTCTTAATGTAGCTCCGTCTAATCTAAATGAATTACTAGTTTCTCTTCACAGTTTAGAAGACATGGCAATATCTGAACTCATGCTTGCATGTGATGTAGTCGGCAGGTTCCTGATGACCACCGGCTGGCCACATAAAGGATTTCTCTAGCCAAAATTAATCAAGTTTAAGGCCTGTTGCTTTTGGCGTTTCCATTGGGACTATAGCTACAAAGTAAGCAAACAATGCCACTTAGAGAATAAAAATTTTGCTCATTTTTAGATTGAGAGAAAGATAGAGCATGCTAACATTTTAGGTTTCCATTATTCATATTTCAGATATTCAGTCCAAGCCATTGGACACACCAGGCACAGCGATTTATATTGGAAACATTGCCAATATATGTCAAAACATTATGACAGTTATTTTGCTTAAAATTTGAAAATAGTTATAATTTCTGCAATAGTTTATTTTACCAATGGATATTATCAATAATTTATGAATGTTTATGGAGTCATAAAAATAAAATTCTAGCAAAGCATATTGGGAAGAGTAGTACCTTTATAATATAAAGGTACATTTTGGCATTTGCAAAATATACATATATTGTACAGTACTAAAATATACTATCTGGCTGGGAAAAAATGCAATTTTAAAGAAAAATATACTTTTTTCCTTGTTGAATACAGCGCTGTATTTCTAGGCTCTTCAACCAATAAAGCATATATTTCAAAAAAAAATAGAAATGAGGTTCCTATTAATTTCTGGCTATTTGTGGGCTAGCATAAATTCATACAACTTGGTTGAAGAATTTTAGAAAGGATCAGCAATTTCTCATAACAAAAATACTATCTAAAACACGCACTTTTTGTACAGATCCAATCCAATTTTTACCATTTTTCAAATAAATATATCAGTGTAAATGAATTACTTGGTAAAAAAATTAAACAATTA
Source organism: Lynx canadensis (assembly GCF_007474595.2). Lineage (NCBI taxonomy): Eukaryota > Metazoa > Chordata > Mammalia > Carnivora > Felidae > Lynx > Lynx canadensis. The sequence continues at coordinate 50,234,004 of NC_044319.2, read as the reverse complement.
TCTTTAATATATTAATATGATTGAAGTTCTCTTGGAACCATGGTTTGAATTCACCTTGAACAAACTAGATGTAAAGGTTTCTGACAATTGTAGGTTTTTCATAGGAAAAATCCTTTCTTTTGACACGTTAAACATAAATCATTACTTCTCAGTAATCATCCAATGGAATATGATCAATAATAAAAATCATTACACTTTGTTCAGGGGTTTCAGGGGTAATTTATCAGACTGATAATTGAAAAAGCGAAAAAAATTATATAGAAAAAAATGTATCCCCTATGGAAAACACAAAAGTTTGGATGGTTAGAACACTTGTAATATGGCTCATGCATCATTTGGCTAAAGAAAATTTGATTTATACCTTCACAAATATAGTCTAACACCATTCTCAGGATTCAGGAACTTTAATATGTTTGGGTGATCCTATTCCATTGGGAGAAGCTTAGGAATTTATAATTTATTTCGTTCTTGTTTTTATGGGAGGGGAGGATGTCAAAAGTGGAAGAGTGAATACTAGAAGTCAGTAGAAGGCACCCAACCGACTAGCCACCCAGGCACTCCAGGATCTCAATGCCTCTTAATCTAATTTATATTCTTTGCCCTATTTAACACACCATTCTGTCATGCTTTATTCTGAAGCATTTCTACACCACCTTCTAGCACCCCAATAAAACCGATTCTTTTCTGACGTTCATGCTAAGATATAAATATTACAACAATTTTCTCTGAAGGGCAATTGCACTGTGACAAATATGCTAATCTCCTTTTCTTTCTCCCTTCTCACTTTCTCTCTGTCTTTTTCAATTTAAAACTACAAGTTAGGGGTGCATGGGTGGCTCAGTCAGTTAAGCGTTGGACTCTTGATTTGGGCTCAGGTCATGACCTCATGATTTTGTGAGTTTGAGCCCTGCATCAGGCTTTTTTGCTGACAGCGCAGAGCCTGCTTGTGATTCTCTCTCTCTCTCTCTCTCTCTCTCTCTCTCTCTCTGCTCCTCCCTGCTCACACTGTCACTGTCGGTATAAAAAAATAAATAAATAAACTAAAAAAAAAAAAAAAGAACAAGTTTCGTTAAAAAACAAAACAAAGTAAAAACTAGAAAAGCTAGAACTCTCTGTTCAGAGCATTTTCTAGGACATCCAAACTACAGAGCAGACAATATGTGTGGCTGTTACTCAGGAAATAGGCATTTTCTTGCTGTCCATGAAAAAGTAAACCGAAATAAAAATCTTCATTTGTCAAACATTTTAACTAAAATGATATATGCAGGCTCTCAATAGAGCACAGGTTTCGTTTTAAATCTATTCCACATTTTACACATCGCTGGGCTTTTTAAATAACAAGATACATGGCTTATCAGGCTAGGAAAGAAGTACAAGGACGTAAGAATAAAACTGCCAATAATTAGTAATACAAAATGCACAAAATGAAGAGTCAAAAGGTTACCATCATTTAGTATTCTTCAGCATGATGTAAAATGTGGCCCGTAATAATATTATAAGCCAAAAATTCATCATGAATGCCACGCTGATTAGTGGCTTAGTAAGACAATGGATTTTGAAAGTGAGATGATACTGGAAGTGTGTCGGCAACATCACTTCACATTAAATCATAGAATTTAGTTTGATTAAAATTTGACTGTAGCTGGTACATAAAATGATCATGGTGACTTATTAAAATTAAACTCTTATTGTCAGCAGCTGTAACTGAAACATGAATACTACAAAAATAATTCAAATGAAATTGGTTATCGCAAGTGGTTTTTTTGTTCTTATTTGATGCTATGTACTTATATGTAGGTGCATTGCTGCCTGTCATTACATTTCTTTCTCTTTAAAAAAGAAAGTGTGTTGCACATAACCAATCACCCTATCCAGAAACCTCAACATGTTCTCATCCTTCTTCTATGTCCCGCCATGTCTAATTTGTCACGACATCCTCTGTATTACAACCCATAGGACTGTCTCTGAAGTGCGTCCCTATTTATTCATCTCGCCTGTAGCTACCTTAGTTCAATGAGGTCAAGTGTCTTCATTTGAACATCCTCTAATCTTGCAAGTGAGAAAGAGGGAGGATCTCAAGCAGGCTCCGTGCTGTCAGCGCAGAGTCCATGTGGGGCTCAAACTCATGAAACCAGAAGATAATCATCTGAACTGAAATTAAGAGTCAGACCCTGGACCTACTGAGCCACCCAGGTGCCTCAGTTGTGTTTTCTAAAACATAAATCTGACCATATTATTCCCTCTCTTGGAATCCTTCAATAGCTCCTCACTGCCTTCACAACAAATCCAAATCTCTTAACAGGCAAGTCACTTACAGACTTGGTCATGACCTATTGATCAGTCCTTTTTTTTTTTTTTTTTTAAATGAAAATTATTGTCAAATTGGTTTCCACACAACACCCAGTGCTCATCCCAACAGGTGCCCTCCTCAATGCCCATCACCCACTTTCCCCTCCCTCCCACCCCCCATCAACCCTCAGTTTGTTCTCAGTTTTTAAGAGTCTCTTATGGTTTGGCTCCCTCCCTCCCTAACCTTTCTTTTTTCTTCCCCTCCCCCATGGTCTTGTGTTAAGTTTCTCAGGATCCACGTAAGAGTGAAAATATATGGTATCTGTCTTTCTCTGTATGACTTATGTCTCTATCCACAGGTCCACTCCTCTCACCAGAAGCCCAGGTGCTCTGTGACCCCCTGCTCCCACTTTGGCTAAGCTGCTCTACTACTCTCTCATAGTAAACTTTGTACGTTACAGTTTTCTATTTATTTGTTCCCCCTAATGTGCTCTTAAAGGTGTGATTCTCCACTGAGGATGATTTTGCCCCCAGAAGACATTTAGCAATAGGTAATGTTTGATTATTACACCTGGAAGTGTAGTGGTACTGGCTTTACGGGTAGAGTCCAAGGGCACCTCTAATATCCTACAATGAACAAGACAGTCCCTACACAAAAGAATTATTCAGCCCAAAATGTCATGGTGAGGAAGTTGAAAATCCTGTTTCAAGGCAAGAATGACATCTTTTATGTTGAAATTCTAAGCATCTAACAGAGGCCCTGACTCTTAAAAGACCTTTTATAAAACACACTAAACGAATGTACATACAGATATAGTCTTTGAACTATGAAAACTAAATACTAAGATGAGCTGTTTGGATAAGGCTTTAAAAATTAATTTTCCATAGTTTATCCCTTCTTCTGTTCCTAAGCTCATATATCCTTTGCTTGGATATCCTGCTACCCCTCACACATTTCTAATATTCCACCAAATATTTTTTTTGTTCTACCTCTAAAGTATATCTCAAATAAGCCCATTTCTGTTTCGACTGCAACCATCTTCCTAGGTCAAAGCCACTTCCCATTCTGAGTGGTCTTCTAAGGGTCCTCTTCCATTTATGTACCCCTTTCATCTGTTTGTATACAGAAGCCAGAGATCATTTAGGGAAACTAAACTTGATCATGTTACTCCTCTGCTTAAAATTTGGCGGTTTTTCCCATTTAATTTAAGATAATAGTAATTTTTAAAGCTCTAATATGATATTCAAGACCCTATGTATTCTGTTCTATGTTTAGTTCTGCCTCATCTAATTCAGCTACTTACTAGTTACCCTAGTCTTTCTAATTCTTCAGATTTTGTGAGCATGCAATTGGAATTCCCACCATGTTCAGGCATCCCTGAAATCATAAATAATTATCTAATAGTCTTTATATTCTCCAGTCATTATTATGGAAATGTAAAATATTTACTGAATAAAAAGAAAATATTAAGTTTAATATTTCCAAGTACTGTAGCCTATAGTAAATATTCAGAGTGGAAAGCACCAGTGAATAGTACCCAGCAGCATTTGAATAACATAACATTCAGATCTCCTAGTAAGGTTAAAAGCCATGCACAGAATCACTTGCAAAATTGCCAAATTAGGGATTTATTTTGCTCCAGACACTTGACATTTCTTGGCACACTCAAAGGATTTGTATATAGTGTGTACATAAACTTCTAAACACATATTTTATTTGTGAGAACAACTCACCTTTAGCTGTATACAAACCCAAAACACACAGTATATTGTGGCAACACCTACAACCAACACTGACACACGATGGATTGTGACCACTTCTTTTCCGCTCGTAACTGTCCTGGTTCCCCAAACGGTTGGCTTTAACCTTCCTCTATGTACTTTGGCATTTCCTGTTCGTGCATAGAAGTTTGTCTTATTTCTCTGATTTCCCAGCTGATTGTTCTCAGAACCAAGAATCAGAAAAACATATCAATTTCTTAAGAAATACCAGGAAGAAATTTCCATATTGGAACACTAAGCCACACAGTTATTCTTCGTGAAATTCATGGCCATCAAGTTGTTCCCACAAATCCAGAATTTTCATATCTGCTCCCACTGCCTGGGATGCCTTTTCCTACAATCTTTATACGATTCCCTTGAATCATTTTCAAGTCATAGAGGGAATGTCCTGCCATTCTAAGCCACGTCCCCAGTCATAATCAAGTCTGTCTGTCTGTCTCTCTCTCTCTTTCCACCTATCTACCTAGGTGTGTTGCTTCAAAATATAAAGGTAGTATATATTATATTTACTTCTGTGTTCACTTGTTCAATATCTGTTTAGTAGGTAATAGTCATTTGACACATTAGCCAGCAAGAATGATCCCCATTAAAGCTTTGATTTCCATAAACAAAAATTTGTTCCACTCTTTTCTCTAAACCATTTGGAATTTTCACTGAAATTATGTGTACTCTGTGAGGGACACACACCATGATTATTATGTTCAATTCTACCTTTTGGTTTAATCAGAGTCCCTGAAACTTGAGAGGCATTGTGTAAGTATTCTTTACATGAATGAATGGTGAATGCCTTCTCATTGTCTTTTGTAATCTACCTTTAACAAAAATAGAAAATCTAATATTGTCTTTTGCTGCCTACAGCCTGATTAAAAGCTCAGGGCTTATCAGACTTTTTAAATAACAGGTCTTCCCTTCAGGCTCTGTGGGTAGTCTTAAAAATGATACCAAGTATCATCAGCAGATACCAAGTATATTAATTCCCTACTGCCGTTGTAACAGATTACCAGAAATTTAGGCTTAAAATAATACAAATGTATCCTCTCAGAGTTCTCCAGGTCAAAAGTCTGAAATGAGTCAGCATGGCTGCATTCCTTCTGGAGTTCATTGTGGACAATCTTTTAAATTGCCTTCTCCAGCCTTCAGAGGCTGACTGCCTCCCTTGGCTCATGGCCTTTTCCTCCATCTTCAAAGCCAGGAGTGTAACATCTGAAAATCTCTCTTCCTCTCTTACCTCTAATACTATGGTCACATCTTGTCCCCTGATTCTCACTTGCCTACCTTTCTCATGCAATTAGATGGGGCCTATGCAGATAATCCAAGAAAATCTCTCTATCATAAGGTCCTTAACTTGATCACATCTATAATGTCACTCTTGGCATGTAAGGTAACATTGTCAGGTTTAAGGGATTAGGACATAAACACCTGTGGTGAGTCAACACATCAAATAATCCAGTTCTCCCATTCGAATGGAAAGTAATCACTCATTCATTTGTTCGCTCATTTAATAAACATGCAGTTTACTCCAGGACCTGCACTAAGAAAGATTTGCTCAGAGCATTAGAAAGGGAAAGATGACAGGTTACATAACTAGGTTAGTAGTTACTTATGGAGAATGGCGGAGTGAGAAATGTTTTCATGGAGCAATGGGAGGGGCTTTGGGAATGATCAGCACTACTTCTTCTAATAGTGTTGATAAAAACTCTCCCTCAGGATGTCTGGGTGGTTCAGTTGGTTAAGCATCCAACTTCAGATCAGGTCATGATCTCAAGATTTGTGAGTTGGAGCCCCACATTGGGCTCTCTGATCTCAGCACATGACGTGCTTCAGATCTCCTGTCTCCCTCTCTTTCTGCCCATCCCCTGCTCATTCGTTCTGTCTCTCTCTGTCTCTCAAAACTAAACATTAAAAAAAGACTCCCTCAATTCCTTCTCCCTCCCTTTTTTTTTTTTTTGGCCACCAAATCATAATTTATTTTAATGCCCAAGCTTCTATTTTATATCCATATGGTTAGTTCTGATAATTAAAATAACTATCAATTTGCAGCACAATTGGCTGCAAAAAAGAATCCTGTGAATGTTTTTAAAGATATTTTGAAACTGACCTCATTGAGTCAACTACTTTACCTAGATTTTAATTTGACTGATGATTATGGTTATAAAGGTTTTATTTTTAATTAATTGGTATTTTTAACATAATTTCCACAAGTACTTTGATTGCAGTATCATTTCACTAACATTACATTTTAACCTTCTATGCTTAAATAGAGATTTTTGAGTCTTTTTAGTTTACCATTTCCACACTTAGACACTGAATTTATAGCCTTGAGGTATCTGTACTCAATGTAGTATCTTTTAAGAATATCAGAATGCAAAAAAACTTGATGTTTAGTAAAGAATTTAACCTTGACCAAAAAGAATTCTAGTCTTTGCCCTTGGCTCCTGAGAGGTGATCGTTGTCTGCCTGTACTAGCCAGACATTAACAAGGTGACTTAGAGTGAGGAGTGGCCACATCAAAAAACACTAACGATGTGGTTTAGTGTCAAGGCTTTGGGTCACAAGGTATCAGTACACACGGAGGCTGGGAACCACCACATGAGCAATCAGTCAATCATGTCTACATAATGGGGCACCAGTAAAATCTCTGAACATCAGTGCTCCTGTGAGTTTGCCAATTCCCTGAATTGTGTGCATATTGTCGCACACGGAAGCTAGGAAACAGCATGACCCAATTTCACGGGGAGAAGACAATGGAAGCTCCACAGGTGGTATAGTTCCTCTGATTCTACCCTATGCAGTTCTGCCTTTGACTGATTTTAATCTGTATTTTTCTCTGTAAGTAAACATAACGTGAGTAGAGTTTTCAGTGATTTTCTTGGGATCTTTAACTGAATCAAACTTGACAGTAGATTTTGGAGCCTCCGGACTTGCAACTGGTGTCAGAAGCGAAGGTAATCTTGTAAAGGACCATGATCCTTCTGATTATGGTGTTGACTGAAATCTTCACACTCCCTGACATTGTGTGGATGACATGCAAATTTCCTTGAGTTAAGATATTAATAAGGCTTTTATCGAAAAGATAGGAAACTTCAAGCCATAAAGCATTAAACTAAAAAAAAACAAAACGGTGGTAATAAGGTTGTCAAGTTGTTGATTCTTTCCACAATGTAAGGGGAAACTAAATAAAAAAAAAATACGCTTGATCTTACTATTCAAACTCTTTTCAATGACACTCTGTTCTTTTAACAAATGTGAAATAATCAGTAATACTTTTTCAAGCCTTAGTGTTGTCCTTCAAAGTTCTGTGTGACATTCTAATTAAACCAATAAAATTTCCTGTAATCGGGGCAACTTTATAATTATTGCCCAAACCAGAATACTTCTGATATCGAATAGGAATTCTATTAATAATTTCTACTAGTAAAACAGGCATAAAACAGGACCATCGGAACAAAGGGTGATGTATGGTCACTGTACCCCCATCATAGAAAGGAGGCAGATTTGCCTCAGAAACCATATTTAGACAAAGTCAAAACAAAACAAGACTCAGGGATATCACGAGTAGATTTTGTAAAGCATATCTAACACTGACCTTTAAAATTTGAAAATGAGTTACATATGGATCCTTTCATTGCTTCTGGATTATGCAAACTGCTTTTTAAAAAATATGAATTTCTCAAAGACTCTTATTTTTGCATGTAACAAGACTGTTACCCACACGATAATCTTCAATGAGGAAGTGTGTCAAAAGGCTATGAGACTAATTTTTTTTCCAGGTTCCATCATTGCCTTGGTGGGAAACATGTGACTTGGGTTTGTCTATTCCCAGCTGTGTTTTTCATGTTTTCAAAAACAACCAGGCAGTGTGTCAAGCACTGCAGTTATAAAGAAAAATAATCTGTGGTTTAGTCAGGGAACTTGCAATCTAGAAAAAGAGACAGGGAAGTAAACAAATCATTATAATTTAATGTGGCAAATGTTATATATCTACACAATATTAAAGAAGCATAAAGAATAGCATAACTAACTCTGGTAGTGCTGTCAGGGAAAGTGCCACCCAAGACTTGAAATGAAATTTTTCAGTAGGTGGGAAGAGATGAAGAATATTTTAAGGAAGGAAAATGTGTGAAAATCTTTCAAAGTATAAGGGAAAAACCTTGTTCAGAGAATAATGAGCAACTACATTTGACCAAAGCGTGGATGCCATGGTGAAGGGAGGAGGGAGAGGGCTATCTAAAGACACTGAGGTCAGCCTTTATGAGGCTGGGTTTAAATAAGCCATCAAAGATTTTGAAGTCAAGAGATAACATTATCCAAGGGGTAATTAATGAAATAACTCTTACATAGTTGCAAAACCAGTGAGATGTTGAGGTACATACTAATATACCTCATATGACTGCAAAACAGAATGGATATGTGAACTAGGAAAAGGTAAGACCAGATTTGCAAAATGCTCACAGATAGAGTCAACAGGACTCTGGAGATCTCTGCTTGTGCAGGTTATGTACAAGGATGCTACATGTGAAGGTTGCCATTCACAAACTAGACACTGTAGAATTTTTACATTTGTTATTTTATGACATGTGGTAGTAAAATATTTAGTTTTAATAAAAGCATTAACAAAACTGTGATAATATTCTACAAAATGAAAGCCAAGAGTCTTGAGTATTAGGTGACATTTTCTACTACTTGCATAGGTGCCTTTTGACCCTAACTAAATGTAAAATTTGTGACAGAAGGGGATGTCAACAATGGATTCCCATTTCTGGTTTGTAAGGCAGAGCAGATAAGCCCTTAATAGATCAAATCAAGAGGAAGGTAAATAAGATGAGTCCTAATTTGAATATTCAGTTTGATATGCCTTGGGTTGCATTCAGTGCTGTCTGATAGAAATAAAAGGCTAGAATTTAGGAAAGAGGAGGGTTTTGGAAACATAAGTTATGTTAAGCAACAATATCAGTCATATGAGGGAATAAGGCAAGGAATTCTTTGGAAATTAAGAGAGACGAATCCGAGGACACAACCTTTAAAATGTTCAGTGATCAATATTCAAAGGAAAGGAAGATAAGAAAGGAAATGAAAAGGAGAGGTCTTAATCAGGTAGCAAGTAATATATTCAATAAAATGTACTGTGAAAGAAGACAAAGCAATGGATAGTTTCATAAAGAAGGAGTGATCAACATTATCAACAGTGCAGAAGATCATTTAAATATGTCCAAAGCCAAAATGACATGTTGCATTAGGAAATTAAGTCAACTTTGGGGCACCTGGGTGGCTCAGTTGGTTGAGCATAGACTTCGGCTCAGGTCATGATCTCACGACTTGTGAGCTCAAGCCCTGCATAGGGCTCTGTGCTGACAGCTCAGAGCCTGGAGACTGCTTCAGACTCTCTGTCTCCCTCTCCCTCTACTCCTCCCCTGCTCATGCTCTGTCTCAAAAATAAACATTAAAACATGTAAAAAAAATAAATCAACTTTAACCTTAATGAAGGCCATATCATGAGAGAGACAAAAGCAAAAACAAGTCTGCAGTGAGTTGAGTGAGTGGAAAGGCAGGAAGAATAAAGAACTCTTTCTTCTCTTTCAGTAAATCTGATGGTGAAGAACTGTCAGCATCCAAGAAAGACATCTGTTGCTAATTTCTTAAAGGTAATCAACAGTTATGTTTACTTATTCAACATTTACCAAATACTTAATAACAACCACTAAATGCTGAGCACTCTTCCACTTGAGGAGAGAACCAAAGCACACAACTTGCTTTAATGGAGTGTAATACAGTGTAATCATTGTGGGGTTAAAAATAGGAACTAATGAAAACCACATTGAAATTATCATACAGTAAAAATATGATAGGGAAAGTTTACCAAATAAGATCAAAATGGACAGAAGAGTTTGCCATGGGGAGGAGCAAAAACATTCTTCTCTAAGACAGCCAGAAGGAATTAGTAGAGGTAGAATACAGGTAAACTAAGAACAAACTTTGAAAAAAACAAAAAGGTAAAACTCAAACAAAGAGTAGGAGTGATTGCAGATTTTGGTCAAAGGATACAAACTTTCAGTTATAGGATGAATAAGGTTGGAAGATCTAATGGATAACATGGTAATTATAGTTGGTAACATTGTATTGCCTCACTAAAATTTGCTAGAATTTACCTGTTCTCACCACTGACCCCCAAATAAGTGCACATAAACCAAAAAAGAATAAGCTTTGGAGAAGAGAGTATATGTCTTTCTTACTCACTATTTTTTTAAGTTTATTTATTTATTTTGAGAAAGAAAGAAAGATAAAGAGCATGAACAGACAAGGGGCAGAGAGAGAAAGAGAGAATCCCAAGCAGGCTCCGCACTGTCAGTGCAGAGCCCAACACTGGGCTCAAACTCAGGAACTATGAGATCATGACCTGAGCCAAAATCAAGAGTCCATGGCTCAACCAAGTGAGACACCCAGGCATCCCTTTCTTACTCACTATTTTAAACTTACTTTCTAGGGGCACCTGGATGGCTCAGTTGGTTAAACATCAGACTTTTGATTTTGGCTCAGATTATGATCTCAGAGTCCGTGAGATCAAGCCCCGTGTTGGGCTTTGCACTGACACTGTGGAGCCTGCTTGGGATTCTGTCTCTCTGCCCCTACCCTGCTCTTTCTCTCTCAAAATAAAAATAAACATTTAAAAAATACATGAAAAAACAAAGTTACTTTCTAACATGATAGTGAATAGTAAATATTCAACAAATACTTTTAAATAGACAAATGAATATTTACACCTGATAGTTTTATTTTGATCTCAAAATGAAGCAAGATGCTATGCCTTATTTGTTTAGATTATAAAATTACTATTGTTTAGTAAATACAAACATGAACACACACACACAATGAACTTTGGGAAAAATATAAGTCACATACAATCACTTATTATTTTTGTTCTTCATGCAGGTCCTGCTGAGATAATTTAAGAAATTATTCTTCTTGTCAGAAGATAGTGGTTTAAATAAATCCAGGGGGTCCACAGCAAGAAAATAACTAGCTTCTTTAGTTAGGAAAAAGGAAAAACATACAGACAATATAATACAAAACTCAATGATTGACAATTTCAGTACTGTAATGGTTCATTCTGACTAACTGAACTGTTTCTCTAGCTACTTCTGACCGTTAGAACTGTAGGCTTTTAAAGGATTGTTCACCTGCAGATATACTTAGAGGTGTATCAGAATACCTTTGGGTTTTAGAGGATCTGTATAAACCATGAGTAAGGAAAGTATTCAAATAATTCTTAAAAAAGCAATACATTTAGCCCATTTAATAAAACTGGAATAATATTATATAACCACATCAGGTAAAGAAATATTTTAAAATGCGAAAAGTGTCAGGGTGCCTAGGTGGCTCAATGTTAAGTGTCTGGTTCAGGTCATGATCTCATGGTTGAGATCAAGCCTCAAGTTGGGCTCCATGCTGACTGTGGAGCTTGCTTGGGATTCTCTCTCTCCCTCTCTCTGCTCTTCCCCAAATCTCTCTCTCAAAATAAATAAAGAACATTTCAAAAATGAGAAAAAAGTTCCTGTACTTAGACGAAACACAGGGAATAGTTAAATTCCCTCCATTTCCAAAGGTGAATTTATTTTTACAATTACATTGACAGCTTTAATTTTACTTCAAAATGTATGTAACATACTTGACATTTAATATTACACAATAATATATGGTATGTGTATCTTTGTAGTAAAAATATTTTCACATTTTATGTCTCTCCTGCTTTGCTTAAGCCAATCCACTCAAAGCAATAAACATTTTTCAGTGTTTACTGTCTTTAAACAATCTTGTTGGGTTCCAGGGACATAATGATGAATAATGCACAGCCCTTTTCCTCAAGGGTCATACAGTATATGTGAAGGGGTCAGTGAATTAGATAAGAAAACTAATAATATAATAAAAATAAATTGTCTCTTCAAATCAATTTTTTACTTAACATCCCAGCATAATTATTATCTGATGCTACTATTTTCTACAATATCATTTAATGAATACATTATTTACTGTTGCTAATATATAATTAGCATGACTAATCCCCTACCATGGAATCTTCATGTCTTTCTATTTGGGATTTAGGCTACAATGTTGTAATTAAAAGAAAGATATTTATCCCAGTATTTGTGTATCTCTCCGGACCTCTGGAGCCAGAGCAGGTTAAGGAATATTGAGCTTATTTTGTGTACTAATTCGTTAATGAAGTGGTATTGTCAAAGTTAAAGTTGAAGAATTAAATTATTTAGAAGGGTATAAAGTAATATTACAGCATAGAAAGTAGTTACTAATTGAATAACAGAGGTCAAAACAAAAGACATCAAATATGATGAGTTTGACCCCGCAAGACTAGTTCAGTTAAAAGTATTATTGAAAGGGTACTAGACATTTGTATTACAAAGAGGAAGAAGTCACCATCCCTCCCTGTTGTGGAGTGAATATATCCCCCCCAAATTCATATATTGAAGCCCTAACATCTCATGTGACTGCATTTGGATACAGGTCCTTTATAAAAGTAATTAGGTTTAGAAGAGATCAGAGGATTGGTTCCCTTATGATGGGATTAGTGCCCCTGTAAGATGAGGCATCAGAGAGCTCTCTTTCTCCCTCTCTCCCTCCCTCTCCCTCTCTCTCTTTCTCTTTCTCTCTCCCTTTGCTCACATACAAAAGGTCATGTGAAAACACAGCAAGATGGAGGCAACCTACCAGCCAGGAAGAGAGATCTCATTAGAAATTGACCATGTTGGCGTCTTGACTTTGAACTTCCAGTTTCCAGAATATTGAAAATATAAATGTCTATTGTTCAAGCTACTGTCTATGGTATTTTGTTATGGTGGGATAAGCTGACTAATCACCTACCCTTGGGAAGCAAACTAATAAACAGTCTTAAGTTAATAAGACTCATGCTAGGAGACATGCACGCATAGTATACTATAAAAGCAAATCAGAAGAAAACTTAGCTAATCCTGTGAATTCAGGGAAAGCAGTTATTCTGTAAACTATTATGGCTAAGTAAAATCTCAAATGATGAATACAGATCAACCAGGAGCAAAAGTTAGGAAGGAATGTTTCATCAGAAGAAATAGCATGGGCAGGAATATGAATATTTGAAGCAAATCCACACTTGTTGGTTCTTGTGATAGGGCAGAATTCTAAGTCAGCCTGTTTAAGATTTCCACTTTATTATCTTGGCTCCAGAAAGAAATTCAAATCTTTATGAGATGTCACTGCTATGATTAGGTTATTAATCAATTGACTTTGATTTCATCTGGGCATACCTGACCTAACCAGAAAAGCCCTTGGCAGGATCTGGGGCCTTCCTGAAGAAAGAGAGATTGAAGTATGAGAAAGCCTGTGGAGGAGGTCACAGGGAAGGGAACTTAGAGGAGCCTGAAAGAGCTCAGAGCAGTTTCTGGCCAAGAGCCAGCAAGAGAATGGAGACCTCAGTCCTACCACTGCAAGAACCTGAATACTGCCAACAACCCAGTGAGCTTGAAAGAGGACACTAGCTGGCAGGAAAAATGCATAGCCCAACCAATACCTTGATTTCAATCTTTTGATAAGTTGAGCAGAAGACCCAGATTCCAGACCCATGGAAAGTCAGTCTCTGTTGTTTTAAGTGACCAACTCTGGCCACTTGTTAAGTAGCAGTAGAAGCTACTACATTAGTAGAGACCACAAAACATGAAACTAAAAGAAGCAGGATACAGTACAGGTAGGTAGGATTTCATGAATCTTCTGAAGCCTTTTAAGGAACTTGGCCTTCATTATGTGGATTATGGAGACATCTCTGAATGATTACAAGCAGGGGCATGGGGGGGTCAGATTTCATTTGTGCAAGGTTGCTCTGGCCAGGGCTTGGAGGAGAGGTATGTGGGAGTCACTGCTGACCACATACAAGGCTGCCACACTCACCGGGCAAACAGGTGAGGAGAGCCTGAGGAGAGTGGAAATAGAATTGAGCGAAGCAAAATTCATTAAACAAAATTAACAGGGGAAATGACAGGCATGAGTATTATGTGGATGTCAAGGATAAAGGGACAAAAAATTGTCTAGAATGATTCCAAGATTTCTATCATGTACGTCCAGGTGAACCGTGGGCTACAATCTTTAATGGAAACACAGGAGGAGGTACAGATTTGACTTGGTGGATGGGAGAAAATGATGAATTAAATTTTAAAATATGGTATTTGGGGTGTCTATAGAAGAAAATGTGAAGAAGAAATGATGTCCCGAATCTGTTGTTCCTTTTTGCGTGAAGAGTAATTCATAACCTTCTTCTTGGAAGAAATTAACATTTCTGATAAAATGTTCGAGCAATTTCAAGATACACTTTTAATGGTATTCACACTGATTCTGGGAAATGAATCCCCCTCCCACTCAGTTGTCAATCAAAGAGTCTAATGATCCAAGATTTTTTTTTTCTGTTTTAATTTTGCATGGGTATTCTATGACTCTTTTTTTCCCTTTAGATGTGTCTCACAAGCATAAATCTGAACTGGCCTGTTTCAGGAATCAGCCCTTGCATCAAGTTGCAAATAATACTTTCATATATGGTCCTATCCAGATATTCTGAAATTTTTATTCTAGACAATGAATCTGTCAGGTAAGGAGTAAGTTATATCGGTCTCCATACTGTGGAAAAGATCAGACTATGAGATAAGGAGAGTGGAACCCAGGAAGGAGACAGAAATGTGACAATCAAAAAGCTGAGATCCAGAAAAACAGAAGCGGCTTGTTGTGTCTATGAAAACATGGACTAAAATGTAACTATTATATGTTGTGACAGTTATGATGGTAAAGAATAACATTTATTAAATATATCATATTTATATAATAATTATAATTTCAATAATTTTTGAAAAACTGCCTTTGTAAATATCTTTTATAGAAAAGCTTAAAACCTAGAATGGGGCTTCCAATCCAACCAAATTTTTAAAAAATAGATTGAAAGAAGAGAGAAAGGAATGATTGAGTTAGAAGACTATCTAAAAATTAATTTGCCTGTGTATAGAATCTCCCAAAAAAGAACTGGCTGATGGCTCTGTGGGCTGATAACACTTGAATTTAACCCAGAATCGGTTTGGCCAAAAGTACTTCTACTTCAGCTGAAAATAAAGGTGACGTGGGAGAGTGAGCGGTTTCCTTCACCAAAATCAAAGCTGTGTTGTGAGACATCAAATCACCAGGAGATCCTGATCACAAAGTCAAATTATTTTGGATTTGACTGGTTATCAACTTTAGTGAATATGAATATGTTAAAAAAAAATCTCACACAAACCAGACTCCTGCCTGACTCCTGAGAATGAAGTAGCAGTGGAATGTGAGGCCGCCCCATCCCATAAAATGAGAGATGACCACTCGGAGAGAAATGTTGGTAATTGGCTGGTTATGTTTGTGCTCCTCCATCCACCTCTTCATTTGCATGTCCATTCATGTATGTGTAATGTGCCTACCTTCTCTGCCTGTACTCTCCCAGGTGTTGAGGATACAGGGTGAACTATCCAGAGAGCATTCCTGTCCTCATGAAGCTTACATTTTATCAGGGGACATGGATATTAACCAAATATTATAACATTAATATTTCTAGTACAGTAGCATACATGCTACAAAGAAGACAATAAGAGAGAAAGAGAGGGAGGAAATTATCCAGGTAGGTAGATGATAGATGATAGATAGATAGATACACCCTGTCAAATTTTGAGAGATGAAGGAAAGCTTCTTTGAAGAAATTTGGGTTGACCTATGAAGAACAGAAGTAAATAACTAGGAAAAAGGGGGATAAAATGCTTTCCAATGAAAGAAGCATGAAGGGTCATGGCCAGTGTATCTCGCAAATCTTACACACTAAAATAGCTTGTTCAAAGAATCTGCCCCTGTGATGGGAAAAGACTAGATAAAATAATTTGACATTTTGTTACATGGTACTTTGTCCCATGTCAACATTCTCATCTACAAGAATATTTGCATCATTGATAATAGAAAATATACTTATTTTTAAGATTTTATTTTTATGTAATCTCTACGCCCAATGTGGGGCTTGAATCTACAACCCTGAGATCAAGAGTCACGTGCTTCCCTAACTGAGCCAATCGGGCACCTCAAGAAATATACATTAAGTGTTGAATATATGGAGATTGAAATATATTTTTATGTTATTGCAATGGGGACTCCAGGGTCATAGTTCAGTGTCATAGGGTAATAGAGTTGTCATAGAATTAATAATAACATATTATTATCATGACAGAAATAGCTTTTATCAACTATACAACAGACCATCTTGGAAAATAAGTCTAATTAATGCTCAGGTTTTAATTTTTTAAAACCATAATTAATATAAAGTTGTAAAGATGATCACAGAAATATTTCAAAAAACAATGTTAAATTTTTAGATTATCAAAGTTTTCCAAATTAATATTAAATATATATTCTGAGTGTCTGAAAAAAACACGCCCCCAAGAAAGACAACTTTTTCTAAAATGCTTTAGTTTGCATAGATTTGTGTAAAGTACGTGCTTGTGATTTTGAAAGGCATTTCACAACTCTGTAGCTAGCCTCCTTGAAAAAAGTTTAGTCCAAGAAAAGTTTTACATGAATTATGAGTGTACTGACTAGAATACTTGAAAAATTTTCAGATCTAAATTTTGTTGTAATGCTTCATATTACTGAATATATTATGGTTTTATGACAGTGTTTGAATTAACAATTGAGACACTAATCATCACTAAAAAGGATCCTGAGCAAATATACATTTAGACCTTTGTGAATAATCTGATATATTAACTATTTTTAACTCTCCCTGGAATTTATCGCCAAAGATCCCTCTGCTTACTTCATTTCTACTATTATGCTTCTCACCTTGTCAATACGCATGACATTCCTTTGACCATCTGGGTGAAGAGACTGAACAGAATAAGGGGGACAGAAAGGAAGATACTGCAAGAATGATTCCAAGCCGCTCCCATCGCTTTAACATTTTCATAATAGTGTAACTATTAAATCCACACACACACACACACACATATACACACTTGCGTAAGGTGAGTCTTACAAACCACTAGTTAATCTAATCAAGAAACATTTATAAAATATATATATATGTATATGTATATATATATATATGTATGTATATGTATATGTATATGTATATGTATATGTATATGTATATATACAAGCAAGAAGGAAATAACCATCAAGATGCCTGGGTGGCTTCATCAGTTAAACATCCAGCTCTTGGTTTCAGCTCAGGTCATGATCTCTTGGTTCGTGGATTCGAACCCCACATCAGGCTCTGCACTGAGAGTGTGGAGCCTGCTTGGGATTCTCTCTCCCTCTCTCTGCCCCTCCCCTGATCATGCTCTTTCTCTCAAAATAAATAAACACTTTTTAAAAAAAAAGATGGAAATAATCATAGATACAGAAGATTCTTTTTTTTATTATAAAAGACCACTTTACACAACTCTGTAGAAGTAAATTTAAAAGCCGAAATAAAATGGATAATTTTCTAGAAAAATCTAATTTACCAAAACGAACTCAAGAGAGTTATATAATTCTAAACAAACCATAAGGAAAGCAGAATATTTGGGGGTGACAGGGAACAAGTCTGAAAATATACACGACAGTGGATTCAGAGGAAAATATTATCAAATATGGATCTTTCTATGTTTATGCTTTTATAAAGCTTTTGCAAAGCAAATTTGTGTTAAAAATAACTGGGCTTGTGAAGAAATGGGTCACAGGATACCGGGGCAGTGAGAAAGCTGGCATGGCAGAGGCAGGGCGGGTTCTGGCTGGAGAGGCCTCTGTTCCTGGCACAGAGCTGGACCAGCCACTGACCTGGACAGCTGCACTGACCTTAAGAATCACAGTTGAGTGTGGGGGAGCGGGGGACTGAATGTCAAGGCCCGAGACCTGAAGGCTTCCAAAGGGTTAGGTGCCACTCAAGCATCACCGCCTTGGAATAATGGCTGTGTGTGTCTGGTTCCCCCTGTCAGGGATCTGCAGCAACTTATTTTTTTTTCAATGTTCATTTTTGAGAGAGAGAGAGAGCGAGAGCATGCTGGGGAGGAGCAGGGAGAGAGGGGAACAGAGAACCTGAAGCAGGTTCTGAAGCAGGTTCTGCACTGACAGCAGAGAGCCTGATGTGGGGCTAGAAACCATGAACCGTGAGATCATGACCTGACCCGAGACCAAGAGTCAAACACTTAACTGACTTGAGCCACCCAGGTGCCCTGAGGGTTCTGCAGCAACTTAATTTGCAGCCCCTCACTTCCTCAAAACCCCATCCAGAGGGTTGAAATGCCACAGACTGGAGACTTGGCCACCGCTCCCATCGCTGCTGGTTCTTTACCGGTCTGTGAGCAGGAATGCTGGAAGAGCAGCCTGGAGTGACAAAAGCACGTGTCTGAAGCACAGAGGGGAGAGGTGAAGGACCGAAGCCCTAGGGGGCTGAGAGAGGACACTCTGAAAGTCTAGACCCAAAAGACATTCAGACATCACTGAATTTGAAAGGATGAAGAGAGTCCGACACCATTCAGCCTGATGTCTTGCACTCTGCCCACACTCCTGCAGCCTCTCTGACCAAGTTCAAGGGAGTGCCATTTTCACTGCGGGCCATGCCGCTGCATTCTGCAAGAGCTTCTCTGTCAGCACGTCCTGCCGCACCTCCCCAAGGTGTTCACCGACTGGAACTGCACACGTCAGCTGGCCGTTTACACACAGAAGGGGTAGCGCTGTGATGTTCAAGTCACAGACCATATACAGTTCAGGAAGGGTTCAAGCTGTCACAAGATCAAGACCTGTACCAGCTGGAAGGCAAACAAGAAAGTGCCTCTGGAACAAGAGGTGAATGCAGGCATCTCTGTTCACGTACCTTCCCTTCAGCTGTTGTTATTTAGTGTTGTACATCCTAAATCTGCAAAAAGAGGTTGTGCACCAACTAACGTGACTCCTGCATTTTACTGTCATAATCCCCCTGTTTCCTAATTGTTTATTAGGTAATTTCAGTTTCTAAAACATGAATTACCTCAAAACAGAATGTTGTAAAAAGCAGATTATTCTACATACTATTTAAATTACTCCAGAGAATATATTTCCATTCAAATACTTTTTATGAAACAAGTGAAAATCATTAGGAAAAAAAAAAAAACAATTGCAGAAAGATTGTACAAATACTTCACAGACCAATCTCTGTCTTATATCAATTAAAAATGTAAGTAAGATACTAGAAAAGAAGTTCCAGGACCTCATTTAAATAGTATTTTATTAGTAGTAACAGAAACATTCTACGAAGTCAGAGAGATCATGGAATATTAAGAAGTTTATTAATATAACTCACAATATTAATAGATCTGAGAAGAAAATTCAAGTGATCTCCTTCTTGGTCACTGAAAAGAAATTTGTCAAAACTCAATACTAATTAATGGTCAAAAAAACACTGAATAAAATAGAAATTGATGGGTAATTCCTTAACATAACTTATAAATGGCATTATACATTTATAATCCTTATTATTTGATAGTTCTGTGTCTGCAATTTCACCATCTGGCTACATTTATTCATAACCCTGAAATTAATACTTGGGGCTTTTTCACCATCATTCCAAGACATGCACACACGTGGAGCAGTGAAAAGTTTGGTCGTCCAAATGTGCACTTCCACTCTGAGGTCCAGCAAGGTGCTGCTTCTCTCTGACTTCTCCTTTCTGCTCTCCCACAGAGATGACCACAGGATGGGGACAGCAGGGGGCAGTACAGTGTAGTAGAAGACACTCTGGCTCTCCGGCCAGTTATGCAGAGTTAAGTCAGGTACTGTCAGTGGGATGGTCATTTAACACTTCTAAACCCTATTTTCTCTTTTGCAAAATAAAGCAAATATAATCTACCAGGATGCATTGTTTTGGGAATTAAGATCATACATGAGATATGTCTCTATCTACACACACACACAAATACATACATATACACATATTACCCCTGGGAGCAAGGGTTCAATATTTGTTAATTCAGGGTTTGTGGTGACTTCATAGACTATAATTAGACCAGGAAGAATGAAAATCGAGTGTGTGTGTATGGGTGAGTATGATACACACATACATAAAATACATTTATAATACTTGAAATACATATGTATGTGCATATACATACACCTATATAAATTTTATATATCTGTGTGTGTATTATATATGTGTGAAAAGTAAGCATCATATACACGGGCTAATACTGAAGGCCTTATTGCTAAGTCAAGAAGATGAAAGTACTATAATCACCTTTCTGTGTAACACAGTACTAGATGTCCTCACCCATGTGACTGGTCAAAAGAGAGAAATTAGAAGTATAAACACTGAAAAGGAGCACTAAAAATACCAATATTTGCAGATGATATGATTTAAACTCAGCAATTCCACTAAGCTTAAGTGAAAAACTTCTACAAAGAAAATAATTCAGTTCAGTGGTAGGATGTGAAATTAAAATACAGAAATCAATAGCCTTCATGTATATGCACAATGCCCGATTGAAGATATAAGGAAAAAGATCTTACTTATATTTTAAACAAAAAAAAATCAAAATCTGAGAAAAACACAAAGTATGAGAAAAATCTACCTGAGAAAAAATTTTGAGCATTCTTTTTTTTAAATGTTTATTTCTTTATTTTGAGAGAGAGAGAGCAAGAGCGAGCATGAATGAGCAGGGGAGGAGCAGAGAGAGAGGAATAGAGAGAATCCCAAGTAGGTTCTATGCTATCAGCACAGACCCAGACATAGGGCTTGATCTCACCAACCATGAGATCATGACCTGAACCAAAATCAAGAGTTGGACTCAACTGACTGAGCCACCCAGGTGCTCCAAATTTTGACATTCTTAATCACCAACATAAAATGAAATAAATGGAAATATATACCATAGAAAGACAACCTCATAAAGGTGTCATGGATAGGCTACATGGAAAAACAAATAAGCATAAATGTCCAAGAAACCTTTAGAAAGATGAGGGACAAGGGCGGTAGCAGTGACAAGTTAGGCTTATTAAAAAACAAAATAAAAAGAAAAATTAACTTAGTGACTTCCAGATAAACAGACCAACGAAATAATGTTTCAGAAATAGACCCACATACATACAGAAATTTACTATAACCTAGAGATAGCATTTCAAATAAACCAGGTGGTATTAGAATTTTAAATCAACAGTGTGATAAACTGGGTTGTTATTTAAAAAATAATGGGGTTCAATTGATATTTCATTACACACTAAAATAAATCCAAAGGATTTAAAGATACATACAATCACACATGATATATATATATATATATATATATATATCCAAAAAAATATAGAAGATATGGTTATTTACTTATGAATATGGAGTGGAAAATGTTGTTTTAACTTTACGTTAAAATCGAAAATTCATAAAATAAAATATTTATTTCTACTTTATATAAATAGGAATGTGTGCTTCACCACACTGTCACTCCCCAAATCATGGTAACCAAAGGCAAAAGGCATAACAACTGAACAAAATTAGAATTCACAATACATATAAAAAAGCTAACATACCTAATTTAGTTAAAAAAAAAAAACAAACAAAAAAACAAAAAAGAACAACTCTATGTATCAATAAAAAAAGTTTAATTCAATGGGAAATGGGCAAAACATATAAATAGGCAATTATATATATTGAGTAATAAGTTAATCACTCATATAACTGTAATCCGAAGAAACAGACTTTCTTGCTAACCTAATTATATTTGTTCATATATATGTTTGGAAAATTCACTTTAAAATTCCTCTCTCCTTCTCTCTGCCCTCCCCCATTGGTGCTCTGTTTCTGTCTCTCTCTCAAAAATAAAGTATTTTTTTTAAAAAGGCCTTCTGAAATATTTGATACCTGAAAACATTGCCATCTTGAGACCATAGAAGTAAGTAAATATGTTAGGATTTTTTTCCATTTTATATAATGAGAATTTTTAATTCCCCTCATGGCCTTCTTAGTTTTAAGTAAAATGTCCTCATAATAAAAACAAGAATATCCTCAGACATGATGTTTTTCATAGATTTTTCTGATAACAAAGATATCTTTGTAATTTAACCAAAAACACACTCTTCTGACGACTGTGGGCATCTTTAAGTACTAAGGAAGTCAAAAAGTTCCAAGCCACAAAGTATAGCTACAATTTTTTTTTGTTTCATTTTCATAACAATCTAAATAGTCAAAGCTATCATAGCCCCACTGTATCTATGAAGAAGCAGAGGATTAGAAATCTTGTCCCTGCAGTGTTAAATATGCATAATACTTTATGAACATGATTTCTCTTCATACAGTAGCAGCTCACTGAGAAACAAAACCTATACTGGCAAAGTAACTGTTTACCTTTGGGTGTTCTGTGGCTTTTTCATCCAGTAATTGTTTTGATGAAATGAAATATAGAAATAGCATCAAATATAGAAAGTTCAGAATACTCAAAGAAATAAACATTTAATAATTTCCATGTTAAATCTGTGAATTTTATTCAGAATTTGAAGCAGGCATAACTAAATTAGAGCTGTATAATGAAACCATGTTATCATCTATCTGCTTATCTATTTATAACCTGTTTTCATAAATATCTCTCTGTGATTCAGAGTAAGCATTTCAAATGTGTTGAAATTGTGTTATAAGCTTTATTTTCTTATTCTCATAACAATACAAGTAGTTAAAAATATCTTATCCCCATAATATCTATGAGGAAACAGATGATTACAAATATTCATTAATCTGTTTTGAGGTAGAATACAAATAAGAAATCTGACATCAGAGCATAATTTCTTAAACACCAGACCATATTGTCTGCCCAAAAATACTGTCATGAATATTCATTTATAACAAATGTATTTTGTTGAACTTCTGACATAAACAAACGCATCTAACTTGCTTGAATGCTAATTGATTTAAGTACGTTACATTAGAAAAATAATTTTCTCTCTTTAAAGGCTACTGTTGATACTTCTTTTCCTATTTAAACTCATTTTCTCTTTCTTAGCCATGAAAAAGGAAGAAAGGCAGAGACCAACACACAGGCAGGATTTAGGTTAATGCTGTAGAATTTTCTGCCATCGTCAATTTGTTCTATATCTCCATTGTCTGATATGGTAGACACTAGCCACAAGGAGAGAAAGGGTGAAAGTGTCAAAGGGTATAAACTTCCAGTTATAAGATGAATAAGTTCTGAGGATACAGTGTACAGCATGGTGACTATAGTTAACTATGCTTTATTGTATACTTGAAAGTTACTAAGAGAATAGATCTTAAATATTCTCACTATACACACACACACACACAGACACACACACACAGACTATGTGAGGTGGTGAATGTGTTCCACCTCACATACATACATCAAATCATTAAGCTACAAACAAACATACACAATGGTATTCATCAACCAAATCTCAGTAAAGCTAGAAGAAAATGTTAAATTTTTGTTATAAATGAAAAAAGCGATTAACACAAGTAAAGAACTAGAATCTTATTTAATTTTAATTAATTATAATTTACAATAGCTACATGTGACCAATAGGTGATGTATTGGACAGTGCACCTGTAATGTCTTTGCCAAACCACCACCCTGTAATGATATAAGTCCTGTCATCCTACATCCAAACACATCCCTAATCTGCTTTTTTCCCCCCATCTGTTAAGCCACCATAGCAACAAACATTATAATTTCTTTCTAATTAGAAAACCTGCTTTTATTCCTGGCAGTCCCTTCTCCAGATAGCAATAAAAGTAAGTATTTAAAAAACTCAAATTAACATAACATAATAGGCAATGGTGGAAGATTGAAGGTTTTTTCCCTAAGATTGGAAACAAGACGAGGATGCCTGCATTCACCACTTCCATTGAACATGGTACCGGAAGTTCTAGCCAGAACACTAATGCTTGGAAAAAGAAGTAAATGGCATTCAAAATAGAAAGGAAGAAGTAAAACTATCTCCATTGTAGATGAAATGATCTTATATAGGAAAAAACCTAATGAGTGCATACACACACACACACACACACACACACACACAGTTAAAGCTGATAAATTCAGCAAAGTACAAGACTCAGAATCAACACACAAAAATCAGTTGTATTTGTATACACTGAAAATGAACAATCCAAAGATAGTATTAAGAAAACAATTTCATTTATAATAGAATCAAAAAATAACAAAATAGAAATTCATTTAGCTGAGGAGACGTAAGACTTGTACACTGAAAAGTGCAAAACATTACTGAAAGAAATTAGAGAAGACCTAAATAACGGAAATACATCTCATGTTTATGGATTTGAAGACTTACTATTGTTAAGATGCCAATACTATCCACTGCAATAGACAGATTGAATGCATACCTATCAAATTCCTAACAGCATATGTTCAGAAATGTAAAAATCCAACCTAAAATTCATATGCTGTCTCTATGGAGTTGAATAGTCAAAACAATCTTTTTTTAAAACTGTTTTTAATGTTTATTTATTATTGAGACACAGAGACAGAGCACAAGCATGGGAGGGGCAGACAGTGAAGGAGACACAGAATCTGAAGCAGCCTCCAGGCGCTGAGCTGTCAGCACAGAACCCAATGCGGGCTCGAACCCACAGACGGTGAGATCATGACCTGAGCCGATGTCGGACACTCAACCAACTGAGCCACCCAGGTGCCCCTCAAAATAATCTTAAAGAAAGAATAAGGAAGTTGAAAGTATTTCACTTCCTGATTTAAAAATGTATTATAAAGCTATAATATCTAAAATAGTATGGTACTAGCATGAGATATTCAAGTAGACCAATGGAATACAATTGAGAGCCTAGAAATAAACTCTCACCAACTATGGTCAATTGATTTTGTATAAGGTTTCAAGGACCATTAAATAGGGAAAGAACATTATTTTCAACAAATAATCCTGGGAAAATTTTATATACACATGCAAAAGAGTAGGATTTTACCTTTACCATATACCAGATACAGAAATTAACTCAAAATGTATCAAAGATGTAAATTTTAAAACACTATAAAACTCTTAGAAGAATACTTAGGGGCAAATCTGCATGGCCTTGGATTTGGCAATAGTTTCTTAAATATGATGCCAAAGTACAGGAAAAACAACAATGACAAATAGGTACTGGGCTTCATTAAAATTAAAAACATCAAAGGACACAATAAAGAGAGTGAAAACTCAAACTACAAAGTGGGAAAATATTATTTACAAATTGTATTTCTGAAAAAGTTTAATATGCAAAATATATTAAAAATTCTTACAACTCGACAACAACAACAACAACAACAACAGAAACACATACAATTCAATTTTAAAAATGAGCCAAGGACATGAATCAACATTTCTCCAGAGATGATGCACAAATGGCCAATAAGCACATGAAAGATACTCAACAGCATTGCTCATTTGGGAAATGCAAATCATAAACACAATTCAATACTACTTCATGCTTGCTAGAATGGTTCTAATTAAAAAAAAAAAAGGAAGGAAGGAAGCAGAGTGAGAGAGAGAGAGAGAGAAACAAGCAAGTGCTGGCAAACATGGAAAAATCGGAATTCTTGTACATTGCAGGTGGGGATGTGAAATGAGGCAGCTGCTATGGAAAGAGGTTTGACAGTTTCTCAAAACTGTATACATAGAACTACCAAATGACCCAGCAATTCAACTCCTAGGTATATACCTAAAAGAACTGGAAACAGGGACTCAAGCAGATGACTGTATACCAGTGTTTATTACAGCATCACTCAACCAGTCAAAAGGTGGGAACAACTCAAGTGACCATCAATAGATGAACAGATGAACAAAATATATATTCATAAAGTGAATATAATCTAGCCAAAAAAAGCAATTAGATTCTATTATATGCTACAACATGGGTGAATTTAAAAACATTATGTTAAAAAATAAATAAATATATTATAAATAAATAAACAAACAAACAAACAAACAAACAAACAAAAACACTATGTTGAGTGGTGCCTGGGTGGCTCAGTCAGTTGAGCACCTGACTCTTGATTTTGGCTCAGGTCATGATCCCAGGGTTATGGGATTGAGCTCCATGTTGGACTCCATGCTGAGTGTAAAGGTGCTTAAGATTCTCTCTCTCTCCCTCTGCCCCATCCCCCACCCCCACTTTCTCTCTGAAATAAATAAGTAAATAATAAAAACATTATGTTAAGCGAAATAAGCCCCCCCACACACACACACAAAGTGTGTGATTCATATAAAAATATTTATATGAAATATCTAAAATAAACAAATTCACAGATACAGGAAATATATTAGAGTTTGCCAGGATCTGGGACAATGGTGGAATTGGAAGTTATTCCTTACTGGGTACAGAGTTTCTGTGTGGGTTGATAAAATTCTTCAAAACTATAGCAATAGTAATGGTTGTACAGCATTGTGAATCTAATTAACGCCACTGAATTTTATGCTTAACATTGTTAAAATGGCAATGTTTGTTATGCATGTATCTATTTTAGCATAATTATAAAAAGAGTAAAATAACAAAACCTCAAACTACATTTTTATAATTTTTTAAAAAAATTATTTATTTATTTTGAGAGAGACAGAGATAGCACAAGTTGGGGAGGGGCAGAGAGAGAGAGGAAGACAGAGAATCCCACGCAGGGTCTGCACTGTCAGCTTAGAGCCGGATGTGGGGCTTGAACTCCTGAAACCGTGAGAACATGACCTGAGCTGAAACCAAGATTCAGACACTTAACCGACTGAGCTACCCAGGCACCCCACATCAAAAAAAAAACCTCTCAAATCATATCATTCTGTCATCAGAAAATCCCCCAAATAGATGCTCATTATTTAAAAAATAAAATCCAAATTTCCTTACCTAGGCTTTCAAGCCCTTGTGTATTTTGGCTCCTGTCTACTTCTCCAACCTCATGCCATTAAATGTTCCTATATCCGTTTCTTGAACATGTGAAGCTTATTTCCACTTTAAGACCTTTATACCAGCTTGTTTGTCTACAACAAGCACATGTTGGCTTTTCTATAAATTTAATTTTATTGCAGTTGAGAAGGTAATTGCATAGTGTCCTACTTAAAACCATGAATTCCCTAGCTGGATTACTAAAGTTTAAATCCAAACCTCACTACATACTACCTACATGACTTGTAAGTTACTATGTCTCAAATTGCTCACATGTAGAATGAAAATAATAATAAAACCTACCTTTATGAAATTGTATAACGTATGTTTTGGGTATAACATTAATTACTAGAAGTCCTTAGACTAAACTCTGGCTCATGGTAAATGTTACTAAGTGTGTTCCATTTATTATTGTTGTTGTTATTATTATTATTATTATTATTATTATTATTACTCAAGAGTTATCATACCTTCTTCCTCCTACCTCTTGCTCCTTTTTTTTTTACCAAAAGAAGACAGTTGATGTACTTATCAAGCAGTGACCTTCTCAATGGATGAAGGTCTTATACCCAATTTTGAACTAAATCATACATAAGAATTCCCTTCCTGCTTGACAGTTTTTGGTCTAGAAGCAAAGATATGATCCAGTTCTAGCCAAGGAGTCTTAATAAAATGTCTCCTTGCATCTCACTAGGAAAGACTTACATCACTAGTAAGAAAGAAAGAAAGAAAGAAAGAAAGAAAGAAAGAAAGAAAGAAAAGAAAGAAAGTATAGAAAAGAAGCTACAAGAAAAAAGGCTGTATACATGGCTCTGTTCTTTCCGCCTTGAAAAGAATTGTGTGAAGACATGATTCTGGACCTACAGAAGCTCTCTTGCAACACCAGACTGTTTGGAGGAAATTCTCCATGGTGTTTCTATTCCTACTGTGACAGCTTTTTTTTTTGGATTATCTTTCCAAGAAAATTTGCATGGAAAGCAGTTTTGAAACTTGGAAATAGTATTTCCCTTGAACAAGAGAACATTTGTTTTCCGACTAGGATAATTAAGACAATACCCTCCTCTGGTACAAAGGTGTGGGCATGTTTGCCAGCAGCCTACTTCTAAGATTTGGGATTTCCTACCTTGGGGTTACTCATCCGTGAAACAACCTGAGTGTGTATGTAGCGTCCATAGGAGCTGCTGCAGAGTAGCTCTGAGGGGCTTGCAGGACAAACAGAATCAATGTAAACATGAAATTCTTGCCACCTCCTATGCTAAGATCCCTAAAGTCTTCTCTGTTTGTCTCTGACTCAGAAGTTCAAGGTCTTCTGCCAGTATCTCTGAAGCTATAGCAAGATAACTACAGTTAACCCTTGAACAATGCGGGGAGATAGGGGTGCTGACCTCCATGCAGTCAAAAATCCATGTATAACTTTTGACTCCCCCCAAACTTAACTACTAATAGCCTACTGTTGACCAAAAGTCTTACTGATAACATAAACAGTCAATTAACCCATACTTTCTATGTTACATGTATTATATACTGTATTCTTACAATCAAGTAAGCTAGAGAAAAGAATGTTACTTCAAAAATTGTAAGGAAAATACATTCACAGTAATGTACTATATATATATACATATATATATATTTTTTTTAAATCTCTATTTTTGACAGACAGAGAAAGAGAGAGAGAGACAGAGCATGAGCAGGGGAGGGGCAGAGAGAGAGGGAGACAGAGAATCTGAAGCAGGCTCCAGGCTCCGAGCTGTCAGCACAGAGCCTGATGCAGGGCTGGAACTCACAGACGCGAGATCATGACCTGAGCCGTAGTCAGCTGCTCAACCGACTGAGCCACCCAGGTGCCCCAGTAATGTACTATATTTGTTGAAAAAAAAAATCCTGTATAAGTGGAGCCACACAGTTTAAACCCACGTTGTTCCAAGGTCAGCTGTACTTATTCTGCAAGTAGGGTGAAGTTTCAAACCCTTCACAGTTCCTGACAAACACAAGTTTAAACACAAAAGCCAGCTTGCTGAAAACAGTAGAGTAAAAGATAGGAACTGCTTAACTTAGCCACAGTACCCACCTCTGAGTATCTACCCCTAGACTTATTACAGGATTAAAACACACACGCCCAAATAGAATACTGTTATTCAAATATTCAGCTGATGAACACTTTGTATCTAAAAATATGAAAATTTTTCATGAAATTCACTCATTTTCATGGTGAAAGCAACATTGTCATTTGCTGATTTGAGTATCAAAAAAAAAAAAAAAAGACTGGAATACCTATTCGAAAAGATGCTCTTTTACTTACCCTTCCCATACTCCACGTAAAATTTATTATAGCACAAGTCACTGTTCTTGGCAATGGGAATATAGCTGTACCAAACTCAGATTGAGACATTTCTTTTGTGGAATTTACCTTCTAGTGAGAGATGCATTGTAAAGACAATAAATCAGTAGAGAAATGCCATAGCAAAATAAGCAGCTTGAGAGTAGTGTTGTGAAGAAAAAAAACATGCACAATCATTTTGAAATAAAAAGGAACCAGAGAATCCAGTTTGAATACAGCAGCCAAGAAATGCTTTTCTGAGGAAGTGGCATTGCAGGGCTGACTTGAAAGGTGAGAGAGAACAAAGTGGCCATGACGAAGGCCAAGGAGACATATTCCAGAGGAGATAAATAGTGCGAAGGCTTGGGAAGAGTGCTTGGAGACAAGATAGCTAGACAACAGTGAGAAGGTAAAGAATTCTGTAAGAAAAGATCAGAAAGATGGAGAGAACAGGTTCATGAAGAAATCTGTGGGTTATGGGAAGGGATTTGGAATTTGTTCCAAGAACAAAAGAACAAATATCACTGAATATTTTTTATTCAAAGGATTGACGTAATCTAATTTACACTGCTGAGGAATCACCCTGGCTACTATGAGTGAATTCACTGAGCCCTGCCAGATGCTTGTAAGAATTGTTCAGATCAAACATTATGGTATCTTTGGCTAAAGGTGAAATACGGAATGCAACAAGTGGATGGATTGGAGATTAAAGGTGTTAATGGATTGAATACGTTTAATGAGGGAAAAGGGGGTATTAGGAATAATCCATAGAGTTTTCATTTGACCAAGTAGCTGAGTGATGGTGAGGAAATAGGAGGAGGCTGAATTTTTGAAGGAATATCAAGAGCTCCATTTTCAAAATATTAATTTTGAGATAGCCTTTTAATATCCATAATAAGATGTCAAAAAGCAGACAGGTATTAGAATCAGGATGGATTTCTGCAGAGAGATCTGGACTAAAGAAACAAATGCTATATATCTACATAAGTAAATGCTTGTATTTGACACTATGGGTATTAAATGGGTGGGACTGAATGAGATTCCTTAGAAAGATATTTCAGTTTCAGAAGAAAATATGTACTAGGACAGAAATTTGAGGCAAGAAAACATTTAGACAAGAAGCATTAGACCAGTTATGGTCAATTAAAACATCTCCAATTCAAACTGAATTAAGAAGGAATCTTATCAAGTAGCAAATACTTAAATTAGAGCTAAACTGCACTTCTCAGGTATGGATTCACCACTTCAATGATGTTGCAGTCTTTAAAGATAGTTGTTAGAGTTTACCTTCTTTACAGATAATAGATCATCAGAGAGAAAAAACAACTTGCACATGGTGGCATAATTAATTAATAGAGAAGCCAGGCATTAAAGTCTAAGCTCATTTCCAGCACACGACTCTATCTGTCATAAAAAAAAAAAACATATTTAATCTTCTTCATTATGATATTCCAACCTCATGAAGTTAGGTTGATAAGTCCACTTATCCCCATTTTCTTATCAATGAAAAATATGAGCCTCAAAAATCTTTGATAATTTGTTCAAGGCCACCCTGAAAATTAGTAGTCATGGCTAGAGTTCAAGTGTCAACTCTTACAAAAATGCTCTCTTCTCCATACCTCAGGATGTCAGCTTTCCTGTCTAGTCTTGGTCCCATTATAAAAAGAATCCTTACATTTCTTCATTTACCTGCTTTCTTAAATTTATCATTTGAAAATCTCCAAGTATGTTGGTCCTAGTTCCTCATTTTGGCAATACATTGCTTCCTTGACATTTTCCTCCACCAAAAATGCACGGGCGATATGGATAAGGTTCTCAGTATCTGTGGAAGCACAGGCTTTAGCTCCTTACAGTCATGTGCGGAGCCAGCCTTGAGCTTCAGGAGCAATACCCACATTAATCTTGATATGTGATATGACTAATTTACTTCTTTAAAGGGAAAAAAAAGTGAAGGAAATATAATCATGCATTTGTATTTCTTATCTCTATTTTTAGACTTGATATCTCTAACTTTACAAGATCTTTAAAATTTTAATTGATAACATACATATATCCCAATGACCTTGAGTTTCATTTTAGCCATCTTTTCTTTTACTCTAAATCATATAAAAATATTCATAAGCTTCTACCAGATATTCATTAATTATCAAATAATAATAATGTAAATGAATGGTAGTGAATAGCATATTTCTCATTAAATCTATCAGCTAATTCTCATTCATGCTCCAACCCAATTTCATTCACCACACACTGATATCTTATTGGTCTTAGGCATATGGATCAGTACTTATTTTCAAGACTATTTCAATATTCTTTGCCTTTTCATAAAGATAATTTGTGGAAATTAACTTCCTCAGATTTTATATGGTAATTTCCTTGTTAAAAAGTTTTATATTAAGCTTAACTCCTCTGGGTAAAGCTTATGATGTGTAAATTTCAAAGTAGAAAGACACAAATAATGAGGAATAGTAGAAAATTATATGTGCACATACAGAAAATGGATGTACGTATTGCTTAAGGCCATTTATAACTTGCAGAGAACATGTGACTCTTTTGTTTTAAAATGTAATATTATTTTCTACTTTGGGAAACCTAAAAATTTTCATTAACATGAAACTTTCAGTTCCATTTCACCTTATCATTGACATGAAATATAAAACTGAAAAACAAAACAAACAAACAAACAAAAAAATCCCAAGATGCATGTACATACTTCTAAAGAATCTTGAGGTTTTTTTTTTTTTTTTATCCTCTCAACTTTTCCTAATTACTTCATACTTAGAAATCCTGTCACATCTTTCCTTGTCTACACAAGTGGGATTTACATTCTCCCTCCTAATACACCATCACAAATGAAAACATTGTTTTTGGTTCCAACCGCATATTCAATAGTTGCCGAGAAAATTAGGGATGTGTACTCACTTAATGAGTCTTAAAAAACTCATACTTCAACTTAGCTGTGTAACAAGTTGGGAAAAAAAAAAAAAAAACATAAGTTCTGTAAAAAATCACACTGAGCCGAGAATGAATTTATTCAAAGAGGGGAGTCAGGCTCTAATTCTTTAATCTTCCTGAGAAAAGGACAGTCTACCTTTGGCAAATACTGAAGTAAAGTACATATTTATTAAACTCTTTGTCCCTTCAGAACAGGCCGTTCAAAGGTGTCCTTCATCTGACAATTCAGATGTCCTTCTAACGAATTTCACCTGCTCTCAGATCTTAAAAATTCCCTTTCATTTAATATTTGCTTTCATAAAATTACCAGCCACTTAATTGACCAAAGCACAGTCCTAATAGGTTTGTGTTGGTTGTGAGATCCAAATAAATGTGCCTAGTTCTGGACCGTGAGGTTCAAGCCATGTGAATGAGTTACCCAACCCAATCTGGAAAGGGCAAATGCTGCAGTCATTTCAATTCACTGCAGTCTTGTAGACCCAGTCTCATTCTAAATTTCCTCAAGTGCTTTCATCACGTGGGGTTGGCAAATTGACAACTCAGAATAGATACAGTATTGATTTGTGTCTTCTCAGTGGTGCAGGTGGAACAGGGATATGAAAGGAGGCCCTTGAAATTAGTATATTGGCACTCATCCATTCCTGGATGTATTTTTTTCTTCTCTATTCATCTCAGGAAAATATCTAACTGGGTGTTTTGTATGAAGTCATTCACAAAGCAATTCCTTAGTTTTTTAACATTTTTAGTGAGCCACTAGATTCAGGAGAACTTAAATTTCATGTTTTTGTATTAAAATGACAATAAAACCTGACTTCTGACTTATTGAAGACATTATTTGTCACCTTTAGGTTGCAATGACACAGCATTTGGTAATTATGAGCACATATAAAAGGAGGAAGCATCACGATTAAGTTCCAACGTTGTATTTCCCTTGTAAAAGCACAGTAGTCAGTGTAAATATCTCCCACTTAACAAAATCTATTGTCTGAGTTCTAGATATTTGGTCCTACTCCCTAAAAATTTCCAGAAAATAATGAATTGTAAATCAATTATATAAGATTTGTGTCCATTAGTACTTTTAGAATGTATTTTATAGTATTCGAGAGTAAATCATCTTTTGTTGGTGAGCGAAATAAAGGATGAATCGTGATATTTAAATCATAAGCCCTTGGAATAAGTCCTAGTCATTTTACAATCTATTTAACCTGGAAAAGTTACTCAGCACTTCCATGTTTTATTTTTCTTGACCCATAGAGTAAGAATAAGAACACTTACTTGAGAAGATTATGTGACTCATTAATATTTGTGAAAAATCTTTAAGTTATTAAATATTAAACAAATATTAACTATTTTTATTCTAATAGGCAAGTGTTTTCACATGCTCTCAGATTATACAGACACATAAAGTAATACATGCTATGGATTATTAAGGGATTATTAGGAGCTCGTTGTTGTTATTAGCACTTTACATGTAGTAACTTATTCAATCATTACAATAAGCTCATTTTCTAAAGTATGGTTACGATTTGTGGAGTAAAAAGTAAACATTTAAAATAGCAAATGTTAAGTATTTGTGCATTGCAAATGGCAAGATTTCATTATTTTTTATGGCTGAGTAATATCCCTCCGTGTGTGTGTGTGTGTGTGTGTGTGTGTGTACATCACATCTTTATCCATTCACATGAAATCTTGCCATTTGCAATGACAGAGATGGAGCTAGAGTATTATACTTAGTGAATTAAGTCAGGAGAAAAACAAGTATCATATGATTTCACTCATATGTGGAATTTAAGAAACAAAATCAATGAGCAGAGAGAGCGAGAGCAAGAGAGAGAGAGAGGGAGAGAGAGAAACCAAGAAGCATATTCTTGACTCGGAAGAACAAACTGATGATTACCAGAGGGCGGACAGGTGGAGGGATGGGTTAAACAAGAGATGGGGATTGAGGAGTTCACTTGTGATGAGCACTGGGTGATGTATGGAAGTGTCCAACCACTACATTATACACCCAAAACTAGTAGTACAGTGTATGCTAACTGGAATTTATATTAATACTTAAAAACATTTGATGAAAACATTTGATAGACAATGTTCAGAGAGAAGTTTATGACAAGGAGGAAATGCAATGTAAATCATCTAATCTGTATCATTGGGAAACATCAATATGAATATTTTTGCCTTATTTGATAAATATACAATGCCCAGATAATGAAAAACATTTGTCTATAGCTGCTTCTTTCCATATGTGGGGGAGAAAAGATAATTTGAGTTAAATCGAAGTTTATAAACAAGTACATTTCCTTTAGGTTAATAGTAGAATGTTAGTTTGAAGACAATGTCTAACCTGCTTCTACCCTTAAACTGATACATTGTGCATCAATACTGGTCTGTCAGCCTCTAACATTGTGGTAAATTAAACTCTCCATTCTTATGTAATCAATCATAGAAGTTTTCTTGTGAAGGGGCCCAGGAGCATTGGTATCTTTAACCAGTTTTAGGAATATAGGAGTCACGAACTCTCTTTTAACAGAAGTAGCCATTTCAACACTAAGAGAGTCACCTCATTAGTATGTGAAAAGGTGCAATATCATATCATTCCACATTATGTTAGTGATGGAAAACTTCTGGACCTGAATGCTTTTTGCACAACTTTACCATTACTTTCATTTTTTGAACTTTTATTTTTGAGCATTTTATAAGTATAAGGTCATGTATACATAGCCATCAAAGTCGAATCTTTAAAAAAAAACTATTTCTCATAAAACTTAAAGTTGTATATAAAATAAAACGAAAAAACCCTTCATTTTTGCAAAAGTAAATCCTAGGACATAAACGAGTTACAGATCTCTTCTAAGAAAATCAAATTGTAGGGGCGCCTGGGTGGCGCAGTCGGTTAGGCGTCCGACTTCAGCCAGGTCACGATCTCGCGGTCCGTGAGTTCGAGCCCCGCGTCAGGCTCTGGGCTGATGGCTCGGAGCCTGGAGCCTGTTTCCGATTCTGTGTCTCCCTCTCTCTCTGCCCCTCCCCCGTTCATGCTCTGTCTCTCTCTGTCCCAAAAATAAATAAACGTTGAAAAAAAAAATTAAAAAAAAAAAAAAGAAAATCAAATTGTAAATGTCATTTCTTACTTTAAGTAATGAAAAATGAAAACTCTGATCTATATCAATGTAATTAAATGTGTTTTGTAATGGCAAAATTTTAATGGGCTCTGGAAAGAAATTTCACATGTATATCAAGATGGAATAAACTATAAATAGGGTGCCTGGGTGGCTCAGTCAGTTAAGTGTCTGACTCTTGGTTTCAGCTCAGGTCATGAACTCACAGTTTTGTGGGTTCAAGCCCC
This sequence comes from Lynx canadensis, assembly GCF_007474595.2. Classification (NCBI taxonomy): domain Eukaryota; kingdom Metazoa; phylum Chordata; class Mammalia; order Carnivora; family Felidae; genus Lynx; species Lynx canadensis. The sequence continues at coordinate 50,198,400 of NC_044319.2, read as the reverse complement.
ACACTGGGACCTGTGCAGGCAGCATGGGACCATCTTGGGATTCTCTCTCTCCCCCCGCCCCCACCCCTTTCCTGCTCATGCTCTATCAAAATAAATAAATAAATATACAAAAAAACTACAAATATTTTCTGTGCCACATGTTTTAGTTTCAGAGGCATATCTATAGGCAACCTATAGAAATAATGGGATCATTTGCACAAATCTAAGGGTAAACATACTAGCTCTTAGTTTCCCGACAGCATTCTAAGCTTTTTCTGACACTCTTTTACTTTACCCATACGCCAACTCTGGGAAGCTGATACTGTTAACTATATCATTTAAACATAAGCAACCTGAAGCTTAGAGAATGTAAGTAATTCACTTATCAGATCACTATCCCATGGAGCACCCTGCATTAAAGTTTAGGCTTTATGATTTCAAACTACTATATCATAGTGGCTATAATTTTATAATGGATATTATCAGCTTTGTTTAAAATATTTAAAAAAATATTTAGAAGCAAAGTTAAGGGACAAGAGGTTGATAACATAATAACCAATCCTTTAAGTATAAACAATGTAACTTAATTCTTACAATTATTTAATATTATATGTTTATATAATATAATTATATAAACTTAACTGTTGCTATGGGTCCATTCTCTTTGGCATGGAAATGTTTTCAGGGTATGTTTTTAAGTAAAGACAAAAAAGTCAAGTTTCAAAAGAATTTTGGGGCACCTGGGTGGTTCAGTGGGTAAATGTCCAACTCTTGATTTCAGCTCAGGTCATGATCTCACAGTTTGTGAGATGAAGCCCCACATCAGGCTCTGCGCTGAGCATGGGACCAGCTTGGGATTCTCTCTCTCTCCCCCTCTCTCTCTGCCCCTCCCCTCTCTCTCTCTCAAAATAAATAAACATTAAAAAAAATAAAAGCATATATGTAAGAACAATTAAGTTTTTTATTGTCTATATAAAGATATATACTCAAAAATGTGCAAAAATACAGCTGAAAATATTCATAGTAACTTTATCTGATGATGAGATTACTTGTGGTTTTAATTTTACACTGATCTCCTCAGACTGATTTGCAAGGAGGGAACAGAGCCTGCCAGATAAGTGCAGGAGCTCTGGAGTCAGATGCCTGGAATAATATATCAACTCCGTTTTTTGAATGATGATGACTACTTGAAGAATTACTATATTCACTCCTTTAAGCCTCAGCTTCCTTTTCTGTACAATGGAGATGTTAATAGTATCTAGTTTAGAGTTTCACTAAGGATTAAATGACTGACGATCTAAGTAAGGAGCTTATAATTTATATCAGCCCATAATTGCTACATATTTGTTAACTGTGTTAATAGAGGAGAGTGATTTTATTATGTCTTTATTCTCTAATTATACCCTAATAAACATTATTTTTCTTTTAGAGTGAGAAAAAAAGTCAGAACTAATCATTTTGATTTTATAAATGCTTTGCAAATACCAGCATCACCAACAACAAACATCATCCCTTACCATGAAGAATCAGTGGTATTCTTTGCAGACATTTCTAATAGATAGCTACAGACTTCATCTCTTCTGATATTGATGAATTGCAGAAGGCAATTAAAGTATGCTTATCAGGTTGGGACAACACATCTAGTTTAAAACTGTAACTATTTTATTTCATTGTTGAATCAAGAATGAGAATAAATTGGAAAGGCAAAATCAGCTGGAACCAAATGATGACATTAGTAAGTATAAATGTAAATTTCTGGATATAATTTCTAAAAATCAGTAGTAAAAGTTAAAGGAGGGAGGAACCTTGGCTTGAAAACAGTTCATATGTCAAGGATCTGGGGATTTTCAGTTAATCAAAGCAAATAATGTGACAAGCTAGCAGAAGCTAATCTAATCCCAGGCAGCATTAATAGAGTTATAGTGTGCTTATCATGGGAATTGATAAGCTCACTCTATTCTGCACTGTCAAAATGAATTTGGAACACTGTTTAATTTTGGATACCAAAATTTAAGAAGGGCAATGGAATCAAGAGACCATCAAAAAAGATTCAAGATGAGGACGAGTCTGTAATTGAAGCTGTATGAGAATTCTTGAGGAAACTATAATGTGTAGAGTGAGTTAGAGTTGCAGGACACTATACTCTCCTTAATATCCTACTTTACTGGCTACTTTTTTTTGTTTATCTCTTTCATTAGTCTCATTTGTTTGCTTGTCCTCATCTCACGATCTCTAAGCAATGGAATGTTTCAATGCTTAGTCTTGACTTTTTTTTTTTCTGTTGACATTAACCTCTTTTATGATTTCATCCAGCTTCACAGCTTTAAATGCCACCTTTACAATGACTCACAAGTTTGTATCTGATCTCTTTGGTGAACTTTATGTTGCAATACTTAACTATCTTCTGGACATCTTTGCTTGAAAATATAATAAATTTTAAACTCAATAAATTCAAAATCAATTTCTCCCCCAAAACATAATTATTCTAAATAATAATTCCTCTTCTTCTAAATGAATGGCATCTTCATCACTGCTGTTGCTTAAATAAAGTATCTATTGTCATCTTTGGCAATTCAGTCCTTTTCACTTCACCTCCAATTCATCAGCATCTTCAGGAGTATGCATGAGGTAGCCACTTCTCACTATCTCCAAGACTATAACCTTGGTACAAGTCACCTTCTTCTCTCATATGGAAGAATACAACAGACTGGCATCCTTGCTTTGGCCTTTGAACAGCTGAGTCGCTTCCCAACACAATGGTCCAAGTAGTACTTTAAAATAAAAAGGGTCGTCTGGATGGCTCAGTTGGTTAAGTCACCAACTCTCTCTCTTTTTTAATTGCATTTTGAAAGCTTATAAGCAATTGACACTTTATTTTTTTTTTAATTTTTTAATGTTTATTTATTTCAGAGAGAAAGAGAGAGAGAGAGAGAGAGAGAGAGAGAGAGAGAGAGAGACAGAGCGTGAGCAGGGGAGGGTCAGAGAGCGGGAGACACAGAATCCGAAGCAAGATCCAGGCTCTGAGCTGTCAGCACAGAGCTGATGCAGGGCTCAAACTCATGAACTGAGTCCAAGTCAGACACTTAACCACCGAGCCACCCAGGCACCCCTTAAGTGATCAACTCTTGATCTCAGTTCAGGTCCTGATCTTAATGGGAGTTCGAGCCTATGTTGGGCTCTGTACTGACAGTGCTGACTCTGCTTGGGATTATCTCTATTCCCTCTATCTCTGCCCCTCCCCTGCTTGCTCATACATGTGCTTTCTTGCATGCTCTCTCTCAAAGTAAATAAATAAACTTTAAAAAATACATTAAAAAATAAATAAAGTATGCTTTCACATATATGAATTTTCATTAATTATATGCATATATATTTATTTGTATAATTGTATGTACATATGTATATACAATGTATAATAACAGCTGACCAATTAGTAAAAATAAACCATTCCCAAAATAATAAATTCTCCTTTGTCATTAATGTGCAAATACAGGTTGAATAAAAATATCTTAACATAAATCATAAAAGAATTATTTCTCTAAATCACCATTATAAATGAATAGCAAAATATCTTCCCTTTATGAAATTCTAGTATTTCAGATTATGTAGTAAGTTACTATATACTTCAGTGTCCATGGAGGGTGGAGAAAGTCACTCTATCTGTTAGTCAACAATATTTTCTGAGTTCCTGCAATATTCCGGGCACTGTAGGGTTATCAGGTTGATTTATGTTCCCTAAAAATATGGGTCTAAGTCCTAACCACCAGTACATGTAAATGTGACCTTATGTGGAAACACAGTCTTTGTAAATCAGGTCATACTGGATAGTATCAGTCCAATGATTGGTATCCTCATAAGAAGAGAGAAATGTAGAGACAAAGATATACAGGGAAAATGCCATGTGATGACAAAGGTTGAGATGCACCTATGAAGCAAGACACATCAAGAATTGTCGGCAACCACAAGAAGCTGTGAAGAGATTAGTAAACATCTTCCTCTCAGTCCTTTGGAGAGCATGGCCTACTGACTCTTTGGTTTTGGACTTCTAGTCTCCAGAACTGTAAGTCAATAAATGTCTATCATTTTATGCCACCCAGTTTGTGATTACTCGTTACAGTAGCCCTAGGAAACTAAATGACTAGCTACCGGCAATAGAGTGGTAACAAGTCATAATCACTATGCTTACAGTCTAATGGCAAAGTCCATCAAAGATGAAAAATCGCAGTCATGCAACAGTGCTATGAATATATACAGAATGTTATAAGCTTATATGCCCAGGAGATGGTAGGAAAGATTTTCCTGAAGTAAAGTTTCTATGGAGGCTTTAGCTTATTTATTGAATTTAGGAAGGTACTAGCACAGTAGTTGATGCTTAATGAATGCTTGAACAAATAATGAATGAATGTGTTAATGTATAAAGTAGAAATAAGGCAAAGCGGGCCTAGAAGAATATTCGAGACTAAAAGAACATTGTGTACCAGGCAAAATTACTTTTTGCACAAAATAAAGAGAAAAATATGATAACATGTAATATTGTAATAAGTATTTCATTATATTTTTATATGCTATACGTTTGTATGAGTAGCCAAGTTTGACATCCTTATACACGATACAATCCTCACCTTAAAAAAGCAAAAATGAGTTTAAAACTGCTTGTAGTGATCACTTCCTATTTTCCATTCCCTTTATTCCCCCATGTTTTCTTCCTAATAAAATCCTAATTTTTTTTTAAGTGTATTTATTTATTTTAAGAGAGTGAGGCAGAGGGCCAACGAGAGAGAGAGAATTCCAAGCAGACTCTGCACTGTCAGCATGGAGCCCAACACAGGGCTTGAGCTCACAAACCATGAGATCATGACCTGAACACAAACCAAGACCCTCAACTAACTGAGCCACCCAGGCTCCTCCACAATTCTAATTTTGATCAAATATCCAATCGTATATCATATGGCTCATAAATGTAAAAATATATATATTTTCCCACTCCCAAGAATAGATTCTGATAAACAGACACCATTATATTGCTTTACAAATAACTGGCTTAAGAATGAAGGTTTAAGTGGTCAACATGTCAAAATGACTATTATCAAGGGAAACAACGTAAGACTTAATTTGACCCAATCATATTGATGTGAAGGACTCTATTTTATGAATTGGAAGAGATATTTTCCTCTCTTTTGGGAAAAAAAATCGTGAGCTTGAATCATATCATTTGGCACTTTTGATCATTTGTTTTTCTCTGAAGCATTAATAAGGCTTCAGTAAATGGAAAAAAACGTATAACTGAAATGGTCAACTGACCATTGATTTTCAGAACATGGGAATTCCTGGAGAAGTTGGTAAGATTGCTCAATGGTGTGAGTGTGTTAAGTCAAACCCTAACTGGGATGGACGCAGGGAAAATGGAAGCAATATTGGCAATAAAATGTATATAAATTGCTTTTGATGATTTTTACTGTTCAAAAGTGCAGAGAAATGGGCAATCATGGGTCAATAGAGTCATTTGTTGTTTTTGTTGTTAATTGATATAGAGGTGATAACAGTTTGTTTAAACACTGATGAAAATGTTCCTGTAGAAAAGAGAAAGACTTCTTGAATGAGCTTTTGGAAGGAAGGGGATATGGATTATTCATTTCTAAAACTTCACACAGCCTCACAGTAGTGTCTCAAAATAGATACCTAGTAAACTATATGTTGTATTCCATTTGCTGATATATAATTGCTACTCCATACTTGGTATGATTAGCATTTGAATTTGAATTAGAAAAAGCATGTATATTATGTTGACAGATCTAGGATAGCAACTTGTTATCATGATAGCTAGTCTTCGATTAGCCATTAGAAAACAAACAACAATTATATATTATATAGAACAATAGATTTTAAAATAGCTCTATTTAAATAGAAACTTGAAAAGAGTAAATTGACTTTAAAAAAAATCTTATAGATTTCTTAGAGAGTATAAGAAATAGAAATGTTCTTTTTAGACACTTTCTTCCAGGAACTAAGGCTTCCTGTGGTGATTCACAGGTAGGATATGATTGAGCTGTAACCACACTATAAATTAAATTTAATCTACTGATGCTAACATCAGAACAGGGTTTGCCAAATTCTTAGGGTCAATGATAGAGACCAAAACATGCCTGCCTTCATCACCTTAAGGATTAAAGACAGTTAACTTTATCACTTTACACTCCATACTTGAAGTAGGACAGACACTACTAATTAATTTTCAGAATCTGTCCTCTTCAGTTTTACAATATTTCACTAGATGGTAATGTGTGCATCACCCTAATCTTCAATGCATTGTCATTGTACTTGGTTAGCACAGCAGATGGTATGAAGTTAAAAATGGAATAAGAGATTAGCTTGGTCAAACACCCTAAACTTTGTAATTAAAAAGAATCTTCTGGAGATTAGTTTCAAACATGTTTTGGTGCCAGATGATTAATACTCCTCTTACAGTGGCTTTAAAATTATATTGTCATCTGCACACTTTCATAATATAAACATGAGATTAAAGTAATAAAACTCAACAAATATTGCCAAACTGGACAATCCTAATAATTGCAATGGTACAGATGATGATGATGATGATGATGATGATGATAATGTTGTCTAAAATGTTCAGTCCCCTTACTAAAGACCAGGAACTAAGTTGTATACACAGAATTTATGTCACTTCTCACAACCAATCTGTGAAGTAGATACTATTATAATTACCAATTTACTGATGGAAAAAAGCTGAGATTTAAAAAGGTGGGGTAACTTGATTAAGTTTACGCAGCTCCCAAGTGGTATAATTGGAATTCTCAGATTGTCTCTCTCGCCCATAATGCATTATATTGCTACGGTGCAGGTAAGGGCAGCACATGTTTACAATGATTTCCCTGAAAAGCTCACTTTTGTTCCTTCCCAATATAAACGTTTCTTGAAAGAAAAGTAAGATAACCCCAACTTGTAATACCTTACATTCACTTTGTGCTTCACACTTTTGATATTTTGTTAGTCACAGTAAGAATGAAAAACTTAACTCCATCTCCAATAAATCCAAACCTATACCCAGTTGCACTGCTATTCTATATTGGGTATAGATATATAGACTATATCTATATATAGATACACACACACACACACATATATATATATATATATATATATAGAGAGAGAGAGAGAGAGAGAGAGAGACACTGGGTATATTGTAGGAAAAAAAATCTCATTTCTCAAAGCAAAAAGAAAAAAAAAGGAAAGAACAGAATTTGGGGATCAGGAAAACAAAGTAATTAGAACTTCTTTGACCTAAGTTTTATGACTTTTAAATTGTTTGCATTGTCTTGGAAATGCTGTTAATGTAACAAAATGCTTGTGTTACATTTAATTATTTTGAGTTTCTTACTATAGTTTTGTTATACATTGTTTGTAGTTATGAGCAGGCTGAGATCACAAGATTAGAAATGGAATACGTCTAAATAAAGGACTATCAGTGTGAATAGTATTTTGTCAAGGATCTAAGTAGACTTTTCAATAGCTGAAACTTCTTTAATTATACTATTAGGGTAATATTGTATTTAGTACACGATTCTAATTTTGTTTTATTTATAATATTTACTCAAACATTAACTGGGAGACTCTAAAACATTTTATATGCATTAAATAGGTTAAACACATTCATATGTATGCATATATGTGTATTTACATGTATATTCATATATAGTACAGTGTGTGTCAAAGGACCAGTAAATGTGATTAAGACTGCTACAGAGTTCTCTTAAAATCAAGGTAGGGATAGGCATTATTGATACCAACTTAAGCTATTGACTGATTGATTGATAATGGCCTTCTGACTTTGGTGCAATTCTAAGAAGGATACAAGTGTGAGACCAGGTTTGATGGGAAAGAGAGCCCTCCCTGGGGAGAAAGGGAACCACAGTAGCATGTATGAATAAGCATGAAATGTTTATTCTTTTAGCAACTTCAGAATAAAACCTTGCTAATACATCAATACACTTTTCATCAAATACGCAAACAGTATATGATAGAAAATATATATTGGGGGTGCCTGGGTGGCTCAGTCAGTTAAGCATCTGACTCTTGATTCTGGCTCAGGTCTTAATCTCAAGATTCATGAGTTTGAGCCCCACATTGGGCTCTGTACGGACAGCTTGGGATTCTGTCTCCCTCTCTCTACCCCTCCTCTGCTTGCTCTCTCTCTTTCAAAATAAATAAAAATAAACTTAAAAAAAAAAGAAGGTATGTATGAAGTTCATTTCTTCAATTCATATAAGGACAATGCATGGAAAGCTGCAGGCTCTTAATACATACATATATTTTTTTTAAATAAAGCAATAGACATTAAGAAAACCTAAGACATATAAAATCACATCCTTCTGTATTCCTTCCTAATTATCTAGTAAAATCATGTACTTAAAGGAGGAATTCAAAATATACTTTAGATTAATTTTCTTATATATAGCTCACATCTCAGAACTATTAAATCTAAAAGCATGTTGAAAAACCTTGAGTGCATGTATTACTCTGAAAATGGTTGCTAGAATTTGCATTTGATTATGCTAAAATGAATGTTATGGCTAGTTTTGTGCACTCACTGCAGAATTTCAGTTTTAAGAAGTATTTTAATGTTTCCACATGCCCTAAAGCTAAGCCAAGGGAATAGGGAATAAGTAGAGAAAATACATTTAAGTATTTTATTTTAAAATTTCCCTCTGCATTAAAATTACTATTTTGCCTGAGAATATACTAAGTAGCCAGTGTTTTATTCTTTAACTCAAGCTTAATCCATACAAAATATTTAACATCAATTCTGTTGTATTTTGAATCTCTTATCATTTAGGTAAGTGAAGTATTGTAGGTAAATTGCTCATCATAATTTAGTGCTTGATTCAAAGAAACAAATTAAGCCAGGATACATGCACATGATTTTAAAAAGTGCCAAACCTTTCACTTCTATAACATTTTATAATAGTTTAAAATATTTCCCTCTCTCTTCACTTATGATTATTTAGCCTCATTATTATGGAGTATTTAATGAGTCCTCAGAACAAAATATAATTTCCTTTTTTAATAAAAATGGGTTTTTTAAACAGAGTAGCACAATTAAAATGTCATTATTTCCTGTAACACTGATTCAGCTGACAATAGGTTCCTTGTACTCTTTTTCAAATGACTAATTCTCTTTTCTATAGAGAATATGCATGTGCATATGCCAAAAAAAGCAAAATCTCTAAATTCATATTATTGCAAACTATGCTGGTTTCTTTAATCAGGATATTTCAAATAGTAATCTGAAGGGATTTATTCTCTTAAATTAGGTAGTTAAAGTATCATAGGTCTCTTACTATAGACAGAGATTAAAACTAAAACATAGCAAAGAAAATTAAGAAACACATTTTAATTAAAAGTAAGAAGAAACTGTACTTTGTTATCCGTTATTTCTTTTTTCAAATATTATATTCTGTGTTCACTATAATATATAAAGTTTGATATAAACTATGTTTACTTAAATATTTATTTTATACCAAGATTCGCATACTTGGACAATATATTCTATGGACATACATCTAAGTTAGAGTTAAATGATGGGATAATAGACAGTCCAGCCATGAAAAGTCTTTCTCCTTTTGGAAAGGGGAAGATACCTGAAAGAATGCAGAATTACACCATTTCAAAGAGATGTCTTTGCAGTATGTTTAGAATGTGTTACTTTTAAAGCAGAGATTTAGTAAAACCACTGAAGAAATCTTGTACATAGTGATTTTAGTGGACAAGATCTCAGAAAATCAAAGCATATTGTGATGTTTACAGTGTTCTTATCTATCAATGGCTTAGAGGCATTTATTTATTTTTCCTATCATTTTGCCAGAAATTGCTATGTGCTACCATGAGTAAAAATTAATCAAAAATTATATTTTGATTTCCTCCTCTAAATACATGGTTTTATCAGGTTATCACTGAGAATAAGAGGAGGTGTGGCCTCATCTATGTGTAAATTTTTCTAAAACCAGTTGCTTAATAGAAGGAAAAACGTTCTGAGAGTCTTCTATTGGTCATATGGGTTGAAAATAGCAGTTTCATAAGCAAGGCTAAGAGAGGGAAAAAATAATTTCAACAGAGAAAATAAACTTTCCATTTAATGATGCTTTTTACACAATCTAATTCTCTATTAAAACTATTAAATACTTTATCCAGTTTTTCTGATATATTTCAATTAAATACACCATAGTTTTTATCCCAATGCTTAGTCATTGCACCCAGTAAGCATTGAAAAAATATGTCAAATTAACACTTAAGAAATATATATTATTTGTAACATACAATTGAGTTATATATGATATAATATATAGTCCTTTTCAGTATTTAAACATTCCCCTTTAGGTATATCTCCTGATTCTGTAGGCATAAAGCTTTCACATTTCTCTTTTCTTTAACCCCCTTCAAAACAAAGGGGATGTGTGACCTTTAATAACCATGTGGAGTTAGAGGATACATGGAGGTTCAATATGCAGTAGCTGCTGTGTTTGCTCCTATGAACTAATACTCAGTTGGTCTTAGGACTTTTCCTTGGAGAACATGGTCCTTACCTCTTACCTTTGGACTCAAAGCTGAGATCTACGTTGGATTTTTCATTTGATTCTGATCTTCTGCCACTCCACTTCTCACCCTTCTGCAGCCCCTTAACAGGGCAAGTGTTATTTGTGGTCCCTTGCAAACCACTTGCAAGCCATGGGGAACCAAGAATAGTGCCCAGGTTCATCCCTCTAGCCATGTTCTACTATCACCAAGACACCCATGTCATTTTGGAATTGTTCTTTGACAGGCTTCCAGCCTTCCCCAATAAGCAGTGAAGGATGTCACTATGCCTGCCGTTCTTTAACTTTCCAGAATTTCTAACTCTCTCCTTCCCCACTTCCCCATACATTTGGACTCAGGCATTGGACTTATCTACCTCACCCTTATTTACTGCCACCTTATGGGCTGGAAACAATGAGTTTGCCATGTTTTACTTCCTTCACGCCATATCCTAATTCTCTCCACACTGAAAATATAGTGAAACTATCTAATCTAATTATGATCTAAATTTTGTATTCCCTGAGTCAGCAAGTTTGGAACCCAACTGAATATCTGTTTGGAGTTTGAACACAAATGTTGAATTTTAGGCTTTCATTAATTATCTAGGTGTGTAATTTAGTTATCTGAATTTAATTATTAAAATTCTCCCCACAATTTACTAAGAAAATTATCTCATGAAAAGGAAGAGGTAAATAGTATTTTAATATTGAATATTACTACACCAAAAATAATTTATTATATTTTCTCAATCATTTTTTATGTATGAGATGATTTTTACAACCTTTTACCAAAAAAGAAAATTAATATATGCGTATGTCAAATTTTGCCTAAATGACACTATAGTATGGGATTAATATCCTGTTCAGTGCAGATTATATTTTTTAAAGTAAATTTACTTGGAACACATGTTAAAATAAGTATTTTTTAAGCCACAAAAACAAAATTTGATTTGATTTTGAAAGATTCCTATCAATCAAACTACAGTTTTCAAAATATCACATAAATTCAAAGAACCCAAAAGTCATGTATTTTTTTTTCTTTGTGAAAAATTTTGGAGGATAGACAAGTTTTCCTTTAATTAATGCTCCACTTAAGTTCACATTAATATTAGTTCATGTCTTGAGCACAGAGAGGCTGTGCAATTTTCTTTAGAGATCAAGAGTGTGAAGGATCATATGTATGTTTATAAAGGAGAGAAAGCATTAGCTTTAAAACCCTCACTGACCATCCATATATGATTAACAGAAAGTAGACAGTTGATTTACATAGAGTCTACTTTGAACATTTAAATGAATAGGTGTGGTGACTCAAAGATATGGGTGGCGGAAAAGATAACCTAATTTCACAAGGGGGTTACTTCTTACACATGACTACCTCTTGTACGACGTATGATGTTGGAAAAAAATAATGAATGCACCTTGTATAAATCTGGATCAAGTGAATCTAAAAAGTCTAGTTTCTAGCCTATTTTTGTATTGAATATGATCCATGAAACACTCTATGCTAGACAGTCTGCAGATTGATGCAGTACTTTGTGCTAAAAATGAGACAAAATCCATGAAGTATATTTCTCTACAAGTTTTACCCTTTGAACACCTGCACCAGAATCCCCTGTAGTACTTACTGAAAATCCACATTCTTAGGTTGTAGACAAGGCCTACAAAAAACAGACTCCTCAAGGCTGAGGAATCTGCACTAAAACAAACACAAGCAATTTTTAGATAAACCAGAATCTGAGAATGTCTTTTCTTATATAAACCTTTGTATGTGAGAGAATTAAGTTAGTATTTGTTTCATTCATTGCTTGAGTTAAGGATTTAACTCTTTTGGTTTAAAATCTCATTTCTGAGATAGAAACAGGGAGAGAGAGAGTGAGAGAGAAAGAGAGAGAGAGAGAGAGAGATCCAATTTATGTTAGCAAAGAGCCTAACTAAGCAACATAATTTTAGTTAAAAGAACATTTTTCTATTAATCGTCTGAAATATAGTTAAGTACAAATGGAAAAATAGTTCACAATTATTGGACACCTACCAAATGCTAAGCACAGTGTTTTATACTTACACTGTATTCTAATTTTATAACATTTATGAGGTAGATATTATTAACATTGCAATAACTGGTGAGGAAATTACGATGAGCACAAAATAGGATGTTGTCTCCTTCTCCCTAGTATACCTCTGCTGCCAAGTCCTCCACTATTGTCACTTAGCAAAAAATTTACCTACTTTAAAACTAAACTCTTTCAAGAAGACTTCATCATCCACCTTTTTCCAGTCAGATATGTCTCTTATAAAGAGTAGTCGTGGCCATTAAAATATGCTAAATGTCACCAATCATCAGAAAAATGCAAATCAAAACCACAGTAAGAGATCATCATCATTTTATCCAAATGGATAAAATCAAAAAGACATGAAGTATCAAGTGTTTCCAGGATATGGAGAAAAAGGAATCTTTGTGCACGACTGGTGATAACATAAATTGGTACAGCCACTGTAGAAAACAGTTCGAAGTTTTCTCAAAAAAATTAAAAACAAAAATACATTTGACCCAGCAATTCCACCACTGGATATTTACCCCCAAAAAACAAAATCAGTAATTCAAAAAGATATATGCACACCTATGTTTACTGGAGCATTGTTTACAACAGCAAAGATATACAAGCGTTCCAAATTCTCAATGATAGATAAATGGATAAAGAGGATATGATATATATATTATTACACGGCCATAAAAAAAGGAGATCTTGACAACTGCAACAACATGGATGGACTGAGAGTATATAATGCTAAGTGAAGTAAGTTGGACCGAGAAAACAAATATCATATGGCTTCACTCATATATGGAACCTGATAAAACAAATAAATAAATAAACAAAAAGCAGAATCAGATCTATAAATACAGAGAACATACTGGTGTTTGCCAGAGGGAAGGGGAGTGAGGGGATGGGCAAAATGAGTGAAGGGGAGTGTGAGATACAGGCTTCCAGTTATAGAACGAATAAGTCAAAGAAATGAAAGGCACAGCATAGGGAATACGGTCAATGATATTATAATAGTGTTGTATGGTGGCAGAGAGTAGCTATACTTGTGGTGAGCACAGCATAGCATATAGAGAAGATGGATCACTACATTGTACACCTGAAACAAATGGAACATCGTTTATCAACTATATTCAAATTTGACAAGTTTAAAAACTAAAAATAATAATAAAATAAAAAGTAATCATATGTCATCACTGGGCAGGTTTCAGTGTTAATGTCTGTTTTTACATCTGTTTCTTCTAGAGATTAAAATTTTTTGTGGACAGGAATTTGTCCTAATTTATATGTCTTGTGAAAATAGCAGAAGGAACACTTCAGCTACAAGCTAAATTCTGAAACACTCTTAAGACATGCTAGATACATGTGAATTAAGATGACTAATTTTATGGCTTTCAGCTCAGAAGAGGCAAAGAGGTGAATGTCTTTGGTCTTCCTGAATCCAGGTTCATCTGACACCAGTTGCCTCCACCATGCCACCTAAGTTCAACCCCAATGAAATCAAAGTTGTATACTTGAGGTGCACTGTGGGTGAGTCAGTGCCTTTTCTGCCCTGGCCCCAAAGATTGGCCCTCTGGGTCTGTCTACAAAAAAGGATGGTGATGGCATTGCGAAGACAACTGGTGATTGGAACGGTCCAAGAATTACTTTGAAACTGACCACTCAGACATTAAGCACAGTGGACATATCACTTTTGATGAGATTTTCAACATTGCCTGACAGATGCAGCACCGATCTTTAGCCAGAGAACTCTCTGGAACCATAAAAGAGATCCTGGGGACTGCCCAATCTGTGGGCTACAATGTTGATGGCCACCACCCTCATGATATCATAGATGACATCAATAATGGTGCAGGGGAATGCCTAGCTAGTTAAGAACTACAAAGAAAAATACTTCAATATTGACAACCAAAAAAAAAAAAAAGATAATTGACTTAATATATTAAATATTAAATATATTTAATTAAAAACACACAGTTGCCTGAACAACAAATATCTATTCTTCCAAAGAAACAACAACAAAACAAACAAATAAACAAACAACAACAACAAAAACCCAGTAGTGCCTGTAGAAAGGAAAGATAGCAATACTTCCAAAAATTCTGTGTGTGTGTGTGTGTGTGTGTGTGTGTGTGTGTGTGTTCTGAGTTACAAAAGTCCCTGACTAAAAATAGAAATCTTCTCAAGGGAGCTAATTTGTGATCCCATGTGTCTCTTCATCAGGTTACAATGGCTTCCAGCTAAAAATGAAAGTGACACTACTTGGGCATGAAATTGAAGTATAGCTTTATAAAGTACAATAAATAGTTCTCATTTAAAATTTCCCAGGGGTTTCACAGATAGAAAAATTTAAATAGGTATATTGTGCTCTTCTGTTCATTACTAGTCTACTGGTATATATAGGTACAAGTGGAACAGAAAAAGAAGCATATATCACATAGTATTTCCCTATGTTGAATACGATGTACAAACACAAACAGAGACTGTTTCTACTTAGAAAGATGATTCTTAAATATTCTCTGACTGTAAAAACCTCCTCTCCTGGACTGTCTACCTAATCAGATGTTCACTCTACTAGACTCTTTGGGATCAAGAACAAGTCACAATTAGGGTCATTCACTTTTAAAACTGCTAAAGCATGTCTGAGTCACCTATATTCAGCTGTTCCCTATCTTAAAGATGAATATACTGAGTCTCAAATTTATTTAAGTGGAGAGCATAAATACATACATCCTGATGATAGTGGTCTGATCACTTCCAATCTATTGCTCCTTATATCAAACACTACTAGTCTTCTTTTCTTTTTTTTTCTTTTTTACACTATTTCTATTTCTATATTTCTATTTCTATTTCATTGTCACATAAAAAACATTTGTGGATTTCCCAGAAGGGTCAACATCTAAATCCTAAATGGTCAAGATGTAAGATACCACAGGTGAAGACATTTCAAATCCATGTAAGTATTTGACTAAAATATCTGGTGTGACATAGAAGAAAACTAAAAAATATTTTGTCTATTTGAATTTGTAACACATCTCCATTTATCAGGCATTAGAGATTCATAGAATATCATATCTGAAAAGGATAATAGAGATTATCACAGATTTTAAATAATGACAATTCATGTAGGTTAAATTAGAAGTATAAATGTCATATAATTTAATTTTGAAAGATCACAAGACAATCTCGAATACTAACACTCAATCTCGAAACCTGTTAGCACTAGTTTATGAATTCAGAAATTTTCAGGATACAAAATCAATATACAAAATCCCATTGTATTTCTATATACTAATAACAAACTATTAGAGAAATTAAGAAAGCAACCCCATTTATAATTGCATCAAAAAGAATAAGATGTCTAAGAATAAATTTAACCAAGGAGGTGAAAGACCTTCACACTGAAAACTACGACATTAAGGAAAGAAATTTAAAAAGCTACAGATAAGTGCAAAGATAACCCATGTTCATGAACTGGAAAAATTAATATTGTTAAAATGTTCATGCTACCCAAAGCAATTTACAGATTGAACTAATCTCTGTCAAAATTCCAACATCATTTCTCATAACACTAGAATAAACAATCCTAAAATTTGTATGGAA
The DNA here is from genome assembly GCF_007474595.2 of Lynx canadensis. NCBI lineage: Eukaryota > Metazoa > Chordata > Mammalia > Carnivora > Felidae > Lynx > Lynx canadensis. Next base: position 50,182,193 of record NC_044319.2, on the reverse strand, counting down.
ACACAAAACACCTATAATTGCCAATGCAATCTTAAGAACAGGGGCTCCTGGGTGGTGCAGTCTGTTACGCATCTGACTCTTGATCAGCTCAGGTCATGATCTCACCATTCATGGGATTGAGCCCCACATGGGGCCATGTGCTAACAGTATAGAGCGTGCTTGGGATTTTCTCTCTCCCTCTCTCTCTGCTTTCTCTCTCTCTCTCTCTCTCTCTCTCTCTCTCTCTCAAAATAAATAAATAAACATTAAAAAAATAAGAAAAAAACTAGAGGTATCACAATCCTTGATTTCAAACTATATTACAAAACTATAGTAACCAACACCATACAAAATTGGCATAAAAACAGAAACATAATCAATGGAACAGAATGGAGAGCTCATAAATAAACCCATTCACATATGGTCAATTAATTTATGACAAAGGACCAACAATGAGGAAAGGACAGTTTCTTCAACAAATGGAGTTGGAAAATCTGGAAAGTTACATGCAAAAGAATGAAACCAAACACTATCTTACACCATACACAAAAATTAGCTCACAATTGAATAAAGACTTGAATGTAAAACCTAAACCATAGAACTCATAAGAAAAAAAATAGTAGTAAGTTCCTTGCTTTCAGCCTTGGCAATGGTTGAGTTTGACACCAAAAGCAAAGACAATAAAAGGAAAAATAAGCAGGTGGTACTATATCAATCTAAAAAGTTTCTGCAGAGCAAAGGAAACCATCAACCAAATAAAAAGACAACTGACTGAATCAGAGAAAACTTTTGCAAATCATATATTTGATAATAGACTAATTTCCAAAATATATGAAGAATTCATACAATTCAATAGCAACAAACAAACAAAAATCAAATGATTAATAAATGGTCAGAGGATCTTGGGACACCTGAGTGGATCAGTCTGTTTAGTGTTCAGCTTTGGCTCAGGTCATGAATTTATGGTTTATGAGTTCAAGCCCCACATTGGGCTCACTGCTATCAGCACAGATCTCACCTGGGATCCTCTGTCCCCCTCTGTCTCTGCCTCTCCCCCACTTATACACTCTCTCTCTCAAAACTAAATAAAACTTATAAAAATAAACAATAAAAAATGGACATAGGATCTAAATAGACATTTCCCCAAAGAAGATATATAGATAGCCAATAAGCACATGAAAAGTTTCTCAACAGCATTGACCATCAGAAAAACACAAATCAAAACCACAATGAGATATCACCTTGCACCTGTTAAGAATGGTTATTATAAAAAAGAAATAACAAGTGTTGGTGCAGATGTGGAGAAAAGGTAACATTTGTGCACTATTGGTGGAAATGTAAATTGGTGCAACCACTGTGGAAAACAGTATGGAGATTCCTCAAAACAGTAAAAATGGAACCACCACATGATCCAGCAATTTCACCTCCAAGTTTTATCTGAAGAAAACGAAAACATTAATTCAAAAAGGTATATGTACCTTCATGTTCATTATAGCATTATTTACATATAGCCACGGCATGGAAACAACCTAAGCATTTACCAATGGATGAATGGATAAATTAATATAATATATATATATATACACATATAATGATATATATGTATATATATACATATATATACATATAATGATGTATTATTTGGCCATAGAAAATAATGAAATCTTGATATTTGTTTTTGTTTTTAATTTTTCAACATTTATTTATTTTTGAGAGAAAGAGGCAGAGTGTGAGTGGGGGAGGAGCAGACAGAGAGGGAGACCCAGAATCCAAAGCAGGTTCCAGGCTCTGAGCTTTCAGCACAGAACCTGACTTGAGGGTTGAACTCACGAACCACAAGATTATGACCTGAGCCAAAGTTGGATGCTTAACTGACTGAGCCACCTAGATGCCCCAACATTTGTGGGTTTTTTTTAATGTTTATTTATTTATTTTGAGAGAAAAAGAGCACACATGAGTGGGAAGGGGCAGAAGGAGAGAGGGAGAGAGAGAATCCCAAGCCAACTCCACACTCAACGTGAAGCCCAACATGGAGCTCAAACTCAGGACTGTGAGATCATGATCTGAGCCAAATCAAGAGTGGGACACTTAACCCACAGAGCCACCCAGGTGCCCTGAAGTCTTGCCATTTGTGACAACATGAATGGACCTTAAGGGCATTACATTAAGTTAAATACATTAGAGACAGAAAGAAAAATACACTTATATGTGGAATCTAAAAAAAAAAAAACAAAAAAAACAAAAAAAAAAAAACAAAAAAAAAAAACCAAAAAACCAAAACTGAGCTCCTCAGTACAAAGAATAAATTAGTGGTTGCCATAGGTGGGGGTGGAGAGGGGCATAGGCCAATTAGGCATAAGTGGTCAAAAGCATAACACTTCTAGTTATAAAATAATTAACTCCTGAAGATGTAACGTATTAACTACAGTTAATAATACTGTCTTATATATCTGGAGTCCAATCTTAAATATTCTCATCATATGAAAAGATTTATAGCTATGTAGTGATAGATGTTGACTAGACTTACTATGGTGACCATTTTGCAATATACACAAATAGAGAATCATTATGCTCTAAGCCTGAAACTAATTTGTTAGAGTATATGTTGATTGTACTTCATTTTGTTTTAAGAGGAGTATAAATAAATCATATAACTTAATTTTGAAAGAGCACAAAACAACCTCAAAATGTTTTAGGTTTTTGTGGAGACTGGGTCACTCAGTTGGTTAAGCCTCTGACTCTTGATTTCAGCTCAGGTCATGATCCCAGAGTTGTGGGATAGAGTCCCATATTGGGCTCCGCACTGAGCGTGGAGCCTGCTTGAGATTCTTTCTCTCTCCCTCTGCCCCTCCCTCCCACTTGTGCTCTCTCTGTCTCTGTCTCTGTCTCTCTCAAAACAAATAACATTTAAAAAAAATTAAAAATGCTTTAGGTTTTCAGGGAGCCTGGGTGGCTCAGTTGGTTGAGCCTCCGACTTCGGCTCAAGGTCAAGATCTCATAGTTCATAAGTTCGAGCCCCGCATCGGGCTCTGTGCTGACAGCTAGGAGCCTGGAGCTTGCTTCTGATTCTGTGTCTCCCTCTCTCTCTGCCCGCCCCCCACCCCTGCTCACGCTCTCTCTCTCTCTCTGTCTCTCAAAAATAAATAAATGTAAAAAAATTTTTTTTAAATGCTTTAGGTTTTCAAAAATGGCTGAGAGGCAAAATCAATTCTACTGACTAGTTAATGTAAAGAAAAATAATGTTACTGGATATTGTGCATTAAATAACTGTAAAAAAGAAAGTTTAATTTAGTAAAAACTCTATTTTTTAATGTTTAGTTTTGAGAGAGAGAGAGAGAGAGAGACGGGGGGAGGGGCAGAAAGAGAGGGAGACACAGAAGCAGGGTCCAGGTTCTGAGCTGTCAGCACAGAGCCCCACTTGGGTCTTGAACTCAAGAACCATGATATCATGATCTGAGCCAAAGTCAGAGGCTTGACCGACTGAGCCACCCAGGTGCCCCAAAACTCTGTACTTTAAGAATAATACATGTAGTCAAAGATTTATTTTACCAACTACTTAGATGTATTGGTCACATCTGATTTCTGCCATTTTTTATGGATCGGTTTGTGTATAAACACATCTTGGTCAGTATGTGAAAACAGTAGTAGTGTTTGCTAGAGGTGGCCAACCAGTGCCATCCACTTCCTTCTACCATCATAACAGAACACTTGCTTTGTTACGTTGTCTATCCCATTCAGTGCAGCCCCTGTGACGCAGAAAAGCAAACCTTACCCATAACTCCATAAATAAACCCTGATTAGTATGGGCTGGTCAAGGGAATCACAACCCCCTTATCAGTAATATTAGTGCAAGGACACTGGCATAAGTCAAGCAGATCCTATAATTCCCTGGCAACTTTTATTTGCTCAGAGTTTGGTGCCTGACTTATGGTGGTCCAGTCAGTTCTAACAAAAGACCTTATATTCCATGATTCAGGAGAAGCCTTCTCTCTCTTTTGTTGAAGGTGAACAAGGAAGCTTTCTGCCTCAGTTGCTTCCTGCAGTCATATTATAGCCCTGAGGGAAGCCTACCTCACAACAAATCCAACATGTTTTGGTATAGCACCGAATGGAGAAATACAAGGGAAATATAAACACTAATTGAGGGCTCAGTTATGTCTTGGAGTGTACCAAAGTTCAGACTGTCTAACGTGTCTTTTTGTTTAAGCCAAAGGTGTTTTAGTGTGCCCCATGGCTAGCCAAGATAAGCCTCGGGTGAGAAATTGATTAAGATGTGCATCCTGGGTCCCATCCCAGACCAACTGGATCAGGAACTTAAGAGTGTTGTCTACGGATATGTGAGGGCTGTACAAGATATCAATGCCATTTTCAAATGCATCAAAGGTTAAGAGGTATTAATGTGAATATGAACCACTTTTGAGTCAATATTTCTATTAATCATAGTCAAATGTACTCTAATAAAAAAAACCAATCGTTTCTATCAAATGCGCCATTTATACATATGTAGTCACCAAAATAATGCTCTATTTTAAAAATATTTTTAGTAAATTTTCATTAATTTTAATGGAACCTATTTAAAAACCATAATTTAAAATTATACTATACATCTATATTTTCAATCTATAAATATTCTTTTCATTCAATGAACAAAAAGAAGGTCCAGGTGTAATTCACCAAATCATAGTAGGTAAGAAAAATATATTGATATCTGCTTCTGGTACCTAACACGGAGTTCCTAAATCCCTTGAAATATCCTGAGTCATAGGAGTCCTGGGAGCATTTTTTTTTTTTTTTTTTGTAATAAAGTGACTAGGTATACATGTGGAAGAGGATTGGTCACCAGAAAAATCAAGTCCTTGTTAGAAGCTTGGAATTTTTAGTCCCACTTTTACCCTCTGGAAAGGACAGAGGGGCTGGTGATTGAGTTAATAGTTGATCAATCCTATGTGATGAAGCCTCCATAAAAATCCATAAACTATGAGGTTCGGAGAGCTTCCAGTTTGGGGAACATATCCATATGTGGGGAAGATGGCACATCCTGACTCACCAAATACAGAAGCTCCTGGGCTTGGAATCCTTTTGGACCTTCCCTTGTTCTGGCTGTTCGTCTGTATCTTTTACCATATCCTCTATAATAATCTGGAAAAGCATAATTGAGTGTTTTCTGAAGTTCTGAGAACCACTACAGCAGTGTATCCAACCTGAGAAGAGAATCATGGGAACCCTTAATATTTAGCCAAGTTGACACAAGCGTGGGTAACTGAGGGATCCACTACTTGTGACTGGCATGTAAAATAAGAGACAGTCTTATGGAACTGAGCCCTTAACCTATGGGGTCTGTACTAACTTGGTTGTTAGGACTGTAGGACCCCAGATGGTGTCTGGAGAGATGAAAAATTGGTTGGACCCCAGATGGTGTCTGGAGAAATGGGAAATTGGTGGGTATGAGGGAAAAAAAACCTACATATTTACTGGTAGAAGTGTTGTGGTGTGAATAAAAAGAAACCATAGTATCCTTATAGTAGACATGTTTTTTTCTTACCAGTCTATCATGAAAAAAATCTAAATAGTAGTTAATGGTAAAAATACATTATCATAATCACTAGAATATCAATCTTGAGAATAAATCCACATGAAACATTCTTAAGTGGATGCTGATGTCATGTGTGCAAGTATGTATATTTGTATGTATGGTATATATTTTTTTCTCTAAAGAGACTTAAAGAAATTGAAGTAATATATTTTTACATTAAAAAAATTACATGGTTGATTATGGTTTCATTTGTGAAATTATAGGCAATTTTAAAAATTATAGAAATATATGCAATAAATATATTCATATGCTCCTCAGCTGGAAGACTTTTAAACACATGAACATTCAAATGTTAATGTTCTGTAATAGCTCCTTCTTATTATAAATTAAAATTAGTTACATTATCTTTATACTTAATAGCAACTATCAATTTTAGAAATCCAATTTACTTTAAAACATCCTTTCAGACTCTATGCTAAAATTTCTTTGAAGGTGTCTCCAGAGAAGGAGGCTTTGCCATTAAAACCATCCAGTCTATTCACAGAACAGATGAAAGAGTCCTAGCTTCACATACTGATGCTGGACATACTAGAAAATCAGAATCAAGCTTTACACGCATCAGAACGCAGAGTTTAATGTTCAAGCTTGACCAATCTATAAAACAGGCCAAATGAAAAATTTTGAAGTCTCAAAAAAAAAAAGAAAAGAAAAGAAAAGAAAAGAAAAGAAAAGAAAAAAAGCACCCTAGTCACAGTGATCTGGTCAACTTTTCTGCCATGACTTTAAAGGTGCGCTTACTTTGAATTGTTTTAAAATATTAGATTTCTCTTTATTATCAAAACATTTTTCCTACTGTCCTGAAAACATAATCTTCTGAATCAATAAATTATACATGCAAATTATCTGAAAATTGTTCAATACTGAATCAGCCTCGCAAGTGTGAACCTGAAGAAACAAAGTAAACAGCCTATAATCTAACTTGATGTAAGTCAAATTACAGTATTCTGGCTCCATGGGAAAGATTTATTAAATTGGTACTCAGTTAACCCATTAAGTTCTGCTGGGTGAATCACTTGAATTCTTTTTTTTTTTTTTTTAATGTTTATTTTTGAGAGAGAGAGAGAGAGAGAGACCAAATGTGAGCGAGAGAGAGTGGGGGGCAGAGAGAAAGGGAGACACAGAATCCGAAGCAGGCTTCAGGGGCCGACGCTGGGCTGGAACTCATGAACCACAAGATCATGGCCTGAGCCAAAGTTGGATATTTAACCAACTGAGAACCCAGGCACCCTGAATCACTTGAATTCTTAAGGCAAGTCTGCATAGCACCCCCATTTGGTTCTAAGTTTCTAACAGGGTGAAAACAGAATGAGTGCAATTAAAATGCCTGCCAAAATCATACGTGGAGAGAAGAGAAATCAACATCACCATCAAATAAGCAGGGATGAGCCAATTGTCTTCACTGCCTAACACAGAACAAATACATGTACATGAGTACATGAATAATTTAATAATTGCAGGAGGAATTAATCAACATATCAGTGGATCACAGTATGAATAAGGAATGTACTCTCTAAGGGAAATTATGAACTAAAGGGTGATTCTGTAGATAAATTGAAAAATATTGAGGTTCTTCCATGTTTTGGAGCTCTTTCTTTAAATTCTCTTGGTACTTAATACTAATTCTCTTTAATGTAATCCTTCTCATCACTAAATATACTGATTTTGAATCATTATCCCCATCCCCATAGGTAATTGTATAATATCTCCACACCCAAGTGAAAATCGAAGAGGGAAGTTTTTGGCTCAGAAAGCAATATGTATTTTAAGCAGACCTTCTTAAGGGAATGTGTGAAATATATCTGAAATCATTTGTATTCTACAATGTGCCAGATAACATATCTACCTTATCTCATTTAATCCTCAAGAAAAACTCCAGGCGATAGTGATAATCACTCCATGTAACCACAAACAACCAAATCTGAGCAGAAGAAAAAGTAAAATTATGCTTGAACCCTGCCTGTGAACACCATAGTCCATGCTCTTTAAATCAAATTACTGGTTATACTGCAGTTTTGTTTTCTATGGTTTTGTTATTTGCAAGTTATCATTCTAATAAAACAAACTTCAGTCCCTCGCAAACCAAAATTAATAGCAGTAGCTATTGTGTAGCCAGGAGCACAATCTGACACCTTTGAAAGGTTATTACAGAAAGAAGGAAAATGAATCCACTGAAGAAATCCATGGCCCAGGGTTGAAATTTAATAAAAGTTTATATTGTACTTCTAGAATAATTTTGTTTGATGGGCAAATGGAACCATGCTAAAAACATGTGGTCACTTTTTCTTAATAAACTTATAGAGGCTCACAACTTCATAAAACACAGTTATTTATTAACGTATTTATTTCCTTCACTTGGAGAAGAATGGCAATTACTAAAAATGTTCTCATATGTGCATAGCAACCAAGACAGAAGTAATTAACCAATGGATAAAAACTATCTTTAGTAAAAAAACAATTAATGATAATAGTACCTTAAATTTATAAAGCACTTTATAGTTTTCAAGGCTCTTTCATACACATTATGTCATTTAGCCCTTCAAGAGCTTGGTGAGATTGCCAGGGAAGATAAATTATTAACCCAGTTTTATGGGTGAGCAAAGTAAGGCTCAGAAAGATTAAGTGTCTTACCTAATAATACACATAGTTTTATGGTGGCGTTTATATATTATTATTAAAGTCAAGTGTCTTTCTGGATTTTTGGGGGTCCTCTCTTTTAACAGCAATGGTTTTACTATCTGGGATGGAGTTTTACAGTTTCCCAGTTTTCAAGACGGTTTAATCTAAAAATTATAACTGAATAGTTTCCATGAAAAAAAATAACCATAACATCCCATAAACATGGCTTTTAAAAATCCTGCAGTAATATTAGGTTAGTATATTTCTAATACAGAAAACCAAGAACATAAACAAATGAACCAAAAAGGAAGCAATTGTTCTTCTGCTTATTGAAATAAAAAGGGCATCCACACCCTGCATCAACAGTTCCTGAATTTTAGGATTAACACTACCACATTCTTAGTTTGTAGTAATAAAAAATATTTTCCAAGAATCATCGGCATGTCACATTCTTTCTTAGCATGAATAACGATGAGCGGTTTTGAGCTCTAATGATGCTGCAAGATCACAGAGAATGCAGCTTGGAGGCTTACCATAGAAATTAGTGCAGTGTCACATTAGCAAGCAAGACACAATCAGAGAAACAAATTCAAACTGAAGGAAACGCATTGCCAGATATAATTCTCTGAAATAAAGCAAAAACATGCAACAATATTGTCTTAGTTTTCAGTTTAAGCTTTCTGAATCCAAAGGTGGATTTGGGGATTTCATTTGCAATCATCCTTTACCATGCTAGATTTGCTGCTGTCACTGTGTCAGATGGACAAAACAGTAGCAAAATTAATCCAAATATATTCAGGTAATAGGACTGAAAACTAATCAGCCAGATCGATGTGTCTTTTTCATCATTTTACTTAAGTGATGCAGCGTGCCTAGGAACATTCAACGAATACCTGATGATTTGGGCTGTGGAGGCAGCCAGATTTTGCCCATTCCTTCATTTGCATATTTTAAATTTGACTTCCAAGTTGTCTTAAGTACTGTGAAACTGTTAGCTGCTAATACTGCAACAGCTGCAGAAGTAAAACTGTAGACATGGCTATAGGGCACTGATATTAAACTCAGCTCTACCACTAAATCTTTATGTTCCCAGTTCTTAGGCACAACTGCTGTACTGGCTGCTTTCTTTCATCTTTCTGAGAAATCAGCAAGAATAATATAAGATGCTTCAGAGTAGTCACCTATCCATCATTATCCTTTAATATGTTATGGACCATGCTTTATAAGCTTAACACAAATCACATTATCCTACTATTTCTGCTAGACCTGTATTTTCACACCACTACAAGAATAAGAACTATCTGTATGAATCTCCTGACAGATCAGATTTTAATCTCAAGTGATATAAAATACAATGCATTTTAGTTTGGCTTTTTCCTCTCTTATTTTGCAATAATTCAATACAGCTTTGAGATGAACTGAGATACATGCTGCCGGGCTGTGATATACATCCAGTTAATTTATAATAGGCAAGCATCGTATATGCTGAAAACAGTTTTGTCATCATGAGCCAAGAGTTTCCTCAAAAAACCTTTAGGATCTCCTGTCTAATTTCCTCTAGAAAAAAAAAAAAGTGCCCCATGAAAACTCTACCAAATCTAAATAAAACAAAACCAAAAACTAATAAAGTCTAAATGAAAATGATAAAACAGTTTCACTCACTAATTAATTTAGTTACTTTTATAGCTAATTCACTTTAATTAAAGCCTTGAAAGTGAAGGGAGATCAGTACAAACTCAAAGGTTTCACATGAATATTATCGAGGCTTTCTTTTGGTCAAATTAGATGCCAGATTACAGCCAATCTTAAAATATTTGAGTCTAAGGTACTAGCCATGTTCCTTGAACTGAAACTCTTTGATCATTACAGGACAAGTTTTGTAGCAGCAGCAAATCAATTTATTGAGTAAAAAAATTATACATTGTTTGAATTTTGTCAGCAACTCTGAGGGCCACACCCACAAAAGATGGGTGTTCTTGCAATTAAAAATCAACACAGTTCTGGTTTACCACCTTACATAATAGATTATCAAATCCACCTATGTTATATGGCAATCTAAAATATTTGAATCCCTCTACACTCAAGAAATGGTATTGGGGGCGCCTGGGTGGCGCAGTCGGTTGAGCGTCCGACTTCAGCCAGGTCACGATCTCGCGGTCCGTGAGTTCGAGCCCCGCGTCAGGCTCTGGGCTGATGGCTCAGAGCCTGGAGCCTGTTTCCGATTCTGTGTCTCCCTCTCTCTGCCCCTCCCCCGTTCATGCTCTGTCTCTCTCTGTCCCAAAAATAAATAAAAAAAAACGTTGAAAAAAAAAAAAAAGAAATGGTATTGGCATGTATAGTTCTCTCCATAAAGTATAAACTTAAAGGCATTGCTGTTACCCAATTCTTTGGTAAACCCTGGCGGAAAGGAGTGATGTTCGAGAAGAGATTTATGCATCATACAGTTTATACATTCAATGCATTAAAACCCTAATTTATATCAAGTTTAATATCTGGAAATGAGAACATACTGACATCATTAATATAAAAAATTAATAATTTATCTTTTTAACCAAACAAGTACTGTTTTAAATGTTATGCTTTTCATGTTTATTCAGAGAAAATGCTGTGTATGATATAGTTCCAACCCCCTCAAAAAATGTCTGTTCTTTTCTATGTTTATGTATTTTTTCACATTTTTGTGATTTCTTTTTATTTTTTCTATTTTTTATAAAATCTTCTTTTAATTATATCAGATAAAACTTATTTAAAAAAATTGTTCTCCACCTTATCTTGCATCAACATTTTATTGTAGGTGTTTTAATTGCTTAACCTATAAAACTAGAGAGCTGAACTATACCCAAGTGTCATTTCCATTCTAAAAAGCTCTGATTTAAAGATCTGAAATTATCAATTAATTAACAGAAAAGATTGATCTTACTGATGAATTCAAAGCACAAAGGTCAGTGAAGTTTATTTACTAGTACTTTTTTATTTTCTTTTTAAAAACCATATATGTAACATCTTTTCTATCAATTATACTAGATCATCAATTCTCAAGTGAGTGATTCAGCCCCTCCCCCCGCCACGAGGCTATTTATCACAGTCTGCAGAAATTTTGGTTGTCAAAACAGCAGGGAGTTTAAGCTATCAACTTCCAAGTGTTAACCGTATGGGTTAGAATGGTACAATATTGCTGCTGAAGACGGCCTTGAGAAAATAGTCAAATTAAATCAATAGTTCTGGAGAGTGGGAGGCTCTCACCCCCAAGGTACATTTGGCAGTGTCTAAAGAAAGTTTTGGTCATATGACTTGGCTTAGGAGTTGCTAATGGCCTTGGAGGTAAAAGCCCACAATGGCATTAAACATCTGAAAACGAACAGAATGGCCACTCACAATAAAGAATTACCTAGCCCAAAATATCAACAGTGAAGTTCTGAGGCTGAGAAACCCTGTGCTAGATGGAAAAGGTCTCTCTGTCCTTAGTTTGCTCTCTATTTAGATAAATATAAATATCTCCATAAAAAGCACCATAACTATAAACACAACCTATTTTAGAAGAAAGCAAAACACTCCATTTTTTATTTAATATATCTTCATCTCTTTCTAAATTGTAGTCTAATATTTTAGCTCCTTTTATCTTAACCTACTAGCGAAAGATGTTTTGCATATCTTATACAATGAAAAAAACTAAAACCTAAAGGATTTTTTTTTAGAAAGTGAAACTGATATTCTGTTTTACAAACTGATAATTCTTTGGCAGAAGTTTCAAGTAATTTCCCTTTAACTAAGCATCTCCTAAAGAAAATTGATGTGAATGTCTCACTTTGGAAGATAGAAGCTGAGAATTACACTGAATATTATTCATGCGACACACACTTAGTGAGCACTCTTTGAATGCCAGGATGATGTGGAGTAGACCATATGAAAAACTGAAGAAATTAAAATTGAAATGCCAAAAAGCCTAGGATTTGGGTATGGAGAATAATGAGTGAGAGAGAATGATAGAAAACGAATCCAGAGAGGTAGGCAGGAGTAAAAATGACATGAGGCATGGAAGGTCATGTAATGGAAGCCATTAGTATATTTTAAGCAGTAAAATGCCAAGAATTGGTCCCTTCCCCTCTGATTTATTCCCTTCTCTTCTTTATTCCTGCCTCCTCCTTTCGTTTTTCTTCTTTCATTTTTCCTTTCAGATTTCTCTGGCTCTTAAGAAGAAAATAGACTGAGGAAGTGAGAAATGGTAATGACTTGGACTAAGTTAGTAGTGTTAGAAATGGGAAAAAAAAATGGTTGAGTGCCGGATACAGTAGTAAGATGAAACTCATAAGATCTTCTAGTGGATCAGATATGAGGGTCAAGAGAGTACACCTCCAAAATTTTGGGCTGGAACAAGTAAATAAATAGTATTGATTGTCACTAAGCTAAGAGACTGAAGAATAAGTTTTGTTTGAGCAATTTTTGTCATTTGCTTGCTTGTCTTGGTGGGGGGAAAATCAAGCATTCTATTTTGAGCATGTCAAGTTGAGGGTGTCATATAAATACAGATATAAGACAATATTTGAGAATTATGGAAAAGTTAGAGGTTGAGTTATAAATATGTTGCCATCAGCACATAGGAGGACATAGGTAGTATTTAAATTGTACAAAACCACCTGTAGAGAATATAAAAATTTGAAAGAGAAAAAGAAACAAGGTAGCACACAGCATTTGAAGACTCAGTGGTCAGGAAGATGATAAGGGATCAGAAAAGGAGAACGGGAGCAACAGCCAGTTTTAGAAAAGGAACCCATAGATAATGTTGTCCTTAAAGCAGGTGAAGCAATGTTTCAAGAACGAAGATCTGAAAAGAGTCTAATGCTGTTTGGAGGTAAAGTGAGGGGAGCACAGAGAATCAGCCATTGGATATAGTGAGAGAAAATTTTCCAGTTTCAACAAAAATTATTTCCATGAAGTGCCTTAGGCAAAATCTGATTGGGAGTGGATAAAAAAATAGAGATTTTTGGAAATACGGTCTATTGAACAAGTATCTATTTTTTTTTCCATACTGAAGTTTTGCTAAAAGGACATTAAGAATTTTTTAAAGGTATAAATTTACATTGTGGAAGACCAATTACAGAGGGTACAATAATAGCAATCAGATCTTAAAACACATTTAAGCATCTGGAAAGCAAATGAATTGAAAACCAGTTTAGAAGTGCGAAGAAACTAAAACCTAAGTGCTTGAAGGGATAAATGTAGAAAAAGCAAATCAGTTTGCTCACAGAGTCACCCAATATGTGACAAATGGAGCTGGGAAAGGCATATGGACACAAGTCTGTTTATACCTCCGACTCTTTCTACCATTAGCCCCAAGCCACTACCTACCTACCTCGTGCCTTGCATACTCCCCTCATGTCTACATCCTCTCTAGGAAATCTGGGACTGACTAGGATAAAAGAGCACTGAAAAAGTTCCTGAGTTTATAACACCAGGCACAGCAAAATTCATGAAAAAACAATAAACACAGACCAAGAAAAAGTTAACAAGGATTAGGGAAGATAAGGGATGGGATGAGGTTTGTTTATCATATAACTGGGTAACATAACACCTAAAAATGTGACAGATTTTAGTTGTCACACTAAATATAGATGGTTATTTCTATAATCTTGTGGTAAAGGTAATGAAAAAATCATATACTATAAATAAAAATACAATTAATATTAAACAACAAACTAGGAGAATATACTTTTGGGATATATATAACCAAGAGGGTTAATATCCCTTTTATAAGTGCTTTGCAATTAAGTTAAAGGAAGTTAAATAGTTTCATAGTAAAATGAGCAAAGAATGTACATAAGTAATTTACATAAGAACTATATTCACCTTTAGTAATAAAAAATTTAAATTAAATTTAAATTTAACAAAATTTAGCACAGAAGCCAACAGGGGCCTGGATCCCGTGAACTGCGAGATCAAACCTGAGTCCAAAATCAAGAATCAGATGCTTAACGGACTAACCCACCCAGGTGACCCCAATTAACAAAATGCAAAAGATTAATTCTATCCACTATTGAATGTGTAGTAATAATTTTTGAAGGGCTTTCTGATGTATTTTCACATTTTCATGTTCAAATCCTTTGATAAGCCAATGTTCAGATATTTTGAGTGAGCAAAAACAAAGATGTGGAGAGATGTGTTTGATTGTTTTGTTGTTGTTTCATTAATTCAAAAATCAATGAAACTTAAATGCCTATCCTGGGGAATTGATAAAATTAAGTACCATGTGTACACATGCAATCCTAATCTCTAGAACCTGTAAATGTTTCCGTACAAGGAAAAGTGTCTTTGCACATATGATTAAGGATCTTGACATGGACAGACTTTGCTAGATTCTCCAGGTGGGCTACAAATTCAATTACAAGTGTCCAAATAAGAGAGAAGCAGGAAGCAGAGGAGAAGGCAGTGTTACCAGCAAAGCTGAGATTAGGGTAATGTGGCTACCAACCGAGCCATCAGAAGCTGGAAGAACCAAGGAGCAGATTCCCCTCTAAAGCCCACAGAGGTAGCACAACTCTGCCAACATTTTAATTTGGGTCTAGTGATACTGAATTTTAGAGATCTGGTTCCCAGTACTGTGATAGACTAAATGTCTATTGTTTGAAGCCATCAAGATTATGGTAATATGCTACAGCAGTCACAGAAAATTAATTCACTACTGTAATGGTAAAACTCATATTTTTCCTTCCTGAGCGGGGAAAACCCCAGTTATTCCCTACTTTGTGTTTCTCTCCTGTGGGTCTCCTTTACTATTCACACAAAACCCTTCATTTTTGACACTTCTGGTCATCAAGTCTTCAGAGGTTCTTCCCCACACCAACAACTGATTGTAGGACACCAACAGGGTGTCCAGGAATTTAACTTAATTCTGACATTATCTACCCAGAGATAGCATCGATTCCACAGGTTCGGGGCTCAGTCCTGCAGGACTCCACCCAACCCCCACTTCAGGTGTCAGTTGAAAACCCAGGTTGTTTCCTGTGCTTCTGACCAACGAGTTATAGATCTGAGGTTCCAAAAACCCCTTCTTGCATTCAATTAATTTGCTAGTTCAGGAAAACACTTACTTATAGTTTATTAAAGGATATAAAGAGTACAGATGAATATCTGGACGGAAGAGATGTATAAGGCAAAGTATGAGGGAAGGGGCTGGGAGCCTCCATGCCCTCTCTGGGTGTGCCACTCTCTCAACACGCCTGTTTGCTCACTGATACAGAAGTTCTTTATATTTTGGGGCCTTCATGCAGGCTTACTAACATGGGCGTGATCAATTATTAACTTCATTTTCAGTTGCCTTTCCCTTTCTAAAAAAGGGGGTTGAGGACTAAAAATTCCAAGCTTCTAACCATGCTTGGTCTTCCATGGTAAACACTTCCCATCCCAGGGTCGGTCATCTCATTAGAACAAAAGATGCTCCGAGTGCTCCCTATCCCTTTGGAAGTTACAAGGGTTCTAGGAGCACTGTGTCAGGAACCAGGGACAGAGACCTAGATAATATTTTCTGTGATCTCAAACTATGTTCACTGACAAGAAAAAAAGTACCTAGGTTATATTGTTAATTGAGAAAGGCACTTTGTAAATAATGCATATCCTAAACTGCATGCATAAATGCCTGAAAAAATATATTAACAGGAATTATAAACGAATACTGAGAATATTGGTAGTTTATAATTCAAAACATTTTTAACCTTTACAATGACACTATTATTTTTTCAGGTAAAAATAATGTGTTTTTTTTGTGAGAATTAATAACATTTGCTTATCTGTCTGAGCACAAAACATCCCTATATCTAATCAAAAAGGCTGAAGTGTAGAGTCCAAGTATCTGAACCCATGGGTATTGAGTCCAATGAAATGACATGTCTACCTGAATTAGTTTTCTTATTTATGTAATTAATAATGTTTTCAGGCTGAATTAATCTGTTTCTCCTTTCCTGTGTATCGTTTAGGAATCATATTTGGCTGCTAATGTCAGAGGCCTTCGATCAGTTCAACATATCATAGGTTTATTTTCTCCCATATAAAATTAAACTGAAGATGGGATATTACAGGCTGGTGTTGCAGTGCTAGAAGTCACCAGGAGAACAGGTATCTTCTGTCTTTTTATTCTGCCATTCTTAGTGCATGGTTTTCCTCCCAGAGGCATTAGGGCATCATATGGTAGTTGCTGGACCAACATTCTAGGAGAATGAAAAGGGGTAAAGAGGAAGACACAGCTGAACCTCGTTCTTTTAGGAGGTATGATTTCTAATATCCACTTATATCTAATTGACTATCCCAATTTGCCGTGAGGCAGCAAATCATAGTCTTATAGATGAGCACAATGTTTTTAAGGCAGAAGGAAGAATGGATATTGGTTTGACAACTGGCAGTGTCTTCCATACCCATGGCACTAACAACCAAAGATATCACTGAGGGGCACGTGGGTAGTTCAGACAGTACAGCATCTGACTCTTGGTTTTGGCTCAGGTCATGATGTCACAGGTTCATGGGATGGAGCCTCACGATGGGCTCTGTGCTGACAGTGCAGAGCCTGCTTGGGATTCTCTCTGTCCCCCCCTCCATCTGCCCCTCCTTCGTGCATGCTCTCTCTCTCTGTATCTCAATCTCTCTCTCTCTCAAAAAAAAAAAAAATAAAAAATAAACTACAACAAAATAACCACAAAAAATAAAAAGATAAAAATGTCACTGAGAAGCATTAAAATCAAGATCCAAGAGGCTTCACTGATGTGACATTGCCAACCATCTCTTTAGGAAGAAAAATTAGACAATAAGACTGTTTCATGTTGAGACTAAAGAGAGACCCTGCCACTTTCTCTTTCTTGCCCACTTAAACTATAAATAGACTAATTTCCTATTTTACATTCTTGATTCAAAACTCTTCAGTTTGTTTAAGTTATATAGGCAAGTTAGAGATCATTAAATATGAATTTAAAATGTTTAATTCCAAATTCATCTTTACTTTGTGATACTATAGGGAAGCTGCCTGCCAAGGACCCTGAGTCCTTTTGCAGCAACTTGCTGAGCAGTTCTTTTCTAATACAACATCGGCTGAAATGTAAGTTTGTTCATTAAATAAATCTACTTCATGAAGTGCCTGCCTACCTAAATTACTACCAAACGAGATATGAAATCAGAACAGTCTCTAAATAAAGAGACCACACATTCAAGAAAAATGACAACGGATAACTTTTGTGTGACTGAAAGCTATCAATTTTTCAAGTCCTCAATTTGTAAATTACATAAATTAATGGTTAGTATTTAATTGCTCCAATTCTAGTGACTCATGATAGCCAAATGAAGCAAAGTGAAAAAAGACAAATCCCAAATGAATACTAAACAACCCACCAGTGAACATTTTTCACCTAAATAAAATTCTCACTTTTTTACATGAAAAGATTACTCAACAGATGAATATGAGCACAATACAAAGGAATCTAAATATAATTTGATTCAGTATTAAAAAAGATCTTCAGGCAATGTTCTCTTTCATACACATCATTTATGTTTATTGTACACATTTTATTCTACTGTGTCTCAGTCACATTCAATGTATTCCTAAAGTTAAACCCAATTTTGGTCCCTGTTGAATGTCTTTTAAATTGATTTCTATAGAACACAATATAAAAGTGTGATTAAACAATGAGCAACTCAATACACAAATTCATTAGCTTGTCTAAAGAACTATGAACCTCTTCAAAAATTTATCCCTATATATGTGTGCTTGTTTATATTATCTCCACATCCATGGTAGGTGAATATATATATATATATATATATATATATATATATATATATATATATATAAGCTAAGACATAGTTCTTAGCTCTGCTATAAATATGTACAAATTTCTTTCTCTGTATTTTTAACTTGCTCAGTTTTCAATCTCTTACCTAATTAATAAGCACCAACTGGATGCTAATACTGCTTATATACCCCTAGCCACCTCTTGCTCAGGAGTACCATGAGAGAAGGAATTTTGATTTATTCCAGGCATGACTGCTGCTCCTCTAAGAGTACCCTGCACATTGTGTGTGCTTAGGAAATAACCTGGACCCAACAGCATCTGTTCTTCTATCTCTCGCTTATTTCACTTAACATAACATTCTATGAGTTTATCCATGTTGTTACATATGGAGGGATTTTAAAAGCCTAAGATCCATTAGGGAAAGCCCCACTTCCTTCTAGAAGAGGAGGTCTCACTTCTGCATGACTGCGCTTACAAGAGGTATCTAAAAGAGTCAAATCCATAGAAACAGAGAGCAGAAAGTTGAAGGACAGTGGTTGACAAGTAATGGTGGGGGATGGGAAGTTGTTGTTCATTGGGGATAAAGTTTCAGTCATGCAAGATGATTAAGTTCTAGAGATCGCCGCACAGTCTTGTACCTAGAGTTAGTAATACTGTATTGTACACGTAAACATCTAAGAGGGTAGATCTCATCTTAAATATTCTTACCACAACAAAAGCTGTTGAGATTAGAGACTAATTCATGCTCGATGAGTGACTATTAAAAAAACAAACATATCAAAAAACAAAAACAAAAGTGAACAAATAAAAATGAAATCATCTGGAGTTCATTTCAATTAAATTTCAAAACCAGAAGTAGAACATAGACCTACATGAGCATAATATTTGAAAGACTTTTGTACTGGTGCATATGTCTACCAATGCTTATAACAGCCCACAGCTTATTAGAAGTCTCTCATATGAATTTGAGGAAAGTAATAATGATGCAAAGATTAACTCCCCACTAAATATACTCCAGTCTCTGTAAGTACCTTACAGTCATTTTCCCATGTAATCTACACATTGTTATTATAATCCATCATTTACCAACAAGGAACTTAGAGAATATAAACCTGTTTTGTCCAGGATTTTACAGCTATTGACATACAGTTTTATTACACAACTGGAGTATTTAGCCTTGGGTTTACAACTAGAACTTGTGAACATGGATAACCTCAGTAAGCAGAGACACCCCCAGGATTTCCTTCCATATCAAAACCATACAGATTACCTTTTTCTCTAGGTTCATATCTGTCGCTAAATCAGGAAACTATATGTATAAGATTAAGCACAAAGTAAGATTAGTTTTATCATGCTCCCCAGTTTTCCTATTGCAAAAAAATTTACACTTCAGAATTGTGTAAACTGCCCCTAAATTCTAGTGAACAAAAACAGTTTTCTGAGATACAATGAAATATCTATTAAAATGGAATCACAAACTAAGGTAAGTAAAACTCACTTAACAGTTTTGTTTTGTTTTGTTTTTAATATTAGATATACCTATTTATTGACTTAAGGAGGGCACTTGTGATGAGCCCTGGGTGTTATATGTAAGTGATGAATCAAGAAATACTGCTCTTGAAACCGATATTCCACTATAAATTACCTAATTAGAATTTAATAAAAACTTCTGGGGCGCCTGGGTGACTCAGTTAAGCATCCGACATGGGCCCAGGTCATGATCTCACGGTTCGTGGATTCGAGCCTTGCATCAGGCTCAGTGCTGACAGCTCAGAGCCTGGCGCCTGCTTCCGATTCTGTGTCTCCCTCTCTCTCTGCCCCTCACCCACTCACACTCTGTCTCTCTCTCTCTCTCAAAAATAAATAAACATTAAAAAAAAATTTTAAACTGAAACAACAAATATATATACAATTTACTATAAAATGAATTTACAAAACAAGACTATATCATTAGATTTCATTCTCAAAAAAATCAAGTATAGGATTACACATTTTGTGAATTTTTTTTTCCTGAGCATATATTAAAGTCTTTGGTTGAACTCTTCTTATACTCTAAGTATATCTGATCAACATAATATGCCTATTGTCTATTAACATTCATTTAAAAACCCTATTCAGCAACACACAGGTATTTCAGTATGAATGCTACTCATTACTGTTATTTCTGTTGTTGATGTAGTAATACTATCTAGCAGGTCATCTACCAAAAAATTGAAATATTTTTAATATAACCACATTTTGCCTTTCTTATAGCATAAGTATGGGGTATTTGTTTGTTTCAGTTTTTTTTAAGTGCTATGTAACTGACCCTTCTCTAAAGTTAAAACAGAAGGATTTGAGTAGCAAACTATAAAAAAAATACAAAATATTCAAAAACATAACTTATAAATACAAAATTTATTTCAATATGAGATATAAGAACCTTATATTCCTAGACAATAGAAAAGAATATGCCATATTTGATGACATGGTGATGATGCGAGGGGTGAGGGGGAGAAATATTGAGAAGTATGGATGGGCCATTCTTTATAACAATTGTCACAAAAAAAAATTGTCTCCTCTTAGAAAACAAGATTATAGCTATCATTCAACTTGGTTCTGACCCATTAACAAAACAACCAGATAAAATAAAAAGCATAAAACCAGAAGTTTCCTCTCTGAATCTAGAGAATTAATTATTAAGTGTACCAGTTTTAGAATAAAACGGAATTGTAATAGGTCCCATCATCAAGCATCTAGTTCTTAGGTTAAGCATACCTAATCCCTAAATGATATCAGCACGGTGACTCACCATATTAGTTCCCATTACTCTTGACCTCCCAAAGCCTTCAACACTATTGATCTCATTCTAGCTAAAAGTCTTAGTGGTATGGTTTCTCCTTTCTTCCTAACTAAAGAATTCCTTATTCTTCATCCCTACTATGTGCATTGCAGGCATCCTTACAGAGATTCTCATCATCTTGTGATTCAACTATAATTTACCTCCTTTCAAGATATCACCATTTAATGTCTCCTTGAATTTCAGTCCTCCCTGTACAGAGCAAAGTCCTAAAACATCATATAGCCTATATCAAAGCCTTCAAAGTATTTAACTCTCCCCCAATGCTCATTGCTTATGGACTCAGTGTGTGTGTGTGTGTGTGTGTGTGTGTGTGTGTGTGTTGGTGGATGGTGTGTATTATTACTATTATTATAATTATTATCACTATTTTATATTAAGTTTATTTATTATTTTGAGACAGAGAGAGAAATAGAGAGAACAGAGGAGGGACAGATGGAGAAAAAAATCCCAAGTAGGGTCTGCACTGATAGCACAGAGCCTGAGGCAGATCTCACAAACCATGAGATCATGACCTGAGCTGAAACCAGGAGTCAGATGCTTAACCGACTGAGCCACCCAGGGGCCCCTGTATGTAATATTATTAATTAGATTGCCAATTTCTTGAAGCAAGGCTTGAATAGGAGCTGCAATAAATAATTCTTCTCAATAATGAAAATTTTAAATGTAAAATTACACATCTTTTAAATATCATAGCTGTTTACCAGGAGGGGGGGAATCTAAAGAAAACCTGGCTGATGAAGATAAAAGAGAAATAGATTACAAAAGTTTTTTTTTCATGTTCTGATTCACACTTATTTTCTCATTCTTTTTTAAAATTGAAATGTCACTCAGCATCATGTTGCATTTGTGACCCTGTATAACGCACAGATTTTCTATGCTATTTGTTTATAATTCTCCTTTCTGTATATTTTTGCAATTTGTTTTTCTTTATTATGTGAATTTTTATTTTCTTTCTTATTGCAGATTTATCTGAACACATGTTAAATATTCTACTGTGATCTTTATGATAAAAACAACAGCAAAATGCAGTATTTGCAGTATTTGTCCTTCTATTGATTTCACATAGCATAATGTCCTTCGGGTCCATCCATGTTGTCACAGATGGCAGACTTTTCTTTTATAAGGCTGAATAATAGTCCATTATATATATATATATATATATATATATATATATATGTGTGTGTGTGTGTGTGTGTGTATAATGTATAATATATATACACCACATATTCTTCATTCATCTGCTGATGAACACTTGGGTTGTTTCCATATCTTGAGTACTGTGAACAATGTTACAATAAACATGGAAGTAAGGATATCACTTTAAGATCTTGATTTCATTTCCTTTGGTATATAACCAAAAGTGGGACTGCTGGATCTAACATCAGTTCTATTTTTAATTATTTTTTTGAGGAATCTTCATACTGTTTCCAATAGCTGCTGCATCGTTTTACATTTCCACCAACAGAGTACAAGGCTTTCATTTTCTCCTCATTCTCAATAACTCTTGTTATTATTATTATTCAATGGGTCATCCTAACAGGTACGAAGTAACATCTCATTGTAGTTCTGAATTGCATTTCCCTGATAATTAATGATGGTGAATGTCTTTTCATATAACTCTTTGAATAAAACTACCCAATATTAAATCTCTGAAAATTAAATCCTTTTAGATATACCCTATCCTACAATTAAATAGATTTCTGCTTTTTTACACAAAAGTCTGCAAAACAGAAAAACAATATAGCAAAAAACTGAGTTCTTATTGGTTTTAATGGGTCAGAACCAAGAATGCTATCTATATCTCTGTCTGGAATAAGTTTGAGAGGTGTTGTGGAAGGTATGGAAGGAATAACCCCAAAGTCTAATTGAGTAGACACTGTCAAGAATAGTGGCTTATTGTGAGCCCTGTAAGGTTCTCATCTGCCTTCCACCTGCCTGCCTCGTCTTTTGCTGCTTTAACTTGTGAGTCTCAAACCTAATACAAGGCCAGCCTCTTTATGATCCTCTACATCCAATTCACAACCTGACTATGATTAAAAAACAAATGGCACCCTCAACTTACTCATTATATTGCTGACAAAACTAAGTAATGCCTGATGGGTCCCCATTGAAACTGTGCCTGTAAGAGTTTACTTTTTCTAAAAAAAATAAATCATATGATTTTTTTGCCATATAAATTACCCTTTCTAAAGTATTTGTGCCCCTGATATTAAAGAACATTTATGGAAAATTAAAATAATTCTCTTTTTCCATATGAGCACCCACTTGAAAGCCAGAGGCTGTTTAGCTTTACTAAGAGAGAAAGCAAATCTTAAAATCAATATTCATTCCTTAGTTAAACTTCAAATATTAAAAAAAAAACTAATTACATGAGTTCCTTTATGATCAAAAGTGAAAATGGAAAACTGAGTGTTTTGACAGCATTACATTTAGAAATGTAAAATGAATCTCAGAACTCTGAAACCAGTTTTCAAGAACAAAAAGTCAGTCACTGCATGCTCACCAATTTCTTATTGAATTAACAGAGTTAATAAAACTAAATCCCGTATGTTTCTTGTCATTCTTTTTGTTCTACAAGGACACAATGCAAAATCTATATGAATTTTAAGTTTAAATCATTGGTCACCCTTACAAAAAATTCTGTTCAGTAATACTTATAATTGAGTTTGAAGACAATACATGTATTTATCCCATGAGTATTGTATCTAAACTTGTTTTAAATGTATTTTATTACAATGAACGGATACTTAAAATAAAACTATACATAGAAGTATTTTATGTCAGTTTTGGTAACTGATGCCAAGTGAACAAATATGGCAAACCCTACTCCCTCCCTTAGTTTTTCATATTCTCTTTGTATGGCTCCTAGTCTTAAAGATTATATGTGTACATACATTTACACACACACACACACACACACACACACACACACACTCGTACATATTTCAGGTTGCTAAGAAAGTATAAAGAGAACAATGGTGATGAGAAACAGAAAGTTAATGTAAGATACTGGCAGACAGACCTTTGCCAACTATAAGAAAAAAATTCCCTACTTAGAAAAAAAAAATTCCAGGTCAATATGCAAAT
The DNA here is from genome assembly GCF_007474595.2 of Lynx canadensis. Taxonomy (NCBI): domain Eukaryota; kingdom Metazoa; phylum Chordata; class Mammalia; order Carnivora; family Felidae; genus Lynx; species Lynx canadensis. Next base: position 50,158,309 of record NC_044319.2, on the reverse strand, counting down.
GTCATTTGAAAGCATTCTGTTTTTTGAAATAAGCTGTTTCTTTTAAGAGGTTTCACAAATATCAGCTGTGTTGGTATAATATGTTTGCAAGCAAACCAGATTTGGGGACCAAAGTAGATTTCTTTAAAAAAATCTATATATGAATCTTAAATATGATTCCATGAGCACACAGATGGTTTTGCAGGTGGTAATGTCTTAACAACTGAAGCTCTTCAAGAAGGAGCATGTGTTAGTGTCTTGAAGTAACAATGGACACACACAACTGCTCTAATTCTCCAGTCCATTGAGTTGACATCTTCTGTCAATCATTTGGCCACCATTATGTCTCCATTGTCACAACATGTCACAGTCACTCAACAGTCCTAGTGTTACCTTCCTTGAATCTACATCCCGAAGAGGTGTATAGGACACGTGTGGAAAAAGTTAGAGATTACCAGACCTAGTAAGGATGTAAAACCTGATTCCATCCCCCCCAAAAAAGCAAAGCTTTGATAGTAAATGCAGTTAGATCAGACTTCCCACTTTCATCACAAGAGGAAATCGAACTTTTAACAATCATTCTGTTGTAACCCTGAATTAGGCAAATTGACTGATTCTTTTATCTCTAAAAAGTGTCACGTTTTGTAGACACAAGCCGAAGTTTCAGCACTAGACTATTTATAATTAACAGATGAATTGTTCACAAAACTTTAGTCAAGTGTTAGGTTTTGATAAATTTCTGTTTAGAAAAATGACTTTAGTCCTCTGATTTTAGAAAATGTCATCAAACCATCATCGTTGACAAAATTCTTATTATTCTTTAAAAGTGAAACATCGCAAATCCTGTCACTTATTCAGGCAACATCAGTTATCTCATTCAAAGATCCAACAAAGACAGCTGAGATTTTACAGATTTCCAAGTCTGAATGAGGATGTTAGCAAAAGACGGGGCTTCCAGTGTGATTTTGGCCCTTTCACCATCTAAAGGTTTCTATTTTAGTTATCAGAAAGAGGTCAGAACAAGCTTGTTCATTGAAACCTCTGGAGTGAAGAGGTATTACTTTCCTGCCCTTGTGACTTTAGCAAATATAATAGTTGCATGACTCTCACTTAGTATGAAAGAATGACACAAATATCATCTTGGTATTAGCTGTTGTACTGACAAGTGCACAAACATTTAACCTAACACTAATTGTAATTAGAAATAAAATTATTCATACTGTAATCCAATAAATTGCTAATCAGTAGACTTTTCATATGCATTCCCGACACTTGTCCTTTTTTTAAATCACACGTCTTATATTGTGTACCAGATGCAATTAAAATGTTGTAATGACTAGCCTATTCATGAAAAATAGTAGAAGGTACTTAAACAAGATCTTTTTTCTTACAACTATTTGAAGTTGTATAGGCTATTAGGGAAACTCTGCCTTTCAGCAGATTCCTTAGTCTAATGAAGATGAACTAATGAAGATGTAATCTTTAAAAAAATGATACTGAAGATGAATCTCTACATTATTTTATTCAATTTTATGTAGAAATGTGTCACTATATATAAGTTGGATGAAAGGAGATTCTCCAACCATGATAAAGCATGGTCACAAAATATATTTTATGAAAAGTGATTCCCTATGATACAAATCTTAGCTCCATTTCTTGAAATTTGTAACATATGTGATTATGCACATAAATATCATTTTCTTCTGTTTAGACTCTACACAACATAAAGGGAATATAATAATGATTAGGATTTCATGAGACCTGAAATCACTCTACCCATAATTTGTAATCTATGTAAATTTTTTATCTCTAACGTTTCTAGTATTCCTAGCTGATCCTCACATAAAATCTTCTCCATCCCTTTTATGATTACCATAGTCTTTTCTGCACCAAGTGATGTTTTCATCCATTGTGCCTATCACAATTCCATACATTCTTTTCATAATTTTTAAAATATGGGTAATTTTTTAAATTTTAGTTTCAAAATTCTTATGCTAAATCATTAGAATTTTAATGTTTTCCTGACGTTCCTATAAAAATGATGGGTCATAATCAGTGGAAAACAATCTACGGTGACACAGTTAGGTGAAGAGATTTCTGAGCAGGACCTACATTTAGAATAAACATAAGACACTTGAGTCAAGCCTAGCTGGATGGGCTGTGTGAGAAACACACTTGAATAAATAACATAGACAAAAAATTATGTAGGCATTGGAGGCAAAGTTATATTTTACTTTTGATACTTTTATATTTTTGCTTTTACTATGTGTTGCTGGATTAACAAAAGTATTTTGTAGGAAGTTCACTATGGGATTTCTATGAAGAATGGATTGGAGGTATGATATAAAACTACTTTGATTTCTATATGACCTTTTGATGAGTTTTTTTTCCTAGTCACCCACTTAGTTTTCAAACCCTGTGTCCAACACACAAATACCTATCCACCTTCTCTACTTTATTTTTTCTTTACAGTAACAATCACCACACAACACAATATGTATATACCCATTCATTTGTTTACTATACACCCTCAATTACAGCATAGGTTCCATAATGTAAGACATTTTTGGTTTTTGTTTTTTTCCCACTGTGGTAATCCCAGAAAGCAGAATTTTCTGTAGCAAATAGCAAAACACAATTAATAGTAGTCAAATAACAAGAAGCATGGATTAATGACTGATTTAAGACAGAAATACTCAAATGCTTCATTATAAAAGAATTTGTAATAACGATGTCTCAAATGTGATCTAAATAAATGTATAATTATATTTAAGAATGTCAAATTTATAATAAGAGGGACTTTTAACTCTTTGAAGGGTATATGTATTTATGTGTAGGAGCCATAAAACTACATATTTACATTGAATTAAACCTGAACTCTGAGCAGAAAGACATTCCATTTTAAATAACTGTAAATGAGAAAATAGATTTTTGGGTTTATATGCTGTTTTTTTTTTTTCCTTCTGTTGAGTAATAATGCCTGCTAATACTATTGGAACTTACAAAAAGATTAATACACATGAAAATTAGCTCACATTACCCCACAGATTAAAATAAACGACTCCTAGAATTTTGGCACATGCATTCAGGCTTTTAAAAATAACCTTGAGGGGCGCCTGGGTGGCGCAGTCGGTTAAGCGTCCGGCTTCAGCCAGGTCACGATCTCGCGGTCCGTGAGTTCGAGCCCCGCGTCAGGCTGTGGGCTGATGGCTCGGAGCCTGGAGCCTGTTTCCGATTCTGTGTCTCCCTCTCTCTCTGCCCCTCCCCCATTCATGCTCTGTCTCTCTCTGTCCCAAAAATAAATAAAAAACGTTGAAAAAAATTTAAAAAAAATAATAATCTCGAAAATATAGTTGTAATCCAACAGCATTAACAATGTTATTATATTTATTTTTCCTTTGTCTATATTATATGTATATAACATTATATATCATTAATATTTCAGAGGTCATTAAAAACTCAGCATTTCTATTTAATAATATTCTTTATAATGCCTCAAAAATATTGTGCTTTCTTTTGAAACTTGGTAAGTTCCAAAGTTTTCAAAGTTTCTTCAAGTTATTCATTCAGCCAAAGTTGTGGAAAATATTTTTGGAAGTCTTACTATGTGTCAGACACTCTGCTATGGTGGTAAAACTGAACAAAAACCACATTGGGCCTTTCACACAGACAGTAAGTTTTCATATGAAATGGGGTAGATGTTAAATATTATGCAATGAAAGAACAGATTACAATTATTTCTATGAAGGACGGAGATAGATCCATGACACTATAACTGGAGAACAATATTAAGTGTCCTTGTAAATATAGATTTTATAATAAAGGTAAAGGAAGAAGTTTCCAATACATATATACAATTATTTATAGCTATCTATATATTTTATTATTTGCTATTTAAGAACTTAAAGTATGGATATGTGGTTATGTGAACATCAGCATTTTAAGACCATCAGTATATGTATTAAAATATCATTAGATCTGGTAATGTTAGGAATAGTGGTAATTTATGGTGAACATCATGAAAATACTTCTAACACATGAGTGTTATAAAAGAAAATTGTTCTTGAACAAGCATTTTCTTAATGTGTAATCTAGTTGTTGTTTTGCACACATATCTATTCTCTTGTCAAAGATCATACTTTTGAGAATGTTCACATACAATTTCTGCATAATAATATGATTCTAAGACATTTTTCAAAATGTGCACATTTTTATCATTTTTCAAGTATATCACCTCAGAAACAATTTGTTCTTCATTTAAATCACAGAGTATACACGCTACTGAATTTAGGGAAAACATATATTGCTTATGACAGCATTTATCTTAATAGTTGTAAGATTTTATGTCCTTGCTTATATGATTTAATAACATGTGAAGACTTTAACAAGTGTGTGTGTAGGGGTGTGTGTATGTGTGTGTGTGTGTGTGTGTGTGTGTGTGTGAATATGGTGACACATAATTTCTGAATACATGCCTGATAAAGTTAATTCATATATGGGAACCCACAAATTGGAGGCCACCCCAGTGGCCTGGCCCATGTCCCATGTCTCAGATCTAATTGTAAGTCAGTCTGCATTTGCGGGAAACACTTCACTGTTAAGGAAACGGAACCCCAATCACAATCCTCCAACTCAGCCTTAGCTGAGCTTAGTTTTAGTCTTATAGGGAAATTGCAACCTCCTAGCAAATCATGTCCTCTTTGTTTCGCGTTTCTAACATTCTGTAAGATTAGCTCTTGCCCAAAATCCCTAGGGAAGAGTTCTCCACTGCTTGTGAGGTGCTGTATTCCCCCAATCCATGGATTATCCCCTCTAGGATAAAGGACATCAAACTCATTACTATATTATTTAGGCTTTGTTATTTGATACGACTAATTTGTTTCCTTGTTTTAGTTTATGTGTTCAAATTGATACAGATAATTTTCAATTTTCATAATTGGAGAAAAAAAATCTAAATATTTAGTTTTCTAGGGTGCCTGGGAGGGCTCAGTCAGTTGAGCATCCGATGCTTGGTTTTGGCTCAGGTCATGATCTCAAGGTTCCTGGGTATGAGACCCACATCTGGCTCACACTGGTAGTACAAAGCCTGCTTTGGACTCTCTCTCTCCTCTTTCTGCCCTTCAACCCACCTCTTAAAATGAATAAATTAAAAAAAAAAACTTTAAAATAAAATCTTTATATATTTAGTTTTCTCATTTATTCATAATTATCTTGATTTTCAAGTTTGATCCACATAAAGCATGGAAGAAAGTAAAATCTTTTAAGAGGTTAATAACAAATATGACTAAATTTTTATCATAATTTCTTAAATATTTATTTTTTTGAGAGAGTTAACAAGCAGAGGAGGGGCAGAGAGAGAGGGGGGAAGAGGATCTGAAACCGGTTCTGTGCTGACAGCAGAGAGCTCGATGTGGGTCTTGAACTCATGAACCTTGAGAACATGACCTGAGCTGAAGTTGGACACTCAACCAACTGAGCCACCCAGGTACCTGATTTTTTGTTTTTGTTTTTTAATATCTGCTTTGGCATGTTAAATATTGCATAATTACTTGCAGTAATAGAGAAAATTAAGTTCTTTAATAGTAAAAATAATGTAATATTACCACATAATAGATGTATCTAATTTGCTTAAATGTAATTCAATATGGAATTCCATTAGGAGGTGTGATATTGTGATTTATAATAAGAAATATATGTTTGGTCTTTGTCCCTGTTTTGGAACTTCCTAAGGGATAAAAGTGTCTTTTGTAAAGTTAATGAGATGACTTGGAAAGCGCCCAGGTAACCAAAAGATGGGAACCCAACAACATGTCAGTTCCACCCTCCTCTGTTCCAGCTCCAGGGAGAGAGGAAGGGCTAGAGATAGATCAATGGCCAATGCTTTAATGCTTAGCACTGAAACCTTCATAAAAACCCATAAGGATGAGGATCAGAGATCTTCCATGTTGGTGAATATGTGGAAATACGGGGAGAGTGATTACCTCAGAAAGAACAGAAAACCTCTGTACACTTAGTCCGCACCTTGCTCTATGAATCTCTCTCAACTGGCTGTTCCTGAGTTATAACCTTTGCAATAAACCAGTAACCTAGTAAGTAAAATGTTTCTCTGAATTCTGTGAGCTGCTCTAGCAAATTACTCAAACCCAAGGAGCCACTCTAGCAAATTATTCAAAATGAAGGAGGTCCCCTTGGGAACCTCCAACCTGTAGCCAGTTGGTAAGAAGCATAGATGACAGCCTGGAATTGTGACTGGTGCCTGAAGCAGGCAGTCTTGTAGGACTGATTTAACCTTTGGAATATGACACTATTTCCAGGTAGACAGTGTCAGAACTGAGTTGAATTACAGGACACCCAGATGGCTTCTGAGAACTGCTTGGTGGGTGCTGGGGAAACCGACTCTCCCACCCACACCTGTCAGAATTGGTTCTAGAACCATTCAGAAGGCAAACGACAGAGTCATTCAAGGAAGAAAAAAAAAGAAAAAAAATTAAAGGATAAAAAATTTAATCATTTTTAAAAGTTGTTTCTAAAACTTTAGCAAACATTTAGATATCATTTATGTGCATAAAGTCCCTGATTAATTCAAAATTCAACACAGTTGTAATTAAACTGAATTTTCAAGCACACAGAATTAAATGAGGTTCAAGAGAAAATGTAATATCACTACAATTATAAGCATCAAGCCTGGGTCCAAAGTCACAAAGTTTTTAAGAAGGGACAGTTAATTAGAAGGCTTATTACTCTAATGCTTGCAAACAAGAGTTGTATTCTCTCTCTCTCTCTCTCTCTCTTTTTTAAAGAAAAAGTCATAAATGTCTGAGAACTTTTCATAGACATATAGTCTAATAGACAGTGTTACTCCTACTCATTTGTTCTGACTCCTTATACATATTATTTAACTTCACTAAGCTGCAACTTTCTCATCTCAAAAATTTACTAGTTACAGTTCATGAAAGAGTCAAATGTGATGAGTGTGTGGTGTTAGCATAATGTCCACAAAGCCAAAGTCTCTGTTACCACTTTCACTACTCATAAGTTTTTTCCATGAATATTTATTACATTATTTTCTTTTTCTTTGTTATTTTTAAACCACTTTACCCTTTCTCTTTTTCTAGCTACTCGATGAATTGTCCATTTATCACTCATCTGTAGAAACTGTTCCTTTCCTGTCCATGTTTCCCAAGGAGGCCTTACATCTCATCAGATGATTGTTCTCTGCCACTTAATAGCTATATGGCCTGGGGTGAATTTCTTAAATTTTTACATCTCAGCTTTCTTATCTGTAAAGAAAAATCATAATGTGATATTTAACTCACAGTGTACTTTGAGGGATATATAAGAAACTGTATGAAGCATTTAGACCTATGTCTGTAACCCTTAACTGTGACCAATGTGATAATAAATGAATGTGTGTCCTTGCTCTTTTTAAATCTGGTTGACAAGTCATTTTCAGGATAGAGGTAGGTAACATATTTTGAATATATTAAATAATCTAGAACTGTAGAAATCATATTACTCAGATTCGCTGTGAACCTCAGAAAAGACACCAGAAAATTATATTCTATATTATTAAATTATTTAAACCTTCAAAAATCATAAAAGTAACTGTCAGTGAAAAATGACACATGCTGTAGGGGAAGTCAGCATGAGAAATGACACATTCAGGACATACGCTGCAAATTCACTACGAACATTCTCTGATGTGATAGGTAACTCCAAACATACTGATAACCAGAGCAGCGATAGGATTTCTAGACCTTATAAGCGAATTATTCCTCCCATAAATACCACATTTTCTAAGCCTAATTTCCTAAAATAAGAGCTAAAGTCCAGATTTTGGGGTAGTGGAATGGGAGGAAGGAGTGAATTTAAAATCTTGAATCTCATTCAAAAACTAAAGCGGACGCTGAGTATTTTTAGTGTTAAGCATTTATTTTAAGTTTGTGATTTTTGGCTAAATCAAAATAGCTTTTCTATATTAAAAAATCTTTTGACATATCATATCATTTGTAAAAGATACTAACTTTCACAGAAAAAAACTAAAATGCTAGGGTATTATTATCCTGTTTCAACATCTTATTTTGTCTATTGAAAGCAGTCTTTGAACTATTAGGGTTTCTTAATCTGATATTTGGAGGGTGCCAATTTTCATTTGTAGCTCAGGCTTCCACTGATCCTTCTCTTTTGAGGGGAAGGGAGAAGTTTCTAGACCCTCATCCCTTTCATACTGCCGTTATAGATGAGCAGTGCCTTATGCTTAGGTTAGCTCCAGCTTCCTGTAAGGAGACAGAGTTTCTGAGGCAAGTATTCCCCTCCCTGGGGTGTCATTACAGCACCGACTCTAGTCATTAATGGTTAAATTTGTTCCACAACCTAGTATGGGGGGTTCCCTTTTCATTGAGGAAAGCTGAACCTCTACGTCCCTTTCATGGCTATATGTTTCAATTCATGGACAACAACTGCAAAAAATTATCTCACATTTCTGTGCTTTAGGAGTACAGCAGAGCCTTTTTTTTTCAATATATGAAATTTATTGTCAAACTGGTTTCCATACAACACCCAGTGCTCATACCAAAAGGTGCCCTCCTCAATACCCATCACCCAACCTCCCCTCCCTCCCACCCCCCATCAACCCTCAGTTTGTTCTCAGTTTTTAACAGTCCACAGCGGAGCCTTTTGAAGGCAGCCCAAGCCACTACATTGACTTGAATTCCGTCTGTTTATTTAGCATAAAATTGGAGAGAATATTGACCAAATATTGTAGATATTTAGAATATACTCATAGCATAGTGTAAAATTTTTCCTCCATCTATATCATGAATTGACAGCAGGCAGATTACTCTTACCGTATGAAAAATTATTGCATCTTTGTCTATTTGGCAAATTGACAAGAAAAATATTGCCAATCCTTTTAACTTAAGTTTTACTTCTACTTTATACTATATTTATGCATCCAAATATACCATAATTTAAAACATTTTTAAAATTAAATCATTGCAAAAGAGTGAAATATTGCCTTTTGATATTTTCCCATTTACAAATGAATTTGTCAAACTTTTGACTTCACACATTTCTCTCAACAATTCCACCCCCAAACACAGCATATGCACATACACTTCCTATCACTGGTGCTAGACAGAAGGATTTTATCTTTGATTATTGTTATGGCAGCTTTTATCTTTCTCTCACAGGGAGTTTATAATTTTATATCACCAAAACCTAATTTTGAACAATGTGAGGTAAATTTATGTTAACCTAGTTTCAGTGTTGCTCCCAATCTGTTCTTTTATAGGCTTTGCATCCTGAATATTAAATTACTTTCCATTTCTTCGTTGGTGAGAGTTCCATAAATACGCAGGGTTGCTTTTTTTAAGTAGGTATATGTGCAATCTATTTTGGGATTTGTTCCAGCTTATTAAAAATTTTAAAAGAGAGTTCTTCTGCTTCTTTCCATGAAAGAACTTGTGTGTATATAAATTCTTCAGTCTTAACCTTTATTCTAAATTTTGCTTTCTTCCATTCTATTCTAAATTTTACTTTACTATTTTCTGAATGTGTTGTTACACAGCCAAAGGATATGTTATACACAGCATAACATATATTGGTAGTTACTACCTTACAGTCCCTCAAAATTGTAAGTATTGCCCCTTCCCAGTCTTTTCATACCCATTCAGAAACATTCCAGTCTCCCCAAAATAAAAAACTAAAAACAAACAAAAAAAACCTCTGATATTGGCAGAGAGGCATTTTAAAATGAGAAGCAGAGTCTTTGCACGAAGGAGTACAGTCAGGGAGAGTAAGGGAATTAATATTGTTATATTATTACAGGTGTTATAGTCAAGTCCTTCATCATTTTGAGTTAGTTTTTGTGTATGGTGTGGCTTTTTTTTTTTTTATGTGGCTGTCCAGTTTTCCCAGCACCATTTATCAAAGAGACTGTCTTATGAATAGGCACTTCTCCAAAGAAGACATCCAGATCGCCAACCGACACATGAAAAAATGCTCAACATCACTCATCATCAGGGAAACACAAATCAAAACCACAATAAGATACCATCTTACACCTGTCACAATGGCTAACATAAACAACTCAGACAACAACAGATGTTGGCGAGGATGAGGAGAAAGAGGATCTCTTCTTTTGCACTGTTGGTGGGAATGCAAACTGGTGTAGCCACTCTGGAAAACAGTGTGGAGGTTCCTCAACAGACTAAAAATAGAACTACCCAGCAATTGCACTACTAGGAATTTATCCACAGGATACAGGTGGACTGTTTTGAAGGGACACGTGCACCTCCATGTTTATAGCAGCACTACCAACAATAGCCAAAGTATGGAAAGAGCCCAAATGTCCATCGATGGATGAATGGATAAAGAAAATGTGATATATATATATACATATATATATGTATAAATATATATATACATACATATATATATTTATACATATATATATACACATACACACAATAGAGTATTAGAGTATTACTGGGCAATCAAAAAGAAGGAAATCTTGCCATTTGCAACTATGTGGATGGAACTGGAGGGTATTATGCTAAATGAAATTAGTCAGTCAGAGAAAGACAAAAATCATATGACTTCATTCATATGAGGACTTTAAGAGACAAAACAGATGAAAATAAGGGAAGGGAAACAAAAATAATATAAAAACAGGGAGGGGGACAAAACGGAAGAGATTCATAAATATGAAGAATGAACTGAGGGTTACAGGAGAGGTTGTGGGAGGGGGGATGGGCTCAATGGGTAAGGGGCCCTAAGGAATCTACTCCTGAAATTATTGTTGCACTACATGCTAACTAATTTGGATGTAAAAAAATAAAAAATAAAATTAAAAAAGAAGCAACAACAAAGAGACTGTCTTTTCTCCACTGTCCTAAGTATCCACTGATGGATGAATGAACAAAGAAGACGTGATATGCTATTCAGCAATAAAAAGGAATAAAATCTTGCCATTTGCACCAACATGGATAGAACTTAAGAACATTATACTAAATGAAATAATTCAGACAGAGAAATACAAATACCATATTATCTCACTTATATGTGGAATCTAAGAAACAAATCAAACAAGCTCTTACAGAGAACACATTGGTGGTTGTACAGTGGGGGAATGGGGCAAAATGGGTTCAGGGGATAAAAAGGTACTAACTTCCAGTTATAAAATAAATTAGGGATGCCTGGGTGGTTCAGTAGATTAAGCGTCCAACTTCAGCTTAAATCATGATCTCATGGTTCATGGGTTTGAGCTCTGCATCGGGCTCTGTGCTAGCATCTCGGAGCCTGGAGCCTATTCCTAATTCTGTGTCTCCCTCTCTCTGCCCTCTCCTACTCGTGCTCGCTCTCGCTCTCTCACACTCTCTCTCTAAAAAATAAATAAACATTAAAAAATGTTAAATAAAAAATCATAGGGACATAATGTACAGTATTGTTGACTACAGTTAATAGTATGATATTGCATATTTGACAGTTGCTAAGACGGTAGATCTTAAAAGTTCTTATCACAAGAAAAAAAAAGATAAAAATTTTTAAAGCAATGGATAGAAATGGATGTTAACTAAACTTATTGAAATCATTTTGCAATGTATACATATGCTGAATCGTTATGTTTCATACTTGAAACTAATACGCCTCAATAAAAAAAGAAACATAGTTGACCCTTGAACATGGAAATTAGGGGAACCAACCCCCCATATCCATGTAAAACTTTTGACTTCCCAAAAATGTAACTACTAAATAGTCTGTTGTTGACCAAAAGCCTTACCAATAGCATAGAGTCAATTAACACATATTTTGTATGCTGTATGTATTACATACCACATTTTTACAGTCCAGTACACTAGAAAAAAAGATGTTATGAAAATCACAAGAGAAAACTCATTTATAGAACTATGCTGTATTCATTTAAAAAAATGTATGTATAAGTAGGCCCACACAGTTCAAAGCTATATTGTTCAAGAGCCAACCATGTATTTATTATAGGGGCTTTACATATTCATACATTCTTTTAATTCAGGTTGTTAAGTCACCATACGATGTCTGAGTGAAGCATTCCAACTCCACACCATTAAGGAATCCCTGATAAAAACTTTAGTCCAGAAACGCTGCCCAACAGATTACCTTCTTGTTGTACATATGAGAAAGGAAAATGGTGACAGCAAGTCTGGTAGAAATATTTGTAAGCATTGAGTCTTTTTAGAACTCAAAGATTAGGTCATATTACAATACAGGAGCTCTAAAAAATGCCACAGATAGGGGTGCCTGGATGGCTCAGTCAGTTAAGCGCTTGTCTCTTGATTTTGGCTCAGGTCATGATCTCACGGTTCATCAGACTGAGCCCCGCACCAGGCTCAACCTGTTTGGGGTTCTCTCTCGCCCTCCTCTCTCTGCCCTTACCCTGCTCTCTCTCTCAAACTAAAGTTTAGAAATATATAAATAGATTAACTAATTAATTAATTAAAAATGCCACAAATAAAGAAGCTAAATCTAGAAGTTTCAGGTATGTTATCTATAGGAAGTCATCTGTTGAAAAGATGTCCCTTTCCAACATCAGAAGGAAATGCCAGTACTGTGCCAATAATATGCAAAGAAGCATCTAAGATGACAGTGTCTCTTTAAAAGGGCACATCTGGAGGTGAGGAAGTCAGAGAGAGAAAACAGATACGATTACAGGAAAGATGGATGAGATATGGAAGGACATCAAAAAACCTAGAATTACAATAAGAAAATAAAAATCAGATGAGAACCAAACCCAGAGAGAGCTGACACTTCAAATAGCTGTAGCAAGAAAGGAGGAAAATATCAAGAAAAGAATGCTAGAATGGAAAGAAAAAGAAAAAAGACGTTTAAAATAGTAAAAAGCAAGGTGACAGTTCGAAGGACCAAAAACAAATATGAAACCTATGAATAGAGGTCCTATAGAGCAATTTACACACACATGGAAAATGATAAAAAATTAGGATGGAAAAAAATTCTTCATGAGTTGAAAATAGGTTTATGCTTGTAGACAGAGACGAGGTAACAATTTCAAAGTAATACCAACCACTTAAAAACTTAACAGACAGCTGTTGGCAAATACATAGCTACTGTCTCAAAATAAGCATGGCCAAACTCCTAAACACAAAAGGACAATTCTTTCACATCTGCAATCAATCTTCAGCAACTAATTTATTTCAACAATGGAGAAAACAGAGAGTGTGCTAGACAAAGAAAGTGAGTGCCAAATTACTTATTTCAAAGAAATTTGGATTTTTAACTTGCAAATAACAACGATTCCTTCTATTATAAGTCACCATCAACATACTTAACAAGGCAATAGAAAAAAGGCTAACATTTCACTCATTGCCCTAGGAATATAAACTGTAAGCCAAATAAAAGAAAATGGATCCTATGAAAAGAGACTTAGGCACTGTGTAATGTTACACAACAGCTAAGTTGGCAAAACCTTTGCTTGACCTTAAAGAACTATACTTGTTAGAATTATTTCCAAATCAATAACCATTAGACCCAAACAATGTTGATTTGTGCCTTTCTGAAAGGTAAATGGCTCAAACCAGAATCATTGCAATAAAATCTTCCTCTCTAACAGTATTCATTTCAAGAGGAAGCCAATAAATCTGACTTTCATGAAAAGCCAATAAATAATGAAAAGCCCAGCATTTTATTTTTAATCAGCAAAAATTTAAATGCATTGGCATATACAACGTCAGTATTGCAAAAAAGTTTCACAATTATATATTGATATGCATAATACATAGCTTCAAAAGTGAAGAAGCAAGCATTTTTTCAATATTGTAATACAACCTGAGGATTGTAAAAGTTTATACGTATCTTTTAGGTTGGAAATATGTACTAGAAATATTTACCTAAATCCAGAGGATAATTTTCAGGATCATCTCTGAGGGAAGAAATAAAATATTCCCAGTCTCACTGTAACACCCTCCAGCCCCCTCATAAAATGAAAATAATAAAACATAAGTGTATGGCGACATTAAATGTCTCATGTAATGTGTACGATTACATATGGTATAATTTCTGACATTCTACCTTCTTATACCTTATAGGAGAGCACAGAACCTAATTAAATTGGATGCATTTTTTAAAATATCACACCTATAAAGAATGTACTAACAGAATTATTTATATTATAATGTTTAGGAAAAATTAAGATTAAGAATATATAATCTCAATTGTAAATTATGCTTAGAAAAAATACTAGAAGGAAAAATGTGGTTGTCTCTGGTTGTAGGCTTATGGAATTATTGTACTTTAGATATTTATACCAATCCTTGTCCAGATAATTAAATCATTCTGTTTTCTTCATAATTTTCCTTAGTTCACAATTATCTATATAATATCAATTAATTTATTAATCAAAAATAGAAAACTGTGCTATAAGAAATATAATGTTGAATTCTGGATTAACATTATGTTGTAAGAAAATTACTTAACTTTCTCTTATAACTTTTGCTTCTAAATTAAACTAAGAACTTTTACTTCTAAATAAAAGTTATTTCAGGAATTAGTATGAGAATTGAAAGAGATAATGAATATAAAATATCCTGTATACCGTCTGGAACCTAAGAGGACACTCTATATCAACATTGAATTTTCTGCCATTTAGATATCTAATATTTACATTTGGTCTATGTATGTGTTTACTCTTCCATCTTTAAAATGTTATATTCTTGGGGCGCCTGGGTGGCTCAGTCGGTTAAGCGTCCGACTTCGGCTCAGGTCATGATCTCACGGTCCGTGAGTTCGAGCCCTGCGTCGGGCTCTGTGCTGACTGCTCAGAGCCTGGAGCCTGTTTCAGATTCTGTGTCTCCCTCTCTCTCTGCCCCTCCCCTGTTCATGCTCTGTCTCCCTCTGTCTCAAAAATAAATAAACGTTAAAAAAAAACCTTAAAAAAAATAAAATGTTATATCCTTAAAATCAAATATTTTTAGTTTGTTTATTCCATAACATAAAAATTTTGTATGAGTTTTGAAAACACTTCTATACCTCTCATCTACATGTGTAGGAAGGAAGACATACTTGTAAATAGTGTTAGCCAAAGGAATATTGTATTTTTTCTGTCTAGGCAGTATGCTTTTGTTTTTTAACTTTATATGGGCCTAAGTAAAAACAAGCAATTACATCCTCTTATAAAAAAGAAGTTATCCTAAATTTCAAGTTATTTAAAATACTGTCTGTATTTGTAGGTACCCACTTAGAATTAATGTAGAATAAAAAAAATAAGACCCATTGAATCATTACATGTACAAATGAGAAATAAATCATGTAGGCAAACTCAATTTGGAAGCCTTCTTTTGACAAGAATCACTGTCTATGAATGACATAAAATAATTTATATCACATTTATACAATAATTTTAATTATTTTTAAATAGGATATCTGACCTCTAGAAATATAAAGTAAAAATTGTTTTGTTTGAAGCCACTAAGTTTGTGGTAACTTCTTACAGCACCAATAAAAAACCAATATGTCTATTGATACTAAAATATATTATGAACAAAAATTTTTGTGGCTTTAATTTGGGAAAAGGATGGCTTCTAGTTCCATCTCTTCCTCTCCATTAATACCTCACAACCAAAATATATACTCATAATTTATACTAAAAAAGAAAAAAAAAAAGCTTTGTTCAAATTTGTCTCACTCTCTTTTCTTCTTGACCCTCCAGAGCTTTTGTAAATGTTGTCTGAAATCTCTGCCTTCTTTCCATTCATTAAAAGCAAACAAACAAAAAAAACCCCAAAACAAAAAACAAACAACAAACCAACAAACAACAACAACCACCAAAAAAACAGCGCCTGGGTGGCTCAGTTAGGTTAAGAGTCCAACTTTGGTTCAGGTCATGATCTCATGGGTTCTTCAGTTTGAGCCCCTCGTTGGGCTCTGTGCTGACAGCTCAGAGTCTGGAGCCTGCTTTGGATTCTGTGTCTCTCTTTCTCTGCCTCTGCCCCACACATGCTTTGTCTCTCTCTCTCTCTCTCAAATATAAATAAACATTAAAAAAAATCTTTACTGAGGTATAGCTGATACAGTAATGGACATATCCAAACACAACCCAGCGTTTGTTGTGGGTTTTTTGTTTTGTTTTGTTTTTTGATGTTGCTTATTCTGTTTGTTTTTGTTTCTGTTTTTTTGTGTATGTGTGTGCTAAGAACACTTAACATGAAAACTATCCTCTTAACAAATTGTGAAGTGCACATTGTTGCACTAATGTTAACTATAGGCACTATGTTGTACAGATCTCTAGAACTTACTCATCTTGCATAACCAAAACCTGATGCACGTTGATTAACAACTCCCCATTCCTCCCATCCTCCAGCCCCTGACAATCACTATGGTATTCTCTTTTTCTATGAGTTTGACTATTTTAGATAGCTCATAAAAGTGAAATCATGCAGTATATGTCCCTCTGTAATTGACTTAATGTAGCATAATGTCCTCCATGTTGTTCCAAATGGTAAAATTTTATACTTCTTTTTAAAAAAATGTTTATTTATTTTGAGAGAGAAAGCATGAGTCAGGAATAAACAGAGGGAGAGGGGGAGAATCTTAAGCAGGATCCATGCCCAGTGTGGAGCCTGACGTGGGGCTCAACGTGGGGCTTGATCTCAAGACTATGAGATCATGACCTGAGCTAAAATCAAGAGTCAGTCATTTAACTGTCTGAGCCACACAGGCACCCAAGATTTCCATCTTGTTTAAGGCTGAATAGAACTCCATTGTGTGTACATAGCACTTTTTTTTTTTTATATCCATTCGTCTGTCAACATACAATTGAGTTATTTCCATATCCTGGTTATTATAAACAGTGCTGGAATGAACAAGGAAGTGCATACATGGTGTTCTTTTTTGCACAATATATTATTGGATTTTAACTTTGGAATAGTTAACAGAAGGGTTTCAAAATCAGTTTGCTGTTAAAGATTTAATCAGAGTGATAACATAATCAGAACTGTAACTAAGAAACACTCATACCATATCTAATATGATAGCCTCCAAAAATAGAAGCACTCATTAAAGAGATGACAGAGGGATAAGGCAAGAAGCTCTAAGAGTTATCAGAGAAACGGGAGGAAAGCCAAGTGCCTACAACTATAGACTAAGTAGAAATGAGTTTAGACCTTGAGGTGTGGTCAAGAGGAACATATGATAGGTTGACAAGATGCCAATAATAATCATAATTACAGAAACATGACTTACTTTATGTCAGGCACTACACTAAGTGTTTTCTGGACATGCATTATTTAGCTGAACCCTCATATAAAACCTGTAAGGTAAATACTATCATTACCTGCATTTTACAGATGATGATACAGATAATTAGAGTTTAAGCGACTTGTTCAAGGTTACAAGTTATTGAATTGACAAGACCATAATTCAAACCTAGGCCATGCTTTTTAATTATTATTCTATTTAGTTACTCCCATACTGCTGCTAAATTGAGAAGAGTTCCCAGGATCTGGTAATTAAAAGATCACTCTTTCTGAATTAAAGCCAATAGATTTTGTGAAGAGCAAAAGGATAAAATACCAAATCTATTTTCCTCTCTAGACTTTTTAGTTAAAACACTTCTCTTCATAATTTTTATGTTGGATAGAATTTTTAGAAACATTACTTCAGTTTCATACTGTCACCTTTACTTCTTTAAACATGAAAGTTAAGTAAAGATAAGGAAGAGTCAAAAGTCATGAACGAACGGTTTTCGGGAAAACAGATGATAAGATTTGTAAGCTTACTCATAATAAAGACAAACAAGTTTAAAAACCTAAGTATCATTTTAACCTATAAGGCCACTGGAAGCAGTATCAAATTTCACATGTGTGTAACTTTTCATCGAATAATGCCACGTATAGGCATTTTCTCTACAGATATGTTAATGCATGTGAACAAAGACATATGTGCAAGGATATATTTCATGTCAGTACAGATTGTAAATAATCTGAATATCAACAGCAGAGGATGGGTTTGACAAATGTGTTTCTCACATGTAGTGGGAATAATTTAACCAGCAGAAAAAATATGGTAGGTTTATACATACTAAAACTGTATCTGTCTGTAATAAAAAAATGAGAATTAGTGCACAGAGGTTCAAAAGTAGGATGGAGACTTTTCACCATATTTTCTCTTGTGCTGTTTGAATTTGTACTGTGTTTATTTATTATTGTATATATGTTTAATTGTAACAATTTATCTGAAGAAGTTGTAAGCAATTTTAATTATGTCTAACTGTTTTTTAAAGGGCAATGTTAGTAATGTGCATTTGCATATGTTAAATATATATTTAAGGAACAATACAACAAAAATTTCAACACAAAATTCTAGAAATCTTTTATGTCAATATGTACTTTCTTATTGTCTGGAAGTTTTAGGCACATTTCTAATAAAATCTGACTTCACTTTAGCCTAATTTCTTCTATTTTTCTTTATAATGATGTCTGCATTGATCACCAAATTTAGATGTTTACTTTAAATTTGACTTTTATCAGAGGTTAGGTGAATCGTAGAAAGAAAAGATTTTCAAACACCTCCAGTCAGTTTTGCTTTTTTGTTTCTCTTCCAAGTTTTTATTTAAATTCCAGTTAGATAATATAGAGTACAATATTAGTTTAACGTGCAGGATTTGTGATTCATCACTTACATACAACACCCAGTGCTCGTCACAAGTGCCCACCTTAATACCTATCACCCATTTAACCTATCCCTCTGCCCACCTCCTTTCCAGGAACCCTCAGTTTGTTCTCTATAGTTAAGAGCCCCTTTTATAGTATGACTCTCTTTCCCCCCACCTATGGTCATCTATTTTGTTTCTTCAATTCCACATATGAGTGGAATCATTATTAGTCACTTTGCCAGCAGTCTTATTTAAGAGTGAGGGAGAGATATTAATGCTACGACCTAAACTGAAAATGATGGCAGAAACCTAAGTACCATTATTGCCCATTATGGTTATTATTTACTCTTATAAACAAGGCAGAATCCCAGCCACCAGAATCTGAATATGTGTAGTTCAAGTTGAACTGGAAAAAGAGGGGGTAAAGGCTCAGTCCTACAATGTAGGGCTATAGTCATAGATATACATATATGTATATATGTATATGTACATACATATGTGTTTGAATATATATATACATATATATATTCAAACACATATATATTTTTTTATTTTATTTATATTTTATTTATATTTATTTTTTATTGGGCTAAGATTCATAAAAGGGGGGACTATGCCTACTACAGATGATAAAGGTCAAAGGGTCTCAATTTTGGGGAAAGGAGAAAAGCAGATATAGGAAATAAGTCAGAATATCATAGCTAAATTATACACCTAAAATATATTTTAATTTTATATATGAGTTTCTCTTATCTAGAATTTGCAACTTCAACCAGTTAAGGGAATTTCCAATTCTCAATGACATTTAAAGATCATCAGATACACAACAATGATGGCATAGCACATTTTCTTCTTAGTGTGGAATGCTGAAGTATTGACAAAAGCCATAATTTAGCTTTATGAAGCAAGGAATTCAATTGTTGTGGTTTTCGCTGTTGGAGCCAATCTATAAAATGAAACAATTCAATCCCACTGTATAATTTATAAGAAATCAAATTAATGGTGCTGTAAACTAGTCAAATATGTTTATCCTGTTCAAATGATAATTGTACAAGACTTTTTTTCTCAGAAAACTTATTCCTGAGTCATATGTCTGAGAGAACTACAGGATAATGGGGTAGGTAATTATTAGAAGGTCTTAGGAAATAGAAAATTTATGACATTATATAGATATGTATGTCCCTTTAGCTAAAATGTTAGTTTAAGCAGCCATGTCTAAAAGTTCAATACGCTTCTGAATTCTATTAACGTTATTAAGTTTAAATTAAAATATATCTGGAATTTTATTAAAAATTTTGCTTAAATAATACATTTAGTGTGGCTATTACTTAATTATTTTATTTTATTTTATTTTATTTTATTTTATTTTATTTTATTTTATTGTTTATTTATTTTTGAGAGATAGAAAGAGCAGGAGGGACAGAGAGAGAATCCCAAGCAGGTTTTGCACTGTCAGTGCAGAGCCTCATGCAGGGTTCAATATCACCAACCATGAGATCATGACCTGAGCCAAACACATGAGTTGGACACTTACCCAACTGAGCCACCCAGGCGCCTCTAACTAATTCATTTTAAATACATTTGATATTCTACGTGTAAAGTTTGCACTCAAATATTTATATACAAGTTTAAGAGATTATTTCAGTTACGTATAAATAATTATATTCATAAATAATTTAACTGAAAAAGATGAGGCTTCCATTTTCCATGAAAAAAAATCTCATGGGAAAATGGATGCATTCATACTCATACGTTTTACACATAAACCACAGTTTCTTTCAGTAACTTCCTACTGCATAACTATTTGTTTTTCTGTCAGATTATGCAAATTAAATTAATATTAATCCACAACATAATTCATTTTCTTCCAAAATATCTTTCGAAAGTTTACCTGCATTGCTGAAAAAAATTGAAAAAATAATAATAATTTACACATGAACTCATGAGCCCTAATGGGCATTAAAAATGGGCATTTTTAGTATAAAATAAGAACTAAATAATGGTATTAAGAGGAATGTACTAAAGGTAATAGAACACAGTGACAAATTATGTTCATTCATATACAAGTGTACATACAAATGGGAAGAGTGATATACTGGAAATAATCAAAACTACAAATCACAAATATATAAATCCCAGCAGTTTCCTATAAAACCTGACCTTTCTATCCACATCTTACTACTGCTCTCATTCACATGCAAGTCAAATTATGCCCTACTTAACATGGCTTTGATACTTAAAGTCCAGAAGTCACGTGTCTTAAACACAATATTAAAGTCATGGAATTGTACTGAAATTGGAAACAGTGGAAAATCCAGCTTTGCTCTGGTATACTTGTACCAATCCTTGGGTGAACAATTCCAGACCTAAAGATCTTAAAATTTATATAGCTAACAATCTTCCCTGAAAGGACAATAATCCTGTGATCTTCTTAGATAAAAATTACCATGACTGTATCAGATAAACTTATTCAAATTAAATCATCCTACCTAAAAACAAAAACAAAAACAAACAAAACAAGGTCCAGATTTGCCTCTGAACATATCTGAATTATAAATGGCAAATATGTGACACATAATGGTGCTTAATAATTCATTTAAAAACTATGTTCTTAAAATTGTGTTTTCAAATAAAATTATTTGAATAATTAACCTCCTGCAATACACCAAAAAAAGTCAATACAGAAAAATATGTTTGTTTGAAAATCATATCAAGAAAACAGTAGCATGACAGCTGCATCAATTGTCCATGGCTGAAGATAAGCATTTGCCTTGGTGTGAACTACAGACACTCAGTGCCATCTGGTAGAAGCTTTTATTGTATTGTGATTGTGTTTATTGAGCGAATATTATGTGCGAGACCTGGTGCTACACGCTAGAGCCATGGTAATAAATAAAACATTATGTTTACTCTCAGGAAGCTGATATTCTCAGGTAATTGTCAGGCAATCAAGTAATTACAATATAAGATATGTAAATGTAACCATGTCTACCCATTTAATGAAGACAAATTTCACCTAATTGAGAACTGACTAAAGCATTTGGTAATAATCAGTATTGTTTAAAGTGGCTATATGTTTTTATAGAGTTTTTCATATTATTAAATTTTTATTAAAAAAATTAAGTGACCTCATTAAGTTTCCTCACCAAAATGCCAAGATGGCACATTATATGTCAAAATACCTGGGCTCTATTCCTTTGTCTCCCAAATAGATACAAATTATTTAATCTTTCTGAACTTTCTTTTGGCCATCTCCAATAAAACCATAGACTTCTGAGAAGGTACCATCTCTATGCAGTTTACTATCTCTATTAACAACCACATCAGCATAACTTTATAATTCCAGAAAATTCTTATTTAGGAAAATAAATTTCAAATAAGTTTATTGCTCACTCCAGAATCTTCCTGAAAGGCTTATAGACTCTTCAAAACAAAACAAACAATAGATTTTCACCAATATTGCTTCAACCCCTGGCCTCCAAATCCATCCTTTCCTCCATTCAGTCATCTTAAACTGTTACATCCAGGGTTCTTATCCAATCCTAATCAAGCCTCACACTACCCACATTGATGGACCCATATAAACAAAACTAAAATCTCAGAACTGTTCTAACTTTACCTTCTCCTCTCTGAGACACTATTTTGTCTCTGTTGTGGAAATGGTGGCAGTGATAATAAATCATCTTTGTCTTATCAACAGATTATTTTGATAATACTTTGGGAAGCCAGAATTCAACAATGTTATTATTTAGGTAATTTTTAGAATTATATTTTAAAATGTTTAATGACCTCTTGGTAGACAATTTAACTGTTTAAAATTATGTGGAAATATAACTAACTCATTTAATTTTACATTTATAGAATTGTAGACAATAAAATATATTCAGGATAAATGAATATTTTAAAGACTAATGTTCCACAGGATTTTGTTATAAATTTTTCCCTGAAAGATATGTAGTGGAACTACAAAAGTAATACTGAAATAAATATTAATACAGAGGTTATTTTGCAAAATCCTGTCCTTCATTCTTCAAGATTTCACCATAAAATCAAAAATGTAGAGGGAGGAGCTTACAAATCAGTAATCCCTAAGATCTCTTCCAAGTGCAAGAGTTATTGCAGAATTACTCTTTGTTCATTGTATATTATTAAATACAGCTTTTAAATGTTTTGACAAAAAATTATAAAATTAACTAGAATATTGTGGTTTTGTTATAAAACAATGTTCAACAGAACCCTAAATATTATTTTTAAAGAATATACCAGATGACCCTATCAACAATACTCTCTCCCACGCTCGCTCTCTCTCTCTTCCTCTAACTTATCACCCTTATCTGTATGCAAACTATGCTAAAATCAAGACCACACAAATCTGTATTATTCTGTATTAACAAGATTTTCAGAATTACCTTATCAGAAAGACATACTTCCTGACTTTGGGGAAACTTACATTTTACCAATGGAACTCCATTGTTAGATTAAACTGGTAACCTACGTTGAGAATGAGGGCTTTTTTTTAAGAACTTTTTTAAGTTTATTTACTGAGAGAGAGAGAGAGAGAGAGAGAGAGAGAGAGAGCAGGCACAAGCGGGGGAGAGGCAGAGAGAGAGGGAGAGAGAATCTCAGCACAGAGCCTGTCAAGCCTGGAACTCACACATCCTGAGATCATGACCTGAGTTGAAATCGAGTCAGACACTTAACCGGCTGAGCCCCCAGGTGCCCTGAGGTTGAGGGCCTTTTACATGAAATCTCATAAGCACCTTAAGATTTAAAGACAGTGGAATGATTTTCACAAAGGTTTTACATTTTGAAAATAGTGGTATATACTACATCCAATTTCATAAGTGATTTGTGAATAGCAATTTTATTTGAACTGTGGCCTAGTTCAAAGATCTATTGCAAAGGAGGGCACTGAGGCACCTGGGTGGCTCAGTCAGTTGAGCATCTGACTCTTGATCTCAGCTCAGATCTTGATCTCAGGGTCATGAGATCAAGCCTCTCATTGGGCTCCAAGTTGAGCATGGAGCCAAAAAAAAAAAAAAAAAAAAAAGGCAGAGAACTAACCAAGGAAGAGAAACTGTTTTCTCCTAAGATGTCCTAACTATGAGGTGCTTTCAGCTATCAAAGAGTGTAATAACAGAAGCAAAGGAGCAAAGGACAGGTTAATGCCAGCCCTGTTCTGGGACTTCCTTCTTTCTCTTCATAGGATCCACCAATCTCAGATTCCAGGAGCAACTCCACTGGTTATTTTGAGGTTTACCTATACTCATGTTTGCCCTCTGCTTGCCTATGGCAGAGTAAAATTGACCAGATCTTTTCTGATTTGATATCACTCCTTCTACCTATTCTGGTTTTTTTCCTCCAAATTTTTGTTTAAATTCCAATTAGTTAATATGCAGTATAATGGTTTCAGGTGTAGGATTTAGTGATTCATCACTTACATACAACACCCAGTGCTCATCACAAGTGCCCTCCTTAGTACCCGTGATCTATTTAACCCTTGCTCACCTCCCTCCCAAAGCCCTCAATTTTTTCTCTATAGTTAGGAGTCTCTTTTACAGTTTGACTCTCTTCCCCCGACTCTGTTAATCTGTTTTGCTTCTTAAATTCCACATATGAGTGAAATGATATGATATTTGTCTTTCTCTGATTGATTTATGCTGCTTAGCATGATACTCCATCCATCCAGTCTGTTTAAAGGTATTATTTTCAGAACTATGTGTATGTGTGGGAGATGGGACAGAAGGGGAAGGGAATGCAAGTGAATATATTCCTTCCCTTTTGGCTCTGAAATAATTCAGGGCAACAGACATAGTGAAAGTGACTTACTCTATATTCTACCCTCCACTATTCCTATGGGGGGAAAATATATTGCTCCTAAGTAGGTATAACGCTCACATGAATATATAATAAAGAAAAAATAAAGAGTATTTCAACTGAAATTGAATATGAACTGAATACATTAACATAAAGTGTTTTTTATATAATGCTAGTACCCTAATGTGGTTTGAGTTTCCCTTTTTAATTTATTTTGAAGTTTAAAGTCACACAAGCATAGCATAAGACTCTCATATTTAATGAAATAAGGCAGGTGTTAGAAAGCAGATCAAGGGTGATGTCCAGCATGGTGACTAGAGTCAATACTGCTGTATTGCATGTATGGAGGTTCTGAGAGGATGGGTCTTGAGAGTTTTCTTCACAAGAAAATAAAATTTTGTGAGTGTATGGTGACAGACGTTGACTGGATTTACCGTGGTGATCATTTTGCAATGTATACAAATACTGAACTATTTTGTTGTATACCTAAAACTAATATAATGCTATATATCATTAGACTTTATTTTTTTTAAAAAAGACTTATTCCAATCCAGGAAAAATACCAGTCCATTATTATTTTTTATAATAAAGCCTGTATTTGTGTGTGTGTGTGTGTGTGTGTGTGTGTGTGTGTGTGTGTTGAATAAGTTAATGGTAGACAGATGTTGAACTGTGTGATGATCTATTTTAGGAGTATTACTAAGGCCAAGAAACAGAAGGCAGATAACTTGATAAACCTGATACCTAAAGCATAAAGTTCAACAGTGAACAGTACTAGGGAAAAGACTAAAGTATGAGCATGATGCCAGAAATAAGGTAGAGAATCTCAGTCTTTACAAGATATAATATTAATGTCATATTATATTGACAATGATCCTGTTTCCTCTAACAAGGCAACTGGAGTCCATAAATAAGGGCAAAAACAAGATGCAAGATGTTAAGTTCTTGTGACATGGACAGATTTTTTTATTGTCCTTTTGAATTTTTTTCCATTGGTGAAAGGAAAGAATACTCACAATACTTTAGTTCTATTTTTTTTTCAGAAAAATACTTTGAATAACTGCTTTAATCTAAAACGTACTAATACAACATTCAAGAATCTTACTAGACGACATTTATTCAGGCAGATATCAAACATCATATTTTTGAAAGCTACAAATTATATAAAATGCATTAGGTGAACTTAAAGTTTGAAAATAGGAAACAATTATTTGGAAATTTTATAGAGTAAAAAAAATCTATTCATATGACTTACTAAAATCAAATTATCATGGCTGGGTCAATAGTGGATTGTTTATTCACATCTCTTACATTACTTAAGTTTCTTTCTTTCTTTCTTTCTTTCTTTCTTTCTTTCTTCCTTTCTTTCATTTTATTTTAGACAGAGAGGGAGAGTGGGGGAGAGGATCAAAGTGGGAGAGAGAAAGAGAGAAAGAGAGAGAGAGAGAGAGAGAGAGAGAGACTCGTAAGCAGGCTCCATGTTTGGAATAAAGCCCTACGTGGGGCTCCATCTCACGACCCTGGGATCATGACCTGAGCTGAAATCAAGAATCGGATGTTCAACTGACTAAGCCACCCAGATGCCCCCTCATTGTCCTTTTAGAAGCAACTAAGATTGCTTATCTTGAAAAATTACACTTAAATTTTAGAAATTGTTTTCTAGAAAAATATGAGATCTTTATATTCAAACATGGTACTCACGAAGTAAAATTCCTTAAATCACAAATCTATATTCAAAACAAATTCAAACATTAATCCTAAAGAAAAAATATGCAACCAGTTCCATGGCATATTTGTACATTGACATTTAATTTCTATATGCAGTGATAATATCCTAAACAATTATTAGCATTATAAAATAGCTTCTGTCAGAAAAATGACAAGCGAGAGCTTTGCCTCAACTGAACCGCAAAGTGAGAAAGAAACTTATAGATTGTCTTGTGATTACCATTTGTTAAATGAGGATTCAGAAGCACAGAGTGGTAATATATAATTTTACAGGTTTACACAAAAAGTAAATGATAGGTACAGGCCTGAAACTTTAGTTCTATAATGCCAATTCATTTTTTGTTTATCCTACCATGAGTTGCCTTTGCCTGGGTGGCTCAGTCGGTTAAGCGTCTAACTTCAGCTCAGGTCATGATCTCACGGTTTGTGAGTTCGAGCCCTGCATCAGGCTCTGTGCTGAAATCATGAAGGCTGATGAGCCTCATTTGATCATGAGCCTCATTTGGATTCTGTGTCTCCGTCTTTCTCTGCCCCTCCCCCACTTGTGCTGTCTCTCTCTCTCTCTCTCTCTCTCTCTCATAAATAAATCAACTTAAAAAATTTTGTAAATATGTGAAAAATAAGTAATTTAACTTCTTAAATTAAAGATCAACTAAAAAAATATTAAAATTAAAAACTTTTCAATAAAGCATAAGAATCAAGGTCACAACCTAAAAAAAAAATTTATGAATATAATTTCAACATTTAAAATGAAAAAGGAGGGGCACCTGGTGGCTCAGTTGGTTGAGCCTCCAACTCTTGATTTTGGCTCAGGTCATGATTCCAGTGTTGTGGAATCGAGCCTCGTGTTCAGTTTCACACTGAGAATAGAACTTGCTTGAGATTCTCTCTCTCTCTATCTCTCTCACTGCTCCCCACCCTCTGCTCACGCTCTCTCTCTCTCTCTCTCTAAAATAAAAAGTTAGCTTATTAATTTAAATAACTTAAGTGTCCAAGATTGAATTTTTTATATGTTAAGGTAAGAATAGAAAAATGTATTGAATCTCCTTAGATGGGATTGTTAACCTGATAGATCAAGAAATCAGTTGGTATTCTGGGCAATTTCTGAGGGTTACCAGGAAATTTGTTGAAGAGAATTGGGGTTTACTTGATAACTGGTGTGAGCCAGACTCCTTACAGATGAGCCTGGGACCAGGGGTCTCTGGCACCGGGGGAACACAAGTATTTCTAATCACAAAATGCTGCTGCTGCTTCCATATAACTCCTAAGATCCCTGGAGACAGGTCTTTCTCTGGAAAGAGTGGTCTCAACAGCAAGTGTCTGAAGCCTGATTCCCCTGTTCTCTGAGCCACTCCTGACACTGAGCACGTCCCAGCCCATCCTCTCCTTGGCCCTCCATTTGGACCTGCACATATTCCCCATCACACACCTGGAGAACGAAACACACCTTGTGGGATCCAACTGTGCTGTTTGCATTTAACATGTTCAAAAATATTATCCAAATGCAAAAGCTAGAGAAAAGGTTAGAGATTAATACAGATCCACAATGCTCTATCTGAAGCATCTGAATTCAGAAATTCTCAGATTTTAGAGAAAAAATAAGGTAGACATTGTGCACGTTTTGTATATCTTCAGTGGATAAAGGCATCAACCCATATCCCTGCAATGCAACGTATGAATATTTGCATCAAGCACAAAAATAAAAACTGTAAGTAGTCTCACATTTGCCCAGGTCAGGGCCGGTTTTCAAGTCATGTGTACTAAAAGAAAATGACTCATTTTCAGAGCTTTGAGGTTTTGAAGTTGTTGATAAAGGCCTTCGAACATTTACAAAGAGTTGAAATGTATCTAGTTGTGTGAGGGTTTCTCATGATGTGACTGAGCGATCTATTTTTACTCTTACTCAGCTAAAATTATCAGCAATGCAAATGAATATATAGGATACATTCTTTTCAAATGTGCAGATTTGAAATAAAACAAGGTATCAGATTATAATGTTGAAAAACAGAAAATTTTTTACAGATATGTCAAATGGTTAAAAGTGCTTTTGTATTACATTATAGGAGATAGGAACACACATCAAACAATGGCATATAAAAAGCATGCAATAGAACCAAAATATTTGAGTAGATGGATTTTAAGGGCATTTTTTTATCATTAGAATCTTTACTTGTACGTTAAAAAATATCACTTCTGAAAATATAATTCAAAAAAATCTTTTTGTTTTTTATAACAAGGAAAATGTGTAACTGTGTGTAATTTTCATGTGTGATGAATTTAGTGATGACTGAAAAATTACACTTCATATAATAGTTAATCTTTTAAGGATACATTTTGTGAGGAAATACTTTATACAGTTCAATGAGGCATGTCTCTTTAAATATAATTTTCTATTATGTTTTGCACTTGATAGTAGTACATGCCTTTAAGATAAGATAGCACACCAGGCTGCGGCAAAACAGAGCCTTCGCTAATTTCAGGCTGACAGAAGAGATAGTTTAATTAGTTAGCTGCTAATATCTATTTAAGTGAGCAGCCTGGGAAATGTCTGCTAGAAAAAGGACATGTAAATGCATGGTAAGGCCATTCTCTTTGCTTCTCTTCACTTGCGTCAAAAAAGAAGAGAACAGGTAGCCTGCACATCCATGGAAAGAGGAGGAAATTACTTTAAAAAAGGGAAGGCTGACACAAAAATAATTCTATGTCTGCAGTGTGTGTGTGTGTGTGTGTGTGTGTGTAATGTATATACAGTTGACCCTTGAACAATGGGGGAGGGTTAGGGGCACTGATTCCCTGCAGAGTTGAAAATCTGTGTGTAACTTTTGACTCCTCCGAAACTTAACTACTAATAAATAGCCTACTCTTGGCTGGAAGCCTTACTGATAACATAAACAGGTGATTAACAAAGCATTTTGTATGTTATATGTATTATATATACTATATTATTAAATAAAGTAAGATAAAGAAAAGAAAGTGTTATTAAGAAACTCATAAGAGAGATTACATTTATAGTACTTTACTGTATTTATTGGAAAAATTCTTCACATAAGGGGACCTGCACATTTCAAATCCATGTTATTCAAAGTTCAACTGTACTTTCAAATATTGTGGAATCTTCTGTTTCTACCAAGAAAACATTCAGATAATTTTTAACAATTCTTTTTTTTTTTAAATTTTTTTTTCAACGTTTTTATTTATTTTTGGGACAGAGAGAGACAGAGCATGAACGGGGGAGGGGCAGAGAGAGAGGGAGACACAGAATCGGAAACAGGCTCCAGGCTCTGAGCCATCAGCCCAGAGCCTGACGCGGGGCTCGAACTCACGGACCGCGAGATCGTGACCTGGCTGAAGTCGGACGCTTAACCGACTGCGCCACCCAGGCGCCCCAACAATTCTTTAATAGTAACTGAAGAGCATAAAAATTTCTTTTTCAACTCAAGGCTATTAGCTTTTATACTTAAATATACTTAATAAATAGTATGCTTTTTATATTGCCTTTGTTTATTGGAATATGTAGAGAAATAGATGAAAGGGAGATTAAGAATATATGGGTAGGGGACCTGAACAGGCAGTTTTCCAAAGAAGACATACAGATGGCCAAGAGATACATGAAAAATTGTTCAGCATCACTAATCATTGCAGAAATACAGATCAAAACCACAATGAGCTACCATCACCTCACACCAATCAGAATGGCTAGTATCAACAAGAAAACAAACGTAAGTGTTGGTGAGGATATGGAAAAAGGAAACCCGCATGCACTGTTGGTAGGAATGTAAATTGATGCAATCACTGTGGAAAACAGTATGGAAGTTCCTCAAAAACTTAAAAATAGAACCACCATATGACCCAGTAATTCCACTTCTGGGTATTTATACAAAGAAAATGAAAACACAAATTCAAAAAGATATGTACACCCCTATGTTTATTGCAGATTATTTACAATAGCCAAGATATGGAGCAACCTAAGTGTCTATCAAAAGATGAACGGATACAGATGTATACATATATAATGGAATATTAGCCATAAAAATGAAATCTTGCCATTTGTGACAACTTGGATGGACCTAGAGGGCATTATTCTAAGTAAAATAAGTCCAACAGAAAAAAGCAAATACCACATGATTTCATTTATATGTGGAGTCTAAAAAACGAAACCAGAAATAGACTCATAAATACAGAGAACAAACTGGCGGTTTGTTTTCCAGAGGGAAAGGGGGATGGGGAGATGGGTGTAATAGGTGAAGGGGATTAAGAGGTACAAACTTCCAGTTATAATACAAATACATCATGGGGATAAAAAGTACAACATAGAAAATATAGTTAATAATATTGTAATAACTCTGTATGGTGACAGTTGGTAACTACATTTATTGTGGTATTTCATAAAATATAGACTTGTAGTCTATTTTGCATACATGAAACTAATACAATATTGTATGTCAACTATACTCCAATAAAAAGTATATATGTGAATATTCTTTGTGTAATTTTTTCTACCAAATTTGTCGAATATCTACATATTATCATATGCCACTTGAGTCTGAGAGGCAAATTTCATGGTTAAATACTACTAATTAATTGATGGTAAGCCTCTTCTCTAAGCTGAATGAATTTTATTGGATAATTCTTACATTCTAAAACAAATTATGGAATTATGAGTCTAATTGAAAATAATGGGAAAATAAGGAATTTATAGGAAAGTAATCTCAAAAAATTTAAAATGTGCTACTTCTATAAAAGAATGGTTTAATTATATATATTAATTACATAAAACCTATTACAAACTATAAGTACTCAGGACAAATTTCAGCTTTTTAGAAAGTACAATTTGAAGGTACAGGTCTAATCTTTTACCATGATTCACATTACATGTTTATTAAAGTAAAAGAGATGATATCCTAATCTTAATCATTTGACTTATATTTCAAAAGTTGGCTTTTTTTTTAATATTTCAATTAAATGGCAATTACGGTAATTATTTTGTGTTAAGACAAGAAAAGGCATAATAAATGTTATTTAGGACCTTTTCTTACTTATAATAAAAAATACAATGCAAATGACTTTTTAAAATAAGAGTCCATTTAAATAGGTGCAATACAAACACAGTCAAGAAAAAAGACAAGGAAATCCTTGTAAAAGTATTATTACTCATTTTTTCCCCTCAATTTTTAAACAGTGCATTTTTTGAATAGGGCTTGGTAAAAAAAAATACATATTAACAATTCAAAAGTCCCAGAATAGCAACACCAAAAGAAAACAACACTGACAATTTTGGCAATTTTGTTTGGAGGAAGATCACAGAGATGATGACAGTAAAGAATTAGAGTGTTTGGTAAGGTGGAACTGGAGAGGGCAAAATAATCAAATAAATTATTTGTTTGAATGACAAAAAAATCATAAGTGTTATTTCCTTTTCTGTAAATAATAGTATAAACTGGCAGTCCTGTTCATTTTCTTGTTTTAATAGTTACAAACATGAATGCACTATTAGACTAAAATTTTTACTTACAAATTACAGAAATTATGATGAAGCATGTCTTTTACTTATAATCATGAGATTGTATACAATCTCCATTGAAAACAGACTTTTCTGAAAATCCATTATAATTCCTAAACCCTTGAATTAATATTTCTATTTTATTCCTTACTAAAAGTTTCCAGATGTCAGCTAAAGTACACAAAGTATGAATTCATATGTGCATTCAATTGTGAATTAGACTTTACTAATAAAATTGTTAATTTATTATATGGTTTATTCTTAAAATTAGAGATATAACTAAATAGAGTTGTTGAATAAATATCAATTATCAAATAATTTATGGCATTCATGTACAAAATCACTATCTAGAATACTCTCCCTAATTTATCACTGCACTGTAAAGTGTACCAGACAAATGAAATGATTTGTAGAAAGTAAACCAATTGGGAAAAATAGCTTCCTTCCACTATAGCCTCTTCAAAAGAACATAAAGAAATAGAAAATAATCGGAGTGGTGGGTAGAGGGGAAATTATTACAAAACTGATGTTTAAGTTTGCATAAACACAGAATTATATGAAATATTTTTAGATATTATGTTTCTAGAAGTGTTTATAAGTGACTTTTGCAAAATACAGAATAATACAGATAGAATAATTAACCACAGTTGATTTTTTATTTAATGCTTATCTATTTGTTCTGATATTTTTCTGCTCACTTTTGGGATTACAGACACTGAATTTTATAATTCAAAGAATCTTTAGAGGTCTAGTGCACTCTTAATTTTACAAAAATGCTACTGAGATGTGAGAAATTAATTTATAAATTTGTGGTAGCACAGTTGATTAGTGGCAAAGACAGAAAACAATTCATGTCTCCTTACAGTCAAGAGGGGATCTTTTCAATGGCATGAGCATTGGTTTTGAAATCAGGTAGCCCCAAATGTAAAGCTGATGCCTTTAATGGGAGAGCAGCTGGCTTGCTCAAGGAATATAAAGATGGATAGAAATATAGAAAGAGAATAATATACAGAATATAATAAGAGGTGCCTGGGTGGCTCAGTTAAGCATCTGACTCCTGATTTCAGCTCAGGTCATGATCTCACCGTTCATGAGTTCAAGCCCCATGTTGGGCTCTGTGCTGACGGTGCGGAGCCTGTTTGGGTCTCTCTCTCTCTCGCCTTCTCTCTCTCTGTCCCTCCCTACTTGCTCTCTCACTCTTTCAAAATAAATAAATAGATATAATAATAATAATGTAGAAATAAAGTAGCAAGAGGGAGAATTCCTACCTTCAAGGCATTCATAGTTCAGGGAGTCAACATGTGATTTTAGTGCAATGGCATAGGGCAATGAAAGAGATATTTGGGAATACTAGGAGTCAACAAAAGGACAATAGCTTTATGTTCTTGTTTGTTAATCTGTAGAATAGGAATTCTTATATTAGGGTTGTTTGGGGATTAAATAAAGTCACATGTGAAAGTACAATCACATAATGAAAATAAAATATTTAGTTCCATCTCTTTCTTTTTCCTTGTCTACACTTCATGTTCCATAAACCAGTGTTGACCCATTTTATAGTTCTTTGTGACATAAAGTTGTTTTATCATAATTATTTTGAAAATAGGTGTGAAGACTCAGAGAGTACACTCTTTTTTAAAACTTTTTTAAACTTTTATTTAAATAATTCTAATTAATACTAATAATTTCACTGTTAATTATTTGGAAGTTGTTTTTCAAGTATGTCTCATCTTAATATTTTAAATGATATTAAGTATCTTGCTGATCACAGATTTACACATACTTATTATAGAAAATATAAGAAAAATGTACAAAACTTTCCAAGGAGAGATAAAGCAAACATTGAGATACATTTACTTGTAGTCTTTATGCTCTGCATGTTTGTATTTTTAAAAAGTAAAATCATAGAGAAGTCATTTGAGATCCATTTACTGTTTTTGAGTTTTTGAGTTTGTTTTAATGCTTCCAGTTTTATTTAAATTCTAGTTTACATATAGTGTAATACTAGTTTCAAACATAGACTTAGTGATTCATTACTTACATTCATTACTTACATTGATTCCCAGTGCTCATTACAAATGGCCTCCTTAATACCCAACACCCATTTTTAGCCCATCTCCCTGCCTGCCTCCCCTCCAGCAATCCTCTTGTTTGTTTTATTTAACTTGGCATTTTTAAAAGTATGAAATAATTTCTCATCATATTAAATATATTTTAAAATAAAATCTTATTTAACACCATTAAATCTCAATTTTTAATTTGATGAGCAAATAGTTGAATTAAGATCTTAAATTAATATGGAAAGTAACTAGTTTTAAGGCTATATGGTAAGATTTCAAAAGCTCTAAAATGTAGGGATACATTGTGCTGAAAACTTTTGTGTGGACTAAAACAAATATATACACACATATACATAAACTTATAAATTAAATATTATAAATTCCCCATGTATATGTTTAAGAAGTATATTACATGTTTAGCATATACAATTTTATTGTGATACAATTATGCTAAATTCAATACTCGAGTTACCTGCTTTTTCCTACTCCTACACTGCTTTTTTTGGTGTGATCTATTTCATCCATCAATAAGAACGGTAGATTAAAATTTCATGACATCTGTTTTTTTTAACTCCCTTTAGAAGATCTAGTATAATATACCTTTCATCAGATAGTATTATATGAATAATAAGATAATTAATTGATCATCTTTTTACCTTTTGTGACCTTTTATGTTAGGTATAATTTTGTTTTGGGTAACTTTGCTATGAGTCCCATATTCAAATAAATGTTTTAATCAAAATACAATAATTATGCTTAGACCTTGAAATATATACATTCATTACATTAACCTTATGTTTGGCGTTTCTGCAGTCACCTTGTCTTAAGTTACTTTACTATCTTCTTTTTTGACATTTTATATGTTTGTTTTTGTATGTAGCAATAGATTTTAATATAAATATACTTTTTGTATTCACTAGTTGTTACCCTTAAGGTTTGCAATAACACTTAAACTTATTCTTTCAAGTTTCTACTTTCAGAATTTAAATAAATATAAATTTTTATTCTTAAAATAGTTTTTAAGATTTCACTCAGTCTATAACAAGACGTTTCTTCTAAGTATTTATTTCTATCAAATGAACTTATCAACACAGGTATTTAATCACTGCTTGTCATGTTAAATATTATATCCTCCAAGAATTATACTTTAACACTTCCATACAATTTCATAAGCATGCTTGCAATTTTTACACTTACTGTGTGTAATGGTTTTTAATGTAGACTTTATTCTTATTGCTGCATTTATTTGCATTATTACCCAATTATTATACATTATTTTACCCAATTCTCTTTTCTTTTCAGATCATATTTTCCTTACCGTCTCTTCTGTTTTGTAGACTTCAGAGTTTCTTACAACCTACTGAGAAGACAAGGTGTACATGTTTGTAATGCCTGTATATGTATGTATTGAGGAGGATCACAGAGGCCATCTCTTCTACTGAGTTTTTTTCTTTTAAGTTTATTTATTTGAGTTGGAGAGAGAATGCAAGCAAGAGAGGGGCACAGAGAGAAAGAGAGAGAGAGAGAGAGAGAGAGAGAGAGAGAGAGAATCCCAAACAGGCTCCACGCTGTCAGCACAGAGCCTGACTTGGAGCTTGATCTCATGAAACATGAGATCAAGACCTGAGCCGAAATCAAGAGATGGACCCTTAACTGACTGAGCCACCCAGGCACCCTGACACAACACTTTTTTAATTCCACTATTATATAATTAACTCATGTTTAGCTAGAGCATTTTAGATTTCAAGTAACAGAATTGTGAAATCATGACCTGAGCCAAAAATCAAGAGTCAGAGCTTAGCCAACTGAGACACTCAGGTGCCCCTCTCCCACTGAGTTTTTATGGTAATTTTTTCATCTTTTTTTTTATTTGTTCCTTGCCTCCTTCTGTAAGCATGCTTTACATGGTCTGTGAGCACTACAATGTGATAGGCACTCTGTTATATACTGCAAACCCAAAGGTGCTATTACTGTCTTATTTTATTTACATGATGTGGAATGGAGAGCTCTATCAATACAAAGATTTTGCTAAGAGACAGTGTTTGAGTCACTTTTTTTCCCCACATGCTCTTTGGTTTGCTGAAGATGTGTAGAGGTTTGGGCTTAACTGTCAGTGTGTGGCTATCTTCATCAAATGCAGTAGTTACCCTGACATTAATTTCTCTGACAGGGTGAACAAAAAAACATCCATGAGAAACTCTATTGATTATATTCTTTTCTTATTCCTAATTTACTTCTGAGAGTCCTTGTCATTGATACAACATCATCAAAGTCAGTAATTACTTCCCCTCATAGAGTTACCAGATAGAACAGATAAAATACATGACAAGCAATCAAATTATAGTTTAAATAAACAATTAATTTTTTTTTAGTGTACGTATGCCCCACATATTGTATGGGTCCTACTCAACTGGCAACTCTCTACCTATAGTATTATTCTTAGGAACTACCATCTCCAAGCATGGTAAGAAAGAGAGAAATCAGGGGCGCCTGGGTGGCGCAGTCGGTTAAGCGTCCGACTTCAGCCAGGTCACGATCTCGCGGTCCGTGAGTTCGAGCCCCGCGTCGGGCTCTGGGCTGATGGCTCGGAGCCTGGAGCCTGTTTCCGATTCTGTGTCTCCCTCTCTCTCTGCCCCTCCCCCGTTCATGCTCTGTCTCTCTCTGTCCCAAAAATAAATAAACGTTGAAAAAAAAAAATTTTAAAAATAAAAAAAAAAAAAAAAAAAGAAAGAAATCATGTAAGGATTGAATCACTAAATTCTACACCTAAAACTAATACTACATTGTATGTTAACTAACTGGAATTTAAATAAAAACTTGAAAAAAAATAAAGAGAGAAATCAATTATGTGTACTTGGTTATATCACAAAACAGAGTCTTGCAGTTGAGAGAGGGCTGCATAGTTTTACCTAGGTGCCAAATCCAGGCTTCTGAGTAGGTAGTGATAATGATGTAGTTCCCAACTGTATTTAAGGTATCACCTGTGTCAAGACTATTTGGCTTAATCTGTCTTAAGCATTTAAGTATGTTTGCTAATCACTTATTCTTATGACTATTGAAATGCCTTTCATAGTCCGATACAATGTGTATCAATCT
The DNA here is from genome assembly GCF_007474595.2 of Lynx canadensis. NCBI lineage: Eukaryota > Metazoa > Chordata > Mammalia > Carnivora > Felidae > Lynx > Lynx canadensis. The sequence goes on along the minus strand of NC_044319.2, from coordinate 50,121,489 downwards.
CAAATCCTGTGTTCTTATGAGTTTTCATTCTCCTCCAAAATCCACTCCCTTTCATAGATTCATAGTATTTTACTAGGAAATTTAAAGTGATTGTGTAGGAATTGCTGTTTGGATAGGAGAGATTTTAAGCCCAAACCCCCTTAGTTTCTATTTTAAAAATGTATGCATCCTTAAATAAAGAAGGTCTTTATGATAAATGTTATCTTTACCATTTCATATTACATATGACACCATTAATAAATACCTGTCCAATCTGTATTCCTGATGAAGAATACTTTTATCAGTTACATATAATACGTGGAAACCTTCTGTAAACTTAGAGGCCTAAAACAAGACTTTGCTGTTGCTGTTAATGATTCTGTGAATGAATAAACAATATTGGCTGAGCCCAGCTAGAAGGTTCTCCTGGTATGCCTAGGGTCACTCATATGATGGCTATCAGGTCCAGAGAGCAGCAACAGCTGCTCCATGTGTCCTCAGCTCTTCTACTGGTCTAGACTGAACGTCTTCACAGAGTAGTTGCAGGTAAGATTCAGGGCAAGCCCAGTGCACCAGCACTTCATAAGATACTCCCTGCATCATATTTGCTGATGTCCATTCACTGAGGCAATGTGGCTGCCCAAGCCCAAGTCAGGGATGGAGGTAATACATAAGGTTGTTGAGATGGGGAGGCCTGATATATTGGGAACCTTAAATGCAACAGTCTAACACAATTTTGTTAGGCCTCTGGCAACAGAGAATGTATATTAGATAGAAGGATATATTTACTGAGCAAAACTAATACGCATGAACACAAAGACAAGAGTGGTGCAATGGAGTTGAGTTTTGGACAGCAGAAAGATTTAGTCATCTATGGGGGCTTTTGGTTTTTTTTTAATTGTGGTAAAATAGTCATTAATTTGAATTAGAAATATAAGTTCTTTTAATGTTTGTTGTTTATAGACATATTATTTAAAATATCTATATGTTGGCTTTTTGAAATTTATGTAATAATCCCATCAATGAAAGGCTATAGTAAAACTCACATATAAAAATTATGGAAGGTTTTTGTAAACAAAAATCAACAAGAAAAATTTTATTTTTGCATATTAATGCATGTATAGATACTAAACTATAATGGAGCATATATTGCTCATATCATTAAACATTTCTATAGAATTTATAAGAGCTTAATAAGCTTTAATAGTAAATATTGAATTTGGGGGTGATTCAAAAGGAAGAATTAATCTACTTAATTTGAAGACTTCAATCTTTCAATTCAAAGCTGACACAATACTACTATTAAAATTTTTTATATTGTGAAATATAAAATGCTATATTAAAAGTCTAAAATCTTTCTTTCTTTCTTTCTTTCTTTCTTTCTTTCTTTCTTTCCATTTTTATTATTTATTTATTTTTGAGAGAGACAGACAGGGTGCAAGCAGGAGAGGGGCAGAGAAAGGGAGACAAAGAATCTGAAACTGGCTCCAGGATCTGAGCTGTCAGCACAGAGCCCGATGTGGGGCTTGAACTCACAAACCATGAGATCATGACCTGAGCCAAAGTCAGACACTTAACTGACTCATTCACCCAGGCACCCCTAAAACAAATATTTAGAATCTAAAGAACACCAGTGCGACAACCATCCACTTTAAGGAATTGAGTGTTGTCATTACCTTAAAAATCCTTCATATTCTGCCCTAAAAATTCCATCCTTCTTACATCCTCATAGAAATAACTGTTATATTGATTTTTGTTTTAGTAATTTCCTTGCTTTTCTTTAAGTTTGCCCACTATCTTCAGGTGTGCATCTCCAAACAATACAATTTAGTTTTGTGAATTTCATATAACAGAATCATACTGTGTGCAAATTTTTCCTGTGTTAGTTTCTTTCACTTAATCTTCTGTTTTGGAGATTCATCCATGCTGCTACCAGTGGCCAGATTCCTGTTAGTGTGTGTGTGTGTGTGTGTGTGTGTGTGTGTGTGTGTACTTATGTATATATATACACACACACACACATATATATATGTCAATATACCTGAATTGATCAATATTTGTTGATGTGCAATGTTTAATGCCTGGTGAAGAAACCCTTACAAACCCCAACATCATGAAAGTATTTTCCTCTGTTTTCTTCTAAAAAGTTAACATTTTTGCTTTTCCTATATAGATCTTTATTCCATTTAAAGTGGATTTGTATATATCAGAAGAGGAAGGAATGTGATTTCTGCTTACCTCATATGGATACTCAAATTGCACACCATTTACTCAAAAGCTCACCCTTTCCCATATACAATTTCATATACCCCTATCATATATAAAATGTCCATACATTTCTTTATTTTCTAGACTATCTTCTCCTTTGCACACCATTTTTTAAGTACATTTTTTTCAGAGAATATGACCACCAAGACCAATAAGGCACAACATTTAACATTTATTTCAATTGTTTCCTATTCTCATTCAAATTTTGTTTTGAAAGACTGCTTTGAGGAAGTAAACTAAGTTGTGGTAATATGTCATATCTTTATATTATCTTGGAAGATTTTAAGAAAAAGCAACATTATTTTCCTTAATGTTACCTGCACATATGCTTAAACAAAGAATGGTAGAAGCTTGGTAAAGCAAAGAAAGGATTTTATAGGTTTTTGTTTTGTATCACCATATCTGAAGATCTACATATGCGAAATGTCTCTTTTATGGAAATAAAATTCACCTTCCTATGACCATAGAACTTATAGCTGTGATTCAAGATAATTCTAAGTTTGAGTTGCTGAAAGTGAGTCCCTTGTCTGGAACTCTTATAATTTATTAAAAGAATAAAAGGGGCACCCGGGTGGCTCAGTCGATTAAGCGTTGCACTCTTGATTTCAGCCCAGGTCATGATCTGGTGGGGAGATTGAGCCCTGTGTAGGGCTCCGTACTGGGTGTGGAGCCTGCTTAAGATCCTCTCTCTCCCTTTCTCTCTCTGCCCTTCCCCCACTCATGTTTGCTCTTTCGCAAAATAAATAAACATCAAAAAAAATTATCTCTCTTCTTCCTCTCCCCCTATCCACTTGCACTTTCACTCTCTTGAGAAAAAAAGAAACAAAGGAAGGAAGGAAGGAAGGAAGGAAGGAAAGAAGGAAGGAAGGAAGGAAGGAAGAATCTCCAGGACTGAAAGAAATTATGCATTTGCTGGTGGCTTACTGCTTATGGGCGTTTCTAGAGCATAGTAACCAATCACAAGGCTCCAACTGATTAAGGCATCAAGTGTGCTCCTATTCTATGCCTTGTAGCACACAAAATTTCTCCAAGCATAATCCTTTTTCTAAAACTGAGGATACTTAAAATGCCTATGCTTAGGTTCTATTATCAATCTTCAACTAAGAGGGAAAGATGGCTAAACACCCAACTATTAATGTTAACCAGATAAGTTAAGTGTTAGCAAGTTAATTCTATATCCTCCAATTCAACGATCTACTGATAAAATAACCATTTTTAATTGTGTTATTCCAGAGCAAAAATCTAAAATTTCTTTATAATACACTTTAATTTAAAAATACAAATATGGGCCTCATTAATTGACAAAAACGTATTTTGTCAAAAAAAATCATGGCACTTTTTTCTTCTTTAAGCCTTGACTGTGATCTTAGTAATGTTTAATGGTTATGATCTTGCTGTTTTATTTTTTTTTATTTTTTAAATTTTTTTCAACGTTTTTTATTTATTTTTGGGACAGAGAGAGACAGAGCATGAACGGGGGAGGGGCAGAGAGAGAGGGAGACACAGAATCGGAAACAGGCTCCAGGCTCTGAGCCATCAGCCCAGAGCCTGACGCGGGGCTCGAACTCACGGACCGCGAGATCGTGACCTGGCTGATGTCGGACGCTTAGCCGACTGCGCCACCCAGGCGCCCCAACTGTTTTATTTTTGAGGTGAAAAGAAAAGTATGCTGCTGGAGAAGGATATAAAATGAAGATAACTGAAAAAGATCTGACCTAATTCTTTTAATAGGTTAATATGTTTTACATTTAGAATTAATACCTTGCAGAAACTATATCAGTGCAATACCCTGCATGAAGGAGCTTATGACAGTAATAATAGACATAGTAAAATTTGGCTGATCATTCTTTGAAATTGGTCTTTTTAGAATGATTAATCTAGTGCTTAATATAAGAAATGTTAATTTTCCACGTATGTGCCTTAAATTCTGTATTTCAAGACAAATGTTTATAAAAGACAAAGTCTCTAATAATTAGCCTTTAAGACAAATACTTTTTAAAGTAAAAACAACAATAACAAAAAGTCATTCTAATCCTTCTATTTGAGATTCTCTAATATCTCAAAAACAAGCTTAACTTCACAAGGAACAGTGCAGATCCATTACATTAGATGCACAGGTGGATAGAATTATCTGAAATTTAGATAAATACTAATTGGATAAATGGAATATCTCACTGTTCCAAAACAAAAGGAATCCTTATAAATATATTACACTGTTCATTACATATCAACCATCAACGAATTATCATTAGGCAAGGTTTCAAAGGTAACATAAGAAGTTATAGCCTTGTCTGGGCTGGGGGAAAGGGACACTGTATTCCACTGTTTATAAATAAACAATTCCCATACATGTTTATTCAAGCCACACAGATAAAGACATTGGAAGGATGAGGAGCATAGGGCTAAAGGAGGTCTTTAAGAATACAGTTCCATGAAGATAAAAGGGTATATATGAGCCTTGCAAACACATCCCAAGGCACTGTTTTTCATTACCTTTCACTGTGGTGATCCAAATAGTGTCTCTTTCATTGAACTTAGAACCTCTAAAGACATGTCAGGCCATGTTTCCAACTCACAGCTGATCAACCAATAAGCTGAGCCAAACAATCACACACTAGTCAACACCTCAGACCTCCCAATACAGATGTCAATAGATCATGGAGACATGCTCTGGGTTAGTTGGTTTGACAGACTGTTAAAAATCCTCATGCAGAATGCTGAAATATTAGACATTCTTACAATCTTAAGTTCAAGTAGCTTCACACAATTTGTAAAGGAAATCTGGCTAAACCAACAAACACATGTAAAAAGAATAAAGCTGGAATTTTATTATATTGACTGTTTCCTGCTGCATTTCAGAAAGAAAATCTTTAATACTTATCATGTCATTTTTTTAAAATAGAATAAGTCTTTTTTGCAGACTTGTGAATGTGCCCTGGCTGCCTGGACTAAGGGATTTCTTATTAAACAAAAGCATGTGCACGCACGTGCATCCAAACACAGGGAACAGTGTGATTTCATGAAACTTGTTCAGTACCTTCAGTCTGTTCTGTAAATATGCATTACTGATAGGATTTATAAATTTCTCGCAATGATGTATAATAGACTACATACAGACCAGAAGCACAGTGCCCTCTGGTGCACATACAACATAAAATAAAATATTTATATAATAGTATCTACATAGAATCAGACACAAAAATACAATATTAAATTTTGCTTCTGCATAAATGCTAAACCAGCTGCTGGGAATTGTAAATTTCAATCATGAAGAAACAAACCAAACTGATAACCTTACATAAAACATTCTTTATGGCAAAGATCAATACAATCTAATCCATTCAGGCAATCATTTGTACACTCCTCTACTTAATGGATTCACTGGTTTTGGGGGAAGCAGGCAGTGTGTTGGATTTAATATATGACTCCTTTTGTGTAACTTATTTATATTCAAATATATAACAAGGGTAAAAGAAAAGGCCATATATCTCCATCCCTTCCTTTTTCTTGGCCTTTGCTATCATGTCACATTTATCTGCTACTTCTTTTTAGCCCATTGCCATTTTCTCCAGCTTCTGAATGTACAATTACCTTTAAGGGAAAAAAGGATCAGGAGACTCAACTTCTCAGCAACTAGAAGATACCATTTCTACTTAAGCTAAAAAAGGTAACATAGCATGGTATGAGGTAGAAAGGAATCTCAAGAAAATTCACTTAAAAATTTGGCTATTTAAAATGATAAACTCAGCTTCAAAGTTAATTGAAATTTATATATATTGGAATATACAATATATATGTATTGCATGTACAAGAAATACTTTTAAATAACCAGCAAACAGTACTATTGTGAATAGTAAATAATAACCCTTCTGAGAATTACCCTTTCCCATCTGAAACTTTCCCTTAGAGAAACTTAGTCATACACAACCTTCAAGGAAGATATCTCTATAATTGCTTTCCCTTTGCTTCATACCTGTATATCTTGTATCTCGTGCTAAATCCCTGCCGGCTTCTGTCCACAAAATCTGTGTATTCCTGTGAGCGATGGAAGGGTCCCTTATCAGAGAGGAGCCAGTCGAAGGGGCTTGTGGCATGCTGATCCGAAACAGCAGCAACCGCTAAAACCCAGCAATGAAGACTCAAGGCTATCCACTCCCATAGAGCCATCAGAGAGAACAATTCAGCACCAGCTCTGCTCCGCCATATCATGCTTCCACTGGGGATTTAGAGCCTTCATTCTCTTAGCTTTCCCTCAACACCTAGACAAAATACACAGGCAATTAGTTAGCCCCTAGAAGATTCTGTTCTAGCAATTAAGGTGCTGAGGTGGCAAATTCTTTTGTTTTTTTTTAATCTAATATCATTGTTTGAAATAGATGATAGCAAAAGTAAATAATAAGTAAAACAAAATGATTTTTTTCTTTTCCAAAGCTGTGTGCCCTGCAGACTTTGTGTCCTTTTGCATTTATTGGAAAATCAGTCACTGAGTCATAACAAACTTGGTCATGACAGTGTCATACAGCCACGATCAGAAGTTTTGACGAATACTTCTTCTTTTCTGCTTGTTTATAACAATGGTCACTTTCAAGGGAAATGTTGATATGTTTAATTACTCCATACATTATGTTATAAATTTTAATGTTAGGTGTATTTTATTGTTTATTTTAGTTGTTTTAGAATAATCTTTAAGAAATGGATCAAAGATATTCAGGTAGTTATTTTCATAATATAGAGACTAAATGGAATAAAATCGTGCACTTAAGAATACATAAATAAATTACTGTGTTTATATATATATATGTGTGTGTGTGTGTGTGTGTGTGTCTATCATCTATCTATTTCTATATATAGATGGATGGATGGATGGATGGATGGATGTACAGGGGTGATGGATGGAAGGGGAGGTGTGTGTGTTTTCTCAGACTTTTTTCCCATTATTCTATTATGGACAAACTTCTCTCATTATTTAAGCAGAATTATAATGAAACTAGTTCTAGGACCTTAAAAACATGTAAATGTGCATCTGTGTCTTATTCTTCAGATAAACAGGCATATCTGCAAAATTCATATACAGACAGAAACAGACAAATGCAGATTATACGTTAACTATGAAATCACATACATTAATATTAGAAGCATTCAAAAATAAAGTACCCAGAGGTGCAATCCTGGTATGGGAGAGTATAGAGGACTTCACACAGAGCAGTGAATGCAATGTCTATATGTTACACAAAATATTCTACAAATATTTGAATTCAATTGTACTTTCCAACCTTCACCAATCTTTTCCAATATCATTATTTATGCCACCTAGAACTATGCAATATATAAATCTGACTAATGAAAACATTTTGATTGCGACAGTTTTTAGTCAGGAAAATCTCTTTAGAAAGTGATCAAAATGCACAGTATTAAATAAAATATTTTAATTATAATAGTTACCATATTTCTCTGGTGTTTGGATAGGGTGATTGATATTTTTAATTTGCTTTCTAGTTATGACTCTATAATTCACAATTTAATCATACACTATTTATACGTGAAAGGTATAGAACAATAATTTTACAACTATAAAGTATCTCAAACAGTGATGCAATATGACTGACCTAGGTCATCAGATTCTCAGTCATACACACTATACAATTAGAAAGACAATGCCCACATACTATACGAGTTGCCCCAATGATGTGAGTTCTCCGCTGTCATTATTAAACAATGCCCTCTTTTGTAAACAACATAGGAAATCTGATAAGTAAAGACATTTAAAAAAGTATTTTTCACAATGAAGAAAATATCATATAATAGATTTTGGAATATAAGTTGAGAGTTTCTAGATCGCCATCAATTACTTGTATAAATGTAACACTGTCAAATGATTCAATACATAACTTTTAATTATATTGTTTCTTCTGTAAGAACTATACCACTTTTCTTAAAATTAATACATTTCATTTATATTCATAAACTGAGGATTCTTACTATGTGTAATGGTATAGTATAATCCCATTATTACTAATAAATATTTATCTTTGTTAATACATATTTTTTTTAATTTTATTTATTTTAAGAAATCTCTACACCCAACATAGGGCTCGAACTCACGACCCCAGAATCAAAAGTCTTTCTATTGAACCAGCCAGGCTCCCCAGTTAAACACGTATTTTCATTCTGTTGATCTAATACATTTAAATAAGAAACATTTAATCATCACTACATACAAAAAAGTCATATTTTCTTACATAAAGACCTAGAATAGTGCCTAGGAAGTTGGGAGGAGCTTAGGAGTGCTTCAAGGTACATTTAATACTAATATGAAACTGTGTAATTATATACCATAAAATTAAGCCAACTCTTTATGTTCCAGCACATGAGTTTGTAAGAAAGTAGTATAGGAGAGCACCCGGGTGGCTCAGTTAAGCAGTCAACTCTTGATTTTGGCTCAGGTCATGATCTCATGGTTTGTGGAACGGAGCCCCATGTCAGGCTTTGCACTGACAGCGTGGAGCCTGCTTAGGATTCTGTCTCTCCCCCTCTATCTCTGCCCCTCCCCTGTGCAGAAGTATGTGCTCTCTAAACAAACAAGCAAACAAACAAACAAACAAACAAACTTAAAAAAGAAAGTAGCATATAATTGACCTGGCATTTAAGGTCTCTAAAATTCTATAGTTCTCCAATATTTAATTAGCCAGAACCACTGTTTTTATTCTTTTCTTTACCAAGTGTGTTGAAGATGTTTCATGGTTGTGATATTTCATAATCTTAACACAGAGAAAAATGGAAAGATTCTCTTAAATTGTGCGTAGGAGAACTACCTAAAAATGTTAGTATTATGTTTTAATTATTTCTGTGTCTTCTACTTCTCTAATTTGGGTACATGTTCCCACTTCTGTTTGAAAGTGGGTTTTTCTGAAAGAAAGTTCATTAGCACTGGGATAATGAGAGAATCAATCCTGTCCAAATTTATATTAATTTGGGGGAATCTCTTGAAATCATAATTATAAGGTCTTTTTAAAGAGATGAACAATAACCGAACTATGATATCCAACATTTCCACTGAAGTCACCTTTGAGAAATCACCTTTAAGAGTTAAAAAGCAGAGGGAAAAGTAGTGTCAGAATACATTAAGGCAAGGTGTATGCTTCCAAAGATTCTTAGGACAAGTGGCCATTAGACTCAATGTTCACTTAAAAAAAATACTTCGTTCACCTAGTTTGTCATAAAAGCAGGTAAATGCACATTTGTAAATTTTAAATTATTACCAAATGGCCTGCATTGGTTCCTTTATTTGATTCGGATTAATAACCATATTTGTCCTTGTGTGAGAGATGCCTTTATGATATAGAGTGCCAATTTCAAAAGTATTGGGTAGGGTTCTCTTGAAGTTACTTGGAAGTTACTACTGAAGTAAACAGCTGTATTTATAGGTGTTACTAAGGAAGGGAAATCATGAGGTCCAATGAAAGAAAGAATTATTAAACTGAGAAGTGAATTTGCCAGTGTCACCCTCTGGATTGTGAGGAAATGACAAAATTATCTTGAATTTACTATTTCTAACTAAGTATCTAAGAGGCCAACTAAGGAAATTACAATGTCAATGCACAGCATGTTCTGAAACATGTGAGGGTATATTTTATGAAGAAGAAAAAACAATAAAATATTAAAAACAAGGCAAAAAAAACCATGAGTTCATATTTAAAAAGTGGTATTCAAATAAAAATCGCACTGATCAAGTTTTTTATTTTCAAAAATTAAGAGGAAGCAGTAAATATTGAAGTATCATATTGTTTAAAAAATAGATATTTAGTACATGGCCTTCTGTCATAATCAATTCTCACAAAATAAAATTCAGTGGGAGCATTACCAAATGACACAAGTTTATTACTTGCAAATACCCAAAAAGTCTATGCAGAAGAAGCACACCAAAGGATGTTACATATATATTAATAAACACTAAAGCATGTAATAAATACATAAATGATAAGAGAATATGTAACATAATATATATAGTATGTATTCTAGTATATAATAAGTATTCCCCATCATTAGCTCTTCTAAATCCTACTGCAGGATGGCAATGCATTATTTTTATCCAAAATAATGACACATCATATTATTTGAAATTCATAAAATATTGGAACTTATGCAATATTTCCTATAATATTAAAAATGAATTTCCAGTATAGCTGAAATTACAGAGATAGAAAGTAGATTATGAATTACTGACTTAGACTTAATATCCTTTAGACTGAAGGGTCGTGTCATAGAGGTTCATCTTTTAGAGCACATTATCTCATTATTTAATGTCTAGTTGAATGCTGAATATTAATTATTACTATTTGTTATACTATTAATATTGCATACTATATAATTGCTTCTTTTAGGTTTGCATTTGAACTGATTTTTCGGTAACATGTTTAAAATAGTTTCTCAGGGAATAAAACCCATTTACAATTTTGCATATGCAAAGAAGCTTCAGAAAATAATTGTGTCAAAGAGATTCCTTTTTTTTTTATTTTGAAAATTGTAAAACACACAGAAAGTTGAGAGGCTAGTAAAATAAACACATATATCATTCAGTCACATCTACCAATTGTTTACATTTTACCACATATTCTACACACTGTCTCTCTCTTTCTTAATCCCTTATACATGTTTTTTTGTATGAAGCAAGGATCCAAGGAAAACTGATTTGCTCCAGGTCATGCACCCATTTTCCAAATTCCTCATCTTCAGCAACTGCTACATTGCTCTATAAAATAGCTCCTTAACAGTCATAATCACTAATATTGGAATTTATAAATATAAAAAGTTAAGTCTTCAAAATAAAGTCTCTAATTCCCAAATGATTATATTTATTAAAAAACCACATTCTTCCTTAATAATTTAATGGAATACATTCTACCAAAGCATAAATATCAGAATCATTTTATTATTATAAAATAAATATATTTGTATATAATACTCCTAGAATCTATTAAAATATATAGCATATTATTATATTACCATAGATCATATAATATATGGTGTTTTATTATATATTGAACAAACATTAGCTCTGAAGTAAATATATACTAAACACTGTATAAGTAAATAAATAATGGAAGAGTTAACATATTTTTAACTGTAAATTTTCAATAGTCTTTCTAAATAGCAATTATTTATATTCTTTTTTTGGTAGAATTACTAACAAAGAAATCACACAATAAAAAAAGTAAATATTACTTATCATCCACAATGTGCAAAATACCCTCATATATTTTGGTATGAAGCTGGATCACAGGTATCACTAAAAATGCTGCTTTGGTCTCAGAAACTTACAATCAAATGAGGAAAGCTTTATGTAAGGAAGGACACATGGCCTATAGGGTAGTCTCTGTTAGAAACCAATACCTCTATCAACTAAAAATCAACATTTTCCGTTTTTTTCTCCTTCTGGTTTCTTTATCTCATAATCGATACTTCCATATTCTCAAATCTTTAACCCCAAATCTTACTTTCCTCTACCTTCTCACTCAATGCACATATCCAGTCAATTCCCAAGTTCTTCCCAAGAATCAAATCTATCACTTTCATTCCACATGCACTTGACTTGAGTGGGTCATTCTGTACCCCCAATGCTACCACCATAGCTTCTATTCTGGGTTGCTCCAAAGCTTCATAACTGGTCTTCCTAATACCCATGTGGCTCTCTCCAATTTGTTCTTTATACTACAGAGTTATCTTGATATAAAGTTAAGTTTGAACCTACAACTCTTTTACCCCCACTTATGATTTTGTGTCATTTACCCTCTGCATAACATCCAAACTTTTCAAGATAATTTTTAAAATGATCTTTCCTTACTTAACTCTTCCTCTGCATATTTTCTCCCTATATATAACACTACAGTTATCAATCAAACATCAACCATGCTGCAAGCATAATTTTATTCCTCAAATTCATCTCCCTTTCTCCCTTTCTTCAGCATCTTTGCATATGCAGTTTATTCTACCTGACCTATTATTTCTACTTGAATCCCTTCACCTGCCCAATCCTTACCTATATTTGAATTTCAGACTAGACTGTCATTTCTCCATGAAGCTATCTGTGATCCTTTGAGATTGTTTGGTCTTCATGATCCCATCACTTCATCTATATAGCACATTTATATTGTATATTTATACATATATTTTGTCTGTTTGGCTACATATCTTCCCTGACTTCAATCAGACTTAGTTTTAGGGGACAATAATTGTTCTTATTTTAATGACAACTAGGTACAGTTAACAAAGTACCTGAAATAAAGTTTCTTAATAAGAATTGGTTAAGTGAATGAATAAATAGTAAGTAAGTAGTAAAATGAGGTGTAATTAATGTGATATGGATGACAAGATTAAGAAAACTCTACATGGAAAGAAGAAAGCTTTACAAAGGAGTTTGCATTTGAGCTACACAGGATGACAATAGTTTTATACTTGAGAAAGGAGGGAAAAGGAGTCCTGACATAATGGTTTAGATGTCCAAATCACAAACGTAAATGACACATTCAAGTAGTATCAAAGCAAAGAATTCTTAATATTCAAAAATTGTTAAGAGCAAGGATATAAAACTATCATTAATTATTAGCTTTAAGTATAATTATAAGGGAATATAATGATCATGCATATAATTGTGGAAAACTTAGGATCCTTCATTTATATTTTGTTATTCATAGTTTCTAAAGATAGGTCAAATGAACACGAGGTCAAATGTAAAGTCAAACATAAGATCTCTTTTCATTATTAAGCATAATGTATGTTATACTGTGTTGTCATTCTGGAATTTAATAACAGAAACAGCAGTTGAATAGCTTGCTCCTCCCCATTTGAAAGGTCATATACTAGGGATAACTTTAACTCAAATCCTTCCAAAGTTTATTGGGGGGAAAATAGACAGTGATGATGAAAATGACATTATTTTCTTCCCAATGAATTACCTTTATCAAGATCTTTTGATATGACAACAATTTGCCAATATTTCTGTATTTCACCTCATAGCAACACAATGCAGTATATTAATATCACCATTAGCTTGTTTAGATGACTGAGGTTCAAGGTGAATAAACATGCAACAGAGCAAGGACCGAATGTCATTAGTCTTGAACCCATATTGAAAACCATGCTCTCCCTATGATACCACACTACAACCTAATCAGAACTGATTGCAGATTGAAATTTATTTATTAGGAATTTTGTTACCACTTAATAAAATGCTTTTGAACAAAATAAAAATTTTAAGTGGAAAATATAAATAATGGAAATAGAAAATGAAATAAAAGTTAAATGTGATTCAGTTTAATATCTTTAAAAACAGGTACTATAAACTAAAAAATCACAAAACTACTTTTTTTCAGATTATGTGTGCTATTTATTGGGTTAAAAAGTATAATCATGGTCAGAGTGATTTAATTTACCTATTTGCTCTTCACAGAAATTGCAAGATTAATCCAGTAAGTTTAATGACTCCATATTATTATAAATTGCTTTATAATAAAATGAAAAAAAAAACAGAGTTGGTGTCTCAAAATGGAGACATAATAAAATTATGAGATGATTTTAATATTTTCTGAAATGCAATCATAAATTTTCAACCAAGGTAAGTTTTCTTATGTTGTCAAAAATGCCAGATAATTACATGAATACTAGGATCATCTTTCACAAGTATTATTTTAAGGAATAATAGTGTGAAAAGTCAAGACTACAACTAAAAATATATATTTTAAAGTATTATTTGGCAGGATAGATTATGAGTTATGAGGAAAATCATTTCAAAGGCATTGCTTTTCTAAAATGGCAAACTCAAGTATTACATTTGGTGAACGTATTCAAAGATATGGATAATACAACACATCATCTTCCTATACGCATATACATATACACTTTTCACCTTTGAATATTCATGACCTATATATGGTATATGGTCAAATAAATAAAAGAATAAGAGTTCCATTATTCAATGATTTACATCATTACTTCAGTAATGATGTATTAATTTACTGCTTTAGTTAAATGCCAGTTATGTTCTATAATTTTTTTATCTCAAATGACCTTAAATTATTCTTCCTTATCTAGACATTGTTTATATAAAGGTAATGAATTTTTAAATAGCCTAATAGAGTAGAATTTGGCATTTTATTCTATAAAGATGTCAAGAAATTCATCAAGATATAAAATCTTGCATACATTACATAATGCGTGCCTTTTTCCACACAAGTAGGCAGAATTTTGCCACTCTCTCTTTCCTGCACTCCACCAGGAGTATAGAGAAATAGTTGCTCTGCCTTTGTGCACCTGTTGAAATAAATAGTAACATGTAGAAATGGGGAAAAAAGTCATTCTGACTTTTAGCCATGCAGTTTGTCACTGGGTATATCTGGAAATTATAATGAAAGGTTTTTTTTTTCTTTTCTTTATGCACTAATAATTCTTTCAATATCTCTCAAAAAGTAAAACAAATGTATAAAAAGCCAAAAAGTTGTGATAATCCCCAAAGCAAAAAAATATCATATAACTCTAGGCATCACAGACACCTAAGGTTATCCAATCAGCGACTTAAAAAAAAAAAAAAAAGGAATGTGTTCTTTATGTGAAATAGCAATTCCTTTTGAATTTTAAAAATGAATGGGGATGCCTGGGTAGCTCAGTTGGTTAAGCACCTGACTCCTAGTTTCGGCTCAGGTCATGACCTCACAGTTCCTTGAGTTCAAGCCCTGCATCGGGTTCTTTGTTGACAGTGTGGAGCCTGTTTGGGATTCTCTCTCTTTCCCTCTCTGTCTGCCCCTTCCCCACTTGTGCACGTTTTATCACTCTCAAAATAAATGAACTTTAAGAAAAATCTAAAAACAGGGGGGTCTGAATGGCCTAGTCAGTTAAGCATCCAACTTGACTTAGGTCATTATCTCGCATCTTGTGGGTTTGAGACCCATGTTGGGCTCAGTGCTAACAACTCAGAGCCTGAAGCCTGATTTTGATTCTGCGTCTCCCTCTCTCTCTCTGCCCCTCCTGTGCTCATGCTCTCTCTCTCTCTCTCTCTCTCTCTCTCTCTCTCAAAAATAAATAAACATTTAAAATTTTTTTTAAAAAAGAAAAATCTAAGAACATTTTTCCTGGTGGGTTAATAACTCTTTTAAATCCTTTTAAATATGTTGTTTTTAAAATTATTAAAATAACTACAGACTAGATGGATTTCCATTCATAAATCTTCTAAAATTTCACAATATGCCACTATTATCCTTTTTACCACCTTTGTTCATATGAAGTTTGTGAAGGTCTTGCTGGCAGAGATTATGTTTTAGTAATCCCTGTGGCCCTTAAAGCTTAACAAACTGTCATGTACATGGCAAATTTCTGGAACATGCACTGAATGCCATTTTTTTCTTTTGTTTGTAGGCTATTTCATTATGTCTGCTTAAACCAGAAAGAGATTGTCATTATATTAATCTGTTAGTAATCCTTTATTTTTATATTTTCTCACTTTATTTTTTTAAATAATTGAGCTTTCTCATTTTAAATCATGTTGTATAGGTTAAGACTAGCCTGAGAAGTGAATCTTTCCAGTGATTTAACTCTGATAAACCTACATTCCAGAGGGTCCTTCTCATTATTTATTTTAGCTGATCAGGCAATACAGTGCCTCTGAATTACAGCTTTAAGTGTTTTCCATCCTAATGAGGGTTAGCATTCCTCTGAGGAGTATATACTGCAGAGGGAACTAATCTCCTGCTTGATCCTGTCAATACAATCTTGTCCTACCAATAAAGAAGAAGTTAAATGCTACTACCTAATGGTAGAGCTGATTAGAAAAAATGAAGAGAAGGGGAGTTCCGTTCCTTAATTCTGTCCAGCACGTAGGGGACATAATTCTTAAAAGCCCAAAGTTCAAGAGTCATTTGGCTTATTTTTTATATTTTAAATGTGAAATATCTTGGTGTTTCAACATAACTGAATACATAACAGCACATCTTGGTGAGATTCAGATTGTATTTCTTGTTAGTTCATAAGGAAAGAGTGATAAAAGAATAAAGAATAAATTTCAGATGCAAGATGTTTAGAATAGTATATTTAAATTGCAAAATCTAATGTTAAAGTATGAGAAATGCTTTTGAAAATTGATTATAAGTATCTTTGATTACCAAAACAATAAAAAAGGAGACAGCTTAAAACAAAGATATTTTTTCCAGAGGAGTCTGGGTGACTCAATCAGTTAAACATCTGACTCTTGGTTTCAGCTCAAGTCAAGAACTCACTGTTTGTGAGTTCGAGCCCCACATCAGGCTCTGTGCTGACAGCTTGGAGCCTGGAGCCTGCTTCAGATTCTGGGTCTCCCTCTCTCTCTGCCCCTCCCCCATATATCTTCCCTCTCTCTCTCTCTCTGTCTCAAAAATAAAATAGACATTATAATAAATAAACAACAATTTTTAAAAAAAATAAAGATTTTTTTTCCAAAGAAGACATACAGATGACCAACATACACATGAAAAGATGTTCAGTATGACTAACCGTCAGGGAAATACAAATCAATCCCACAATGAGATATATTACCTTATACTTGTCAGAATAAGTAGAATCAAGAAGACTAGAAAGAAGACAGGGCCAGAATATAGAAAACAAGGAACCCTCATGCACTGTTGATGAGACTGCAAATCGCAGTCACTGTGGAAAACAGTATAAAAGCTCCTCAAACAATTAAAAATAGAAATACCATATGATCTAATAATGCCATTACAGGTGATTTACCCAAAGAAAAGAAAAGCACTAATTTGAAAAGATATACGCACCCCTATGTCTGCAGCAGCATTATTTACAATAGCTTTGAGTGTGCACGCACAGATGAATAGATGAAGAAGACGTGGTATATATACACAAAGGAATATTACTCAGTCATAAAAAAGAATGAGATATTCCCATTTATGACAACATGGATGGATCTAGAGGGTGTTATGCTAAGTGCAATAAGTCAGACTGAGAAAAACAAATATTATTTAATTTACATATGGAACCTAAAAAAACAAAGCAAAACATTCAGACAAAAAAGCAGAAACAGATCCACAAAGACTGAAAACAAACGGATGGTTGGGGTGGGGGAAAAGGTGATTGAAAGGGAGTGGGAGATACAGGCTTCCAACTATGGAGTGAATAAGTCACAAGGATGAAAAGTACAACCTAGGGGATATGGTCAATACTAAAATCAATCAATTAATTAATTAAAAATAAAGATTAAAATAATCTACATGTACATACAGAAATGGAATGGAAATCATGGTTACAGACATCTGTATTTAGTATGGTCACTATAACCAGGAAAATAATTCTGTTGTTTCTGGCACAGTCTGATAATAAAGCACCCTGGATAAAACAATTCTGGTCAGTAAAAGACTTTTGTCACATAAAGGCAAATTTAAAGAGAATTTGAGGAAATAATTTTTAAAAAAGGACTATGTGTGAGTACTATGCAAGTACAAAGACAATAAACATTTTTCCCTCACCTCTATGGAAAATGACCTCAGTCACAGTTTTGAAAGGCTTTAGAAATATTAAAATAAAATTTTTAATAATGATCTTGGGTAAAAACAAAGTATAATACTAACTTAGACTTTCAACAAAGGCATTTATACTTATTCGAGGAGTAAGACATAATGCTGGGTTGAAGTGTAGAAACACTGGAGTTTGGAACCAAATGGACAATGAATCCATTGTTCTATAATAGGACCAAAACTTATCTTGGAGTTAACCAGGGCTACAAGGTAAAGTAGGCTATTTAATTAGAAATTATTATATGAAGAAACATAAATAAGAGTGTAACTTCTGACGTCATACACAAAGTAAACATTACATTTAAGGAACTTAAAAACATTTTTTTTAAGTTTTTATTTATTTCGAGACACAGAGAGAGCACGTGCATGTGTGCGCGCACACACACGTGCCTGCACATGGGCGAGGGGCAGAGAGAAAGGCAGAGAGACAATCCCAAGCAGGCTCCATACTGTCAGTGAGAAGCCCGGTGCAGGGCTCAAACTCCTGAACCATGAAATCGTGACCTGAGCCAAAATCAAGAGTCGGATGCTTAACCAACTGAGCCGCACAAGTACCCTACATTTAAGGAATTTTCAAAGAAAGTCCAATAAAATTGTTAAAGTTTTTAAAAAGGTTCTGATTATTAAGCCAAAGGAAATTCTTTTTTAATTTCAAAATAATAATCTTCGGCTTCTTTTTATTCCTTTGTAAGGAAATGAAAATGTTGAAGTGTTTTTAACCTAGAAGCGTATGGTTAGAAATATTGCCAGTGGAGTCCTAAACTTGTCTTCTAGTCTTGGTTACAGATACCACTAAATTCACAGGATAATTCTTGTAATTATTCAATAATTCCTGTAATAATATAATACTTACTGCAATTCCAGTGCAAGCAACACCAGCAGGGATTGGTATCTGTTTTTATTCACTAATGCATCTGTAGCACTAACAAAATAACATGGCGTGGAGAAAGCCCTCAGTACACACATGATGGAATAAGAAAATTAAATTTGCAAATTCTTATAATGTTAATCGTTTTTCGTTAATTCTAGTCACTAAAAAACAAAAGCATAACACATTGGAAATGTTTCCATTTGAAAAAAAAAAGCTAACATTTAAAAACAAAACAAACCGTGATAAAGCATCAACTAAGTCATCACTCTGAGAATTGTTATGGTTTTACCTTCAGAACTGTCCTGGTTCCTTCATTTGCCTTTAATAATTATCCTCAGAACTCTGAATGGAAAATACATTCTTTATTGACCTATCTCTATCCTGAGAAATATGACATCCCTCTTCTTTTCTCAAAGAGAATGGTATTTATAATATCAAAATTGGACATGTGTGAAAAAAATAGTGGCCAAGCATTAAATTTGCCTTTGTTCATTAATTAAAACAAAGTGTACTACACAGAGCAAAAATAAAAATTGTAAACATGTTATGAACAACTGTTATATCTTTTCATTGTTATATTCCCAAGGTTCACTCCATTGCACACCACTGATCATACATCCAATAAATTTTTAATTGTTTTGTTTATTTTTTGAGAGAGTAGGAGAGAGAGAGCATGTTGAGGATGGACAGAGAGAGAAACCCCAACCAGGCTTCGTGCTGTCAGCACAGAGCCCGACATGGGGCTTGAACCCATGAACTGTGAGATCATGACCTGAGCTGAAATCAAGAGAAAACGCTCAACCAGCTGACCATCCATGTGCCCCCAATAAATAATTTTTTAAAAAACCAAAATAACAATAAAAAGAGGTGATCTACAATAAGCAAACCAATCCAACATCAAGTAGTTAATTTTTTTATCTACTGTTCTCCATGCCTTCTGAACTACCATCTAAGAAAGCACGTCAGGGGCACCTGGGTGGCTGTCGGTTGAGCGTACTTGGCTCAGGTCATGATCTCACGGTTGGGGGGTTGAGCCTTGCTTCTTGCTCAGAGCCTGAAGCCTGCTTCGGATTCTGTGTCTCCTTCGCTCTCTGCCCCTCCCCTGCTCACGCTTTGTCTCACTCTGTTTCTCAAAAATAAATAAATGTAAAAAAAATTAAAAACATGTTATTTAAGAAAGCATGTCAAGACTCTCCATGTTTCTAATCAAAGAATGCACATCTTACCTCATGGCCAGAAATGCTGGAATGGCCAATATTTTCACATGGTAGCTAGCCATATATTGCCTGGTTGGTAATATATTCCAGCTTGTCTAATTAAGCTTTTTTCTAACAATATGTTCTATTTTCCCCCAACATACAATTTTGAAAACATCTGACATTTTCAAGGACCATTCTTATCACTATGTTACTTTAACTCTTCAAACTTAGAAAGTTATAAGGAACATAAGATATTAATTTCAAAAGAAAAGCAAAGTAAGTCTATTTGAAAAAATAATTTATATTCTTGAAGAGAATTTTTATATTAAAAAACAGCAAGATTTTGAAGGATATTATAAGAAAGCATAAATAAGACATTACTATGTCTAATATATAGAAACTATTGAGTATTAGCTATACCCAGCACATTATGTACACACTGGTCGTAATTTTTTAAATCATGTTGTCTGAACCTGTCAAGAATTACCTTCTAAATAATAATCATAGGAATCAATGTTATGGGAATTATCTGAGAATGAAATTTGGTAATAAATAATTTTTTTAAAGTTTATTTCTTTTGAGAGAGAGAGAGTCAGCAGGGGAGGGGCAGAGAGAGAGAGAGGGAGAGAGAGAGAATCCCGAAAAGACTCTTCAGTGTCAGTGCAGAGCCCCATGCAAGCCTCGAACTCACGAACCATGAGATCATGACTGAGCTGAAGTCAAGAGTTGGACACTTAACTGACAGAGCCACCCAGGTGCCCCAGTAATAAATAAATTTTCATGAACAGTTAGCAACTGGTTAGTTTCAAATCCTGAGTAAATAAATTTTCATCTTCAGTTTAGACCTCTAGAAATCTATATCAAAAATATAGTAAAGCATGCTAAATTTTTGTCACTTTTGTGATGAAAGAATCATGTGAAGCTAGATAAAACTTGTTTGTCTTACTGACTCAATATTATTGATAAGAAAGAAATATTTTTGCTAGTTAATCACAGCCATTTATATGAAGTTGCTGATTCTTACTCTAAATCAAAATTGATTTTCTTAAATAGCAGAAGTCAGGGATAGGTTTTAAAAGTAATAATGACATAAGTGATCTTTCTTATTCATTCTGGCCTATTTTTGCATGATTGTAAAAGGTCTTCGTTTCATGGATGGATGAAAGACACAAATGAAAACCTGCTAGAGTTCTGAGAGGAAACGCGGATCCTCAGTTATTTTTCCTCATGGTTTTGTCACTAGTCAAACATAATCAGTGTTACGCTTTTAACCAAAATATAAAGATAGCTACATATTTAAAATGTCAATAATCTGTCCTGATCTAAAAGTTCTCAAAAAAAGGAGTGAAACATTGCAAAAATCTGTGTGTTGGAGAAAAAGAAGTTTATAAATCCATAAGCTATATCTCCACTCAAAGGTGAGAAAGATACTTAAAGCAAGTCCTTCAGTCAAAAAAGAAGTTTTAAATTTAAATTTAAGATATGTGGAGTGACCCTTAAGAAATTTCTCAGGAGTCCTGTTTTTCTTAACTATGGATTTTCTTTCGACTCACAGAGAAGACTGGATTCACTTCTCTTAGTTTACAATGTAAAAATGAAAACACTGTTTTTGGGTAATTGTTAAAATTTTTGCCATGTACAAAAGAGTAAATTTTACACATTGGAAAACACACCCCCCATAATAATTGCTTTTTTTTTTTACTTAAAATTAAGAAGTTGTTTAAAAACCCCATTTGGACAGAAATTAGTAAAATGGAACAAAAATATATACTTTCTAGTTGTTACTGCTGTTGATTGGTAATTGGCAGATCATTTTCATTCTCTGGAAACTTTTTGTCTTCCACATTATTCCCTAGTGTAATTTCCAAAATACTACTTATCACATTGATAAAATATATTGTAACTTTGTTTTTGTATATTAGTGACAGGTCAGAATGAATAATCAAAAATTCAATTACTTGTAAACCTGAGTCATTCAATTTAAATGTTTTGTGTAAGTTAGACTTGGTCTATATATTGATATCTTTGGTATAAGAAAATGGTGAGAAAACCATGAGTTAATTATCTAAAGAGATCACTTTATACAACGTTGATGTAAGATTTATTTAACCTTTAATGATTTTCTTCTAAAAATTTCAATTGTGTTTATTATTATTTAACAGTTGTTTACTTCTGAAAAAGACTGTTCTATCATCTCTTTATATACATTTAAAGGGCTGATTTTTCAAACCATCAGAAATGTTACCATACTAAAGACATGAAAAACACTTAAATGTATTATCTACACCAGGACTTCCTGATTGAATTAATTTTGTTCTAGATTTACTTTAGCTACAACAGAAGAAGCTTCTGCACACAGTATTAAGTTGCATATCTGAAAGCAGTTAAAATATACTTGTATCTTTAAAGGATGTGCCTATCAAAGATATTACAAATTACAAAAAACACATTATATACAACACATGGGATTCAGTAATATGATACTTGATTAAACCCATGCTTGATTTTTTAAATGTAATTTTTGGTTTGATTCAATCACCTTTTCCAAACTACCTTGTATTCGTGGACATCATCTGGCATGTTTTAAAGAAAATGTTTTTCAGTTGTGAGAATGAGTGTTTAATGAATCTATAAAGTAGCAGTGTGCTTATATTCTGGCCACTATTTGACATTGAAAATCTAGCTTCCTCAATTCTGCTCTTCCCAAGGCAAGATTGTTTTTTAATAGTGCAATATTCTAGAGATAGCTTTTAAAATTAACAAAATGCAAGACTCCAGAAAAGTTAATAAAAAACAGCTCAATCCTGATGAGGTTGGCTGATATTCACAGAAATCAGGAAGAATAAGTCTATCTATAAGTATTCTTTCACATAACTCTATAATGGAATTTAAATGAAACACACCATTATGAGACAATAATTCTTTTAGAGCAGAGAACTACAATACATTTGAATGTAATGTTAACATATTTATTAATTTAATCAATAAATGTGTATTTTATAGATTTAATTTGCTGGAACTATATCATGGAAACTTCTTTATTAGCTATAAAAGGGAATTTGTTATGCTCTGGGTGCTTTCAAAGGCATCTATATCTGAGTAAATTAGGGTTTAGGCATTAAAACAAACACTCTCAAAATATTAATTTTAAATAAAAATAGGTCACACTGAGGGAAAATACACTTTCAACTGTAAATTTAATAAAAATTAAAATTGTGTGAGTATAAATTATGTTTAAGAAATAATAATGAATATGGAAGAGTAAGAATCTATAAGACTTCTTACATTTTTAGGTTGCATGTCATTTTTCCATATCTGAATTTATACTTTCTTGGTTAAAAATAATCATTTTAAAAATCAACACAAACCATTTATTTCATGAAAAATACCTGGCAATCCAGTCAACTCTTTAAAAAAATATATTTGTTTTATCTTTCAATCTTGGGGAAAATAAATTGTTAGAGAATCATAATTGGGTTTATTTCAATTACGGAACATCAACTAGTTATTCATGATTTGTTACTCTGAATACAAAATTGAGAAATATCCCAGAACTGTATGCAGGAATACTTCATGTCATATATTAAGTATAGAAAAGTGGATTCATAGCTTTAGATATCATTAGCTATGGATACTTTGTAACTGGATAGGTTTGCACATGAGTAAGTGGATACCAATATTCTTAATAACTCATCAAATATGCCTTGAAATGACAGTAATGAAAGCTTTAAAATGTTATTGATGACAGTATTTGATGACCAGTATAAAATTGTTAGAGTGGCTATTTGATATCAGTTTAAAGAAGAAGAAGAAGAAGAAGAAGAAAGAAAAAGAACTTCCAGATAGATTTTCAGTAGAAAGATCATTAGTGCTCATGATGAAAGTTCATCTTTAGAGATTCTTTTCCTCTTTTCTAGAATAGAATAAACATGATTATACTATTCCCTTCTTTTAACAATCACGATCATCCATTAACAGTCAATAATATTCAAACACAAATTATTTTTTTCTTTTGTTCTCCTTTAGAACTTATAAATTGTAAACATTAAAATCATAAAACCATATAGCAGCAAATGGAGAAACTGCTCAGTTACACACCTAAATGTCTAAATGAAAATATCCACATAGTTGCTAAATTAAAACAGCAACAATGCCAGATGTCTCCTAATTAATTCTGGTAAGCTGAATATTAGTTTATAAACAATGTTCGAAATTTAAAGTCTGACATTTTTTGAGTTACTCCATTTTTAAAGTTGCTACATGAGAACAGTTGACCTTATTTTCAATTAAACTGACAGGAATCATCAGGTTAATAACAAAAATTTGCTAAGAAATCAGACGTTCCTTTCACTAACTGACACTGAAAAGTTAATGAAGAATAACTACTTTTGTAAATGTGACTATTGTCCCAGAAATACATTAAAGCCAAGGTAAATATAATGTAATTAAGAATTAGTGTGCCTCAAGGAATGCATTCTTAAACTTCTGTTTTGTTTTTCAGCTACACAATATCAAAACAAAAAGAAAACATTATTTAAATTCATTAGACACCATGACACCATATACCAAGAATATTTGATACTATCATTAAAAAAAAAAAAAAAGTTGTCAACATCATTACTTCTTCATGGAAGGAGAACTGTATCCAAAAAGGCCAAAAAAAAAAAAATTAAATGTAAATGCTATCTTTTTCAAAATATATTTTGTTTTCAGAACATGTTTGTCTATTTAAAGCATCTTCATCTCTTATGTCATTTATGTATAACAACACTATAGATATTATTTTCCCCCATTTGAGAGTTGAGGAAAATAAATGAAGAGTGGTCAAGAAATTTCACTAGGATCATATTACTGAGGTAGAGCTAGAATTGACATTGAGGAAGGAATCCTAAACCCATCTCACTCTACGTATCACAATAACCCACTGCTAGGAAATTAAGAGAAAAATATTAAGACTCTTAGGAGCTTACGTCATTAATCAGAAGTCATAATCGTAATATCCAAATACCTTTGTGGTATTTTTTCATGAAAGATGAATTTATGCTCAACTTGCCACATTGGTGTTACATTTCTGTTTGTGTCTGAACTTCAAACTAATACCCAATTTTCTAGATTGCTAAAATTGCAGACACTTATTCCAGTCAGTAACTGCTCATTTTAAAAAGAATATGGAAAAAAAAATCAAAATAGCAGGAAATATAGGAAACTCAAGCATAGGTTGATAACAAAGTATCAAAGTTTTGAAGTCCTACAAGTTAAGTTCTTTGCACTTGTAGAGGGAAACACACAAAGACACTATTCTGAAAATAAATTCCATTTTTATTTAAAGAACATACAAATCTAGTAATAAGGTTAATTTTATATATGCATGTGTGTATATATAATCCATACAAGCACACCGCGCACACACACACACATGCACACACACACACACACACACACACACACACATTCTTTTAGAATCCCAAAGGTTTCTTCCTATTTAGACTTGATTTAGTTACCTATATACACCAATCATTTTGCATGAAGAAAATCAAGATGTACTGTATTTTATTTAAAAATCTACATTTCCACTGCAATGTTGAGTTTAAGAAAATATCTTGTGAGAGGCTAGAATAACACATTATCTGATTAAATGATAAATGAAATCAATCATATAGGTATTGTGCATATTTCACTTCAAAAACATTATTAAAGCAATGTATATTTAAATAAATACTTTCTCCACCCACCCAAAAGTGGGCGTACACACACACACACACACACACACACACACACACACTGAACATGTTCACTACAATAAAATTCTAGAGGGTAAAATGCAAAAGAAATGAGGAATTTGGAAGAATTGAAGAATTGGAATTCATTGACAAATTACTTTCTCCAGTGGAGTAAAAACTACCTCTTGTATCAAACTCCCTTTTAAGAAAAGCACTATAACTTTGCAATTTTATGACCCAAAGTTGCAATTATCCTTCTTATATCTTCAAGATGTTATCAGTGAGCCTTACAAGCAGAAAAATTATTGATCAGAAATCCACATCAATAAATGTAAGTACTAAATTATTTCCAGGGAAAATCTTAAAGAATACAATTTCTTAGAGAAGAGAAAGTGTTAGAAATAAGTAGGATAGTTTTAGAATTGGGTTTCACTAATTTTTTCATTATGTGGGGACTCCAGACTCCTTCAACATGTAAGCAAAACATTACAAAACATTATCAATACTAACAAAACTTCACACATTCAAAACATGTGTTGTCATTTTAATTAAGTATTTTGTTGTTAAATCTAATAGTAGAAGAAATCTATTAGCTGCTAAAATTATACATCTACAAAACTTAAAATTTTTAAAAAAAGCTTTATGAGAGATTAACTATAATTTTCTTAATTTGCTTATTTTTCAGTTTGCAACTAGTTTTCCAAGCCCAAAGATTTCTATACTGGGGTTATATGAAACATTGCCTTAGGGCAAGCTCCTTTCTTAACCTATTTGAAAGCCCAACCAACCCCCACCCCAATAATTTCTTTTTGAAAGTGAGAAAATAATAGGACTATAACCCGTTAAACATTTCTCTCAAATAGTCAGAATTAAATTGCTAGTTCAAGATGCCCTTAATAATCTCCAATTGTCCTTCTATTAAGGTCTGTGACCTTAACAAGAAGCGCAATTTCAAGGCATTTCTTCAACTACTATTTTACATACTTCATCAGGGTAATGCATCCCTCCCTCCAACTCTGTACCCTCCCCATTTCTTCCTTTGACCTCTGCCCGGTTTATGATTTTTGTAGCATTGTTACACATTGCAATGAATGCAAGTTAAACATTTAAATTGATTTAAACGGCTCACGAATATGAATACCAAGAAGTTATGCATCATAGGAGAACCATCTGAAAATACATGTATCCCATCTCCTGAGGCAGAAAAAAGATTATCACAGGATTGGTCAAATGCAGGTTACATGGTTGTCAATAAAATATAGACCTTCAGTCCTTACCTGCTTAACTGCATGATGACAAATCTAAACAGCATGCAAAAAAAAAAGTCTCAAAATTCTGAATCCTCTGTCTTCGAGGCTGCTGTGACAGTTTTATACCCTGATGCTTTCTTCTTTGCTTACATACATTTGACTGGCTAGAATATCTGTAAGCAATAGTGGGGTTATTTTGCAACCCCAGTCACCTCTTCCTCTTTTCAAGCCTCTGGTTGGCATCTCACACAGCTCTAAACAGGCATCTTATCTTCGGAGGCAGAGCCTCCCCAGCCTTTTCCAGACCGATCCCCATTAGAAGGAGGTCCCTGCTCTAAAGGGTTGATCACGTTCTCGACCTGGTGCAGAGTAAAACGCTCTCTGGTTCAACTCCTGGGGACTAGGAGAACAGCCATCAGAGACTTAAACTCTCTGCCACTGCCTGGCTGCAGAACCAGCAGTAACCAGCGGCCAAGAAGCACCACCCCCTCCAGGACAGCGGAGGGGAGCGCGCCCAGTCCCAGATCCTCCTACCTCCCGCCCCACCTCCAGAAAGGGGGAAACAAAAAATAAAAGCCCAACTGGAAAGTGGGTCTAATATAAGCCACACGGCTCCCAACCCCACTCTTTGCTTTAACTTCAACCTTATATCACATGCTCCATCTCCAAGTTGAAATTCAACTCTCTCTCCTCCTCCCGCCCCCCCTTCCCCCCCCAGATTCTTGCGAGTTGGTGAAGGCAGACAGGGAATGACGGTCAATGATACTTTAACACGGAGCCTGAGAAGTCAGTTAGCAAGTGTGAGTCCGACTAAGCAGGGGGATGAAGAGGGTGATTAGGGTTTTACAAAGCGGGCATGCTGAAGAGCCGTCATTTATTAGTCTTAGATATAGCTCATTAAAAAAAATAATAATAATAAATAAATAAATAAATAAATAAATGCAAATGCAGAAGGGCGTTGATAAGAGAGTCTAGAGCTCCCAAGTCTGTCCTCTCACGCAGAAAAGAGGTTTTGCTCAAGTTTGGCCTGAGGCAGGCTGGAAACGGAGCGTTGGGCACGGACGCAGCCCCCCGGCGCGCCCCGCGCTCCAGGGCTGCGGTTGCACACACCGAGCACTGCGCGCCGCAGGGGCTGAGTGCGGAGCCTGCGCTGGCCGGGCAGAGTGCGGGACACAGTCCCTCCCCGCGCCGCCATCCCCACACCCAGCGCCGAGCCTAGGGCCAGCCAGGCCACC
Organism: Lynx canadensis; assembly: GCF_007474595.2. Lineage (NCBI taxonomy): Eukaryota > Metazoa > Chordata > Mammalia > Carnivora > Felidae > Lynx > Lynx canadensis. The sequence goes on along the minus strand of NC_044319.2, from coordinate 50,093,419 downwards.
GGGCACCTTGTCGTCCGCGCTCTCCGCGCCCAGGTGGCCTAGGCGTTGCCAGGCGCTGCGGAGAAGCCTCCAGGCACAGTCGCCTGTTGATAGCCCTCCGGTTAAAGCGTCCTTGGCGGTGGCAGAGCCTTTCAAGCGTAAATGTCCCCTTTCCCAAGCCTGAGTTTCAGGCTAGAATATAGCAAAACGCACTTACCTCAACAACGTACGTCTGTGCTTCAATGGAGTAGACTAGGTTAGGAAGAAAATATCTGACTGCACTGAAAGTTGCGTTTTTTGGTTTTGTTTTTAGGTGTTTTTGGCTTTTTGTTTTTTTCCCCTAACCCCCCTCCTGCACCCTTGTGCAATAGCAACAGTCCTCCAAAGAGGATATTTGAATGGGTGAATTATGCGAAGCCCTCGTTTCTTCAAGTAAAGTCAGGGCTGCTGATGGCACTTGTCAGACAGGACGACCAGACTGGGAAGGAGACCAGGTAGAAACTAGTGACGGGTGAGGGGCGCCAAGTGGTGTGGGCCACAGTCTCAGCCCTGCTCTGATGGGCTGCTGGTGGAAGCCAAGGGGGGAAAGCCCTTGAATCCTGAGACTGGGGGATGGGGTGACGCTGCAGCTGGAGTACTTTTATGTCTGGAAGCTAAAAGGGCTTTTGAATTAAAAAAAGCATTACTTAGGTCGTCGCGTCAGCCCTCAATGAGGCCAGGAACAGTTCTTTCCGAGAAATTAAAAAACAAAAAACAGAGACAGAGAGAGCGAGAAAGGGGGAAAAAAAAGAGAGATAAAAGGAAAATGAAGAACGAAAAGACGTAAGGGAAGTAAGAAAAGCTTAAACAATAGGTTCTCACCTCCATCCATCCCAGTAAAGAGAAATATTGTAGAATCCAGGAACTTGTTCTTAAGGGGGGCTGGGCGGAGGAGAGGGGGTCACAGAGAAAACCCTCAAACCTTAGAATGCACTAGAGATAACTAACACACCCAGGCTTGGCACTTAATTAATACACTGTCTTTGTCAATATGTGAAGTAAAAGCTAAGATTTAAATGTTCCTCAACATACCTATACTTAAAGGGGAAGTGATAATCATAACTGTCAGTTAAGCCCATAAAAAATGTTCATAAAAGCCAAAAACACTGCCATATTAACATACTTATTAAAAATTGAGTCTGGGGGCTGAACAAGTGTGAAGAGTGAGGTAATTAAATTTTTCATATGAAGTCTGCCCCTGAATTTCAATTTATTAGAACGAAGATAATCAGTGCTTCCTTCCGATGGCTTTCTTCCTCTGAAATGAGTACTGTGTGTCCAATTAGCTGTTCACTAGCTAAATTCATAAAATCAGAAATATACTAAATATGATGCCTGTATTGAAATACAATACCCAAAATAATATGTTCATGTGTGATTTGGGATACTGTGAGAAAAAAAAAAATGGTGCACTTAAAACTCCCACTCTTCTTCTTACCATAGAGTGGCTATTAGCACTTAGTGTCCGGCTAAACCCATAAAAATACACTTAACAAAAGTCCTCCTTCAGTCATGTAATTGCTTGCAATGAACAAATGCTGACCTGAACAACCTTCTGAAGATCAGAGACTAGTGAACTTTCTCAGACCCTGAAATTTTCTTGAAGGTTTCTTTTAAGCTTACTCTTAGATAAACATATAAAATTTGACCTTTCAAATGGCACAAGAATGTGTGCCAAGAAGCATTAATGGGAGGGGGGAGGGGTGGTTAATGTTTCCTATAACCTGTAATATAAATGAGGACAGAAATAAATAATGTAAAAGGTGATGGGATAATTCATCACATGGGTTGTATCTTGGTAGCACAATTGCAACTAATATACTAATCAATTAACAGTCACATAGATGTTTGAGTTCTGAAAGTAACAAAAAATATTTTTTTAATGAGATATTGTCTCAACACAGCTCATTAAAAATAACACTAGCAATAAGTTTCTAATAAAATGTAAGGAGAATAACTTACCAGAGGACATTTCAGGAAGCAAGATGACTGTGAGAAAAAGATATCCAGGATTCAAACAGATATTCCATGATCTTCCAAATTAAGGTAGTGATGAGCTGCAGGGTGGTGGAACTTTGAAAAAATCAGCAGTTCCTGGTGGCATGCAACCAACTAAAAACCAGTTACACAGAAAGCCACGGAACCCCCAAGGAAAAGAAGCAACATGCGAAAGAGGTGCCTTTTATTTTGGGGGGTGGGGGGCTTATTTGTGAAGATCCTTGGGCAGACAAAGTGAAAATTTACTGACTGTAACATGCCCATACAGTGGGGAGAAATAGAAGCGGTGTAACCCCAGAGAACAGGAGGTGAGATACAGATAAATCTGCAAAGAGAAGTAAAAGGATGTGCTGAAGACAAGAGATAAAGAGAGAACTAGTGAGCAGGGCTGTAGTCATCCTGATAGATTCAGCAGCAGGAATGATTTAGGCTGCTGGGAAGGATCCAATGAGAATTCAAGAGGCCACTGCTTCGGAAATCCTGCTCTGATCTTCCCACTCTCAGTTCTTTAAGAGTTACCTGCGTTGGGCACATTATTATTAGGATTAATAGTTTTCCATCAGTGTATTTCACTAGGATTTCCCTTGAACTCTCTCACTGGCGGCAACTGAGGGAGGCGTAGTAAGGAATCCCAGCACAACCCCCCCCCCCCCAAATAAGCCCCTGTGGTCACTTTAGGACGACCAAATCATCAGAGGTTTGCACTGGGGCGGGGGGCGGGGGGCGGTAATCGAGGGGCTGAAGATGCGGAGGAGGCCGAGTGGCCGGGCGCTTTCGGGGGCGCTGTGCCGGAGGCTCGGGCGCGGGGGCCTGGAGCGGTTGTTAGCAGCTGCAGCGGCGGCAGCGGGAGCCCTCCCGGGTCCTGTTTTCTCGGAGAATTCTGCAGCCCGCGACTCAAGGCAATTCGGTTCCACCCGAAACCTCAGCTCCAAATGCCTTGTTTTAGAAGCTGGGGCTTTGGAGGTTCTGAGGACCGTTCCTGGGGAGGCGGGTGACAGTCTGTGAGGTTCTCGCGGCCCCTCTGATTCCTGCACAGTTACCGAGGGAGAGAGTGCTAGAAATGGCTTTGCTGCCGAATGCATTATCTTGCCATTTTCGTATCCCGATACAGCACGCACGATCGCCTGATCGATCGGGTAAGATTAGCTTTGTTCCGTCTCTCTTTTCCTCTCCACGGTCCCATCCCTTCTACAAGCCCAAACCCAACCCAAATCGCAGTCTCTCGTGTCTCTCTCTCTCTCTCTCTCTCTCTCTCTCTCTCTCTCTCTCCCTCTCTTTCAAGTGAGGAACTTCCCTTTCCTCTTTGAAACCTACTTCCCCAGGGGATTGCTTGTGTGACTAGGGGCTGGTAACTCTCTTCGTAGATGATTTATATTTTGGCTGTGAAATGATTCCCCCCTCGCCACCCTCGGTCCCCTCCTTAGGGAAGGTCCCTCCCTCCCCATGGGTTCCCTGTCTGAGCTTGGATCTGGATGAAGAGCGCTGTGGGAGTCTTTTGCCCTCTGCTCTACCTTCCTCTGGACCCTGAAGCTTAAGCATTATCCGCCTCTCTCTCTTTTTTTCAGAAATAGGAGGGAAAGGCAGAGTGGAAATTGATTTCTTGCTGAGACTCAGGCGCCGAATGATAGAGGGAATAAACATTTGCCCTGGATAAAAATGTTCTTGGTAAGTAATCTTATTTTCTGCGGTTGAAAAGGAAACACATTGCTTCTCACTGGCCCATCCCCCACTCCATTCATTTATTTGCTCTCTGTATGTAAATCACGAGCTGGGTCAGTGGAAATTTTCTTTTCCCTCTTCCTAGGAGAATAGCAGCGTGTAAGGGTGAATTTGAACTAGGGGGCTTTTAAGGAGGCAACATGAATGCTTTAAGGCGCTTCAGTTCTTATATCCCAAACCTACACACAGGTAAAGCTGATTCCCGCTTGCTTGTTAGAAGAGTATTTAAATATCTCCTTTATTTCTTACTAACACTTTTCTTTCTCAAAATGAAGAAAACGGGTACTGTAGTAGCTCCGTGTCCATGGTTTTCATATATTTTGGCCATGTTCTAAAATATGATATTCTTTCCACTCCAGAAATAAGAATGTGTATTCAGCTGAAGCTTAATAAGTAAGCTTTAAGCTAAAGGTAACTTAAAGCTCTCATACCCCTTACTAACCTGTACATCTTTGTTCCAACTCTTGTACCAGATACAAATTATTAGCATCCAAGATAGCTATTTGCATGTTGTGGTGATAGCTATAAATTCAGAAAGCCCTCTGGTTTTCATGAGTCTATAGCACCCCCAGCCTGCATTTGCTCATTATGTGAAGAGTGTAAAAGAGGGAGGAAGCCAAACACCTCTTGATTGTGCTTACATCACATGTCACTAAGTGTGCAGAATAATCCACCTTGCAAATTGTGTGAACTTGGTTTATTAAGCGTAAGCTGACTAGTGTGGATGTGAAAAACTAAAGGAGACTTGCTCTAAGAGAAATTATTGCCATTTTGAGTTACAGATATTTTACTGGTACAATATCGGTATTATTTTTTCTCCATTGTTGTCATACCTTACACTGTACACCCCTTATTCCCAAATTTTAATGATAAAGAATAAGCTATTCCTGATACAAATAGGATGGTTTTAATTTCATCTAAAGTATCTGACATTAAAATTCCATTGATAAGAATAGACTTTATTTCAAGTCATCAATTTTCTAGAAATCTCTACTAGAAAATCCCAGAAGAGAGATAGCTAAGTGTCATATTACAACATAAAGGCAAACTGTGCATGTGCACAAGTATCTATAGTCGTTATTACTATCAAAATTGTCCAGGGAAAAAATTTCATGTGTGTGTATAACTTTTCTTTTCTTTCTGTTCTTAGGCTGTGTTCCAGCCCTAATAAGGACCTAGAGCAGAAGTTTTTCTTCAGTGATCTAATTTTACCCAAAAGCTCATTTCTGTGTTATGTCTCTGTTTTACGCAGGCTGACAAATGTTGGTAGGGGGATGGATGCCCCGAATTAAATTTGTTACAAACTCAACCTTAACAGTTGTGATGTATTAGACAGCATATTTTTCGTGTAAGATTTAATATGCTGCTAAACTTACTTACCTAAATTGTGATTCAAAGAAATACAATTGTTTTTTGAGGACCCAACTTAAGTTAGAAAGTATAATATTAAAATTTTTATTTTATATGTAAAATAAATGCAAGATTGATGTTCTTTTAAATATTTGGAGAATAAAAAGTACAGGATTAAAAAATATTAATTCTGTGACCCATGTTTCCTTAACTTTAACATAGTTAATAGCACTTAAAGTTTATTAAACTAGCTAAGTCTTTGAGCATTATACTAAATCATATGATTAAGTGTGATGAACCTCAAAATAGAGCCATAGGCTTTTACATCTGTTAGCTAGCTTTTACCTGGTTTGTACTTAGATCTGTCTCAAAAGTTATACATTATAAGTTTATACTCAGCATGTCTTTTCCTGGATCATCTCAATGCACATCTACAATGGGTATCTAAGCACATTTTATATTACTGGTAATGTTTTTATTTGCTATCCTGGCTCCTTCTTTTTAGTGGTATAGGTACCATGTGATATATTTGTTAACTATTAATCCACAAAAATGTCTAATCTAAAAGCAATATTCAAGGTATATTGTATTGGGGAAATTGCGAGTCAGTTTGCTTTGTCAATAAAAATGTCAATATGCTTCAGATTGTTTTAACCTTAAATCAAAATTATAACAAAAATGTAGAAGATAAGTAAATTCAAACTGTTCCTTGCATATGAAAGTGTCATATCACACACAGGTATTCATATATAATTTCCCTCATTAGAATATTTAAATTTCTTTAGTCTCTGTTATATGTTTATTTTGGTTTTAGATCTTTCTCTTTGAAAGTGCCTAAAGTTTCTTAAATACCTAAGTGTGCAGGCATCTGCTTGCCTTACTCCATAAAATGAATGTGCTGCTAAATAAACTGAGCCAGTATATTTGAATCTCAAAAAAAGTACAGCACTGTTCCCCACTTATCCATAGGGGATACATTCTAAGACTCTCAGCAGATGCCTAAAACCATGGATAGTAGAGAACCCTAAATACACTATGTTTTTTCCTCCACATACACACCTATGATAAAGTTGAATTTATGTATTAGGCACAGTAAGAGTTGAACAATAATAAAATAGAACAATTACAAAAATATGGTGTAATAAAAGTTATGTGAACGTGTCTCTCACGTATCGTATTGTGATGTGTGTATTGTACTATACTCATCTTTTTTCTTCTTGTGATGATGTGAGATGATAAAATGCCTAGGTGGTGAGATGAAGTAGGGTGAATGACATAGGCACTGTGACATAGCGCTAGGCTACTGTTGACCTTCTGACTACTTGTCAGAAGTTTCCGGAAACTGAAGCTGCGGGCAGGTAACTGAAACCGGGGAGAGTGAAACCAGAGATAAGAGGGGACCACTGTACGTTGGAACTTGAAGGAAATTTAATGGCCATTGAGTCTAACTCCTTCATTATGATGAAGAAATTGAGAACCAGAGGGGTTAAGTGATTCGTGTAATCATTCACTAACCGGTAATCCAAGGAACTTTAAATGTAGTTTTCCTAACTTCTTAGGTAGTATTCATTGTAAATCCATTAAACTGTAACACTAGCTGTTAAAGCAGCTATTGTTTAAGATTGGGATAAGGAATAGATGAAAGAGAAGGTAGTACAAAGATGAATAAATTGCGTCCTTATTGGAGTTTATTTTGTTGACAACTAATACTCTCCATTGTAGAAATTTTTTATTTCCCTATCATGGTTTATATTCCCCAGTTCCCCCCACCCTCGCCCCACCCCATCCCTGCCCTCAATGGTTGGGGGACATTTCTTGGTGTAATTTTCTTTCTCAGAAAAGATTCTCAGTGTTTTTGTACTTCACTAGGTTGTTTCCTAGACTATTACCAACCACCCCCTACACAACCTTAACGTGTAGATAATTCCAACACCCTCAATAGGACATTCCATCATGTCACCTGCAGTTCTACTTTTAAATTTCCCTACCGATATAAAAAATAGAAGTGTATCGAGAAGAAAGCCATCATCTCAAAATAAGAAGGTTAATTAAACATATCTGAAACCACACACATACACACAGACACACACATGTACAATAAGAAATAAATGCAGAGACTAAGACAATACATTGTGATGGAAACATTATTATGCAAAAATAAATCCATGTTCCATTAACAGAGCTTTCTTAATATGAGAAAAGTTATAAAACTTCAGTGGTTTAGGAATATTCAGTTTTCTGGAGTGACTGAAGCCATTCTTCTTCATTCCTTCATAGACATCAATATTTGAGTAACATGCAAGTTACTTTTTTTTGGAAATAACAAACCTAAAAGACAAATATCAATAACGAAATCCATTGACAGTTATTATTCAAAGGGATTATTGTTCTTAGATTAAATAAGAATAAAAGCAAATGTGAACATATTTTTAAATGTATACAATGTGCTCTTATTCACACTAATCTGAAATATTGCAAAAGATGGAATACATATGATAAAGAATATATATTGGTTATTTTACATTTTAAAGATCAAAAAATTCTACTCTTATTTAAAACCTACCTGTTGTTGAATAAAAATTTCTAATTGTTAAAGAGAAATGTAAGTAGATTCATAGAATATTTTGAAGAACCTACTATAGACCTGCCTCTTCAAATAGGTTATCTCAATATCTACTGTGCAAGTTGGTTACAAGCACTTCATATACGCAATGACAGTCTCAAAGAGCTTCATTAATTTGTCCAAAGTCACAAACTAAGTAGAAGATTCAGAATTAGAAATCAGGTTTTATGACTCCAAAGTCTAGGTGGATTCCCGTTGCACTTTTCTATCACATATAAATTACCAGGATACTAGAAGCATTCTGGAAGCATTTGTTAAATAGCATCTGTATTGCTGTATGTGTTTTTGTGTGACTAATAATGTCTTCACAGACATGTAATAGAATTCAGAGCCTAACCTATTTCAGAAAAAAGCTGCCTACTATCAGTTTCATGAAGGAGAAACCATGACTGTGTTTTCATATTTAGGCTCACCCCTTTTGCTTTGAATCTGCACCAGTTAGTACAAGACCTTACATAGAGAAGGAACTCAATAACTGTTTATTTAATGGATGAAATTAAGTACTAAACTTAACATTCCATCTTTAATATTCCTACAAGGACTTACTGTATTTAATTTTTATCCAACATTTAGAAATGTTATTACTAAGTGGCAGCATTTTTCAAAATATTTTCAGAATATTTGACATGTATTTGGTCTTAGTAAACCATTTTTAAAATGATGACCCCTTCCTATTGCATGATACTTTGTATTTTTATAAATACCTTATTATCCCTCACACTAATTTATCCTTTCACCATGCTGTAAATTAAAGCATTTCATTTATTTGAGAATAAGGGAAATAAAGTATGAAGAAATTAAAGCACTATTATTGATTACTAAAAGAAACAATTGAGCTGTTTTTATCCACCATATTATATTTCCTAACTTGTTGGAAATAAGATATGTGTTAGTAAATTCTTCAACTGTCAACTTTTGCAAGTAAAATATATTTATAGAAGAGAGAAAAGTTTCTAATATTATGAGCTGAATCATAAAACTATCAGTTTATATAACATTTTGCTAATCAGACTTCTTAGAATTAAGATATTTGATATTCACAAAAATGATTGTTTCTAAATTATTTATAGTTCCAAAATCTATTCATGAGTACAATGACCAAAATATGTTCATTGGCGTAGTGGTCATATGGATTAATGCATTATCAACTGACATGAATAAACGTCACTATTTTAAAAGTTTTTTTAATGTTTACTCTTGAGAGAGAGAGCCCACACAGGCATGAGTGGGGGAAGGGCAGAGAGAGAGAGGAAGGCTCAGAATCTGAAGCAGGCTCCAGGCTCTGAGCTGCCAGCACAGAGCCAACGTGGGGCTCAAACTCAAGAACTACAAGATTACTTCGCGACCTAAGCTGAAGTTGGATGTTTAACCGACTGAGCCACCCAGGTGCCCCAAACTTGCACAATTTTTGAAGTAACTTATAAAAGTAACAATTTTGAAAACATTCAAGATATGATAAGATACAGCTTCCTTACAATCCTTCCTTGTATCTGAATTTCAATGATTATTTGGTCTGGTAGAAAGATTAAAATTTCCCATAACATCCACATTCTAATTCCCAGGATGTGTGACTGTGTTACCTTGCGTAATTTAAGGAGTTTTGTAAATTTCACAAGGGTAAGGACCTTGAAATATAGAGAGCAGCCTAGACGAGCTGTGTCTTCCTTATATAATCACAAACATCCTTATAAGAGAAAGGCAAAAGGATGGAGTCAGAGAAAGACATGTGATGACAGAAACAGATGGAAGGATGAGGGACCATTAGCCAAGGAATGCAGTTGAGACACCCTCTAGAAGCTGAAAAAGGGCAGGAAACAGATGATACCCTAGAGCCTTCAGAAGAAATTAAGCCCTGCTAATCCATTTTAGACTTCTGACCTAAAAAATCGTTGAGTTAATAATTTGTGTTTTTTTTAAGACACTATACGTTTGTGGTAATTTGTAACAGCAGCAACAGGAAACTAATAAAGCCAGTCATGCAAAGAGTTCAAAAATAAGTAGTATGTTCTCTCCTCTCTAGGAATTTTAAGATTTTACAGCAAATTCTTGCTTCATGGGCATTCCATTCCTCCAGATATTGAACAAACCACTGTCTTTCATCAGGTTGACACTTGATTTCCTCAAAAAGCAGGGTGATTCATCCAACATGGTTACATAGAGCATGAATAGAAACCAAGGTGGGGACAACTAGACAATAGCTCTAGTCTCTGGAAATAAACTAAAAATTTAAGAATTTATAATAGTATATGGCTTTACTCATTTACTACATACTGCTAGCATAGAGTCTTACACATATTAGCAGCCAATGCATGCTGATTTGGTTGTAACAAATATTGATGCAGGTAAGAAAGTAAATAATAATCATTACATTTGAAGAATATATGAAAATTAGATGGTATGAAGAAAAGATACTAAGCATAATATAATAGTAAGTGCAGAAGCCAGTGAGAATTAGCAAAATATTAACAGAAATGTGAGATCAAAATGAGACCACAACAGAGTGACTGACAGGATGTAGGAGGATTTTTATTTTCATGGAAAGATAGATATGAAGCAATTTGATCATTTTCTCCTTGTATTTTATACAGTATTGCAATCAGGGAAAGAGCCTGAACATTTACCTAATTAGGATGCATCATTAATTTTACTGTCTCATGAACTCCTAAGGCCTTTCACCCCTTGTAGAAATAAAAGAAACTGAGCTACTTGATTGCCAATTCTCTTGGTGTCTCTAAATCTCCGTAATGCGTGTACTTCCTATTTTGAAGAAATACATACCTTGTAGGAGGAAGAAAAACAATCCTTCACATTGATCATGGAGTTTTGCCTCTGAGGAGAAAATATGAATTTACAGACAAAAGCAATTTTAAAAGACTATATAAAATGAATTCATTTCATATTTATGGAAGGAGACCAAGCCTAAAAGTCAATTCAACAAGTATTTATTGAGCATTTATTCAACAATCATTTATTGATAGTATTATATATAAGAAGCAAGGTTCTAAATGTTATAAGGACATAAAAATAAATAAGTTACAGTCTTTATGTCCTAGTAGGTGGATAAGGAGAGTATACTGATAAATATAAAGGTACTTTTGACTCTATCCCACATTCTATTCACATCATCAATCATCCTTTTATTAGAAAGAAAAACAAATTTATTGTCATCTGTGGGCCAAGTACATCTTAGGATAATATGCTGAATAAGATAAGCAAAATCATGGGCATCAAGCATCTTACAAATACTGACAGAATCATAACAGCAACACAAAAGAAAACAATAAACTGACATTTGAATAATTGCTGGTGTCTTTAGGCATAAGATCTCTTCAGCAATAAGTATATCATGCTTCACTTATTTACATTACTTACTAGCTTCTGAAAGCATGTAACTGTTTTTACCTATTGCCTACATTTGTTGGCAGGAGGAGTTTGCTTAGTGTTTAAGGGGTGACAGTTTCAGCAGAGTGAAATTTTTTGTCAGTATAAGTTTAAAATTAACAACTCCAATGCCGTTAATTCAACCACACTTTTAATTTTGTCTAATGCACAGTTTAGTGGAGTCAGCAGAATGGGTGCAACAATCTGATACACGGCAATTCAAGGATCCAGACGCCTTCTATCCCATGACCCATTGTTTCACTAAGTCCTCTGATATTGTCTATTCATTTGGTAAATGTGGGAAAGACCAAATGTTGAGGGAGAATTACTTAGGAGATTTTATGGGCCAGATCCACAAGTGGTCCATACCCTTTCCATTCACATTCCATTGACCAGAACACATTCTTATGACCGCATCTAACCAAAAAAGAAGCTGTGAAATGAAATAAAATTTCATGTCTAGAAAGAAGAAAAGAATATGAATAGTAATCTGCTGGACTGATATTCTCAAACATTGATTGTACTTTCAGTCCAGGACAGAGACTTTAACTTTGTTTGTTGCTATGATCGTGTCAGTATTAGAAGAAGGAATTTGATAGGTAATGCATTGCTTGGTAATAGAAGGAAATCTAGTCCTTGCCAGCATCTAGAATGGGCTCTGCAAATGGTTGATACATAATAAATTTTTGTTAATGAATGAATACCTATGGCTTTGGATGTTCCCATACAATATCCCTATACCCAAAATTGGCACTCAGTTTTATATCCACAGATCTTAAAAGTTTTTGCAAAAATAAACTCAAAATAAACCTCAGACCTAAGTATAATATGAAAAACTATAAAGCTCCTAGAAGTTACTAGGAAGAAATCCACATGAGCTTGAGTTTGGTTATTACTTTTTATTTTATTTATTTTATTTTTATTTTTTAAATTTTTTTAATGTTATGTATTTTAGAGAGAGAGAGCATGAGTGGGCGAGGGGCAGAAAGAGATGGAGACACAGAATCCGAAGCAGGCTCCAGGCTCCCAGCTGTCGGCACAGAGCCCGACACGGGGCTCGAACTCACAGACCGTGAGATCATGACCTGTGCTGAAGTCGCACGCTTAATCAGCTGAGCCAACCAGGTGCCCCAGGAAATCACTTTTTAGATACCTTTTGGTCTGCCAAAGATACCATTAAGAGAATGAAAAAGCCACAGACTGGGAGAAAATACTTGCAAAACACATATCTAATAAAATGTTGTTATCCAAAATATACAAAGAACTCTTAAAGTGCTACAATAAGAAAAAATTTAAAAATGGATGGGAGATCTGAACAGAGACCTCACCAAAGAAGATATAAGATGGCAAATAAGCATACAAAGATGCTCAATATCATGCGTCATTAGGGAAGTACATATTAACAACAAAATACCACTGCACACATACTACAAATGGTTAAAATAAAAAAAAAAAATTAAAAAGCTGACAATACCCAAATGTCAGAGGATGCAGAGTAATATTAACTCTCATTCACTGCTGGTAGTAATGCAAAATGGTACAGCCATTTTGGAAGAATATTTGGCAGTTACTTGCAAAAGTAAGCATAGTCTTATATGATTCATCAACTGTACTTCTTATTTACCAAAATGAGTTAAAAATGTATGCCAACAGAGGAGTGCCTGGGTGGCTCAGTTGGTTAAGCATCTGACTTGATTTTGGCCCAGGTCATGATCTCACGGTTCATGGGTTCCAGCCCCAGGTCAGGTGTCAAGCTCTGTGCTGACAGTGTGAAACTTGCTTGGGATTCTCATTTTCTCCCTCTCTCTTTGCCCCTCCCTGCTCTCTCTCTCTGTCTCAAAAATAAAATAAGTAAGCTTAAAAAAATGTATACCTAGAGAAATACCTGTAGCTTTATTCTTACTTGCCCCAACTGAAAGCAACAAAGTTATCTTTCAAAAGGTAGATGGATAAACAAACGGTTGTGCATCCATGCCACATCACATTATTAATTGATTTAAATAGTGTACTAACACAAAAAAGACATACAACTTCATGAAAGAAGCCAATCTGAAAGTCTATCCACTGTATGATTTGAACTTTATGACATTCTGGAAAAGATAAAGTTATAAAGAGACTAAAAAGATTAGTGTTTGATCAGTGGTTGTGTTTTGTTGGTGGGAATGAAAAAAAAAATAGGAAAAAAAATAGGATGAATAGATGAAACACAGGGGATGTCTAACTTAATGGTCAATTCTTGGTCTGAATCTTCTTTGACTAATCAACAGCATTTTTCACATTACTCCTCCTTGGAAAGGTTTCTATATTTGCTTCCAGCACAGAACAGTAATTGATCTTATTTCTACGTCTCTGGTCGCTGCCTCTCAGTTAGTTTCCCTAGTTTATTCCCTAGTTTATTCCCTAGTTTATGAACTTGTGAAGTGGAAATTCACTAAGGGACAGTCCTTGAACTTCTTTATATCTACACTCAATCTCCTGGAGAACTCATTCATTTCCACGGCACGCAATATCATCTGTCTACTGATTACTCCCAAATTTATATTTTCAGGGTAATTCCTTGTAGACTTTCCAGAGGCTATAGACATTACTATTTAATAATTTATCTTGGAAGTATAATAACCATTCTAATTTTAACACGTTCAAAATTCATCTGCTGTACTCCAGCACCTCTCAAACCCGTTCCACCTACATTCTTCCTCAACTTAATGATAAGCTATCCTTGAATATAGTCAGGAAAAAAACTAAAGGAATCTTTAACTCTTCTCTTTCTCTCAGAGCTCAGACATGCATAATCAACAAATCATCTTGACCCTACCTTCAAAATAAATCCAGCCTCTGACTACTCATCCCTTTTATTGCTAACATTCTAAACTAAGCCACCATAATTTCTAACCTGATTTACTGCAACAGTATCTTCTTTACTCTGCTCTGACTTTTTTTTTTCTGTATTTAACACAGCAGATATTATAATCCTGTTAAAATAAAAGTTCTCATGCAAGTTCTGTGCTAAAAAATTTTGCAATGGTTTCCTATTTATCTAGAACAAACACGAAAATCATTGCATGTCTCCCAAGATCCTAAAACTTGTAATCCTTCTTGTATCCCCTAGTCTATTACGACCATATCTGTAGTCACTGTCCTCCAGCCACATTGACCTCTTTGAAGAAAATTTTCAGTCGTGTTCCTTCTTAAGTCATCGTATTGAGAGGAATTTCCTTTTTATACTTACGTGATCTTAATCCCAGACTTCACTGGGTCTGAAAGCAGCTGTCCAGAATGATCTCCCTCTGGAAAACTTGGATATTCTCCATTACACACACAGTCCCTGAGAAACAAAGTGATACTATTTCAGATTCCTTTTCTTTCTAAAATGCTACATGTAAGCTTTACTATACCTTGGACAGCACCCACTGCACGTTGTCTTCCAAAATTTTAGGAGAAGAAAGGAGCAGAAATCTCTGTCTTTGAGATTTCTAATTATTTCTGTTGATACTCATCTTCCATCTGGCTCTCCCTTTCCTCTCCTTCTCCACCTTGGCCAAAAGAACTTTTGTTAACTTTATAAATAAAATTACCCTTTATCTAGTGCTCTAAATATCAGAGTAAAAATTCTCTAGATTAAAATTTTTCTACTAGAGTAAAAAAAATTTGCTATGAGTCCAATGGCATCCCATTTTCACAGGGAGGTTTATAAAAATCATTATATTTAATGTTTACCTCTTGCAAACAGAAAATACCTTGGTTTTATACCATAAAGCCAGTTGAGACTGAAAACAAAAACTAAACACCCAACACTTTAATTAACATTGTTTTTTCCTTGGTGGGGAGAAGGGGTCAGGAATAGCAAACAACCCCTAAATAGAAATATACAAATATTGCCCCATTGTATTAGACCAAGAGTGGACTTATGCAAAACCTTTATGAGAAAGAGAAACATGGAGTGATGAGTTTGAGTCCATCTACATGTAATAGTGAGTTTTTCTTTCATCGTAAACATTTTTTTCTTGGTCTTCTCTATGATACTTTCCAGTATGCTAGCTAATGAATGTGTCATAGCAGTGCTGAATATTTGACTCAGGACAGTTTCCACCTTCAAAATCTGGATGCCTCCACTCCCACTCTTTTCAGAATATTAATTCAACCAAGCATCTGTTTCTTTATTACTTTAAAAATTGAATCTCAAATTGGGTCTGAATTTTCGGACCTAGGTCACACACCTGTACTGCGCTATAAAAAAAGGCAAAAAGGAAGAGAAGTTTGAAGCTGAAATTCTCCTAAAAATGTGTAGGTTAAATGCAAAGAAGCCACAGTTCATTGCAAATATCCACCAATTTGTATATAGTTTCTATAGTTAAAAGGTGATGACCTTCATAAGTTAGTAAGGGGACAATAAGGCAAAATAATGACTATCAAAAATTAAATTTTAGTTGCAAGATTATTGTAAATATCTTATAGAGTCATAGGATATTTTTGATTGATTAAAATTATCATGCAAATACATTTAAAAGAAGTTTGAAATGTAATCATCTTATGTTGTCTTTCTCATACAAATTTTGTTTTTTCAGCAGCTTCCTTTTAATACTCAAACCCTATATTCAGTTCAGAAAAAATCCACAAACATTGTCCAATCTAACTATTCCTTTTTGATGAATTCTAATTGAATTCTAGGAAGAACTGTAATTGAACTAATGTAACAGTTCACTTTGTTACCTATACTATTGGCCAACACATTAATACATATAATTAAACATTTGAGATTAATTACAGGAAAATTATTTTTAATCTAGGATGTAAAAGAGAATAATTATTCAAAATTCTAAAGTAAGACAATTTTCCTAAAAATTATTAACTTCAATGTACATTAATAATATTTCATGAACTATATTTGAAATCAATTTGTACATATGTGCTATAGTCTCCTAAGTTAATTTTCTTTTTTTTAAGTTTGTTTGTTTGTTTATTTATTTATTTATTTATTTATTTATTTTTGAGAGACAGAAAGAGACAGAGCACAAGTGGGGGAGGGGCAGAGAGAGAGGGAGACACAGAATCCGAAGCAGGCTCCAGGCTCTGAGCTGTCAGCACAGAGCCCGACGCGGGGCTGGAACTCACGGACCGCGAGATCGTGACCTGAGCCGAAGTTGGACGCCTAACCAACTGAGCCACCCAGGCGTCCCAAATTTTAGAGAGAGAAGAAGAGAGAGAGAGAGTGGAGGAAGAGGCAGAGAGAGAGGAAGAGTGAATCCTAAGAAGGGTCCCGGCTGTTAGTGCCGAGTCCTAGGAGGGGCTCCTGAGATCATGAGCAGAAATCAAGAGTCAACTGCTTAGCCAACTGAGCCACCCAGGCACCCCTCCTAAATTAATTTTCTATCCTGTCCTGACTCAACTGATGATATTCCTTAGGGCCAAGACAAAAAGTATTTTAATGTAAATCTTGTTTACATAGATAATATTAAAGGCCCTAAAGACTTCTTAGTTAAATAAAAGAATACATATAGTCAATTTTTTTCTAGATTTAATTATTTTTTGCTTAATGACATAGAAAGAAAAGCAATATATTAGCTAAAATAAAGAGAGGATATTGAGAGAGGACATTGAGAATGAAAGGTAGAAGCTTTGGTCACAGATAATATGATATGTGTATATTTCTGGTAAAAAATTATTTTAGCAATTATTGCTAAATTCCTTTGATAAGGTCTTAATTTGTTCTGACAGGCCCATTAAACATCTCATTCGCTTCTAGAAAATAATGCAGTATTTGCTGCTAATCTTGAGTAATAGTAGATTTTTGAAAGTCACCATTGTCTTAAATGAATATAAGAAAAATATATAACTTGTCAAAGGGCAATTATATTTTTGCAAATAAATATGTATATAATATAAAATAATGTAAACTCAATATATTCATCATGATGCATGTCCCACACATGGATATTAGCAGGTTTTAAAACATTTTAATGATTTCACTATTAACATATACTTATATAAAAAAGTTCTTATTAAATATTCTCAGTAATAAATTCTGCCTAATATATAAATAGGTGGTTTACTTATAATAATATATACAATTCATTATTGTATTAGAATTCAGAAAATATATTTATTTATGTATAGGTAAATATGACTTGTTTTGTTTAATACAGGTCATTTTTATTCTATGGATTCATAGAGAATTCTTCAAACATTATCATGGTATTATAACTACTGATCTTTGTAGCTCTCCATCATTCAGTCAAAGTTGGAAAATGCGAGTCTTCTCATCTTTTCCTGAAACAGCAGGGAGTACAAAATCAGTAGAAGGTAGACAGTGTTTTAGTCTTCTCAGGCTCCGTTAAAAAACACCATAGCCTGGGATGCTTAAACAACAGGAATGTTTTTCTCACAGTTCTGGAAACTGGGAAGTCCAAGATCAAGGTGTCAGCATGTTGGGTTTCTCCTGAGAGCTCTCTTCCCTGCCTGTAGACATGGCTGCCTTCTCACTGTGTTCTCATATTTTGGAAAGAAAGCTTTGGTTTCTTCCTCTTTTTAGAAGGGCACCAGTTCTATTGTATCAGGACATCATCTTCATGACATCATTAGCCTAGACTACCTCTTTAAAGACCTATGTCCAAAGCAGTCACATGGAGGGAAGGGGTTGTTATGGCTTCGATAGCTGAATTGGTGGTGGGGGGGAAGGGATCCAATTCAGTCCATAGTAGATAGACTGTGCTAAAAAATAATAAGTTGCCTCAATACTAATTCATCTTTAAAGTCACAGTCTTTGACTATTTTTAACCATCAGTCTGGCCCAGCAATATTCACCACTTTCTTTCTGCCTTACTAGAGGTGAAAATGCTCACTTGCAGAGTATCATTAAAATAAAGGACTCCTGAGATAAACTGCTTGTTATACATAATTCCTTATTATACTCCAGCATGAAAGCAATCACGGAAGGGTAAACTCAGGTTATTAAGTCAATCAAACAAATACACAAGGATGTATAGGGACAAAAATTAAGGATTGTCACACTGAAATCTTTCTGAGACATGTTTGGCCATAGAAGAATAATTATATAGATGAACTTCTACATGGAAGCATTTTCATTTTCTCAACTGTATTCTCTCCTTAAGAAATCCTTAAATCCATTACATAGTCAGTATAATGCCTGGACTGGCCTGGACATTTGTCACAATGTTGCTTGCTCATTGTCTGAAACCCATTGCTATGAGCGAAGGACTCTGCAGTGAATGAGACCAGTTGGGCTGCAGAGAAGCTACAGAGATGCACATTTCCAGCACAGGCATATGTTCTAGGTTGGATAATCAGGTGCACATGCCTAGCAATTTGAGTCTCCAACTAGGAAGACAAATCATCACAAACGTTAAAGGACTCATTTTCACATTAGCAGCAGGCACAACAGCAGCTTCTCGTTTGCAGTCCCAGTAGCAACAGCGGTGCTTGCAATATCCAATATCCTGTGGCACAAAGGGGTAGGAGGTGTATGAGATGGGGGTATCAGTGTTCTCACCAGATGGGCTCGGGGATTTTTTGCTTGGATTTAGCCACCTTGCATTCTTTGCTCTTAATTGTTTTCTGAGCCTGGTTCTGTGGTCATATTAGAAAACCCTTGTCTAATAAAAATCTTTCCAATAAACACACACACATCTGCTTAAATGATCCACAGTTGTTTCTATCGCCTATTTATGGGAAACCTATTTGCAATTAAATGGAACATGTGTACTACCATTCCAGACTTCTCTGCCTGGCTTCTGATTGATGTGTATAACTGACCATAAAATATCTCCTATTAGAAGAACGTCACAAAGCATTCCAAATCAATAAACTCAAAACTGATCTCACCATCTTTTTCCTTAAACCCTATTCTTTTCCCAATGTTCCCAATTTCAGTGAACTGTACCACCATCCAAGTGTGTAAGTCATTCTTGAATTACTTTCTTACACTTCCATATTCAATCATCAGCAAGTACATGCAACACTGTAAACAACTCTGTTCTGATCAACTATTTTTGACTGTACTACCACAACCTTTACCCAAGATATCATTATGTCTCATCTGAACTACTGAAAACACCTCCTAACCGCATCTAATCTGAATTCTCTATAACATAGTCAGAGATATATTGTCGAAACTCATATAACTGTGTCGTTGTCCAAATTATGATTCTTTGCCCTTAAAATGCTCTTAGGATCAATTCACAGTTCACCAGTTTGGTCTATAAGCCACATGACCTGGCCCCAACCAAATTCTCCTGCTGCAGGGTGTACAAAACTCTTCTTTATCTTCTTTGAGCAAAACACTACTTTTATTTCATTTTCTTCTGTCATGCCCCCACATGCTGTAGGTCCTTTATGCTTGCTTTTGTTTACCCAGAATAAGATGCCTTTTCATCTATACTTGCTTGATTTCTACTCAACGGTCATATCACAAATTAGGTGTCATTCTCTGGTGAGCCTTTGACAACTTTGACTAAGCAAAATCCCTACCGTAGGCCTAAACAACATTTGTAGCTATATAGGCATGTTGCAGATAGCCATCACTAATTATTGTATAAGAAAATGAATTAGGTTTTCAACTCCATGTAAATCTATAATTGAGTTAACTTCCATTAGGTTATGACATTCTAACAGTAGACCAGTGTACCCACGGTAAAGTGTAATATCATCAAATAATCTTGTCAGCTTCTTTCCTTATTTTTTATGAAGATAGTTTGTTGTGAAACGAGAATTAAATGCCTTACAAATATCTATAAATACTGAGAAGAAAAGGAATAGCAAGACACAATACAATATTCCTGTATTGGCAATTCTAAGTGACCAAAGTAATCTAAAACAAAACAAAACAAAGCTCTTATTTTCTCCAAGAACATAACACAGCTTATTCCTAAATTTGACTATGGAGCTGACTGTACCACAAATGAGAGCAAATGGACAAGTGCACAAATGCCCAGACTGTTGAAAGTGTGATCATTGGGAAAACACACAGGGTTAGCAGCGGTAGCAGGTGTACAGGTCCCTGATATTCTAGTACATATCCAGAAATCTAGCAAGGCACAACATCACACTCCAGGAAAGGGATGCTGATCCTTGGGCCACAGGATCTCTTACACTGAATGAGTGATAAAGTACCCCCTCTTAAATTTTTTTTGAATGCTTATTTATTTTTGAAGGAGAGAAAGACAGAGCATGAGCAAGGGGGGAGCACAGAGAAAGGGAGACCCAGAACCTGAAGCAGGGTGCAGGCTCTGAGCTGTGAGCACAGAGCCCATCTTGGGGCTCAAACTCACAAACCATGAGATCATGACCTGAGCCAAAGTAGGACGCTTAACCAACTGAGCCACCCAGGCGCCCCTAAAGTACCCCCTCTTAATTAGATCAGGGTCAAGACACAATAGCAACATAACAGCAGAATTTTGGCCCCAGTCCTATCCTGCCAGTCCAATATTTGTGCACGGAAAAGCACAAACCTTTCATTGGCAGGATCAAGTCTTGTTCTTGACCAAAAGCAATTGCATAACCACTTTACTGTGACAGCTTTCTATGGGGCTCTGCCTGAGCCAGTTTCTTCTCTGGTAGGTCAGCTTCTAGGAGATAAGTTTTGGTCAAGTAAACATTAACCTCTTACTGAACTAATTAAAATGATGAAGTTTGAAGTAACTCTAATTACTAATTCCTTAAATATTTTCAATATTATTTATAGTGTTAATAGACCTGATACAGTAATATGTTCACTCAGGCTCCTTATATTTCCTTCTCCATCATCCTCATAGATTCCTGTATTTCCTTTCCTGTTAACATATATCCTTTGTAAAAGATCTGAGGCAAGATACAGTTTAAATTCCTCACCAATCTGTTTTACAAAGGGACTTTTCCTTTATTCATTTTCTTTAGAATCAGGCATTTTGAATATATAAATTATGTGTCTTCACATCTGCCCTGGGGATAGGAAGATTGCGTTACCATTTGTTTAAAGAAATATGCATATTCCCCTTCAGGTTTCTGAAAATATATAATGCTGTAAACTTTTAAAAGCAAATTCATACTCTAGTTTTAGGTATTTATATATCATATAAATTTATTCAGTAATGTATTATTTACATTTTTCTCCCAAGTATTATATAATACTTAAAGGCATAAATCTCAAATTTTGGTGCATAATATTACATTACCATTAAATTACAAGTAGAAAATACCATAAAAAATTAAAATTCTCAATTGTACATGATCAAATTTGGAAGTAATCTTAAAGATTTCTGTCTATGGTTTTAAATTTTGACTTCAAATTTTCAATTACTATTATTACTCTTCAAATTTTTTATTAGAAAATGCTGTCATTTTAAATTGAGAAGGAAGCAAAATTAAAATAATTTTTCTAAAGATTCTGAGTGAATTATCTTTAAAAAAAGATTTTAAGTGAGAAAACATGAAAATGTGAAATCCAAATGATTTATCAAAATCATTTAATGATCAAGAATAATGTAATTTATAATACAAAAAGGAAAGCTACAAAAGTTATATAAACTGAAAATTCTATGTTATATATATATATATATATATATATAATCAAGTGTAACTACATAAAACACTGTATTAAATATGTTATTATATACGTTTATATCATTTTGAGAATTACATTTCATAATTATATAAAATTAACAGCATGCTTCATGATAGGTTGAACAATATACAAATATATAAAAATGAAAAAGTTAGAGACCATATGTGTGATGATTAAAATCTGAATAAACATTACCTTGATTACTGTTCAATTAAACATTAAAAATGAATACAGAAGTTGCTTCTAATAAAGATATTATTCATATTAATTTTATGGATATCAGGATTTTTGCATGTAAAATTAATATTTCTTTATCTTCTCAATATCTCAATATGATGCTGACATATTGGACAAGCACTAGTGGGAAAAAAAGGGAGTTTTGGAAGTGCAGCTATAAGACATAGAGTCAAAATCTGCAGAGGTATTTTGTGATACAATTTATAGAAGAGTGATAATAATGCCTGGAACTTTGTGTATTTTATTATTGACCTTGATAAATGATGCACTTCAAAAACAATTCCTGCATAGTTCAAAGGAAGGAGTGGCAAATACTCCTTGAGTTGGAGAGAAATAGGGTATGTGGAAGCTCTCGAATACCCAAGAAGGAGGAAAAAGCCCAAACCCTAGAATAAGAAAATCATTAAAGTAAATAAAACAGGCAGTGAGAGATAGGGTTAAACAAGACCACCTGACTCTGGCCCTAATTCCTGGGCACCTAACTCCTACTCAAGGAGGAAAACCTGCTCTATATAAGGAGAAAGCCGAGAACAGAGGCTTTGTTTCCTTCCTTCCATCCTTCACTTCTTCCTTCATTTCTTTGTGCCCTCCCTCTCTCATCCCCCATTCCTCTTTTTATTTTTCTTTCTTTATTTCCATTCTTTTTCTTTCTTTTATATATATATATATATTTTTTTTTTTCATTTTAGACTCAGAAAAGAGGATGGCTTTCAAAACACATTATCACTAGCATTTCAGTACATCAGAACAAAATTGATGATCAGGTATGGTTCCCAAGACAGAAGGTGCCCCAGCGTTCCAACATGACATTTGAAGTGACAGATTACATAGCTATTAAAGCCAATTAGTGAATGCATCAGATGGTTCAGTGTGATGGGGAAAAGAACACATAGACTACAGGGCTGAATGACCAGGTAAAGAATTGATTAAGAGTCACAGGAAGTCTTCAGGGAGAAATAGCCTGTCATTCCTTGCTCATGAATCCTGACTGCGGAAGAACCAGTACCAAATATTGGAAACCGATCCAGAGCATATGAAGCCTTCTGGGGAACTTGGCCTCAAACCTGCAGGTTACTGCCACCTAACCGGTGCTATAATTGAGTCTTCAAAAGGCCATTCTAGCAAACCATCTGCTTAAAAATGCTAGAGAACATGGTAAGACCATTGAATTCCATGAACCTCAATTTATTTGCTGTGAAATTAGTTACTTGATGAGAAGCAATGCTATGTGGAATACCATGATGGTGGGTAAGGAATTCTGTAAGTCCTTAGATGATATTTTTGGAAGAAATATTGGTGCAAGGAAGGCAAATCTATATCCAGACTGTCTACTTGAATAAGATCAAAATACTTCCCTTCTAATATGGAAGCAGTCCAATGTAATCAACATGCTACCAGGTAGCTGGCTGATCAACCTGGGAAATGGTGCCATATGTGAAACTCAGTGCTGATGTCTCTTGCTTGTATATTGGACATTCAGTCACAGCCATTGTCAGGTTGACTTTGGTGAGTGGAAGTCCATGTTGCTGAGCTGCCAACATGGCCACTTCTTATGTGAGCCAACCAGGCAATTGCATGGGGTGCTGGGGAAAGAGGTTGCCTCGTAACCACAAAACAGGTCATCATTCTGTTACTTTGTTAAAATCCTCCCTTGTTGAGATCAGCCATTGATGAACATTCACACGGCACACAAATAACTTCACATTTTTTGCCCATTCAGAGGCATCTATACAAAAACTCTCCTCCAAGTTTCCTTGTCACCAATTTTCGAATTATGTTTTTCCATGTCCCTAACCATCCAGCCAAACCATTGGCTAAAACCCATGAATTGGCATATAATTGCACATCTGATCCTCTCTCCTTCCAAAAATAAAAAGGATATTATTTGGCAATAAAATGAATGGCAGAATCATGAAAACATAATGCTGTGTGAAGTGGGGCCCACCACAAAAGATGCATACTATGTGATTCCATTTTCATGAAATACCTAGAATTGGCAAATTCATAGAGATGCAAAGTAGATTGGTGTTCACCTGACATTTGATGGAAGAGGGGAGTAAGTGTGCCTACTAATGGGCATTAAGTTTTCTTTTTGGAATGAGGAAACATTTTTTAAATTAGTGATGTTTGTACAACTCTAAGTGTACTTAAAACGCTGAATTATAGGGCACGTAGGTGGCTTAGTCATTAAACATCTGACTTTGGCTCAGGTCATGATCTCATGGTTTTTGAGTTTGAGTCTCACATCGGGTGAGCACCAGAACCCTGCTTCGGGTGAGACTGCTGCTCTCTCTCTCTCTCTTTGCCCCTTGTTCACTTGCACCCTCTCTCTCTCTCTCAAAAACAAACAAATAAATAAACAAAACACTGAACTGTACACTTTTAAAGGATTAATGGTATGGATTTAATTACTGAGTTAAATAAATTCAATAAAACAATTGTAGTTTTTAAAATTTTTAATGTTTTTTTAGAGAGAGAGAGGGAAAATTTCGGAAGGATAGAGAGACAGGGGACACAGAATCTGAAGCAGGCTCTAGGCTCTGAGATGTCAGCAAAGAGCCAGACATGGGGCTTGAACCCGTGAACCACAAGATCATGAACTGAGCAGAAGCCTGATGTGACCCTCAACCAACCGAGCCACCCAGGCACGCCTGTACGTATTTTTTTTTTTTAATGGAAAAGCATGGAAAAGGAAAATAACATCTCCCATGATTTTTCTTTACAGGTGTGTAGTGTGGGGCAGAGAGACGAGAAAGTGGTGTTGTGAAGGATAAGAAAAATATTGGTGAAACTTAGCTTCTATCCCATTTCCTCCTTGGCTTTTCTATGGTGAGTCAATTATCTTGAATTTTCAATCTCAACTTTGTTAAGGTCATGAGCATTGCAAAGTGAAGTTTCTTCCACCACTCCCTAGCTATGGGACACTGGGCATGTTTCTTGGATCTTTTAGTTTCTGTTTCATCATATGTAAAATGAAACAATACCATGTACTCAGGGCTGTTATGGGGAGTAAAGAAGATTGTATTCTTAATGGTTCAGAAAAAAAATACTTCAATGTTCTAGGTGAGTCAGCTATGACTTATAATGATTTCTTTGTAAATTGGATAATACATTTTTTGTAGCATGAAAAATCATTCCTAATTTTTATCCATTTTGGAAACTCATATTTTTATTGAGTTCAATATGTATATCTGCATAGAATCTTTTTTTTTAAATTTACTTATTTTGAGAGAGAGACAGAGAGAGAGTGAGAAGGGGAGGCACAGAGAGAGGGAGAGACAGAACTCCCAGCAGGCTCTGTGCTGTCAGTACAGAGCCTAACATGGGGCTTGAACCCACAAACTGCATGAGATCATGACCTGAGATGAGATCAAGAGTCCCATGCTTAATAGACTGAGCCACCCAGGTGCCCCTGCAAAGAATCTTGTTACCAGACTTTCTGGTCTGGTTATCCTGTTCTGAGTTTGTTTGTTTGTTTATCTTTGACAACGAGAGAGTGAGCCTGAGTGGTGGAGGGGCAGAGAGACGGGGGACAGAGGATCTGAATCTGGCTCTGTGCTGACAGCAGTGAGCCCACAAGGGGATCGAACTCATGAATTGTGAGATCATAACCTGAACCCAAGTCTGACGCTAAGCCAACTGAGCCACTCAGGCGCCTCTCTGAGTTCTTCTTGAACTGTTGCTTTGCCCGCTAAATTGTTAAGGGTTTAATTTTTATTATAATTTGACAATTTAAACAGCCATCTGTTTAGGTAACACTACAATTCTGGAATATTAATCTTACAAATATAATAAATACAGAATAAAAACGGAGACTTAAAATTTACTTTTTCTGAAAGGTAATTAAATGTGAATTGTCAGTTTAGAATAATAGGAAATACCTTTTTATTCTGTGTACCTAAAACCTAGTATAGTGTCTTGCATGTGACACAGCACAGAATTAACTTGTTGAATCAATGCATTTGACTTCTCAAATTAATGCATTTGACTCTTTTTACATTTTGTGTTTTTTTTCCCTCTTTCTCATACCTCAAAGATTTAAAAACGTTTAACCTAATATTTTATCATGCTTATTTTATGTAACACTATATCAAGGGTGTCTTCTCATGTTTTGAAATATTCTTTGTAATAATTAATTTCTTATGGCAGCATAACATTTCATTGGATTATTATTTTTTTTGTTTTTTTAAGGTTTATTTACTTTTGAGAAAGAGGGAGACACAGAGTGTAAGTGGGGGAGGGTCAGAGAGAGAGGGAGGCGCAGAATCTGAAGCAGACTCCAGGCTCTGAGTTGACAGCACTGAGCCTGATGTGGGGCTTGAACCCACAAAACACGAGATCATGACCTGAGCTGAAGTCGGACGCTCAACTGACTGAGCCACCCAGGCACCCCTCTATATCTGTCTTTAAACCAATACAAAGCTGTCTTGATTTCTATAGCTTCATATTAATCTGTTGTTAAATTTATCCCCAAATGTTTTATGATTTTGATGCCACTTTAAACAGCTCACTTCTACATACATTAAGACTTTTATAAATTCTTCTCAGACTAGGTCACCCAATGACATGCATTGTTTTTACCTTCAATTTCTCTGTTTCTAATGGTACCCATTTTACTGTTGATGTTCCTTTCTCATTCACTAAAATCTGAGATCTTTGAGAATATGGAACAGTGCCTACTCACTGTTGTATGAGTAGGAGAGCAAGAAGATGGTATTGGTTATGAATAAATGAATGAATGGATGACTTAGAAATATTATTCTTTGGGAAGTACAAGGGGACTTACAGTTCATGTAAGTCTAAAAGCTATTAAGAACAATTGCAATTATGAGAAATACCAAAATTTGTTTGGCAGACAAATATGGAACACCCATTAATATGACTTCAGGATGTTGAATGATTCTAACATAAATTATTTCTCTATTTCATATAAATGTGAAATGATACTTGACATTTATTTGATCTATACATCTATGAAATTTTTTTTGGAACAAAAAGTTTTCTATAGATATTTCAGAGTTTAAACAATTTTCTGTTATTTCAAACTATAGGGTTCTACATCTGAAAAGTTTTCTATAAAGCTATTTAGAATCACAGTATTTTTAAAAGATATACTTGTGGAGTACCTGGGTGGCTCAGTTGGTTATGCATCTGAATCCTGATCTTGGCTCAGGTCATGATCTCAAGGTTCATGAGATGGAGGCCTGCATCAAGTTCTGCACTGACAGCATGGAGCCTGCTTAGGATTCTCTCTCTCCTTCTTTCTGCCCCTCCTCTGCTCACACACGCACTTGTTCTCTCTCAAAATAAATAAACTTTAAAAAAATGCTTATACACAATGGAATACTACTTGGAAATGAGAAAGAATAAAATATGGCCTTTTGTAGCAACGTGGATGGAACTGGAGAGTGTTATACTAAGTGAAGTAAGTCATACAGAGAAAGACAGATACCATATGTTTTCACTCTTATGTGGATCCTGAGAAACTTAACAGAAGACCATGGGGGAGGGGAAGGAAAAAAGAAAAAGAAAGGGAGGGAGCCAAACCATAAGAGACTCTTAAAACCTGAGAATAAACTGAGGGTTGATGGGGGTTGAGAGGGAGGGGAGGATAGGTGGTGGGCATTGAGGAGGGCACCTGTTGGGATAAGCACTGGGTGTTGTATGGAAACCAATCTGACAATAAATTTCATATTTAAAAATGCTTAAAAGATATACTCGTGATTTATTATTACTTTTACTCTATCTTTTTAAAAAATCTTAATTATTAATTTTATTTTTAAAATCTGGTGCCAATTTCACTCTTCAAAACTGAGTTGAAGATTCAGATTAACTTCATATAATGTTATCTGAGATTCATATAATGTTATCTGAGGTTATTGACCTTGATATTTTTTATTACAATCATTAACAATTGTTCCGTTGTAGACTTTAATATATTTTCCACTTATTTTTTCAAACTATAGGAAGCTCAACTCCAAAACACATTTGAAATATTTTTTTCCTTCCAACCATGCCTCTTGATATTTTTTCTTTTTCTTTCTTCCTTTTTTTTTCTTGCTATATATTTCATAAAATATATTCTGATGCTTGCGCATGTAACAAAATGTGACTTACTGATTGCCAACCCCAGTGTTTTCTGTCAGTCTTGATTTTTCTCAATTTACCAGTGGCCTTGCACACAGTCAATCACAATGTTCTTATCATTTGACTTCATGGGGTAGCAGTGATTTCTCATCTTGCATTTTATCTTTCCAATCATCCTTTTGGCCTGTGTAGCAAAGACACTTCCTAAGATTCCTAATGTGCCACTTAGAGTATATAATTAATGATGAGGGTTGGTTGAAGCACCATAGGGGCACCTCACTCTCTGCTGTGCTCCTGAACTCCCAGTCTATACAGGGCTTTAATAGTAATAGATGCACAGGGAGCATTATATAGAGAAAGAATGTGTCGTTTAATCATAATGTGTTTCTTCATAAATATTCCATGTTCAGAATTCTGGATTTTTGTTGCTGAAGCAGACAGTGGTTTTGATTGCAGATAGAAACTTTTTACATTTTAAAAAAGGAAAGACTAGACTTTCCTTCAATAGGCAAAGCTTTTAGAATAAATATATGTCAGATATTAATAAATTTGATATAATTAGTACATTGATCTTATGTATGACAAAGTAATGCTTTATTATGCACTTAGAATGGGTGTAAAACAAGTTTCCACAGAGGGACTCAAAGCATGCTTGACCAGAAAAAAAGACAATTGTAAGATGGCGTATATTTCCTTTTTAAATAAAATATACCATATACATATATAAGTGCACACACCTATTTGCAGGATGGCCTTTCAACTAAAATATGCTGAGTAAGCCAACATCAGTAGTTCAGTTCATTCATCCAGTTTCTCGAGGTTTGCTGAGACAATTCATATCTATTAAGTGATTCAAATGTTACAATAGACATAATTTTGAAACCAATCAATGAAATAATTAAAGGCCTTGAGATATTAGGATTTATCAGAGTTACAAAGTCAATAAAGAATGAAATAGGATGATATTGAAATTTCCTCTTTTCTGTTTGCTAACTTTCCCTATCAATTCAATCAGTAATCCTAAGGCATTGAGTTTATTGACCTCTACGGTAGAGCTCATTTTTAAAAATTATAGTTGAAGAATTTAATATGTGAGAATTATTTTGGAACCACAGCATTTATGAAGTGGAATGAGCAGATTATAGGCATGAGAAGAACCAGGTTTGAAAAACAGTTTCTCCATTTACCAGCTGTATGACCTAGACCTAAACACTGAACTGTATGTGCTCCAGAATTAAGAGATGAGCAGTAGATAAAATAATAATTCATATATATAACAGATCTTTGTAAGGATTATGTGTATTTAATTGTAAGAGTTCTTTGGAGTATTATGATAGAACGGGAAGTGTAAGGAATTATCCCACTCCACAACAACCAGACCTCAACTGGACATCATTTTCAAGTCATAATGAAGGTAACAGAGGTCTCTAAGGACTACCCTACAAACAAACAAATGAACAAGTAAACAAACATGAACTATGCCCTCGGGGGTCTGAGTCAGACCTTTGTGATCAAGGGGTAGTTTCCTGTGGCTAGAAGCAAAAGCAGGTGCAAGCTGGGAATGGTGCATAAATCCCTGGGCCTGAGAAACTAGGAAAAGGAGACTTAAGTGGTGGGGAGTCAGAGCAGCAGAGGGTCAAAGTAAAGGTGAACATTTTGGAACTGCAGGAATCCAAAGGCACTGTTCTTCCTTGAGACATGGAGCACTGCTAGAAGATTTTAAAGTTTGGAACACTAATGTGGAGAATCTGAGCTTCAAATTCCCATCTGAGTCCTATAACGGCTCTTAGTTTTGAGCACATTCTGGCTATTAGAAATAGCTGAAGCAAAGCCATTCTGGAGAGAAGAACCATGCAGACCCAGAATAAGCTTTATATATAAACACAATTCTTGTCTGTGTGCACTAGTGGACATCCACAAAAATATTTAGAGTAACACTATTTGCAATAGCAAAACCTTTAAAAGCTTTTTGCCACTACTGAAAAATAAGCAGTGGGAAACTATATGGTGAAAATGGACCCCATTTACATTCAGCAAGATGGCTGGATTTCACTAAGGTAATATTGCACGTAGCAAATGATTTCTTTCCACAAAGGAAGAGTAGGTAATTCAGACTAATGCTTCCACAGAAAACAGCTAGAAAAGCTGAGTAAAAAGTAATAATCATCTACTGAGGACATCTGAGAACAAAACAAAGCAGTGTAAATTACAGGGACAACAGCTACAAAAACGGGCGAAAAATACAACTAGAGCTGTGAGTCTAGCATTTGGGGTCTCTTTTTCTGTAACAGCATCTGCCAATTCTGGAAATTTGGGAGGCTGAGAAAATGAGAAATTACCTGGGGATTTTATAGCTTTTAAATTTAGGGGAAATAAAACATGGGGTCTAGAGCTTTCCAAAAAAGGAGAGGGAAAGAGAGAGATTAAGTGAGAGAGAAACACGGACACAAAGAGACACAGAGAGACATAGAGAGAATCTGGTTAAACTCCTAAACTAGAGACACATGGTCACTCACGACATATGAACATATGCCAACTTAGAAATTTATAGCTACTTGAAAGTACCCTTCAAGTATAAATTAAATGAATGTTTGATCAGCAGACACTCTGAAGTGTCTCTTACAGGCAGAAAAAAAAAAAAATGACAACAGATTCAAGTTTGAAAATGAAGATAGAAATGAAAAAGAATGTAAAATATAAATATGTAGATGAACCTGAGTACATGGGTATATAAAACAAAAAAATATATCTTATTCTGAATATGTGTGTACATGTATAATAAAGCAATAAGAAGATATAAACTGTGAGGGGAATGAGTAGTTAATACATTCTAAGGCATTTGCATTGGCCAGGGAGAAGTAAAATGTCAACTTTTGGTAAATCAAGTATGTATATTGTAATTTCTAGGATAACCACTGAGGAGTGGAAGAATGACAGCTGTCATAAATTTTTCTAAAAAGTAGGAAATGAATAATCAAAATAAGGCAATCTCAAATATAAACTGCTTATAAGAAACATAAGTGATATATACAGCTTCAAAAAGGTGGAAAATAGAGGTGCCTGGGTGGCTCAGTCGGTTAAGCGTCCGACTTCAGCTCAGGTCATGATCTCGCGGTCCGTGAGTTCGAGCCCCGCATCAGGCTCTGTGCTGACAGCTCAGAGCCTGGAGCCTGTTTCAGATTCTGTGTCTCCCTCTCTCTGACCCTCCCCCGTTCATGCTCTGTCTCTCTCTGTCTCAAAAATAAATAAACTTTAAAAAAATTTAAAAAAAAGGTGGAAAATAAAATAATGAAAAAATATACACTGTACAATATATGAGCCAAAATAAAGCTAGTATAACTATGTTAATGTCAAACAAAACAGAATTTAAATTAATATAAAAACTGAAATGTTACTAAAAAGTAAGAGGACAATTTACAGAGATATAATTTAACAGTAGTATATAAAAATTATATATTTATATGCTTGATACAATGAATGAAGATAAATGATGAGGAATTGTTAAAATTATTTCAACAACATAAGGTAATAGATAAGTAAATGTTTAAAAAATGGAATTTCCAAAATATCAAATATGAGGAAATAATTATAATGCTTAATTATAAACTAAAAGTCCTCATTTAAGACATTGATTCACATAGTACATTGTTATAATATTTAAGCCTTTAGTCATATACCTTATAAATTATTCATGAAAATGCAGAAAAAACCCAAAACTCATAAGAACATTATCTATATTGATAACTATCATCATATGTAATAGATACAGATTATCAATATTTATAGAGTATGTAACTGGAGAGAATTAAAAACACAGTACTTACACAGAATTATCTCTCTCTATCTATCTAGATCTGTATTTATTTGGTTACCTCTCAAGTAGCTAGCATAATGTCAAATAGAGTTTGTTACATTTTTTATTTTGTATTTAAAAAATCTTTTATTTTTTTATTAAAAAAATTAATGTTTTATTTATTTTTGAGAAAGAGAGAGAAACAGTGCGAGTGCCAGTGGGGGAGGGACACAGAGAGAGGGAGACACAGAACCCCAAGCATCCTCCAGGCTCTGAGTTGTCAGCAGAGTCTGATGCGGGGCCAGCCATGAGATCATGACCTGAGCTGAAGTCACTTGCTTACCTGACTGAGCCGCCGAGTCGCCCCTAAAAAATCTTTTAAAAAACAAACTAGCACTTGTCAGAGATAACAAATGTCAACTTTGCAACTTAAAAGTATTTTGGCATTTCATTTGTAAATTATTCAAAATATGTAATAAAAATAAAAATGTGGAATAAATTAAAATAATTCTACAATATAAAACATATGTTAATTTTTGCATATTACCTTGGTATTTTTTTCAAAACGGCAAACACCACCATTTACCATCATGATACCTTTTGATATATCTTCCACCTTGACATTATTTTATAAAAGTGTTTCCGTATGTTATTAATTACTTTTTAACATATTTTGTTCATTTGATATGTATTTACTTACTAAACATTTTAATTATTATCACATATTTGAATGTATTTGTAAGTGATTTAAAAATACATATTTTATATGTACTCTTAATTCTGGTAAACTTTTTTCTAAGGAAAATCCATAGGGATGGGATTATTGGGTTATAGACTAAGTATAAATATAATTGCTATTATTGTATAACTTTCCATAAAATTTAATATATTCTTTCATTTTTTTAAAATTTTTAACGTTTATTTTTGAGAGAGAGAAAGAGAGAGAGAGAGAGACAGAGTGTGAGCAGGGGAGGGGCAGAGACAGAGGCAGACACAGAATCGGTAGCTGACCACAGAGCCTGATGTGGGGCTTGAACTCACAAGAGGTGAGGTCATGACCAGAGCTGAAGTCTGACGCTTAATCAACTGAGCCACTCAGGCGCCCCTATATTCTTTCATAGTAAGTGAACTGAAACTCGATCTAACAACAATAAGCAGCTACTGAATACTTCATGTATAGAATGAGAGAAAAACATCCTGGGATAAGAAAGAAAGAAAACATACAGTTACCTACTTGAAAAATTTACAATTTACTTAGTGGGCTAGAATATTACAGTTCAAAGAAAGAACAATTTTTCTGTTTTGCTTACATGCTAAGAAGTCCATGACAATTTTTATTATGTACTTGTTATTAAATTAGTAGTAAACTTTAAAATTTGTATATATTCCTTGGAATATATAAGTTTTGACATTGTGGATATTTTTTAACTCTTCATCTTACCTTCATCTATTAGTAATTTAAGACATATGACAATTATAAACATATGACAATTAAACAGGAGTTTTTGGTATATCTGGGTTCCTGCAAACCCTCTTGTGCAAAAATCATACACTAAAAATAATAGGACTATGAGAATAATAGAGTTATTTCCAATCACTCAAAACCTGAGTACCTTATAATCAGAGACTTAAAAACAATAATAATTCCAATATAGGTATTATTATAGTTAAATCTCCTCTGGAATTTGCACCTGAAATGACAATCTTTTGTACATTTAAATCATGAAAATTGTGTTTCCCATGAGGATTCCAGAAGACATTTTTTTTTTTCAAATAGGGAAAAACTTCATCAAAGTTAATGAATACATTCCAGGAGTAGCCATTTTTGTTAATCATTATTTTAAAATAAAGGGCAATATGCACTTAAGCTTGTCTTCTACATGTGAACAATCCTAAAATAACTTACTATTATTGGAGGGTTTAGCAGTTCAAAGATTATCAGCTATCCACTGATTCACCAAAGAAAGGTGCTTCTGTGGGATGTTCAGTGATTTTAACAATTGCTACAAAACATTAATGTGCTGGGGAAAATTGCATGTTTACAAGCATGCTCTTACTAATATCATTCTCTTATTTACCCAACATAGATAAGATAATTCATATAAAAAGCAAGTATGTTACAGAACAGAATGCATAACAACCATTCTTTTTCTATGGTAGAACTTTATCAAAATTTGTTTTCTATTGTATACTTTTCAAGTTCCTTTTTATTTGGAAATTAAGAGCTAATAAACCCTCTTTATTTTTAATCATTTAAATCTCATGTATATTTTCATATTTAATGATAAAAATTAATGTTTGCATGTATTATATCATATAATTTTATTGTTCACTTTTTAAACCTTCTAATTAATAAGGACCTTATACTTAATACCTTCATTCCACATGTGTATAGCTGCATAAAGTTCTCTAGCTCATTTTCCATTGTTTTCCATTATGTGGAATAATCAATTTTGATATGTAGATTTGATTTACCCTTTAATGACTATATAAGTGGTTTCCTTCCATATTTGTGAAATAAAACTTTGTATTTTATTAAACAAACTATTTTATTAAAAATCTAATATTTGGTAAGTACCTAATTAAAATATTTTAGTAAATCAGCATGCACAGTTGATTTCAAATCAGTAATAGATCATTTTTTTTAATTCTGTAAATAACATTCCAATATTTAAGATGTAATGATATTGTTAGATGAAGTAGATAATAGATGCACGGTACCTGCTCTAAATTCTTACATAATCACATAATTTTGCACATTTTGCAAGAGCAGAATGTTAGTTTTTAGATTATAAAATGAACCCAACTCTGAACTAAATCACAAAAATGCCTTCTGGTCTCTCTTTTTTATTAATTCCTAGCACTTCACTTTGCTTTTTTTTTTTTTTTTTATTCCTCTGTTATCCAGTTTCCTTTCCATTGTATTATAAGTGAAATAAGACAAAATTCAGATGGATGATGCTTAGAAACCAATAGTTTTATTTAATCAGAATAATAGGAACCTTAATAATACAGTGATGTTGAGAGAATTCAAACTATTTCAGACTGCTATATAATCAAGTTTCTATGAACAAAGCTCAGAATTAAAGGAGAATTCTAGGAAAAAATCTTTTCAATCTGCATTTGTCTCTTCATCTCTAATTTTGAGGATTGGATTTAATATTAGGATTGTTAATTGCTGGTCTTTGAAACACCTATTAAAAATTTTAAATTACAATTGTAAATATGCCAAAATAGTGTTTTGCAAAAGGAACTTTTTCAATCTATTTATTCAGTAATCATGTACTGAATTTTTATTTTATGGCAATAGTGTAAGGAAAGGAAATTAAAAAAAGAATACAGATGTAAACTGCAAAAATCCTGACATTCTGGGGTAGATAAAGAAGAGAATCTTAGAAAAGGACTAAGGGGGAGATACCAATTTTTCAGACCAGCAGTATCTCAGAAACTAAAAAAAAAAGAAAGAAAGAAAGAAAGAGAAGCAGGATCACAAGGAGGAAGTTGTCAAAATTATTGAAGATCCCATGAACATCAGTTAAATATAGCTTGAAAACTTTCTGTCCATTACATCTGTCCCTACCTAGAGAAGGTAGGGATGACCTTCTCTAGAGGAATTAATTGCATGTTAGTATAGATGTCAGACTGCTACTGTGTTAAAAGTGAATGTGTAAAATGAATGCATAGAAAATCTGATGAAATTGCATAAGGCCTGTTGTCCTGCTAATAATGTTGCACCAATGTGAATTTTCTGGTTATGTAAGATAATGCTTTTGCAAGAAGCTGTGTGAAGAGCATATAGGAATATGTGTACTATTTTTGCAACTTCTTGTGAGTCTATAAGTATTTCAAAATAAAAAGTGTAAAAAAAAAAAAGAATATCCAGGGCAAATTTGAACCCAACACTTTGATTCTATGTCTCAGTGGAAATAGAAAAAATAAACAATTTTGAATTATATTTAATAGTTTGTTTCTCATAGTATTTTGGATGTAGAAATTCTGTAACTATCCGGGCAGTATTGTAACATTAAGGTAATGAGTAAATATATTGACGTTGTTGGGAGCCAGAACCCTCCACTATACAAGAAGAGATTATAAAGTATGGAATGAAAAAGGCAAAGGTGGCTTCTGTGGTGTTAGCTTACAATTAGAAATACCAGTCTAGGGGCCCCTGGGTGGCTCAGTTGACTGAAGGTCCAACTCTTGATTTTGGCTACTTCATAATCCCAGCATCATGGGATAGAGCCCTGCCTTGGCTCCACGCTGAACGTGGAGCCTGCTTGGTATTCTCTCTCTCTGCTCTCTCTTTCTCTCTCTAAAATAAAAATTAAAAAAGGAAAAAAATGTAAAAAAGAAATATCAGTATAAATTCATGATTTCAATAAGTATCAACATATTATCTATACATAGTTCAATGTATAGCTTACTCATACAGTTAATATATGTATGAAGGAAGATAAAAATATGTAATGGGGTAAGGCATGGAAGATTCCTGATTTTATAATTTGTAAAAGACTGGATGTGTTCAATACTAATGGGAATAATTGTTCCAAGCCTCTTTCACTGGGCAAAGCCAAGAATAAAAAGGTCAATTTTGTCCCATTTATGCCAATTACAAATACAGAGTGTGTGATCATGAAAAAGTTGTTTAAACATGTTCAGGGGTGTGTGTGTGTGTGTGTGTGTGTGTGTGTGTCAGTGTGTGTGCATGTATGTGTGTGTGTCTGTGTTAGAAAAGAGTAAGAGCACATGGTAAAGTAAATGTGGTAGAATATTAACGACTGATAAATCTGAGTGATGGATTCATGAATGTTCTTAGTAATACACTTGTCACTCTTCTTGAAGTTTGGAATTAGTACAAAATTAACATTAAGAAAGACCAAGCTTGGGTGGCTCAGTCAGTTAAATATCCGACTTCAGCTCAGGTCATGATCTCATAGGTTTGCGAGTTTGAGCTCTGAGTCAAGCTCTGTGCTGACAGCTCAGAGCCTGGAGCCTGTGTCTCCAGGATTCTCTCTTGGATTCTGTGTCTCCCTCGCTCTCTGCCCTTCTCCTGTTTGCATTCTGTCTCTCTCTCTCTCTCTCTCAAAAATAAATAAACATTAAAAAATTAAAAAAAAGAAAGACCAAATATCAGATAATAAGTAGATATGGTAAGTAAATAAACTAATAATTTTTAAGAACTTATTTTTTAAATTTAATTTAATTTAATTTAATTTAATTTAATTTAATTTTATTTTATTTTATTTTCAATATATGAAATTTATTGTCAAATTGGTTTCCATACAACACCCAGTGCTCATCCCAAAAGTGCCCTCCTCAATACCCATCACCCACCCTCCCTTCCCTCCCACCCCCCATCAACGCTCAGTTTGTTCTCAGTTTTTAACAGTCTCTTATGCTTTGGCTTTCTCCCACTCTAACCTCTTTTTTTTTTTCCCTTCCCCTCCCCCATGGGTTTCTGTTAAGTTTCTCAGGATCCACATAAGAGTGAAACCATATGGTATCTGTCTTTCTCTGTATGGCTTATTTCACTTAGCATCACACTCTCCAGTTCCATCCACGTTGCTACAAAAGGCCATATTTCATTCTTTCTCATTGCCACGTAGTATTCCATTGTGTATATAAACCACAATTTCTTTATCCATTCATCAGTTGATGGACATTTAGGCTCTGGAAAGCAGTGTGGAGGTTCCTCAGAAAAGAACTTATTTTTTAAAGAAAGAAGAGAAAAAAAGAATAATCACAGAAGTTAAATTACATGATAATTAAATAAAAATGGGAATGATCACTTTAAAACAGTAACACTCCATCGTCTTTGAATATTCACTATCTGTCATGTCATGCATTTTCAAAATGCACTTTATGTATTTTTCATTCATTTAATCCATACAAAGTCTTGTGGTGGTAGGTTGTTTCCCAGCGTTACAGAGGAGGAAACTGAGGCATTAGAACTCTTAATTGCCTAACCAAAGTAACTCAGGCAATAGTCGGAAAACTGGTTCAAGTAGAGGCAGTACAATTCAGAGACAGTGAGATCAACCATTGTAGTTGGTGAGGTAAACACTTTCATATAGTGATGTGACATCAAGAACCCAGTGTGTAACAAGGGGTGAAGTCACAAAGACTAGTCCCCTAGTATAGGAAGAGATTGTGTTTCAAATTACATGTGGGGAGGTTGGCCTCAAGTAGCCTAAAGATTACTTCTCCCACGGTGTCTGGGATTTACTGCGGCGGTTGAACAGGGTGATAAAGATAGTTATTGAAATAATTTGTGTAAAATCTATCTATAAATTTAGATGCAATCATATTACATATCTACTTGAAGAGTCATATTATTGTTGGTGAAGACTAGAAATTTTAGCCTACTTAATGAGCAGGGACCTTTCTAGGCAGCTGGCTGCTCTTTGTGTTTACTATAATAATTTCTTGAGCTGAAACGTGCACCTAACATAATATTATTATCTGACTGGAAGTGTGGTGAAGAAAATATGGCATTTCATTGTCTTCAAAGTGACAGTAGAAATAGTTTGGTACAGGAAGAAAAATACAGATATATAGATTATCTAATTCAATTAGTTATACATATTTTGATTAGCTGCTGAGAACCAGCACTATTAATTCTTTTAAAAGAATACCACGAGATCATAATGGTATGTGTTCATATTGTATGCTTGTGAGAAAATCAGATAATTTGTTTATATTAAAGTATATGTATATAAATGTAAATGTGTATAATAGAGAATATGTGCCATCATTAACAAAGCTCAGAACAAATTAAAATTATTTCCACCAAGTGCTGATTTCCAGACCTACCAATATTGTGACATACATTTGATTATTATTATGGCTCCTTATTCTGTTTTCCTGCACATTTCCAAGCCAGGTTCAGATAAACACTTGGGATTATTTTTTTTGTTTTTTGTTTTTTGAGCCACTTATGTAACAACACAATCATGACATCTCTCTGCTTGAATTCTTTTAATCATTCATTCACTTTACCTATAGAGTTTTAGAGAGAGTCCTTAAACACGCTCACAATGATATTTTTGATCTACACTCTCTTTCACAGCATAGTACCTTATTACATTCGGTCAGTACCAATACTGATTGTATTTGCCTCCTGTGTTTTAGATACTTTCTAATGTAGAATATATCTACTGCACATAAAATACTGCAGCAACTGCTAATAGTATCCCTCCCTGTGTTGTGTGATATGTGAGGCCTTGAAAATTTTACAAAAAATGTGGACCCTAGAATTTTTATACAGTTTTCAATGGTGTGTAGAAGTAGCTAGAATATACTTAAGTATAATTTTTAAGTTTATTTTTATTCATTTTGAGAGAGATGGAGAGCACACGGGAGAGAGGCAGAGAAAGAGGAAGACAGAATCCCAAGCAAGCCCTGCACTGTCAGCACAAAGCCCCAGGTAGGGCTGGGACTCACGAACCGTGAGATCACGACCACAGCTGAAATCAGGAGTCAGACCCTTAGCTGACTGAGCCACCCAAGCATCCTTAGAATTTCTTTTAAAAACATTAACTAGTAATTTTCCGAATGCATTGTAAGTTTTCCTACAAGAATGGATACGTGGAACACCTTGAGAAAATATAGTAGTGTGGACCAAGAACCAACAGAGAGAAGTCTAGTGCAGATTAAAAGGAGGTAAGGGGTGTGTTGAGAGAAGCTTTAGTGTGAAGCCATGGCAGGTGAATGAGGAGTGCATAGACCATTGTATTAATGGTGGGTAGCCAAGAGGACGCACCCTGTACCCACGCGGTTTGAGAGGTCAGAAGATCGAAAGAGGAAAATCTCAAAGAAAAAACTAACCTTTGAGAGCGGAGGGAATTCTCCACAGGTTACAGATCATTCAGATATGAACTTCATAATTGCTACCCATTTCGAGTTTTCAGATTACAAGTCTGAATTCAATCTATTCTCAATTGCATAGTGCTTGTTTTTGAACAGAACTGCTTAGTTTGTGAGTTCCTAAATCTTTGTTTCCTTCTTTTCCCATCTGATTTTCAGGGATGGCTCCCTTGTATCACTGTGATAGGACATAAAGTTTAGTTTATGCTATATTTTAAAGTGGACAGCTTCCTGTCACTAGAGGAATAAAGTTCTTACACTGGTGTTTGGGACCCAAATGGGCCTCAACTACCACTGCCCCCCAAAAAGGAAAGACAAATTCAGGGTCAAAAACCATATGAATACACTTATAAGTGAAACACATGCACATATTTTGATATAAAATACAGTATTTGTAGCTCAATTTCAACAAATATATTCTAAGCAACATTTTTCAGTTTACAATATAACTTTCATGTCATTAATGGCTATTAAAATTTGGACTGTGGTCACTGTGCATGACCCAGTTGCAGCAGCAATACCTGGGCAAGTTGTGAAAACATATCTTGACTGTTTTTATGCCGTTTTTTTGACATGTGACAGAGACGGAGAATTCTTAGAATCCACAGATTCCAGCCCACACACCCCTTTTGACTTTGCGTCCTTGGAGGAGAGCTATTGCCTTCTAGACTTTGGCATTTATGCTTCTAGCTATCCTTCCTGCCACTGTTTAGAGGAACAAACTCCCCCAGATGCTGAATGTGACGATAGTATGTGAAAGTGTCAGCTGGTGAGGTTTTCTGGAAATTTACCTGTCCAAAACAAGAGAACTTCATTGTTTCTCAGCACTTTCTCCAAGCCATTTAAATAGAGAACTGTAAGAATCCTTGCTTACCAAACCAAACCAAACCAAACCAAACAAAAACAAAAATAAAAACAAAAAACAAAAATAGAAGAAGAGAAACACAATACATAAAAACAACCTCTGTTTCCTCTGCTGTCTGTAATATGGTGAATGTTGGAACAGATGAACAGGTACAGACACTTGATTCAGATTACAGGTTCAAACATGTATTCTCAAATTGTGGACTGGTCTGTCTAAATTTAGTGGCTTTGCCGTCTTCCATTCTGCTTTGATAATCTGCATGATTGACTGGCTAAGGATCATTCAAAACAACTGACCTAGTAATTTTGGTCACTCATAGTTTGAAAGCTTCAGAAATAATGAGAGTGTGAAGCAATGTTTAAAAAAATATGTATATATAACACAAATTGTGAGCTATATGATAAGCTAGTTCCCATGCTGTTTCTAAGTGGTTAGTTTTTTATTCCTCTGGGAAAAATAAGTGAAAAGAACCCAATGTTATTTTCCTTACTCATAAATCTTAGGGTTATTTTGATACTTAAGAAATTGGAGAAGAAATAAATGGATTATTGCAAATGTCATAGCAGTACTTCTGTGCCTGGCAGGGACTTAAGCTTTCCAGTAATACATTTGATAGTAGCACACAACTAGGGAGATCACAGGAAATTTGAAGTACAAGTGAGTGTAGATTAATATAAGTATATCTTTATTGGAATAAAATATAACCATCAGATTATATTTTATACAACAGAGAGATAGGAAATGATGACGGCTGTGAACTGTATAACACAGAGCAGAACAAAATACACAAAAGTAAGGAACCTATGGAAATATGGTAAACACTTCTAAACATGAATCCTACCCTCCCAGGTGCTTTTCTTTCTTTCTTTTTAAGTTCTGAAATAGGGCTACTTTACCATATCTAGCTCTAATTGACCCTTCCTCCAAATTCCTTACCAATGTAAGAAATTGTAATGTAAGAAACAATGTAAATGTTTCTCTTCTATAAGAATTTTGGTGGGGCGCCTGGGTGGCGCAGTCGGTTAAGCGTCCGACTTCAGCCAGGTCACGATCTCGCGGTCCGTGAGTTCGAGCCCCGCGTCGGGCTCTGGGCTGATGGCTCAGAGCCTGGAGCCTGTTTCCGACTCTGTGTCTCCCTCTCTCTCTGCCCCTCCCCCGTTCATGCTCTGTCTCTCTCTGTCCCAAAAATAAATAAACGTTGAAAAAAAATTAAAAAAAAAAAAAGAATTTTGGTGGAATTGTAAAATTTTTTTTAAGTTTATTTATTTTGAGACAGACAAGACAGTGTGAGTGGAGGGAGAGAGAGAGAGAGAGAGAGAGAGAGAGAATCTCAAGCAGGTTCTGCACCACCAGTGCAGAGTCAATTTGGGGCCCAAATCCATGAAACTGTGAGATCATTACCTGAGGCGAAACCAAGAATCCTATGCTCAACCAATTGAGTTACCCGGGTGCCCCAAGAATTTTGGTGGAATTGTAAAACAAGGGTTTTGCAATTGGAAACTCAGGTGCCTAAAAAAAAAAAAAAATCGAACTTTTATTTGGCTCAACAGTTTTTAACTTATTTATATTTAAAAAATGAATGAAAGAAATAGATTTAGCTGCTAGTACAACTTCTTTAGTAAATAAAATATTCTTAGGAAAAAATCTAACTTTATTTTTTTAATAAATGAATTCACTTTACACTTTATACATCTGATTCTGTCTGTCTAATGCACAGCAACAGGACGACTTATTTCTAAGGTTGTATAATTTTCGGTTATTTCTCAGTCATATCAAGTTATGACTTCAATCATATCCAGTAGTATTTTTATTTTATACTGTAAACCCTTCTGAATTTCATGCTCACCATCTACTGGCTTGTGGAAGTACAGCCATATTGGGGGGAGGAGACTATAGAAGACTCGTTATTGGTTTTACTTGATGTAATATTAATAGCATTTGAGATATTCTCAGT
Source organism: Lynx canadensis (assembly GCF_007474595.2). Classification (NCBI taxonomy): domain Eukaryota; kingdom Metazoa; phylum Chordata; class Mammalia; order Carnivora; family Felidae; genus Lynx; species Lynx canadensis. The sequence continues at coordinate 50,050,973 of NC_044319.2, read as the reverse complement.
TTCATCTGATCCCTGGGCATTTTCCTGTCTTCACTGAAATATTCTAGGATGTAGCCTTGCTTCCTTCAAACTCAGCTCGATAGTTCACACTGCATCTTTCGTTCTGTGGACACCTGTCCTAGTTGCAAATATTGCTACATGTCCCTCAGTTCTTATCTGTTAACATTATATGTTAGACAGTATGCAGTAGACTGTTCTCTTGCATTTTTCTTTGACCAAGAGTTGTTGGTGGATACTTACTCTGCCCCTTGCTAAATTAATTCACAAGGAAGCTGACTGAGGTGGCTCTAATGCTTGAGTGTCTATGTAAGCAAACAAAAATCCAAGCTTGTAAATACCTCAAGTTTACAAAATCATGATGCTATGGACAACCAATCATAAACAACCAACTAGACTTTAAGCTATAGCCAATTAATAATGTCTTTTATTTACTTCCACACCTTCTCTTTATAAAAAGTCTTTCCCCGAGTTCTTGTGGGCCAGAGCATTCCTAATCACTCCTAGTTTGGCACCGACTGATTCTAACTGATTTTTGCTCCAATAAACTCTTAAAAATGTGCCTCATTTTATATTTTGACACCCTAAAGCCCCCTTATAAGACTTATTCTAAGTATGTCTGTAATTCTTTATCTCATTCTGTTTGTCACAGTGGCTACTCCTTCCTATCAAGACGTGGAAACTATTTCCATAACCCCCAGATCTTGGCTGGCTTCGTGACTTGCTGTGGTGAGTAGGATGTGCTAGAAGTGAAGATGTATTGGTTCTTGCCTAGGTTTGGGAAAGTTTTCTGTGCTTACCTTTTTGCTTTGTTTTGTTTTCAGATCCTGAGAAAGACCACATGAATGATTCCAGGTGAGTCTGCTGGAGGATAAGGCATCACATGGCCCATCCATCCTAGCCAAGTGGCAGCCTAGACCAGACTGACTGCTGCCAATTTCAAAGCCTGAGAGGGAGTCCAGTCATATCAGTGGAGCCCTGTTCTCATATCACAGCTGCCTTCAGCTGCAAAAGTAAACGTGGTCAAGACCAGAAGAAACACCCAGCCAGCCTGTAGTCTTGTGAGCACTGACAAATGCTCACGGCCTTGAGTCACTGAGTTTGGGGGTGGTTTGATATGTAAGAATAGTTAACTGATAAAGCCTCCCTTATAGCTCTCACCTCTGTTGCCCTAATGCCACTGTGTCACAAAGAACACCTGTAAACTTGCTGACTATCAGACATGAGAACCTGTGAGCACAAATCTATTTCCACAGGAATGGCCAAACCTATCTGTGGGCTTTACTGCTGTCTCCATCTTTTCCAAATTCCTATTTATGAGCTGCGGTGGTTCAGAAAAATCAAATGATATGTATCAAGGTCTGGGAATAACACCTTCATTACAGACACTGACAATATACATTTTTTTAACGTTGATTTATTTTTGAGACAGAGAGAGACAGAGTGTGAGTGGGGGAGAGGCAGAGAGAGAAGGAGACACAGAATCTGAAGCAGGCTCCAGGCTCTGAGTTGTAAGCACAGAGCCCGACTCGGGGCTCAAACCCACAATCTGTGAGATCATGACCTGAGCTGAAGTTGGACCCTTAACCGACTGAGTCACCCAGGCACCCCAGACAGACAGTGACAATATAAAACTAGTTAGCCTAGAAGGCCAATCAACTAGAAACAGAACCAATTGTCTTGATTCCTAATTTGTTAAACTGGAACTTATTATTAACATACTCAATAAAAGGATGTTCTTACTCTTATTGGCTCTTTGCCTCTTCCTCCCTCCCATTTTTGTTGGCATATTTTGTTTGTAAAAGTCCTCCCTCATCAGCTGTTATTCTGAGTTTAGAACCATTTTTAGTCTCACCTTTAACCTTATTCTGAACAAAGCTTACTTAACTTCCCTTATTTTCTCATACTTGTACAACACACAAAAAAATTGGCTAGCATTATTTAATATCCACCAAACTATCTTAAAATGACTTTTTTAAAAAATCTTTATTTATTTTTGAGAGAGAGAGACACACACAGAGTGTGAGCGGGGCAGGAGCAGAGAGAGACAGGGAGACCCAGAATCTGAAGCAGGCTCCAGGCTCTGAGCTGTCAGCACAGAGCCTGACATGGGGCTTGAACCCATGAACTGTGAGATCATGACCTGAGCCGAAATTGGACACTTAACCAACTGAGCCACCCAGGCATCCCTCAACCATACTTTCTTAAGGTCAGCCTTGTCAGCCTTTCTGTTGCACACACTGGATCCTTTTTCCATGGGAAACAAGACTGGAGGTCAAGTAACCACCATCCCTTTAAGCAACCAACCAAGGGAAAAAAAACTGGCTTTTCAATTTAGATGTAAAATGTTTCCTTAATCTCCTTGTTTTGACTAAGTATGGCATTCTTTTGAGGATACTGCTTTCTGGTCTTTGCAAATATTAACTGATTTTGTTTTTTCTTAACAACTTTATAAACTCCAGGGTTAGGAGATATGGTACATATTCTCCTTTGGGAGTAAACACACTTTTTGAGTCTCATATAGCCAGAGCAGAGACTTGTCTACCTTTCTCTGACATTACAGTGATTGCTCCCCTGGATCATCCTCTAAAGACACTGGTATCTGACTCTATCTTTCCCTCTAATAAAAGACCAGCTATCAATCCTGGAAGGTGGCTCCATAATGACATAAATGGCCTACTCAAAACCCCAGGCTCAGTTTCCAGTTCTTCCCAAATTCAGTGACTTATCTCACCACTTTTCTCAGTGTAATTGTCAGGGTTCTCCAGAGAAACAGAGATAATAGGGAATACATTAGAAAACCAATTCCAGAAACCCCAGAACTAATCTTCAAAACTTTTTCTTAAAATTCCCATCTTCTAAAAACATTCTCAATACCTAAATGTTATTAGTCAGGATTCCCCAGAGAAACAAATCAATACCTTATAATCCCACGATTATGGAAGCTAAGAAATCACATATGTCATCTGCAAACTGGAGACCCAAGAAAACCAGTGGTATATTTTGATGTCCTGAGGGCCAGGAGTTCTTACCACAGAAGATCAGTGCTCAAGCTTATCCAGTTAGGTAGAAAGAAGGGGAACTGTCTCTTCCTATACTTTTTTGTTCTATTCAGGCCATCAGTGGGTTGGATTATGCCCACCCACCATCAGAAGGGCCATCTACTTAATCCAGTTAATCAATTCAATGCTAATCTCTTCAGGAAACACCTTCCTAGACAAACCTAGAAATGTTTAATGAGATATCTGGGCATTCCTTGGCCCAGTCAATTTGAAACATAAAATTAACCATCATAATTTCACCATTTGTCAATTTGGCACTCACAAGCACCTCCTTAAATTATACTTAATCTCAAGGTAGACAAACTAACAAGATCGTAACATGATAGCTATCCTGTGTACAACAGAAAACACACTCACTCTTTCTCCAGAAAAGGAGGTAAAGTCCTTATGATGTCAGCAGGCCAGGTCCAAGGACCTAGAGACAGTCCCACAGGACTAGCCAAGAGAGTCCTTGGCTTCATGAAGGATGAAAATCACACAAGCCAGCATGAGGTGAAAGAAGAGTTTTTTTGAAGATACATACAGAAAGATATATAAAGAGATACAAATAGAGTGTCTGGGAGACTCCAAAAGGAAAAAAAGCATGAATCTTTTATTTGCTTGGGGTCTGGGATTTTTATTGGCAATTGTGGTCTGGTGCACCTGTCCTCTTAGGCATCCAGGAACTGATGTAAACAAGGACAGGGGCCAGATGTCCATCTTAAGTCATCATTCCCTGAAGTCAAGGGGTCTTGGTGTCAAAGTGGTTGGAGTCAGTGGTCTTGGAGCATATTTATGAGGACCCCACCCTGTCACTCCTTACATGTTATCTATTGTGCTGTAAGACTTCAAAGATATTATCTCTTTGTCCCTTACAAGGAGTACTATACTATATGTAGACATATGTAGAATGGGGACGGTGTGCTGCTTCTAGCAAGAGTAGAAGGCTGAAAAGGAACAAAGAAAAAAAAATAACTTTTTTTATGTGGTCCCTCCATTTTTCCTGTCTCACTTGAGTGTTTTTTTTCTTTGTTAACCCATGAGTTAAATACTGTTAGATAAAATTAACAGTACTTAAAAACTTTGATATAAAACCAACCTATCTTATGTTACATAGTAAAGGAACAAGAAACAAAAGAAAACAAAGACATTTACATGCAAAAACCATCTATCTATCTATCTATCTATCTATCTATCTATGTATATCTGTCATCTATCTACCTATATCATCTATTTATCAGCCTTACTGTTGCACAGTTGACCCTTGAATTACATGGGTTTATACGTCCACTTATAGTTTTTTTTTTTTTGATGAATACAGTACTGTAAATGTATTTTCTTTCCCTTAATGATTTTCTTAACATTTTATTTTCTCCAGCTTACCTTATGTGAAAATACAATATGTAATACACATAACATACAAAATATATGTTAATCAGTTTATGTTATTGTCAAGTCTTCTGGTCATCAGTAGATTATTAGTAGTTAAGTTTTGGGAAAGTCAAAAATTATATACTATTTTTGATTGTGGGGGAAGTCAGTACCCTTAACCCCTGCATTGTTCAAGGGTCAACTATATTATGTTTATTCTACTATTATCCCTCCTCCTTAGTATCCATTTCCATACATGTTCTCCAGATTTTTGTTGGTGTAATTATAATACTCAAAATAGTTCTTTTGGGGTGCAACACACCTCCTATGGGCCATATGTTGCATCTCACTTTTAGGGGGCTGCTGGTGATGGGGTTTTGGAGTTGATGGGGTGTTGGGGTGTTGGTGGGGGTTTGGAGACAACTGCCAAGAAAGAAACTTGAAGATATCTTTGGTGCAAAAAGGTGATTTTATTAAAGCAGAGGGACAGAACCCGTGGGCAGAAAGAGCTGCACTGGGGTTGTGAAGGGTGACTGGTTACATAATATGGCATTGAGGGAGACACAGTCAAGAGGAAGTTTCTTAAAGGGATTTCTATATGCTAAAGGAGACTAACAGATTACTGGAGGCTTGGCTATTGTTAAACTAAGGTTGTTTTACACTCTAGCAAAGCATTATCATTAGTACAGTAGGGAGTTTCTGGAGATTAGGCTATTGATAAGATTGTGTTTTCTTGTAATTTACTAAGATTTGTAAACTGATGGAGACTCAAGTCCTGCAAGACTGTGACCTCTATCGTTTAACCAATGCTTTTATTTCCCTTTCCTTTGTCATTGGGCAGCCAATGCCTGAGGAATATTACACATATCTCACCTGGGGTGGGAAGCCGGTGTTATTAGCTTGTGTTTTGCGCTCAGCTTGCCTTATGCTCCCTCATCACTGGAACTAGAATCTAGCTGTAGGTCAGAAGCAAAGAGTCAGGTGTGGGTGGTGCTAAGGAGAGTCAGCATTATGTCACAAAGCAACTGCCTCAGTGGAAGCCCTTATGGTTCCCTCCAAAAAAGCAGAATATATGGTTAATCTTATTATATGGAGGTGAAAAGGCTTATGCTACTATGGATGGAAAGGTCTGATACCACTGGAGTTTTATAAGCTACTTCCATTGGGTGTGGAGAGACCTCTCCTACTAGCAAAAAGAAAAAGAAAAAGAAAAAAACAACTTATTATACTTTAGGATCTCCATATCTCTAGATGCATCAGAATCTCTCCACACATTCCCATTTCAAAATGTAGGTCCCATTCTTTCCCAATCAACATCCTCATTTTAACAGCAAATATCTTGTGAGGCTGGAAGTTCAACAAGCTTTGTAGTTCAGTCAGTCACAGGAGAAGGAGACTCTGGGTTGATTTTCAGCAATCTCATCTTTGCATCTTCAAAAGATAAGGGTCTATTTCAGGGATGTATATAAGCCTTCAGGTAATTTACACAGAACCTGAGCTGGGACTTTAAATCCCTGAGTTCTTGCTTTTCATTCTTTACTTTGTCCAGCAATATTGGAGGCAAGCAGCCAATCTTATTATATTTTTTAGTTTTCTGGAAATGTTCCAAAGTATCATATATACTGTCACCTACCTCCTCTCTTCTTACAAGTGGTTGATTAGAAGTAATAATGCACATACTTGCATATCTCTATTGCCAGCTCACATCACAGACACTATGGACCGTCAGCGCTCTCTTTGCTAGTGTAAATAAAGTCATTTGTGTCTGGGGTGCCTGGGTGGCAGAGTCAGTTAAGCTTCTGACTCTTGGTTTCGGCTCAGGTCAGGATCTCATGGTGTGTGAGTTCAAACCCTGCACTGAGCTACGTGCTGACAGTGTGGACCCTGCCTGGGGTTGTCTCTCTCTGTCTCTCTGTCTCTCTCTCTCTCTCTGCCCCTCCCCTGCTCTCTGTCTCTCAAAATAGATAAACTTCAAAAATAAGTAAGTAAATAAAGTCATTTCTCTTTAAATCTAATCAAATTGGAGAGCTAATTCCAGAAAACCCAGAACTAGTTTGGAAAACTCATCTTTAAAATTCTTTTCCTGTAGACCTACACTTAATACCAAAATCTATATTAGGTGTTCTCCAGAGAACAGAACCAATAATATATATTTACATATACATACTTGTATATGAATATATATGATTTATTATAATGTGTTGGCTCATGGAGTTATGAAGGCTAAGCCCCATGGTCTGCCATCTGCAAGCCAGAGATCCAGGAATACCAGTGGTATAGTTTAAAGTCCTGAGAGCCAAAGAGAAGATGGCATGGATTCCAGTCAGAGTCTGAAGGCCTGAGGGCCAGGAGTGCTTTTGTCAGGAGACCAATTTTCCAGTTCGTGTAGTCCAACAGAAAGGATTCAATCTTCCTTTTTATTGTTGTTCTCTTCAGGCCCTCAGTGGATTAGATGATGCCCATGCACCTCGGGAAGGCCATTTGCTTTACTCAGTTCACCAATTCAATTGTTAATCTCTTCCAGAAAGGCCCTCATATACACACCCCAAAATAATGTTTGACCAGATATCTGGGCATCCCTTGGCCCAGTCAAGTTGACACATAAAATTAACCATCACATTCAGTCATTCACATCCATGACCACACTATCTGAAGTCTCCTGTTTACTGACATACTTTTGAAAAGTGGTTTGTACTTACTGTCTCCACTTCCTCACCTATAATTCATTATTTCATCTTTTTCCCTTGCCTTTGCCACAAGCAACCTATGTTCCCTTTCCTTCCTCTCTTCAAAACTGAATGTTCACTGCCAAAATTGCCAATTATGTTTTGTTTAAAAATCTGTTTATAGATGATGTGACTGTCCTTTTCTGGACCATTAGACACTGTTAACCACTACCTATTTCCTCAAATTACTTTCCTTTCTTGCATATTTGTGGCACCTAATTTTACAAGATTTTCATGGTCATTGTTTCCCATCCTCTTTTACTGGTTTTTTTCTACTATTTTTTTCCCTTAAATGTTGATGTTTTCCACACTCCTTTATCCCGAGCATATTCTAAGTGAATGTCTAATAGATTTTTTATAGCCTAGCACCACTTTCTAAACAGTCTGCTTTAAATAGAATCTCCCCAAGGTTTTGTAGTGCTGTAACCTCATTTAGTGAAAATAATAAAATATAGCTGTAGAGCTTTTTAAAATCTATAAGAGTCTATTACAACAATCCCCTAAATAACATGTCCTATTTAGTTTATAAGTGTTTACAATGTACATGCTAATAGTGATATCCAAATATTTTATAATCTTATGTCCTAGTCACTTTCACTTTCCATTGTAGAAATTTAACAATCAATATACATTAAAACTTTCAATTAACATAAAAATAGATGTGAATTCTTGCATCCTACTTTATATGCCATTACAGACCTAGACCTTATTAACAGATACTTCTTTGTAAATAATAGGTTGTATATTTATTTACTGTATACTGTCAAAGTAAAATATATAATTTCTTAAATGGATTAATAGTAGTTTTATAGACTGTACTAAACAAATTTGGTAGTATGACAGCACATGAGAAGAAATGGTATTTGCTGATGAGAAAATATTCCTTTAACAGATATACATGTTACCATGTACTCACAAATTTAGTGTAGCTTTATGTACTTCTGGGTTGTTTGTGTGTGTTTTTAAATTCAATGTATAAAAACGTTGTTATGAGTTGATAGAAACATGGTATTATTGAAGATAGAATCAATATCTGTCTTTTTTTTAAAGTTTTTATTTAAATTCCAGTTACTTAACATACAATGTAATATCAGTTTCAGGTGTACAATTTAGTGACTCAACACTTCCATACATCACTCTTTGCTCGTCACAAGTGCCCTCCTTAATTCCCATCACCCATTTAACCCGTGTCCCTACCACATTCTCTCTAGTAACCCCCAGTTTGTTCTCTACAGTCAAGAATATGTTTCTTGGTTTGCTTCTCTCTCTTTTTTTCCCTTTGCTCCTTTGTTTTGTTTCTTAAATTCCACATATGAGTGAAATCATATGGTATTTGTGTATCTCTGACTGACTTATTTATGTCTTTTCTTCCATAAGATTTTTAATTGTAAACCTTGGAAACTCAAATAGAAAGTATAAAATAAGATTATAAATTTTATATTCATTTAAAATGAATATTGATGCTCTGAAAATTGATGCTATATTAAGAACAATGGCAGAAATGTGTTTTTAACCGACATAAAATTGTATTAAATCTTTGTCATTTTAGGAAAAAATTTCAAAGTATCTTCAATCTGGATTTATTTTTGACATAACAATTTTACTTTAAGCTGATGTAAGTGTATTATAAGTTTGAACCTATGCTCTTGTGGAAGATGGGAGACTACTGAATATTGTCTATATCTTTATTTTTGTAGTTTGTGTACTATTCTTTCCAAAATTTGTGCAGTTTCTTGTTACTAAAGTGGACTCTGAAATTATCTAAAGCCAACACCTAAGAAACGATGCCTGGCATAGAATTAAGATAGTATATATATTTGAATAAACATAGGAATGAATGAGAGAGATTTTGGGGGGACATCATTATCATTGTTAATGAAGACAGAATTCCTGTCTATATTAAAGTTTGAAAATCTTACCTAAAATATCTAAAGAGTAAGATGATAAATAGACACATTGTTTTATTAAATAATGGCTTTAAGATTCACAGATTTCCTTGTAAATCTTTTGAAATATTCTGATTATGTTTCTGTAGGCATTATGTTAAAGCAATATTTGTTAGATAAAATGAATTAATCACTGGAGAAATAATTTAAGTCATTGAGATCTGAATAACATTCTAGGGAGATGGTATTAAATTGAATGAAATATACTAAAAGAACTTCTTGTTATTTTGTGAGACAATTTCAAAGGAAACTATTTTAGAACTCGCCTGCTAAAGATTGGAAGCTATTTTCAGTGGCTTGATTTGAAATGTTGATTGCTAGCCAACTAATAGATTAAGTCCTTTAGGAACACAGATGAGTCAGTAGTGCAGTAATAAGCATAATAATACTTAGCACTTTTAATCTTCAAAACATTTTATAAACATTATCTAATTAATCCTTATATCAATCCCATGAGACAGATGAATATCATTCTCATTTTACTGATGGGTAGAGCAAATAATACTATGTGCAAATGCCAAGTCACAGAGTAAAAAATGTTAGAATGATCTCTTAGACTTCTCAACTATTTGCAAATGTGAATTTCTAAACATGTTTAAGTTGAGTTTTAGAGATTAAGTATATGAATCCTAGAAAGCGGTACACTGTAATTAGCATTATGTAAATACTTGAAAGTGCAAATCTAATTGTTTATCTTTTAATTGTAAAAGTCATTTACTCTTTCAAATTACAGCCAAGATTCTGAATTAATAGTCTTTTTTAGTAGTTTGTGCTTTACTATATTTCTTGTTCAACTATCATTATGGTTGATAGTATTTACACTTTTTTCAAACTCATCCTTTTTCTTTGATTATTTTAAAGTTGGAAAGGTAATACAATCTCGCTGTAACAAGTGACACTACCAGTGAAGTTTTCTATCCCAAACCCACCATCCCCATGGACCTATGGCAGCAGTACTGGTAGCCTGGTTGGTATGGGTCTTTCTAGTCCTTTCTCCTGGCTCCTACAAACCTACATACCTGGAGAGATTTCATTTATTTTCTTGTACATGTTTATATAGAAATAATAACATGTTTAATACTTTGCTTTGTCACTTGGGTTTTTTCACTCACTAACTGTAAGCCACATCTTGCCATTCCTTTGATGAAAATCCTCCAAGGGTTTACATTTAAAGTCCCTCCAAATCCTACAAGGTCCACAGGTGCCTCTCTCTGTCTTCTCTTGTCTCAGTTCTCACATCTGTCTCAGCTGCAGGGTCTGCTCCCATCACATTGTCCTCCTTGGAAATCATTTGGCTTGTTGACACTTGTGGGCCTTCAATTTTTATATTTACAGCTCTCTGCATGAAGGACTCACCCTCGGGTGTGTATCTGACTTTTTTTTTGCAACCTAAATTATGGTGGTGATGCATTTGGCCTATAGAAAAACAAAGAAGCATACTTCTTTCTTGGCAAAAGCAGGAGTAATTTGAACTTTTACTGAAGGAGAGATGTTTAAACCCAGTAAATGTTCACATTATGAGTGAAGAAACATTTCATTTGCTAATCTCAGTTTTGATAAAGTTGGTGGAATCCTTTAAGGTTAATTTCTTCTCTTCTCAGTGGGTTGTTATGAGTGGCCAGAGCCCAGCATCTCAGGGCTTCAGCCCCAACCTCATTTCCTTACTGCTTGAAGAGGCTCTTTTGGACTACTACCTCGTCTAAAAATAAAAGCAAAACAGATCTCTCTTCTCTCCCCTACCCCTTGTACCCTTACTGTGACCTATTCCTCATCTTAGCATTTATCAAAACCTTATAGAAAAAATTTGTTGATTTGTTTATTATTATTATTTTTAAATTTTTTAACGTTTATTTACTTTTGAGACAGAGCGAGACAGAGCATGAACAGGGAAGGGTCAGAGAGAGAGAGGGAGACACAGAATCTGAAACAGGCTCCAGGCTCTGAGCTGTCAGCACAGAGCCCGACGCGGGGCTCGAACTCACGAACCTTGAGATCATGACCTGAGCCGAAGTCAGACGCTTAACCGACTGAGCCACCCAGGCACCCCTTGTTTATTATTTTTTTAACCAGAATTCTTTTAATATCAACCGATTAATGAGTGTAGATATTTTGGGAAACTTTACATTTCTTTGTCTCCTAAGAAATTGGAGATTCGTTTCATATATGTATGGTCAATAAGTTTTTTATCTATAATTTTTTAATATCCTTTGTCAAAGTTTCAAAATGTTTTCATTTTAGTTTTAAAACGTTTGTTGTGTAAATATTAGCTCTTTATCTGAGTTGGATTTTTCTCTTTTTTTGTCACAAAAACTTTTAATTTGCAATATGGCAAAATACACCTGTTTTGTTATTGTTGCATATAAGATTGGAAGGTATTTTTTACCCCCATAGTGTACATATAATCTCATATCTGGTAAACTTTTAAAATTAATACCTTGGGTCATTTGGTGTGTATTTAAAATTGAATTGTGACATAGAAGTTTGCCTTTATTTTCCTCTTCATTGACACTCAGCAATACCATTGCATTTCTCAACCCAAACATCTTTTTATTTCACTTACATAAACTCCACCCTTCTCACACACTTACATATACTGATACATATATTCTTAGATTATTACTAATATTTTTTATATCTATAACAAAACAATATAATGATGATTCTACTACAGTGGTTTATACAGATGGTGCTAGTCTCTTTTCATTCATTTATGGGCTGTTCTTGGGTATTAAATTGTCTATATAGTTAAATGAAAAGTGAAGTTTGGGAGTATGAGTTTAGGTGTATTAAATAATCTTTATCATTTTCTTTCTTTTTTTCTTTTTTTAATCCCTGGTGACTTAGCTTGAGTCCTCTATATAACAGAGCATGAAAAAAAGAAAGAATGGATGTTTTATTTAGAAGGTGCAAATAGGGGCGCCTGGGTGGCGCAGTCGGTTGAGCGTCCGACTTCAGCCAGGTCATGATCTCGCGGTCCGTGAGTTCGAGCCCCGCGTCAGGCTCTGGGCTGATGGCTCGGAGCCTGGAGCCTGTTTCCGACTCTGTGTCTCCCTCTCTCTCTGCCCCTTCCCCGTTCATGCTCTGTCTCTCTCTGTCCCAAAAATAAATAAACGTTGAAAAAAAAATTTTTTTAGAAGGTGCAAATATACGGTACTAACAGTGGGAAGAAAAGAATAGGCGTAAGGAAGGGTGAGATGCAATGGGGAAGTGATGCATCACGCACCATGTTAGCTACTGATTTGAAACAAGCCTAAGAAAAACTGCACAGAATACTCCAGAAGATTTTATTGGACACTTAAGGACTTCTGGCAAAGAACATCTTAGAGAAACTCTTTCTTGGTGCGACCCAAAAAGGGGAATAAGGTTTACTCCACAAATTTATTCCACCGTCTTCTCTGGTTGTCTTACCAGCCTCGTCAATAGGCATTTGGGATCATAGACTCTCATGTCCTGCAGTGTGGAGCTGCCTCCACCTGTTCAGTGGCAGCTGAGTCATAAACTCTAGACGTACAACTGGTTGGCCCAGCTATGAATGGGTGGTAAAGAAGAAGAGCCTGATCCTCCCACCCCAAGTGGTACATTTTACTCTTTTAAGAGTAGCTACAACACAGTGAGAAAAACAGTTATATTCGGTCTTTTTTTTTTTTTTAATTTGAGTATACTTGGCGTACAATGTTACATTAGTTTCATGTGTACAACATAGTGATTCAACTTTCCTAAATGTTTGCTATTCAGAATCTTTTCTTTTAATGTTTTTATTTATTTTTGAAGGAGAGAGAGAGACAGAGTGTGAGTGGGGGGAGGAGTAGAGACAGAAGGAGACACTGAACCTGAAGCAGCCTCCAGGCTCTGAGCTGTTGGCACAAAGCCCAACATGGGGCTTGAACTCATAAGCTGTGAGATCATGACCTGAGCTGAAGTAGGAGGCTTAACCAGCTGAGTCACCCACATGTCCTTCTATTCAGAATCTTTCAAAGCATCTTTTGACTTTATTTATTTTGAGAGAGAGAGAGAGAGAGCATGAGCAGGGGAGAAGCAAAGAGACAGAGAGAGAGGGAGAATCCTAAACAGGCTCTACACTCAGCATGGAGCCAGACCTCAGGCTCAATCCCACGACTGTGAGATCATGACCTGACCTGAAATCAAGCATCTGATGCTTAACCAATTGGGCCACTCAGGCGCTCCGCTATTTGGAATCTTTTAAAATAGATGTTTAGTTTCCATCTTAAGTTTCTTTCTCTGCACTGGTCTCTAAGTTTCATATCCCTTATCGTCAAAACACATTTTTACTAAGAAACTATTCATTTCCTCAGCACTTCACACATTTGATCCCATCAATTGGTAAGCAGTATATTCTTAGACTCATTTGTCTCTTTATTTATGTCTTATATCTTATTTCTCATTCCCATTCTTATCTTTTGATTCCTCTGTTTTTAATATAATAAGAATATTTTCTATATTGTGGTTCTTTTAAAAAATAATCAGCTTCTGCATTATTTAACTTTAATTTTTGTTTGTTTTTCAATTAGTAATGTTAACTTTTATTCTTAACATTTAGTTTTTTTTGTTTTTATATTGACATTATACATGAGAATAATTCAAATATAGTCTTATTTGAAGAAAGTGACCTATATAGAACACTATCTTAACATTCTTTTTATAATAAGTTTAAAAATGTTGAGTTATCAATCTGAAATAACGTCATAACCACCTGAAGAATGACTACAGATGATTACATTAACAGTAAAAATTAAATTTACTTCCAGACATTGGAGAAATTTCAGCAAAGATTTGTGTTCATTTTGAAAGTTAGGATATTACTAATGTAATAAGTATGTATTAAAATGCCTAATTATCTTAGTGTTTCAAAGAAAAATAATAGGTAGACATTTTCTAGAATTTTAAATCACCAATTTATCACTGTTTCTGGTAATTGTTCCCTAAGCTGTCTTTACTATAATAATTTTCTAATAATATTGATTCAAATATGACATTATAACAATGGAGGTGAACACAGAATTTATACTATTCATGGTCTATTTATTTTAAAAGATTAAATATATTTTTAAATTAGATTCCTATACTGCACTTCTGTGAAGGATTTTGTTCACCCACAGACTCTTCTGTATGTGATGTTTATATCAACTGAGCTCTGGGACTTTATAGAATTTCCTCAGTGATTTTAACACAAATTCATTCTTTTATCCTACATATCCTTTATATAGTACATCTGCAGTGATAAGTGTTGCCATTATCGTACTTTCTCTAGCCAATTTGTTTGACTCTTCCCTTTATTTCAGACGTGGACTAGAATGACTATATCTTTGACTCGTCTATCATCTCAAACCTCAAACTCGAAGTATTCTCTGATTAAAATCTATTGACTTCAGGGCACCTGGATGGCTCAGTCGGTTAAGCGTCCGACTTCAGCTCAGGTCACCATCTCGCCGTCCGTGAGTTCAAGCCCCGCGTCGGGCTCCGGGCTGATGGCTCAGAGCCTGGAGCCTGCTTCCGATTCTGTGTCTCCCTCTCTCTCTGCCCCTGCCCCGTTCATGCTCTGTCTCTCTCTGTCTCAAAAATACATAAAACGTTTAAAAAAAAAAAAATCTATTGACTTCTACCTCTCTCATCACTCAGTCTTACAGACTTTTGCATAATTAGTGCTTTCTTGACTTTTCCCTGTTCTCCATATCTATTATAAGTCTACACAATCATTTCTATGCTAATATTCAACTCTATTGTCATTTTTTTCTCTTTGAAATCTGTGATGCTGAATTTTGTGAGGAAAGTGAATAAAATTATGCCTCACTGTACATTGAACTTTAGCCTCAACTTGATGGTTATTGATAAACTTTGATTTCATGCTTTCTATATCATCTTCTGATCCATCTTTCAGTGGCTTCTTCTCCCTTTTTTCATAATACTCAAACCTTCAATTTCATAATTCCTTTCCAAAGTTTCTGGCTCATTGTATAAGACTAAGACCTTGGACAGCAATTTTTCCAAAATTTTATTCCTATGTCTTAAAAATATTATTGTTCTATTATCTGTTTTATTTTTGGACCTACATTTTGATCAAGAAAAAATGATTCTTTTTTTTTCTTAAGTTTTTTCTTTCTCTTTTCATTTGAAACACTTCTCCCTTTCCTACATACTCACTTTAGCAATTATGTGCCTTTCACTTGCATTTTAGTTGTCTCTGATAGCTACTTTCTAGTCAAAACACTTATTAGAATGGCTATCATCAAAATGACAAGAGTAAATAAGTGTTGGCAAGGATGTAGAGAAAAGAGAACCCTTGTGCACTGTTGGAAATGTAAATTGGTTCAGCCACTATCGAAAACAGGATGAAGGTTCCTTAAAAAATTTAAAGTAAAACTATCATGTGATCCAGTAATTTCACTTCTGGGTATATATCTGAAGGAAATAAAGGAAGGATCTAGAAGAAATATCTGCACTCCCATGTTCATTACAGTATTATTTACAGTAACAAATATGTAAACAACCTAAGAGCTCAACAGATGAATGGAAAGAGCTCAACAGATGAGTGGATTAAGAAAATATGGTAAACATAGACAACGGAATATTTTTCAGCCACGAAGGGAAGGAAATTCTGCCATTTATGGCAACATGTATGAACCTTGAGGGTATTATACTAAGTAAAAGAAATCAGACAAAGTCTTATGATCTCAGTTATATGTGGATCTAAAAAAACCCCAAATCACCGAAACAGAGAACAGATTGGTGGTTGCTAATGGGAGGTGGGGAAGGGGAGAATAGGGGAGAATGGTTGAAGTTGGTCGAAAAGTACAAAATTTCAGTTATAAAATAAACAAGTTCTAGGAATGTTATGTGGAGCATGGTGGCTATAACAATATTGCACTATATATTTGAAAGCTGCTAAGACAGTAGATCTTACAAGTTCTGATCACAAGAAAGAAGAAGTAAAATGTGAGGTAATGGCTGTTATATAACCTTATTGTGATAGTCATTTTATTTTATATATATATATATATATATATATATATCAAATCATAATGTTATGCACCTTAGGTTAATACAATATTAGGTGTCCATCATATATCAATAAAATTGGAAAATATTTTGCTCCAGGTCTCTCAAACAAACAAACAAAAAAAACCTGCCAATAACTTCTGTAATTCTTTAGGCTGGTTTTATATTTCTCTTTTACTACAAACTACAACACTGTAATTACAACAGTGATATTACACTGATATTACAACACTGTAATTACCTTAGTTTCTCTTAAAATTTTTGATTATGTTCAGTCTATATCCCTTGTTCTTAAAAACAGTAACATTTTCAGGGGTAAAGGAGGCTCTGTTAGTAACTTTACACTTAACATTTATTCTTTAATGCTGTCTGTCTTTTATCATTTATACTGGTATCTCTTTCTCCTACTATGTTTTAAATAAAGCATGGCTGTACTCATCCTTTTTCTCTTTTGGGGGGAATATCACTGATTAACTTTCTAAATATCTCTTTCATCCTTCTATTTGGAGAGGTTTTTCAGATTACTTCAGAGCTAGAAATCTGGATGATGATTAAGTTTCTGTCACTTGGATGCACTTATATAACCCTTCGAAGACAAGTGAGGGGTAGAGATTTTTTTACATAATTTATATTTCTCTTTCCATTTTTTGCTTTTGTTATTTCTTTTTTCTTTATTTTTCTCCCTTCCTATATTTATAAGCAAAACATCCTTTTGCTTATAGACATAGAATGACATAGACATAGAATGACTATCAGTGGTGTCATTTCAATGTCAGTCCTTCAGCTCATTGGATGTTGAGCGGCAGTTGTGTGATGACATGAGGGTAGAAACATCTTTTAATGTCTGAAATGCAGGTGTGATTTTGCATTAACACATCTAGTGTTGTCTTCTGATGCTGTAGCTCTCCTTTCAATAGTTCTGTGTTTTTCTGCCAATTCTGAAGATCCATCCTAGAACCTGTTTCTTCAGACATTATGACAGGTTTTTAAATACTTACTCCTTTTTTTAATGCTTATTTATTTTTGAGAGACAGACAGTATGAATGGGGGAGGTGCAGAGAGAGAGGAGGAGAGAGGATCTGAAGCTGGCTCTGTGCTGACAACAGAGAGCCCAATGCAGGGCTCAAACTCATGAACTGTGAGACCATGACCTGAGCTGAAGTCAGATGCTCAACCCACTGAGCCATTCAGGCATGCCAATACATATCATTTTTTATTACTTATTATTACTTATTACATTATATTACTCTTTTACCTACTTGAAAGTGACTTCATTTACTATCAAGAGTTTGATTTTTGTCTCTTTAGTAAATGACTCAAAAATCTACATATTTCACATCATCAGTATACCGGAAATGGAAATTGGTTGAAGGGTTGATTTCACAAGCTACTGTTTCTGGCACTTTAGACAAAAATCAAGTATTACTTTGAGTTTAGAGCTTCTCAACATTAAAAATAAGTTGTGATACTTATCTCACATGGCTGCTTGAGAATAAATGAGATTATGTATATGGAAGCATCTAGAATTGTTACTGATATATTATTTGTTCAATAATTTTAAATGTATTTTCCCTTACTTTCTTTTTCTTTTCTTTTCTTTTCTTTTCTTTTTTTTTTTTGGAAAGAATTCTGTGTTTATTTTTCCTACACAACATTGCAACCTGTGTTAATATTCATAGTTGTTATCAATTTGTTCTGTAGTTTGTTAACTGCTCCTGGAAGTATCATTTGAATGAAAGATTGTGTAAGAACACCTAAGTTGTAAGAAATTGTTATTATTTTCGGTAAAAGTATCATTTAGCAAGAAATTTTTAATTTTTTAAAAATTTAATACATTTATTTTCCAATTTTTTAATTTAAATTCTAGTTAGTTAACATATAGTATAAATTTATTTCAGGAGTAGAATTTAGTAATTCATCACTTACGTATAACACCAGGACTCATCATAAAAAGTGTCCTGATTAATACCCATCATCCATTTAGCCCATCTACCACCCACCTCCATCCATCAAGCCTCAATTTGTTTTCCATACTTGAGAGTCTCTTCTGTTTTTTCCCCTTCTTATATGTTCATCTGTTTTGTTTCCTAAATTCATATAAATGAAATCATATGATATTTATCTCTCTCTGACTGACTTATTTTGCTTATCATAATACACTCTAGTTTTATCCACGTATTGCAAATGGCAAGATTTCATTCTTTTTGATGGCTGAGCAACATTCTGTTGTATATACATACCATATTTCTTTACCTATTCATCGGTCCATGGACACGTGGGCTCTTTCCATAATTTGGCCATTGTTGATAATGCTGTTATAAGCATCAGGGTGCATGGACCCCTTCAAATCAGTATTTTTATATTCTTTGGGTAAATACTTAGTAGTGCAACTGCCAGATCATAGGATGGTTCTATCTTTAACTTTTTAAGGAACCTCCACAGTTTTCCAGAGTGACTGCATTTGCATTCCCAAGAATAGTTTAAGAGGGTTCCCCTTTCTCTGTATCCTTGCCAACATCTGTTGCTTCTTGTGTTTTTAATTTTAGCCATTCTGACAGGTGTGAGGTGGTATCTCATTGTGGTTTTGCTTTGTATTTCTGATGAGTGATGTTGAGCATCTTTTCATGTGCCTGTTGGCCATCTGTATGTATTTCTTTGGAAAAATGTCTATTCATGTCTTCTCATTTTTAATTGGGTTATTTGTTTTTTGGGTGTTGATATTTCTAAATTCTTTATATATTTTGGATACTAACACTTTGTCAGATATGTCATTTGCAAATATTTTATTTCTTTGGGCCCTTTCTCTCTCTCTCTCTCTCTCTCTCTCTCTCTCTCTCTTTCTCTTTTGGAAGTCTGGATAGGGGTTTATCAATTTTATTAATTCTTAAAAAAAACAGTGCTTAGTTTTGTTGATCTGTTCTACTGGCTTTTTGGTTTCTATACCATTTATTTCTGCTCTAATCTTTATTATTTTCCTTCTTTTGCTGGTTCTAGGTATTATTTGCTGTTCCTTTTCTAGCTCTTTTAGGTATAAGGTTAGGTTGTGTATTTAAGACTTTTCTTCCTTCTTGAGGTAGACCTGTATTGCAATATATTTCCCTCTTAGGACCTCTTTTGCTGCATCTCAAAGGTTTTTAACCATTGTGTTTTCATTTTCATTTGTTCCCATGTGTTTTTTAATTTATTATTTAATTTTCAGGTTAACCAATTCATTCTTTAGTAAGATGTTTTTTTTTAATCTCCATGTAGTTGATGGCTTTCCAAATTTTTCTCGTGGTTGGCTTCAAGTTTCATAGCATGGTCTGAAAAATATGCATGGTATGATATTGACATTTTTGTATTCGTTGAGGGCTGATTTGTGACCCATATAAGATCTGTTCTGAAGAATGTTCCATGTGCTCTCCATAAGAATGCGTTCCACTGATTTTAGATGAAATATTCTGAATATATCTATTAAGTTCATCTCGTCCAGTGTGTCATTCAAAGTCATTTGTTTCCTTCCTGATTTTCTGTTTAGATGATCTGTCCATTGTTGTAAGTGGGGTATTAAAGTCCCTTAATATTATTGTATTATTATCAATGAGTTTCTTTATGTTTGTTATTAATTGATTTACATATTTGGGTGTTTCAATTTGGGTGCATGAATATTTACAATTTTTAGATCTTGATGGATAGACCCCTCGATCATGATATAATGCTCTTTTTTCATCTCTTGTTATAGCCTTTGCTTTAAAATCTAGCTTGTGTCATATAAGTGTGGTTATGCTGGCTTTTTTTTTTTTTTTTGGTGTCTATAAGCATGATTGATGATTTTCCATCCCCTTAGTTTCAATGTACTGATGTCTCTATGTCTAGAATGAGTCTTTTGTAAGCAGCATAGAGATGGATTTTTTTAAATCCATTCTGATACTCTATGTCTTTTGATTGAAGCATTTAGTTCATTTACATTCAGAGTTATTATTGATTGATATGAATTTAGTGCCATTGTGTTACCTGTAAAGTTAGTATTTCTTGTGATGTTCTCTCTTCCTCTTAGTCTTTGTTGCTTTTGGTCTTTTTTTCCCCAAAGAGTCCCCTTTAATATTTCCTGCAGGGCTGGTTTAGTAGTCACCAAATCCTTTATTTTTTGTCTGAGAAACTCTTTATCTCTCCTTCTATTAGGAATGACAGCCTATCTGGATAAAGTATACTTGGCTGCAGATTTTTTCCCACCCAGCACATTGGATATATCCTGCCATTCCCTTTTGGTCTACCAAGTTTCTATAGACAGATGTGCTGTGATCCTCACCTGTCTTCCTTTGTAGGTAAGGACTGTGTTCCCTTGGTGCTTTCAGGATTCTTTCCTTGTCTATGTATTTTGTGAATTTGACTATGATATGTCTTGGTGATGGCTAGCTTTTGTTGAATTTAATGTGAGTTCTCTGTGCTTCTTGGATTTCGATGTCTGTTTTGTTCCCCAGATTAGGTAAATTTTCAGCTACAATTTGCTCAAATAAAACTTCTGCCCCATTTTCCTTCTCTTTTTCTTCTGGGATGCCTATGGTACAAATGTTATTACACTTTAAAGAGCTGCTGATTTCCCTAAATCTACATTCATGATCCAATTCCTTTGTTTCCCTCTTTTTTTTTTTCAGTTTCCATGTTTTCCATAGTTTTATCTTTTATATCACTGATTCTTTCCTCTGCTTCATCGACCTTCATTGTCATTGTATTCATTTGGTCTTGCATCTAGGTTACAGAATTTTTTATTTTGGCCTAACAATTTTTAGTTCTTTTTTCTCTGTAGGAAAGAATTCTCTAGATTCTTCCATGCTTTTCTCAAGCCCAGCTAGTACCCTTATGATTTTTTTTTCAGGAAACAATGATTTATTTTGTTAAGGAGGAGGACATTAAATTCTAAAACATGTTGATATGTATAAACACATTTGTTAATAAAACAATGTAATTTTTACAACATATCTAATCACAAACACTGACATCCAACTACTTCCAAATGTGTAGTATAAGTTAGAGTTGTTTTATTCATACTAATTATAATGGAAGTGACATGTGCATCAATGAGTTCGTGGTTGAAGGCCCAGCTAATTAGGATCTGTGCCCTGTGGTTTTTGTTGCTTTTTGTGATTAAACCCCACAGAATAGAGTCTGTCCCCATGTATTTGTTTTATGAAGAAAACTGATAATGTGATATTGAATTAATGATCCAGTTTGTCAAACTGGGAGACTATTGGCCTAACACCTTCCTAAAGTATAGCTGCCAACATGTTTAGTTTGGTTCCCTATGATTATTGTTTTATTTATTTTATTTTTTTTAAACATTTATTTATTTTTGACAGAGAGAGAGAGAGAGAGAGCACCAGCAGGGGAGGAGCAGAGAGAGAGGGTGACACGGAATTGGAAGCAGGCTCCAGGCTCTGAGCTGTCAGCACAGAGCCCGAGGTGGTGCTCGAACTTACAGACCGCGAGATCATGACCTTAGCCAAAGTCGGATGCTCAACTGACTGAGCCACCCAGGCACCCCCTATGATTATTGTTTTAAATTCTGGTTCAGACATCTTACTTTCATCTGTATTATTAAATCCCTAATTGTGACTTCTTCCTTTTTTTTTTCCCCCTTTTGGAGTGAATTCCTCTGTATTGCCATTTTGTGAAGGTCAATGTTTTTTTTTGTGTGTGTGTGATTGTTGGGAAAGCCTGAGTATTCCTATTCCTGAGAGTAATGGCTATATTAAGAAGAGGCCTAAAAAATAATAAAAGGAAGCTAGATCCTATTTCCTCTGGAGCTGAAGCTTTGCAGCACTCTATTATCAGTCGATGTGGTGCATGCAAGGGGTCTGTGCTGGTCTTCTGGGGTCTGGGGGTGGAGCCTGCTGTGCTGATTCTCAGACTGAGTTGCCCTATTAGAGATGCACCTGCCTGGTACAGGGGATAGAGCTTAGTGAAGGACTCTGGCCTCCACTGGGCGCATTGTTTTGCTCACTGAAGTTGGTCAGTTCTGATGACGTGGGCAGAGGGGGAGGGGCAGGGAAATGGCATAGCTCAGTTCTCTCCTTCCAGGAGTAGGGAGTTCACATCCATTCACTTTCCAGGAAGCCCTTACAGAAGAGCAAATAATCACCTCTTTTGTGTCACTAGGTTCTGCCAGATCCCTGTCTTTACACTGACTGTGTCTAAGCTGCCTGCATGCCAGACAACACAGTACTTCTGTTTTTTTTTCAGGCACAGGGCTGGGTTTTAAAGCTCCAAACTACAAATTTTAGGGATCTGTGCAATGAGGACCTGCTCTGATCTTCTGGGGGAGGGTCTAACCATGCTTTTGCCATTTCCTGGCTTGTTCCAAACAACATCACAGTGTTCATATTTTATGGTAAAGCGCTACAGAAATCAAGCCTGCACCAAAGTTTGCTGCCCTCAGCTAGTGTCTTTGTTCCTACGCTAGGGAACAGGGTAGCACGTTGGCACTTCAGGGTTTTTTTGTTTTGTTTTGTTTTTTGTCCTCGGAGAAGCCATTCTGCCACTCTGAATTGCACTACAAGATTTGTTTCCTGCCATGCAACCCAGAAGATCCTCAGAGCACACTGCCTGCCCCCAGATCTCCACCCTCCTTCCCACAGGAGCACCACTAAGCACTACTCTGGAGATGGTGCAGGCTTCCAAAACTTCAGACTTTGCACTCTGCTGATTATAATAACTTGTGGTAGTCAGCCCTTCTCCTTTTCCCAGTCAGTGGTGCTGGGGAAGACATTCTCTTGTGTAATCCCCTGCACATCTTTCATTCTGTCTCTCTCTTTCTTTCATACTCCTCTGTCCATGATCAGGACTAACCTTCACAGTGCAGTTCTTTTCTCCCCCAGATCAACTCTCTGCAACTCCTGTCTTCCATGACGCGGCCATTGTTTCTACCTCTAGTTGTGCAGTTTTACTCTCAGTCCTCACATCGATTTCTTGGGCGTTCAAAATGATTTGATGTTTATCTAGTAGTGTTCAAAGGATGAGGCAACTTTAAGGTCCTCCTACATCTCTGCCATCCTAACTCACCTTGCTTACTTTCTCTTTTACAATTTTCCCCACACTTCTAATCTTTCATTGCGTATATATTAATTGATATCTAGGAGCTATTCTAGATAAATAGTATCTAAAATAGAAGCAACATTTAATAAGCCTGCTTTTCTCAACTTTTTCTGCAATGAAGATCTTTAATGTTATTCTCCCTATATTTAATGCCACCCTATGAGCCTATTCATATTTTCATAAGTTTCTACCTTGCCCAATCCATGATAAATTCTTATTAAGTATAGTATCAAAATGTTTCTAACATATATGTTTCTTTCCACGACTGCAGTTATTCCAATTGAATGCATTATTTTTCTAGAAAATTTTGAATACGTTTTTAATTGCTTTTGTTTTCTATCCACTCCCTGCTTCCTACCACTGAAACTGTCTATTGTGTAAATTAGTGTGGATGAGAGGAGATGAAGACATCAAAATATCAAAGTATTGTACTAGTGGTGCCATTGTTCTTCTGAAGAACTTTGAATTGCCTCTGTGTTGTATATACATTTCATCCTACCTCCCTCTATCCTAAGTTTTGGCTACATTGGACTCATGGTATTTGTTGACATTTCCCTCCATTTGACAATTGCCCACACTCTTTCTGCCTGCAATTCCATTACCTCCAACTGCTTTCTTCACCTGACAAAAATATTTTTTCGGTTTCTTCTGTGAAAAGGTATAGACATTTTCAACTTATTTCTTAAAGGACAATGTTAACCCTCTTGCAAGATTAGAAAGTTAGGTCTTTTTTATAAATCTCATTGACATATGAATCTGCCTATTTGTTTCTTAACTCAGGACAGGTGTTTTACTTATACTATTTTGTATCTTGGTGTCTTTAACTGAGTGAACAATCAGAAAATATTTGGTAAGGTGTTGCTTCTATTCCAGTTTTTGGGATTATTCATATTATTAAAATATAAGATATTATAATATAGGTCTCTAATAAATAAGTAGAAAAAAACATAAATAAGTAAAGTCCCTCCACACTGTATTAATGGTATTTGCACACCTAAGGCATTGTGGGAGCTCTGTAAATATCAAAGCTATTACATTCTGTTCTGTGGGACTGAAACTTATTTCACGGGTTTCAATTTTAATCCCCTTTATGGTATTTAAATAACTTTGTTGTGATAGTGTAAGAGTTTCTGGAACAAGTAATTTCATTTTCAATTAGAGACATTCATTGAAAAATACATTATGTATGTATTTTTAAGAAATGGAAATAAATAAGAAAGAAAGGCCAAAAAAAAGAATTTCCACCTCTTGATGACAATAATTTATACAGTCTGTTCAGTTTAATAATTGTTTTTAATTGATTTATGTCTTGTAGTCTATTTGGCAACTTAAAGATAAGAGCCAGATATTTCTCTTCTGTTTAGAAGTTGTACAGATTATGATTTATTATTATTATTTTTTAAAATATTTATTATTTTTTTTTTGAGAGAGAGAGGGAGAGAGAGAGCAGAGCAGGGGCAGAGAGAGAGGGAGACGCAGAATCCAAGGCAGGCTCCAGGCTCTGAGCTGTAAGCACAGAGCCCATCATGGGGCTTGAACTCATGGACCATGAGGACAGGACCTGAGCTGAAGTTGGATGCTTAACAGACCAAGCCACCCATATGCCTCTATACTTTAATATTTAAAATATGATTTTCTAAACTGTAGTTTGATTTTAAAGTTTTTGATATTAGACATGGAAAATAGGAAATATATTTCAACTTCAATGTGTGCATGGGGATGTGGGTGTGGGTATGTGTATATAAGTTTGTGTGTGTTGGGTAGAAGTAAGGGACACTGGAGAACTTTGAAATTTGACTTATTTTTCTCTTAGAGTCTAATATTTAATTTATTTGGAGAATTTTGTTGAAGTTTATGTAAAAATTCTATTATGTGTCATAGAAAAGCAATCTTTAGATGTGTTCTATCTTGACCGTCAGGGGAAAAAAAAATATCTTAATGTTTCTAAAAAGTTTTAATTAAATAAACCTGGAATCTAAATAGACTTTTGAGTAACAAATAATATCACTGCAGTGTTAGAAACATTAGTTAATTTATCTTACTCTTTGATACATCAATCCCCATCATTATTACATGAACACATTGTTTTATAGTTATTTTAGTGGTTCTACTTTTTAAAAATATCATATGCTAACTATTGAGTTATTTGATGTAAAAAATCATAAGTTTACATGTAACTAAATTACTGAAAACTCATTGAGATTTATATTTCTCTATAGCAGAAAGAGCTAAAGAAATCTTTAAATATATATGTTTAATTTTTGAACTTTGTCTTATAAATTTTTTATTCTGGATTTTTTTTTCCTTTAAGCATCTAATCTCCAGAGCCTATCTTCTGTTAAATTATATATTTGAGTCAATTCCATACAACTGTGGTAAAGCCACAAACACCTCAATTTCAGTGTGTTCCTGACTAGACTACACATAGTAAAAATGAAGACATATTTTGATTTCTGATCATCTTAGACTTGGTAATACATACCAATCTAAATCTTTATTTCCCTAATACTTGTTTATAATTTTTGCCATGTGCTATGGATTTAACAGAGGGGAATTTCATGATAATGAAATTCTGAGTGAGGGAATAAGAAGACAGAAAAGAGAGTTAAGTTAGAATTCAGATTAAAAAGGTCTTGTGGAAACACTAGTTAATTCAGAACTTCAACAACATCACACAGTCAGTAACCTAATATGAAGAAGTTGAATTTCTTGCAGTGATCTTAGGGATATGAGATAGAAATGAGTCAAGCTGCATTCAAATTTGTAAGGCAAACACATCATTATAATCCCTTTCTACATGATTATAATCCCTTTCTTATACAGACTATACAGATTTTGTTCCAAAAAAGGATTTAGAGCTGCACCTGAATAAAAACTAATTTTGATGATCTTCTTTTTACAAAGATCATTATTATATGAGAACAGATGTTTTTCAAGAATTCTATGAAAGTGTGAGAGTACAAAATCATTGTTCCTCAAATATTAAACATGATGGTCTTCAGCAATAAATGTTCATGAGAGGAGGGTGCCAGGAAGATGTTTAAGGAGAAATGATACAGCTCCAAAAGTTAAAGAAAACTCTTTTCTGTCATGACTACATACAGAGAATAGTTTTATTCAAAAAGAGATTTACAACTGCTCTACACTGATAAGCAGAAAGCAAACTAAAAGTAGTAGAGAGGAGTTTAAAAGAGGGGGGAAAGCAGAGACTTGGAATGTTCTAGTTGGAGAGTTAAAGAACTATAATGTGGTATAACTATAATGTGGTATGACATTGCAATCTATAAGCAGGCAGGAAACACTTGGTGTATTACAGTGGGAGAAAAAAGACTTGCATGAAACAGACTCTGTACTCAAAGACAATACTTGAAGAAATTAGATAAGCAGAGATCCAAGACTCTATAATTAAGTAATGAAGTTATCTGAAGTGAGAAGCAGACACCCAGCCTGTGAATACAGGCAAAGCCAGGTTTACAAGAAAAGGTGAAATTTATCTGAAAACTCTACACCATGCCCTTGAAGTCCCTGGTTTTGGGTGATCCACAGACTCTAGGTGAAGTTGGATTGAAGTTTAGGCAACATCCAGTACATATAAATCATATAAGTGATTATCAATGTCTGCTTCTTTAAATTTATCGACAAACTCAGAGAAGTAGATGACTGTGCATGTGATATACAAAGGAGTGCTCCCAGGAAAAACTGGTGAGGTAGTAGGGAAAGCTGGGCAAGAAAGGAGAGAAAGCCACACAAATGTTTGATTTCCAGCCAAATCTCATTCTCTTGCAGAGGAATTCTAAACTGTAAGGGAGTCATTTACAAAAGACTGCCTCAGGGTAGCTAAAATTCCTAGGCACTTTGTAAGCCAAGAACAGGGCTCTGAAAATATGCAGTTATTAGCCATTTGAAGCAAAAGCACACAAAAACTGAGGAGGAAGTGCCCCAAAATGTAAAGGGATTGGAAAGGATCTGGGTGGAGCACTAGCATTGTCCTTTGAAATACTTTACAGCTGTTCACGTGGCTGATAGTAATACTTTTCCATATTATGCTGAATTCTGTAGTTGAGAATAGAAATGAAGAAAAGGTTTTTTTGTGTGTAGTGGAGTTAGTAATTTTCAGGAAATTCTATCGTCTTCGTTACATAGTTCCAAGAGATTGTTGATTACATTTAGAAACTTATCTTCAGAGAAGGGTAATACAGGTAAGGATCTTTCCATAATAATCGGGCTTAACAAGGCATGTTATCTGTCTAAATACAGCAGAAGCCATACTATGTAAATTTGTTAGAGATTGATTACTAAAATTTGGATGACCTTTACTTTAGAGTCTATAGGAATTGGAAGAAAATGGTTATTGCTGTTCTGTTTGTGTCTAATTATAATTAAGGAGTGTAACCTTAGTTTGTACTTCCTTTCACCTTTTGCATGTAGAGACAACCCAGGGGTGAGCAGCAGCAGTAAAACATCACTATCTAACAGCTATTTATTAGAGAAGATCTTGAAAAACAGGATCTTTCTTTGGTGAGGAATAAGCAGGGACAATGGTGCTAGATGGCAGTGGTGGGTAGATATTTATAGGTTTCAGGTTTCAAAGAAACTACAATTTACTAAGATTCTTGGCCTCTTAGAAAGTTCCAGTTAATTGATGGTGTTTCCTTGATATAAAGTTAGTGTAACCCCATCACTTTGAAAAAGAGAATAGATGTTTGGAAACCATAAATATTGGTCTCTGAAACTCATCAGACTCGTTCCAAAGTTCATTTTTTTTTTCAGGGAAAAAGAATGAAAGCCCATGAAATTGCAATTTGAAAAATATGAGGAATCTGTTATATATCAATGTATTCTTAGTATAGGAATTAACCGAAGACATAATTAACATTTTTTTAACTGAGCGAGACAATCTAGTTCAGTATTAGATATTGAGGTGGTAGGTGGTTATTAGAAATTGTTACAAAAATTGGATGTTTTCTCTGTCCCCAAGCGACTTATGGCCCATTTTGAAACACAAAACTAATATACTTTAAACAATGTGAAAATAGTTTGGTTCAGCATAAATTAAATGCAAAATTGTGTCTTGTAACTGCAGGAGTTAGAAAAGGACACAGTACACATTTTGCTTTTTAAAGAAATTTCTGGGGCAATACAAAGCACTGATTGTATAGTTAACAATTCAAAAGCATTTTAAGCCTGTCTCTATGAAATGGTTTATTTAGAGATAATTTCTTTGGAAATGATCTTAACAATTAAAATATACCAATGATTTGTCACTACCACAGCAAGTGAGCAACAAAAGAGAAGCAATTAAATAAGGATGAAATTGGCAGGGGCAATAGGCAACATTTAATAATAGTTTGTGTAATTGGGAGAAAAATAAATAAAGCACTAATGAAAAAAATTATAAGATAAAGAATTATAAATCTCTATGCCAGGCAAGGCACCCTTTCCACAGTCCCAAGAGGCAACATACAAAATCAGGATGTCTCCTCAGCACAATAAAATAGTATTTCACGAAATTATGTAGCACTTGGCAATAAAAAGTTCTAGAAACTGAGGAGCCTAACCATAGCAAAAGATCAATATTAGACTTACAAAGAAGCAAAGAATCAAGGTGTATGGAGGCATCCAAGTCAGAGGCTTTGCTAGCCACTGTGGTAAAAGAGTAGCAAACAGTACAGGTAACCCCAAGATGTGGTCAAAAGAGTTATGGTGCCAGCCTAAAGGTAAAATAGAGCCCTATCTTGTCTGGGAGGTGAAAGATGCTAAATGCTGGAAAGGAAAAAACATCGGCCAATGTTTCTCAGAGTGAAGTAGACACGTGGTTTTGTATAGAACAACTGAATACCCCAAGATATTTTATTTATTTATTTATTTATTTATTTATTTATTTTTATTTAAAGTGCACAAGTCAGGAAGGGTCAGAGAGAGGGGGAGAGAGAAAATGCCAAGCAGGCTCTGCACTGACAGCATCAGTTGAATGCTTAGCCAACTGAGCCCCCCAGATGTCCCTACCCCAAGATATTTTAGATTTATTGTTGTAAAAATTAAATCCATCAAATCATTTCTTTAATTTCTCATTTTATCCTCCCTATTCATGTATGTTGCCATAAATATTCTCAATAAAATAATATGTGGAAAATAGTTCAACAATAAACACAATCACATACTCATCATCTTAAGAGTTAGGAAAATATTGGTGCACCTGGGTGGCTCAGTCATTAAGTGTCAGACTTTGGCTCAGGTCATGATCTCATGGTTCATGTATATATACATACTACATAAATTATATATTATGTGTGTACCCCACACTCTGACAATGCCAGATAAGTCTATACCATAGAGAAAATTCTGTATATGTGTAGCACATACCAGAAAATTCATAGCCACTGGTTTATAATATCAAAATACTGAAAAAGTCCATATGTCCATCAATAACAGAATTGACAAATAAATGTGGAATATTAGAAAACGGAATGCTATACAGCATAAATGCACTGTACAAATGCATATGTAGGCATGAATACATCCCACAATGATAATCCTCTGAGGTAGTAGGTGACAAAGACAAAATATATAAGGTAATGAAAATAATTAAATTGAAATCATGATTTCTAGAAAAATTATACATATATATGTATATTAAAATATATATTACATATGATAATATGTAATACATGTATACATATGATAATATGTAATATATATTTTGATATACATATATATGTATATATCACAATGGAAAAGAAAAGTGAAATAATAAAGCCAAAATCCAAAACTAATGGTAGTTCTATCTTAGGAAAAGAAAAGGAAACAATGAATATATCAGTGACTTTCAATTTATTAATGTATTGATATTATCCTTTTTCTTTTTCAAAAACATTTTTAACGTTTATTTACTTCTGAGAGACCAAGAAACGGAATGCCATTGGGGGAGGGGCAGAGAGAGAGGGAGACACAGAATCTGAAGCAGGCTCCAGGCTCTGAGCTTTCAGCACAGAGCCCGACGGGGGGACTCAAACCCACGAACTGTGAGATCATGACCTGAGCCGAAATCTGGCGCTTAAGCAACTGAGCTACCCAGGTGCCCCTGTTTTATTTATTTATTTTTTATGGTATTCTTTTCTTAGAAAAACAAATGTATTTCTACTGTAGTTTAGAAGTCTGTTCTTTCTTGTATGTAGTTTTCCAGAAGTTTTTGAGAAGTCTTTGCCTACCTCAAGGTCCTATAGATATTTCTATAGATATTTTAACAAGTTATATAATGTTGCCTTTCACATTTGAGTATTTTATTATCTAAAATTGATATATAATTTTTGTGAGGAAGTTATCTACAATAAATTTGTTTATAGGGATATCTAATAGTCCCAGAACCATTTATTTTAAAAATGTTTCCCATCTCTAGAGATTTGCCTGCCTCCACTCTCAAGTCTTGACACATACATATGTCTTATTCTGTGTGGTCTATTGTATTTCTAAGACTATCCCTCTGCTTTGAAATTCCTCTTTCTTAATTACTATTTTTAACACTTCTGACAGTTTACTCTTAATTGTAAGTGATTGCTTAAGAATTATTCTTACCATTTTATATTGTCTTTTATTTTCTCCTAGAAGGGGCGTAATAATAAATAGGTGATCTAGTTGGATATTTGGACCCAGTTAACAGGTTTTTTTTCACCACTTGGGCATGACCTGACATTTTTGTCTAAGGTAATTCATAAAAAGATGCTTCTATTTTTTTTTTCTAATGAGTTTCTAGATCCTTGTTCTTGAGTTGCTGTTATTTGCAGCTGTTATATCTATGCTAACATAAACTAAAATATATATATTTTTTTGCAAATTACTTTGGAAAATTCCTGAAAATCCATTTCCGTAGGGAAAAGATAACTTTTAAAACATTCATGGTTAATCTTCATCAATACACAGCAATCTAGGATGTGATTTTTAAAAAGAAAACACATATGAATATGTATCTAAATTAAGAGTCAGTGACTTCACTGGGTATCGTATGGAAGTGTTGAATCACTATATTGTACACTAGAAACTAACATTACAGTGTTTGTTAACTAACTGGAATTTTAAATAAAACAAAAAAAAAACAGTGACTGAATTCCTCATGCATTGGGTTCTCTCAGGGGTATATTGGGGACATGCAATATGCTCTCCTGGTTCTACATTTTGTGAGTATTTCTCTGCCTTACATGTGTGTTCTCCTTCTTTTTGTCCTGCTGGATATTATAGCTTGCTTGAATTCTAGCCCATCAGGAATCATAGTTATATTCTTGTTTCCATTAAAACTGTTTAAAAAGGCTCTTTTTGGGGCGCCTGGGTGGCTCAGTCGGTTAAGCGTCCAACTTCGGCTCAGGTCGTGATCTCGCAGTCTGTGAGTTCGAGCCCCGCGTCGGGCTCTGTGCTGACAGCTCAGAGCCTGGAGCCTGTTTCAGATTCTGTGTCTCCCTCTCTCTGACCCTCCCCCGCTCATGCTGTCTCTGTCTCAAAAATAAATAAACGTTAAAAAAAAAAGCATAAAAGGCTCTTCTTCCTTCACTTGAGCAAAGCTGTAGCCTCTGAGTTACCTCTGCTCAACATCTTCCAATTAAATGTAACCTCCTTTGTCATGATTCTCCCAAATATGGTAACTTAAAAAAGAATCTTTGATTTAGGGACTTTGTTTTGCCACTTACTGGGAACTTGGCAGCTCATGTTTAGTCTGATTCTCCTCTTTGAATATCCTATCATTTCCTTGGGGTTTCTGTTTATACACCACTTGATGTAACACATTGTGAGTAAATTTGATCACTAATATTCATATTTTCCCTATTGAAGTTTTAGGATTATTTTTCATGACCAAAACAGATAATTATGCATAATATATAATGTATAGCTACATCAATTTATAATTTATTCTGCAACAGTTTTTCACTTTCAGAAAGAAATAATTTCTTTGAATTACACATATTTAATAACAATTATTTAATTAGAACTGTAGCATGTAACTGTGCCATATTCAAATACTTAGGGTTAACATAGTTTTGATTAGAAGTGTGATATATGTAAATATTCAATTCATAGATAACACACCATTTATTTGATATGTTATCAGAGTTAAGAGCTATTTAGATATATTTATAAACTGCTACTTTGGTAGCTGTTTTTTTTCAGTTTGTGAAGTCAAAAGGAAAGAACCTGTAGATAATTGATTAACCAATTCAATAGTTTTACAAAGTCTCCACAGAGACTTTTAATAAAGTTTCAAGGAGAAACAAAATAGTTGTATTTGGTTTTAGTCTTATGGCTTTTTTACCCTGTAATAGTCAACCTAAAACAGTGACAAAAGCAGCCAGTTCTGAATAGCTTTCATTATTGGTGGTATGAAGAGGTCGGTGACTTTCTTCTGGAAAAGTTGTCTAAAACTGGACAAAGTTTAAAAAACAATCATTTTGTGGCATTGCACATTGACCAATTTTCAAGGCAAACAACAAATTGAGAAACATTTTATTCATAAAAATAATGTTAAGTTTTGGAGAAGAATGATGCTGAGTCTGGGACCATTCCTCTCTCTCTTTCTAGCTCTTTTCTAAGAATGCTTTCTTTCCAGCATGAGGATGGCCATGAAAATAAGCAGCTTTCCTGTCAGGTGGAAGCAAGCCACATTTGGACTGGGTATGGGAAGTCCACAGCTTTGCCAGCTAAAAGTGGTAGGGTCATTTTGAAAAGGATGAAGTAAACCTAGGGACTTGCCAACTGAAGTTTACAGTCCTAGTTTATGGCCATCAATGGATTAGACAGAACCTTTAAAGGAAGATCCTAGAAAGGAGACAGCTATGTAGAGACTGAGCAAAGCTCTCCATACATTCCTGGCAGACTGGTGTCCATGAGCAGATGAGACCCTCAGTAAGATGATGAAGAATGAAAGCCAAGGAAACATCGAGAGGTGGGTGCAATTTGGAGGGTCTTGCTAGCTCACAAACTGATTAGTTGACAGTAGAAGACTTCTGTGCTTAAGATGTTTAATTGCAATCCCTGTCCAAAACATTGGCCGACTAATTAGCTATGAAGATAGCAACTTTTAGATAGATAGGCTAAAAAATAATCACAATAGGTTTTAAAAAAAAAATCTATGTAGTTAAGTAAATACGTGAACACACTGGTAGGAACAGTTTCTAGTTTAAGTTCAGGCAAGTTACTTTTAAAAAAAAAAGCAACCTTTAGAAAAAAATATTTTCAAAAATCCAGAATTGCTTAAGTATGTTATCTAAAATACTCAATTTTTAACTAAAACTTACTAAACATGGAAAGAAATAGCATAGTGTGAGCCTTGTTTCACGACAAAAAGTTCAAAAGAAACTGATCATGAGGGGTTTTGGGTGTTTGATTTAGCAAAGACTTTAAAGCAGTTATTACAAATATGATCATAGAGTAAATAAACTATGTTAACAATGAGTCAACATATAGCAGACTCAGAAGAAAATACAAACTGTAAAAAAAGAATTAAATTGAATTCTGCAGATCAAAAATACAGTAATTTAAATGAAAATTAATCAGCTATACTTAACCACAGATCTAAAATGACAAAAGAAAGGATCAATGAGCCTGAAATTAGTGGAACATGTCCAATCCAAAGAAGAGAGAAAAAAAAGTTTAAAGAATGATGAAAAGACCGTGGCAGACCTATGGAATCAATCAAGCATTCCAATGGAAATTTAATTTAAGTACCAGAAAAAGAAGAAACATTAAAAATGACAGAAAATTGCTTGATGAAATAATAGCTTAAAACTTCTGAAATTTGATGTAACACATTAATCTACTGATGCAATGAGCTCAGAAACCATGAAAAGAATCACACCAAGGCATATAATAGTCAAACAGCTGAAAGCCAAAAACAAAGAGAAATCAGCAGAAGACTATAAATCCTAATGTACAGAGAATAACAATGTGATTAAAAACAGCTGGCTTCTCAGAGAAAAAAAGGCAATGGAATAACATATTTGAAATTCTGAAAGGAAAAAAAAAAAGGTCTATCAACCAGCAACTCTAACCAATTGCATCAGAATGCAGTTTTCTTATCAAGTGCATATGGTACGTTCTCCAGGATAAACCAAATGTAAATTATGAAACATATCTTATTGCATTTCAAATTATTAAAATTATGCAAAGTATGTTTTTCCATATCAATAGGTTTAAATCAGAAGTCAGCAGCAGAAAGAACTCTGGAAAATTTCCAAGTATGTGGAAATTAAATAATGCAATCCTAAATAACCTAGTGGTAGTCACAAAGGAAATCAGAAAACATTTTAAATTGAATGAAAATGAAAAATAACAATGTATTGATGTATACGGAATATGGGCAAAATAGTGCTTAGAGGAAGATTTGCAACTTTTGGCACCTACATTTAAAAGAAGATCCAAATTACCAACTTAAGCTTCTTTCATATGAATCTAGAAAATAAAGAGGAAATCAAATCCAACACAAATAGAAAGGAGTGGGGGGAATGTCAGAGTAAACATTAGTGAGTTAAAATATAAAATAGAAAAACGTCAATAAAACCAATATTAGTTATTTGAAAAGATGAACAAAATTGATAAATAATTAGACAGCCAGGAAAAGAAAGAGATATAGAGAGAGGAGAGAGATGGAGAATAACAGAAAGAGTGTGAGAGAGAGAGAGAGAGAGACAAACCCAAATTACCAAAATCAAGAATAAAAAAGAGTTCATCAATACAGATTCTGGGCCATTTAAAAGATTAAATAGTACTACTATAAATAACTTTATACCAACAAATATAATGAAGTAGACAAATTCCTAGAAACACACAAAGTATCCACATACATTTACCAGATAAATGAAAGTCTTCTTAAACAGATATGACAAAAAGAAATTGATTTAGTCTAGAAAAAATTTCCCACAAAGAAATTTCCAGGCCTAAGAATTCTATATAAACACAGATAATGGATGAGGAGGAGGAAATACATCCTTACACATCTCCTAAGGCTTATGTTACCCTCTTGACCAAACAGATAAAGACATAACAAGAGAAGGAAAGTCCAACCAGCATATCTCAGGACTTGAATGAAAAATACCTTTAACTAAATATTAGAATTTTAGCAAAATATAAAAATTATCACGTATCATGAACAAATGGAGTTTATTCCAGGAATGCAAAGTTGTTTTGATATTCAAAACCCCATAAGACACCATAGAAAAAGAATAAAAGACAAAACCCATAAGAACTGAATAGAGGTACAAAAAGCATTTGATAATACTTAACATCCATTCATGATTTAAAAAATATATTAACAACCTAGGAATAGAAGAGACTTTCATTAACCTAGTAGGGAACATCTATGAAAAAGACACAGCCAACATCATACTTAATGGTGAAAGTGGGAAGCCTTTCTTGTTAGACTGGGAAAAGAGTAAGGATGTTCACTCTTGTCGGTTCTAATTCCCTTGGGTAGAGGATGATGAGGGATCTTTTTGGAGCGAAGGGAATGATCTAAATCTGGATTGTGGTGATGGCTGCACAACTGTATAAATGCATTATAGCTCACTGAAATGGAAAGTTAAAATAAGTGAAATCTGTGGAATATAAAATTTGCCACAACCAAATTATTTTAAAGAGTAAGGTAATTAGTATGAACATAAATAAAAAATTCTCTGAAACAAATGGCTGAAAGAAAATAGAAATAAGAATACTAAAGATTTTCCAAATGTGACTTTGAAACTGTTGAAACAAACAAAACAAAGCTGTAATGTTACATTCAGATCAAGTTGAAAACATGTCTATATATTGAAAAAATATAGTAAAGAGATTAACTTTTTAAGTGTTTTAAATTACTGTATTTATTCTGAAAAAGAGACAGAGACAGAGACAGAGAGAGATAGAGAGCATGAGAGCAATGGAGAGGAACAGGGAGAGGGAGAGAGAGTATCCCAAGCAGGCTCTGTGCTGTCAATGCAGAGCCCAACGTGGGGCTTGATCTCATGAAACCCTGTGGGGATTCTTATGAACCTTGCGATCATGACCTGAGCTGAAATCAAGAGTCTGATGCTTGACAGAGAGACCCAGGCATCCCTAGTTGAGAGATTATTTTTAAATTGCCACAATAAAACTTTCAAAGTGCTAAGATAAACACTTTATTTTAAACTTATTCCAAGGTCTGAAGCACAGTATGAGGTCGATAAATAATTTTGATTGAATCAATGAAGAAAAATAATTTACTACTTCTATTTGTCTCTAGTGATTTAATTTAGACTTGTATCTAAATTGTTATTATATATTTTCATGCATTTGTTAGAAATATGAGGCTACTTTGAATACAACAGTAGTATCAGCATTAATCATAGATTAAAGTGTAAATATATTTTATTTGCTGTTATGTTTTCATTACATCTGAAGTGGATTAATAAATAAAAACCAATTAATTGCTTCACTTGCTTCCATGAAATGTGTTCTCTAGAAAACCACTAGGGTTGTGAATAAAAACTATTTAATTTAAATATTTTGCATTGTGTCATATTTATTGCAATTGTATAAGAAATGTTATATTATTTTAAACATTTTATTTATAACTGTAGATATCCCTCACAATGATTCAATTGAAAATTATATTAGAAAAATATATTCAAATTGGGTTTTGGTGAAAAAGAACTTCCCTTAAGTTGGACAACATTCACATTATCTACGTACATAAAACCATGTTATACTTTGATCAATTCAAATAAACACATAAAACCCAGATCATACTTACCTTTTGTTTCCAAAGAGCATTGGATTTTTTTTTTACTAATACACTTTCAATACAAACACTATATGAAAATTAAAAAAAACATAATATATGAAAAGATATTCTTTCTCACCATGTTCTTGTAAAGATTTTATATTCATCAATTTGAGATATGCTCTTTGTGTCTTAACTTCAAAATTTATAGTAAACATGATTAACCATTTTGTCTTTGACATTGTTCCGGAAAATGGGCTTTGATTCAACTGCCTCTTGGCTAAGCCTCCAGACTCTGGAGCTCAAACCGATCAAACTACTGATTCTAGGATATAGATTGTGACACTTTATTCTTCTCACTCTCTGTATGTACTGTATATTTTTAAAACATTTTTACTGACTTTAAAAAATGAGTATAATCTAATACATAATGATAATAAAGAGCACATTTGTCTTGTTTCATGACAATGAAATGAGTTTTCAATAAAGAAATTCTTAAAAATTTAGTATGTCCCTGAATTTGGAGTACAGAAAACATGCCTGATAAAATTTCATGTTAGCACTTATAATTCTGAAATTATAGTTAAAGATCACTTCTTAGGTCTCTCACAGGTTGTATTTCTCCTGGCCTATATTTGTTTTAAATTCTTGCTTGTCTGGGTTTATATTTGTTTTGTTACATTTATTTGTGTGATTTATCATAGCAATTCCATGGATATTACAATTACCAATATCTATTGCTTTTCTGGAGAATATTGACTTTCAAGGGAAAAATATTTGGTTCTGTTATAAATAAACTACTTAAAGACAATCTTATAGCTTTTTTTTAATGTTGAAGAATATTTCAAGCTCTCTTTAAGTTCTGTGAAATACATGAAGCCTGGGATCTTTAACACTAGTGCTAATCTCTTCCTTATTATTTCACTACTCTTATATTCCCTAAGAATCTCTGAGAAACTCAAAATTTAACATGCACATTCCACACTAATATAATGATTATATAGTTATAAAATTTTAAGCTAAAAATAAAACTCGTTTGAGAAGGTAAACATTTTAAGCATGTTGCCAAACTCCTATTTGAACAATATGAATAATTTTTTAAGCGGTTGTATCAATTTATTTATTTTTTAATTTAATTTTTTGTTTTTTAAAATATACATCCAAATTAGTTAGCACCTAGTGAAACAATGATTCCAGGAGTAGATAGATTCCTTAGTGCCCCTTACCCATTTAGCCCATCCCCCCTCCCACACACAACTCCTCCAGTAACCTTCAGTTTGTTTTCCATATTTATGAGTCTCTTCTGTTTTGTCCCCCTCCCAGTTTTTATACTATTTTTGTTTCCCTTCTCTTATGTTCATCTGTTTTGTCTCTTAAAGTCCTCATATGAGTGAAGTCATATGATTTTTGTCTTTCTCTGACTTACTAATTTCACTTAGCACCACCCTGAACACACCCGATCTCATCTGATCTCAGAAGCTAAGCAGGGTCGGGCCTGGTTAGTACTTGGATGGGAGACAGAGTACTTTTAACATAGATACTTGGTATCCCATGGACACTGACTTTAATACAGGAAGACTAACTGCTATGTGGCTCAGACTTACCCAAAGTACAAGGAAAGTTTTTTGCTATATAAATTTATTTTGAATGTTTCTCGGAAAAAAAAAATAAATGCATACTGTCAGTAAATACAACAGCAACATTATTTTAAATATTTGTTCCATTGAAGTCGTTCAGCCTATGGATTCAACATAGATTGAAGTCTTTGTAATTTTACTGGTTAAACAAATATAAATTTCATAGACTCTCTGTAAAAATACTTCCTTAAATTCACTTTCTGATCTTCACTGTGGCTTATTTTTATTCACTGGTGAAGGGCAGCTTAGCCTTATAGCACCTGTCAGTATTGCGAGTGATATGTTTCTCCCAGTACATTCGGATAGCAGTGCGTGGAACAGCTGGTAGGTGATATTGGTGCATTGTAATGCCAGTCATCCTTTTGCCCAGGAACCTACTAAATCCTTTTTATAACACACTTCATCATTCGCACCCACAGGCCTGATATCTAAAGTCGGTTGCACCAAAATGGTATAGTTCAGCTTTTCAAACAGGCTTTATCCCAAGAACTAATAATGTATGTTCAGTGGAAGATGGCTGGGTAATAAAATATGTTGGCATTCCTATTATTTATTTGGATGTTACATTTGTTTTCAATGATTTCACATATATAATACATTTATGCACAATCTATAGTGTGTGTGTGTGGATGTAGGTGTATGAATGAAAGGTATGGTGGGGAAATAAAAATTTTGAGTCAAATTGCCAAGTATTTACATCTATTTACATGTACCTTACTACATTTATAGTAAATATAAAACATTTGGAAGTTACATTCATAGAGAAATTTGGGAGTACGTAATGCAAACCATCAAATTAAATTTCATGAAACTCAAAATATTCTAATAAGGTTATTTGATTTAAAGTAGGGAAAAAAGTTTATAGGAGTTACTTATGAGCAAATAAAATGTGGAATATAGGAAAGGAAAGAGGGAATAAAGTCCAAAATCTTTCACTTGGCTTATATATCCCTACACGATATGTCTTCTCTCTAATTTTCTGATGGCAGCTCTTGCTACTCTCTCCTTTATTTACGAGTCTCTAATTACCCTGGCCTCCTAATTCCTAAACATGTAAGATTGTCTTACCTTATAGCTCTTGGGATCATTATTTACTCTTTCCAAAAGATTCTTTCTTTAGATCTTTGTAAAGTCATTGCTTCACTTGACATTACTGGGCATTTTAAAAATATTTAAAAGTTAAGTTTCCTCTCTCTCTTTGTCTCTCTCCTTCTCTCCAGATAAATAGTCTAAATCCAAAAGTCTTGTTGGAGGCAGACCGGTACAATCTCCACTAAAGAAGCTAAGATGGCCAGATACTTGCTTTCCTAGCTAAGTTTTCAGCTTAATTACTGTCACACGATATAGGGAAGGCCAATGAAATGCCATGAAAAATTCAAATGTTGGTCCCAAAGGCTAATTTCTACAACAACTCCAAAATTTCTGCAGTTTAATAAAGGCAATTTTTTAATCCATACAAAATCCAATCAGTATGTAGCCTTTTCCATGGTTGTTCCTGTCCCAAGCTTCCTTCACCTTGTAGCTACACTACTCATGATTTGAAATCCTCTTGAATTAAAAGTATAGGCGAATTATCTGTGGAAATGATGCATACTCCCTTTGTGTACATTCCCTTAGCCAGAACTCAGTGGCATGGCTTGGTCAGTGTAAAGAAAGCTGATAAATATCCTTATGTGCAGAAGAAAAGGAGGGAGAATGTTTAGTGAGCAAATATAATATTTATACACATACTTAGAGAAGAGTTGGGAGTTGGTCATTTATCAAAATTTAATTGTGTACAATATTGTACAGTACAATTTCATTTCTA
This sequence comes from Lynx canadensis, assembly GCF_007474595.2. Taxonomy (NCBI): domain Eukaryota; kingdom Metazoa; phylum Chordata; class Mammalia; order Carnivora; family Felidae; genus Lynx; species Lynx canadensis. The sequence continues at coordinate 50,010,649 of NC_044319.2, read as the reverse complement.
CAAATATGTCTTCTAGAAATATAGTGACACTCTATTCTATCACAATAAATAGTTTCCAGAAATGTCAATGGCAAGGAGTGGCTTAATTGTGTGGTTAATGAAATGACCACAATAAACATGTCCAGCAAGCTGACCAATAGTTCCAGTGATGGAGCTACCTAATCCGAATCCATCTGAGTCACAGCTTTGATTTGACACGTGCCACCTGGTAGTAAGCGTCAATTCTGGCTTAAATATTGATGAAGAAATTTCTGAGACTTGTGCTTGGCTAAGATTTCCATACAGTGGCAGTATGTATAGGTATATCCCTAGTAACTAACACACATTTTGTAAGTCCATTCCTGACAAAATATTTAGACCAGAGAATACTGGGAGGGTAAACCAGTTCAAGAATGAAAAAGAGTTGGGATCCATTTTCCAACTCCATTATATCCAAAGTCACATTGTTCAGTGTAGCCTGTTATAATGTTTTTGGTCTACTCAAGGATGTATGCAATACTGTTTGTACAATACATTTATTGTATTGATTGTAATTAATGGAAACAATGTGTTTTGCCCCCAATAAGGCTAACATACAAGGTGTTATTTATATATCATAAAATAAAATAGCTAAAAATAGATATTGACTTTAAGAAGATGTCAACAGTTTATGATTAATGGAAAAGAGCTAATTGAATACCATGGTATTTGAAATGATATTTGGGGGGGAAATATGTGTAGAAATATTTACAGTGTTTTGTAGTTTTTCCTTGTTGTTACTATGGAATGATGTTGATTTTTTATTATAAACATCCTTATTTTTTCCCTCACTATATATTCATTTTTGTTTACATTCATGTGCTTAATGATTTTTTTAACAATAACTTTTTTTTAAAAGTTTATTTATTTTTGAGAGAGACAGAGTGAGCCGGGGAGGAGCAGAGAGATGGGGGGACAGAGGAACCAAAGTGGGCTCTGTGCTGTCAGCAGGGAGCCCAATGTGGGGCTTGAAATCACAAACTATCGGATCATGACCTGAGCCAAAGTCAGATGCTCAACCGACTGAACCTCCCAGCTGCCCCTAAACAATAACTTTTAATTTATTGTGATATTATTTCTGTCTCCCATTATACTTTTTTGCATTCATTATAATCATTCTCAAAGTAGGAAAAAGAGCATAACGCAAAAATTTAGATGAAAAAAAGCTGTATTTTTGTTTAATTTCAAAAGCCTAGGCAACTTTGACTATGGAAAGAAATCTAGTTAAAAAAAATCTAATAGAATATATAAAGAGAAACATAAAAACTTTTCATTCCCCACACCCAACTCCTCCAAATCATAAACAGATCATAAAGAGAAGTTCGTGGTAACACTGATATGTATCTCTGTGTCTGCCTGATACTTGAACTCTTAAACACCCCAGGAAAACACAGAAAGATGCTCAGAAAGATGTTGAAATCTGACAGCAGAGGAGACCTAAGATCAGCTGTCTATGGAAGCAGCAAGATCCTGAGGGGTAGCTGTGTGGGGCATTTAGACGGACAATGCCTAATGTAGCGCTGTGCAATGGAGATACAACACGAACCACATTGGAAAAGTTTAAAGTTTAGTGGCCACACTTTGTAAAAAGAAATGAGGAACATTAATTTTAACAACATATTTTATTGAACCCAATAGAACCAAATATAATCATTGAAGCAAGCAGTCTAAAAATTATTAATAAAATCTTTTACCTTTTTTTCTTTTCATTTAAGTCTTCAAAATCTGGTATGTATTTTACACTTGCAGCACAGCTAAAATCCAACTGGGTACATTTAAAGTGCTCCACAGACATCAGTGGTGAATGCCTTCTGTACTGAACAGGACAGTGTTAGGTCTCAGGGTTTAGCTGTGGCCCCGCATGGCGCAGGAAGACAGAGTGGCTCCCATGCATCCAGTGTTATCATCAGATCGAAGGACGAAAAACAGCAGACCAGTCGGGAATGAGAACAGGAAGGTGCAGTGGATGTGTCTTACTGGAATTTTGCGACAGTGTTACCCCAAGAACCTGGACTGAAACCAGAAAAGGCAAGGTCTTACGAGTCCTGTAGACTAGTTTGCAATAGACATGATATGGTTGTGGACAAACAATACAAGTTATGATTCATGGACTAAGATTTATAAATATACAATTAATTAAACAAAGAAGAAAATCTAAAGGTATAACACAAACTATTAAGTGAGTAGGGTGGACCAGGAAGAGAAGACATTTGCCTTTTACTTTTGCTTCATGCTGTATAAATGTAAACATCTAAGGGAAAGTTGTGGGGAATGAATCATTTTACTTTATGTTCCGGAAAAAAAAAAATTTTTGTTTTAGTGTTTCTGGCTGATAACAACTGATATAATTCTATTTTTTTGTTTAGAATTTGACCCGAAAACTTCAGGAATAGTATTGTTAAGTAGAAATTTTATTTAGTTAACATAGTTTTAAAAGCAATCCCTATATTTTTTTACATTCTTCTATCAGTATTTGAGTATAAAGAGAATATCAAATGTACAGGATACCTGTTATTTTATTGAGAATCATTTTTATTTTTTCATTTAAATTTTTAAAATTTTTCAATAACTAGTAAAATGATACAGTGTGTGTGTGTGTATAACTTAGATATTTGTCAGTTTTTTGAGTTGCTGATTTTTTTTAAGTTTATTTGTTTATTTTGAGAGAGAGAGAGCCCACATACAACTGGGGGGAGGGGCAGATAGAGAGGGAGACAGAAAATCCCAAGCAGGCTCCACGCTGTCAGTACATAGCCCCACTCAGGGCTCAATCTCACAAACCCATGAGATCATGACCTGAACCAAAATCGAGTTGGGTGCTTAACCGACTGAGCCACCCAGGCACTCCAAATTATTGATCTTAATTAAAATTAATTTTAATTTTAATTTAATTCTGGGGCACCTGGGTGGCTCAGTCGATTAGGTGTGGGACTCTTGATATCGGCTCAGGTCATGATCTCACAGTTCATGAGTTTGAGCCCCAAGTCAGGCTCCACACTGTCAGTGCGGAGCCTGCTTGAAATTCTCTCTCTCTCTCTCTCTCTCTCTCTCTGTCTCTCTCTCCGTACCCTACTCACATGTGCCCGCTTTCTCTCTCTCTCTCAAAATAAATCAGTAAAACTTAAAAAAAAAAAAGATAATCGTTCGGCCAGACTTCAAGTTACTTCTCAATATACTAAAATTGGAGCTATTCAAATTATCACCTAATTAAGATTCAATATTTATATTTCCAACTCTCATGTAAAAAGTTCTGGTTATAGTAGAATCATGTAGAAGATATCCACCTCCAACATCCAAATAAAAAAGTAGGTCACTATTTATTCTTTTAATAAATCAAATAACTCAGAATGTAAATTTATTTTGTATCCTCATATGAATAAAAAAATTGGTCTGACTGTTCACTTATAGTTATTTGCTTATTTGTTTATACCAAAGTTAAAGTTGTATAGTTATTTTGTTCTATAGTTACAATATAGAATATTTTTTCCTATGCAGACAAATAAATGCAAAACTGTGACAAGATTGGGAATTATCAGATAAACCCATAAAATGATCTTGTCTATGTGGACAGTATTATAACATCTAGCCATATGTAGCTATTTAAATTTAAATGCGCTACATTTAAATTTAAAAATTCAGGTCCTCAGTTACACCATTCAGATATCAAGTGCTTAGTAGCCACATGTGGGTAGTGGTTCCATATTAAACACCGCATATATGAAACATTTCCATTTTTGCTGATAATTTTATTGGATACCATTGATAGATCTTTAATCTAATGCATTAAATAGTGTTCATCATTTTTCTGGGAAAATATTAATCCATCAATAAAGGACTAGAAATCATGCATAATTTATTTTCATGGATAACACTCAAGTATGGTATCTCATGAAACCCATAAATATAATATAAAATACAGTTTATACTAGTTAATTGGTAGAAACAATGGAAGGGAATTTCTGTTTCCCCAGTATTGCTCTAGGGGTGTAAATCTTGTTCTAGGAATATTGCAAGCTTTTATTGTTTTAGTATATTGCTATGCCATTCGTCTTACAAAGGTGAGGCTTTATTATTTCTGGGGGCATTTTTCTAGAATAGTTGAGTAGTTACATGCAAAAAAATGCATTTGAGAGGAAGGCAGTTAAGGCTATAAATCAATGGGATAAGATATTTTATCATCATTTAAACAGTGAACAGATCAATAGATAAGGAACATTATGGAATAAAGTTGATACTAACTACCAAGGGTTAAAATGAAAACTGGAAAGTGAAGGATCACCACAGAGCTAGATATAAATAGACATAGGTATAGATAAGATATAGATATAGATAGTAGCATAGATATAGATATAGACGTAGCTGTAGATATATAGATATCGATGTTATAGTTTGTTTATTTTCTTGTTATTTCATGTAGAATGGTCCAGAAAGCCTTGGAAGTTTTTTTCCATGACTCAATCAGAACCTGTCTTTTTGTAAGTCAAATTACTTACATTCTTGGTATTCTAATTTGTTGAAAAGATTTTGGAAACTCGCATCTGGTGCAGTTGTACCAAGGGTCTAAAAGTCTGGACTTGGATCATGTTTGAGCAAGACTTCCAATGCTGAAGTTTACCAAAGTCAAAGTGAAAATATGCTGTCCTCACACCCATAGATGCTGCTGTGTCCACACATGGAAATAGTCCTTCTAATGTGAAAACTTAACAGATTTCGTGTGCCTTATTTTACAAAGGAAATTCATTTTTAGAAATATATACTTAGAAATTAGATGATTTATTTTCCTTGTAACTTTTTTTGTATGCAACTATTATCTGATTAGACACAAATTCTACAAGAAAAGAATTAAATATGTAAATTGAAGCAGGGTATCTTTGATGATATCTTAGAAATATAAAGTAATTTCCTTTATCCCCACACAAGCCGTTTCTATTATTTGCTCATATTAATTAGACTTAATAGCATCTTTCCCATTTCTAACAACCATAAACATCTGAAGAAACCAATGTGCTCTACTTAATGTGCTTTGTCTCTTAAAGTCATATTATTCTTTGAATCATCAGTTACTTCAAAATAAAGCCAATGACAAATTTACCTCAGAAAGTTGCTAATACTTACGATCACTTTGAACAATTTAATAGGTCTATAGAAATTGTGCATAATTATGGAAGTTTAGAGAGAAGCACTTATTTAAGAATAGCTAATTATGGAAACAAATGTTTATACCTTAAATAGCCATTAAATTTGTTTCACTACTGTCTTATTTCCCTAAAAGTTTAATTATTAAATGCATCATTTTGTTTAATATTGACTAATGGATGGGATTTAACAGAATTCTTTCCACAGCAATGCTATAATTTTTATTTACTGATTTCCCCTTTCCAATTTTCTAATTAAGTTCCAATCTAATGTTACCTCTAGTAAAAACAGAGACAAATAATTGTTTCAGTGGGAATAACAATTGTCAAAGGGCATTTACTAAGTTTCTTGAATTTTCTCTAATAGTTTTTAAAAGGGCAACATCACACTGAAATACTTAATACATAATTGGCTTTGTGCTGTTTTAACTTTACAATGGAATTGAATTCTCCAATGATACCACAGCATAGGGATTATGATTCCCTTTTACAAATGAAGAAAATGAGTTAAAGATATTAAATGACACTCCTCAGTTGATGATGATGATGACGTGTGACTTCAATATCTGTATTCCTTTTGCTCTACCAAAGGACAACATGTAGGAAACTATCTGAAATGGTCAGCTCTAAATTCCAAATATAAAGATGTGCTGGTTGAAAATGGTGAAACTTACTGAAACACCTAGGATCCTGCTTTCCTGTCATTTTCACTACAAGAATTCAAAAATAAAAATAGAGGAGATTAAATACACATGTTCCATCCCTCCAGGTCTTAATGCTAAATTATGGCATTTTTTATTTACCAATTAATTAAATAGCATTGTGTCTTACAATCCCAAAATTATATACAATCATGGTTCTGTAAAATGAGACTGAATGGTAATTTTGAACACTGTCAAAGAAAAATTGTACCTGACAAGTGAAACAGGCCTGGAGTGTTTTACTCAAGACTATTACAGTAGGGGGGAGAGATTGAACTCAACTCCCAGGAAACAAAATGTGGGAGAGTTTTAATGTATGGGTGAACTAGTAGAAAAGTACAAGAGGACTTTAGTAGCAGGTTGGTCAGTGTGATTAAGCATTCTGTGCTTAATTGTCCCCTCTAGAAGTTAGGTTCCCACCCACCCACAGTGACTGAGACATAAGGGAGATGTCCTATGTGGTTATATTTCAAAGGGACAGCTCCCAGGTCTTTTAAGAAAGATATATTCTTGGATTATAAAACTGGCAAAAGGCAGAGAAAATTTACATCTCAAAGAGACAGACCAAGACCTTACAATAGAAAATTTTCAGAAGTAAATGTTCTAAGAAAAGGGAAGTCAGGGGCCTAGAGTCTGGAAAAAGCCTGTTTAAAGTTCAGGCTGTGAGAAATGTTAAGACAGTCTTGGTTAATAATGGATATCCACTGTTGCAGTCTTTCTCTCCCTTTTAACTTTTTATTTTGAAATAAGTTTAGATTCCCCCGGCAAAATTTGCATGACTAGTGCAGAGAGTTCCCAGAGCCTTTTTTTCCAACTCCTCTTACTAGTATTAATGCAATACTTTTCACTATGTCACACATTCTAATTTCACCAGTTGTCCCATCAACATCTTTTTTTGGTCTAAGATCCCATTTAGTTGTCATATCTCCTTAGCTTCCTTCACTCTGTGACAACTTGTCAGTCTTTGTGTGTCTTTGATGACCTTCAGACTTTTGAAAACCAGTAATTAGTTGGGTTCTTTTTTTGTTTTTTGGGGGCTTTTTTTTTGGCAAACTATCTCTCAGTTTGGGATTTGTCTCTAATGTTTTCAGATGATTAGATTGAGTTTGTGCAATTTGCTCAAGGTTGTCACTGAAATTATGTTGTTCCCCTTCTCCGTTCGTTGTACCAGGGTGTACATGATGTCAGTATCTCTTATTAATGGTGTTGGCACTTTATTCACCCACCTGACTAAGGTGGCGGCTGCCAGGTTTCTTCACTGTACTTTGTTTTTTCCTTTTATAAAACATTAGAATCTTTTGAGAATATATACTCGGGGACTATGCAAGCATTCTTTTTCTCATCATGTTTTGCCCACTAATTTTAGCATCTATTGCCTTTAATAATTGTTACTATTTATTAATAGTGATTTTCATTTCCCATTATTCCTCCTCTATCTATAAATTAGAATTCTATAAGGAAGAATGTTCCTCTTCCCTCAATACCTTCTGTTTTTCTTTACTCATTTATCTATGTAAGATGGACTTGTGGGCACTTTTTTTATTCTATGGATTAGAACCCAATAACATCCTTACTTATTTTGTTGTTTATACTGCTATATTCTTCAGTGGACATTCCACTGTGGGAGGCTTAGATTTAAGGGGGTTGGGAGGAATACAGGAAACTTTCTACCCTCTGTTTCACCCTGTATTAGCTGAATGTCTTTAGTGCTCTAACAAAGGAATAAGGTTACTTCTGATGTAACAATACAGACTTAGGCACTCCATTACTGGCAAGTATCTCTCCCATCTTCAGCAAGTGGCTTTGGCTTGTGGGTCCATGAGAGCTTTTCTCCCCACCTCATCTCTCCACAAGAAGAAAGAAAACACCAGAAAAATGATGTCAAATTGTTTTCAGGACAATTTGCTCTAAAATCTCATCAGCTGGAACTGGTAATATAGCTACATCTCTCTGCAGTAATTGATAAAATTAGTCTAATCAGGAAATGTAACTCTAGCATATGTAGAGCTAAAACTCTATCATAATGCAAGAAAGAAAAGGGAAACTGATATCACAGGACAACTGATTGTCTTCTATAATTGACATGAAGCACAATAATGAAGTTCACCATTATACCATTATTCTGGATAGAAATTCTTTGTAATTTTATTTGGTATAGTATCTTAATGGATACATCAAAGGATATGTCAATCACATACTCATTGTCTGATTGCAACTGCATGAAAGATTTCAAGTAGAACTGCCCAGCTGAGCCCTTCCCAAATTCCATATTCATAGAAACTATGAGACACGATAAAATGATTGCTGTTTTAAGGTGAATTTTGTGGTAGTATTCAAACTGTATCTTCTAACTGAAGTCTCCACTGGTTCACATGTAACATTGCAACTTGTCTGACTCCTTACCCTCCTTGTTCTCCTCACCTTGCTTACATTTCAAACACGAGGTAACATGCCATATGTTTTACATGTTTTCTTCATGTTTCTTGTTTATCTCCATTAAAACATAAACTCCTTTCTCATGTAAGCAAAGATTTTTGGCCAATCTGTTTACTTCTGTCGTCTGAATGCCTGGAAGTATATCTGGAGCTTGGGGACCACAGAATAAGGATTTGTGGAATGAATAACAAAGTGGTGAGTAAAAGAGATGTGGAGAAGGAAGAAAAATAGGTGCATCTAGATACACTAAATGAATAATAATCACAACGTTAAAGAATACATGGTATAGATGGCCATACATCCATGTGTCTAACAAGGCTGAATTCACTTGGTTCCTCTGAGCCCATCCAAAGCTAGTCACCTACTTAGAGATTTGACGTAAGTTTGTTTTCTTCATTGCTCAAGAGATCAAGGAAGTTCTTGATACGTTAACTTATCCTTTCTGTGCGAACTAAAATAAAACAGAATAAGAAGCTACCTCATGGTAGTTAATGGAGAAATGATATTGAAATTGATTTGCTTTCCTAGTCTCAAAATGGTGTTATAATTGTGGTTTTTATTCTTGCTTTTTTCCCAAAACATATGGGCATAATGTTTGGCTTGGTATGTAATTAAAAAAAAAATGTTTCCTTTAGTTTGATTAATCCAGCAGGAAAAAATGGTGGTGAATTTTCCCATACCTAACACAAGTCTAGTTACTGCTAGAGATCGAGGCTCTGCAAGGTTTTAGTGTGTTTCAGGACACTTCTTTATTCATGAAAAGGGAAGACTACATCGGTCTCATAGTGCATCTGTATTTTTATTATTTATCTGACACCTGCCAAAGGTTTTTTTTTTCCAAAAATACATGATCTCCTTTTAAATGGTTGTAAAACAATTTTACTTTTCTATCAGTAGGAAATGCCTAGTATTTTCTTAAATGCTGTACACTGCCCAGAATAATTATAGTATAAGATAACTGCCAAAAGGAAGCTGTTAAAAAAATGTCAAACATGAATTTTTTATTTTCTCCTATCATACCCTCACTTTTCTCCTCTGTGCCTCATTGAATTATAAATGTTGAAAGGATTTTGGAAATTATTATTTTACATATAAGAGAAACATATAAGTCCAAAAGTATATAAGTATGCTTTTGCTCTATCTTTAACACAATAAATAAATAAATGAATTTACTGGTATTAGTAGCTCTTTTTCCCAGGCTACCGATATCATGTGTATATAGTGTAAATTCAAATACGATCACATCTGAAATCCATGTAATTTTTCGACAATTTTAAAGATTTGTAACTTTATGGGTCTATATTTGATTTGTTTATTTAGAAACATTTTGTCGGTGCACCTGGGTGGCTCAGTTGGTTAAGTGTTCAACTTTGGCCCCAGTCATGATTTCACTGTTCGTGGGTTCAAGCCCTGTGTTGGGCTCTATGCTGACAGCTCAGAGCCTGGAACCTACTTCAGATCCTGTTTCCCTAGCTCTGTGCCCCTCCCTCGCTTGCGCTCTGTCTCTCTCTCGAAAATAAACATAAAACAGTTTAAAAACATTTTGTCTATTACTCTATACCATAGGTGACGCTCCTGCCAAAACTGAATACATTCCAATTCCTATGTAAATGTGATCTGTTTCCCAGATGATCATGAGTGACCACGTGGGTATTATAGACCAATAACAAACCACATTGCTTGGGATTTAAAGGCACTTGTGAAACACCTTTAGTGTTAAATCACTGTTGTTACTTAAACTTATAATTCTTTATACAAATCTATTTGGAACACTTTTACAGGTCTGTAGTTGATTTGTCCAATCTGTTTCTATTTTTCATGTGTGTGTGCATGTTTAAAAACAACTGTCAAATAAAAGAGTTAAATTTTTTATTCAGGCAGATATTATTGAGTTTGTGATATTAAGGTCTGTGAAGGAAAAGATTTTGTGTAAAAACATTTACTGTGAAAATAATCCAAAGCCTTTTAACTGCTAAATAGAAATAAGAAAAAGGTTACATTTTTATTTTACCTATCTCATTCTAATATAAAAATACAGACTTTCTTTAAAATATTCTCATACCACTTTCTACATATAATACAAAGGGTCAGTTTTGCACTCGAGAACCAGGATTAGGTTTTAAACACAAAGAAAAGCTTCTCACAGAAGAGATATTACTTATTTATGGGAAAACCTATTTTGCAAATGTTAAAAATTGGCTATTTTTTTTTCCCTATAAGAGATCTGGAATGAATTTGTATTTGTGGTCTTAAATTTGAGATGACTGTGTTTTTATTCCAAAATTATGATTATTTTCTTTAATGTAATCATCTAAGAAGTTTGTTCTCTGGACTTTGAGAAACATTTACAAGTAAGATGCTATGGAATTGAAGTACATTGTGAGTTTAGGTAGTATGGTGTATGAAAATGAGTGTTAAACTGGGGTTGAATTCATGATCTTTTATGATTATTCAGTTTCTCCCCAATAATCCGTACTTTCCCTTTAGAATATGTACAGTAAGATGATGCTATACTAATTATATTTTCATATCTTACCAGTGTAAAAGAAATATGAAATACATCCCCTTAAAGTTATTTACTGAATACTTTGATGTATATATTAGTTTCCCATTGTTGCTATTACGAATTACCACAGATTTGGTGACTTAAAATATAAATTTATTATCTTCTAGTTGTGGAGGTCAGAGGCTTGAAAGGAGTTTCACTGGGTTAAAATCAGAGGGTTTGCTGATGGCATTTCCTTCTGGAATCCATTTTCTTGCCTTTTCCAGCTGTTGGGATTCTTTTATTTCTAGCCACCTTCCATTTTTCGAAAACAGTGATGGTGGGGCGCCTGGGTGGCTCAGTCGGTTAAGTCCGACTTTGGCTCAGGTCGTGATCTCACGGTCCGTGAGTTTGAGCCCCGCGTCGGGCTCTGGGCTGACAGCTCAGAGCCTGGAGCCTGCTTTGGATTCTGTGTCTCCCTCTCTGTCTGCCCCTCCCCTGCTGATGCCCTGTTTCTGTCTCAAAAATAAACAAAACATTAAAAAAAAAAAATTAAAAAAAAAAAAAAAGAAAACAGTGATGGTAAGGGGAGTGTTTCCAAAGGCTGGTGGAATCTTACATCACAATGCATCACTCTGAGACCATCTTCTGCTCTGTCTTCCATATGTAAAGAATCTTGTGATTGCATTGGACCCCCATAGGTAATCCAGGATGATTTCCCTATTTTCAAGTTAACTGTTAGCAACTTAATTTCATCTGCTATTTTAGTTTCTTTTACTATGTAATGTAACAATTTCACAGGTTCCAGTCATCAGGATGTGGCCACATCCTGTGCCACATTATTTTGCCTAACATATTTTAATCAAAGTAATTTGCTGAAGATCACTTTCATAAGGAATCGTTGCTGTTAAATTATTTTACAAACATTCTGATTTAAGGGATTATAATACAATGAAATTCATATTTTTATAACCCCCCTCCATGGTCTCAGATTCTTTTCTCAGAACATCTTATTTACTGGCATATATAAAATGTAGTACCACTCCATTACATTATATTACATTACAAGAGGGAACTTAGGTGGAGTTTAGCTTATGTATATGTTCAAATTACTTGCTAAAACAGCGAATAACTAAAATGTTCACTTTATAGTATATATAATTAACTTTCGATTATTTGAAAACAGTGTAAGAATTGAACAAAATTGCTATAATTAATTTTACACGTTTACATGCATATTTTCATTTCTGGTGAATATTCAGTAGAACTTGATGCTGCATTACTGCCTACTTTTCCTTCTATAGTATTTCCTACAAGTCAGCAATCAATCTATTCTTTCAAATTAATGTTACTTCTAGCAAGAGACAAAATCAAACAATGGCCAAGTTCCAGGAATCTGATTTCCTGTTTTTATATAGCATATTGAAATTTATTTACAACTCTAGCATGCTGATGGCAGTAAATCTGTTAATTTGGAAAGAAAATAATGCGTGCTGTGTAAATACAAACACTTATGGGAAAGTATTATGTGAATGCAATTTCTGCTGTGACCTTCAAGGTAAAATATTAACGGACATGTTTTTCTAATAATGTCGCTCATTGGGAAAGTAATTAGAATAAAATTCTAAGTCTGTCAAATGTTTATAGTTGTTTGAGGGTAATGTTAATCCGAGTTCTCAATGCGCTAATTTCATACTGCTGTTTACACAATACGGAAGATTAAAGGCAAGTATTGTTCTTTTGATTATACTTCACACGTATCACAAAAATCATCTGATTGCTTGCTTCAGAGACACGCTGTTGCCTGAATGTCCTGCTTTGTAAATATTTTCATGACTTACTATTTAATCCAGCTTGTTAGCTTTATTTTCTTAAGAACAAAATGAATAAGCCAGGACACATATTATTTTTAAAATTATGAAGAAGAAGGTGTAAGGATTGCAATGTTTGAATTTTAAAATTTATTTTCTAAAAATGATTTTGTTTTCTATTTATATCAGACTTTATTCTATAGGAGATTTAAGAAATTTGCCAGAACCAACAAACAAATAAATGTGCAAAATTAAACTAAAAAAATTAGAGGATTTTTTAATTATTTTATTATGATTTTATTAGTAGTATATGGTATATAGCATTAACAATAATAAAGGAAAGATGGCAAAAATATTTAAGTTCAAAAGACACAGGTAAACCCAATAATCAATGAATCTGTCCTGAAAAAAATAAAATAATTTTCACAAAAATATAAGTGCATAGATATCCAATGCACCATCATTTAACTGGTTAATTAAAAAAAAGGAAGAAAGACAAAAGAAAGAAAGAAAGAAAGAAAGAAAGAAAGAAAAAGAAAAAAGAGAAAGGAAGGATGGAAGAAGGAAGGAAGAAAAGAAGAAAAAAGAAAGAAAAAAATACAATTTGCAGGTTTTTAAATGGCCATTACTGTAAACAACTTTCTTCCCTCCATTTTGGTCTTCCTACAATTCATATGACACACAATATGCACTACACACAAAAATGTAATGACTTAAAAATATATAAATCAGATCATTTCTACACTAGTGATTTCGATTTTCCATTGAATTTAGCATAAACTTAAGTCTTAGAACACTGTTTACAAAGTTCTTCAAGTGCGGGCTCCGATCTACCTTTCTAGTACTTCTCTTACTACCATCACTACAATCATTTTTACTCTGGGAAAAATTTCTTCTAACTCAGGCACTTTGTACTTTTTGTTCTGTTTCTTCCTTTCTCTAATTTCTTTGCTGATTTTATCTTTTTTACATATCTGAACTCATATATTTATGTCCTGTAAAGGCCTTCCCTAATCATCTATCCTGATCTAGTTATTTTTTCTCTTTACCCTGTATCAGATAAATCTGCTTATTTCTTAACACCATCCACTCTTAAATTATATTTTCCATTTCTTTACATGCTTATTTTTTTAATGTTTATTTATTTTTGAAAGAGAGAGACAGCGAGAGCAAGCAGGGGAGGGGCAGAGAGAGAGGGAGACACAGAATCTGAAGCAGGCCCCAGGCTCCAGCTGTCAGCACAGAGCCAGATGTGGGGCTTGAACCCACAAACCCCGAGATCATGACCGGAGCGGAAGTCTGACGTGCTTAACGACTGAGCCACTCAGGCTCCCCATTTCTTCACCTGCTTAATATGTTTCATCCCTTGGAATGTTAGTGTTACGATAAAACAGAAGGGATCTATATTTGCACCTGTGTCTCCAATGCCTCTATGATGTCAGTATAATGGTATGGAATCCCATAAATAACTGTTGAAAATATAATAGAAATTTATAGCTTATAATGGTGAAATCTTAAAGCAGCCCATAAATCATTATGTGCAGTTATAGATACTTGTACAGTTGATATTTGAACAACATGGGTTTGAACTGCGTGGGTCCACTTATAAGTGAATTTTTTCCCCTAAGTACAGTACTATAAATGTATTTTCTCTTCTTTATAACATTTTAATAACATTTCCTTTTCTCTAGCTTTATTGTAAGAACACAGTAAGTAATATATATAATATAGAAAATATGTGTTTATCAATTTTTTATGTTATCAGTAAGGCTTCCAGTCAACAATTGGCAATCAGTAGTTAAGTTTTGGGACAGATGGAAGTTATACAATAGAATTTTAACTGTGCGAGGGTTGATGCTTCAAACCCCCATATTAAGGGTCGCTGTATTTGAGGATCTTCAAGATGTAATATCAAGTAAAAAAAAAAAGAAAAAAAGTCTAACTCAATAACTAATATTCATTCAATCAGCAAATTTTATCAAGCACCCACTACAGGACTGGTGCAATTAATTTAGTTCCAGGCACTGCAGATTATGAAAAGGAAAAAAAAATATGTACATGCATGCAAACAAACAAAAATACTACTTATCTTCTTTTATGGAATAAAATTAATTTATGTGACAAATATAAATAATAGTTGAATATAAGTAAATATATTTATATTACTCATGTGTGAGTCTATGAAACGTGTATGTCTATGTGTTCTATGAAATAAGTAAAATGACATGCTCAATCTTGTTGGAGTTGTAACACTCTAACGTCTTCTATTTTCTTTTCTTTTTAAAATTATTTAAAAATTTGTTTTAATGTTTGTTTATTTTTGATAGAGAGAGAGAGAGAGAGAGAGAGAGAGAGTGTGTGTGTGTGTGTGTGTATGAGTGGGGGAGGGGCTGAGAGAGAGGGAGACACAGAATCCCAAGCAGGCTCCAGGCTCGGAGCTGTCAGCACAGAGCCTGACATGGGGCTTGAACTCACAGACCACAAGATCATGACCTGAGCCAAAGTCAGACACTCAACCAACTGAGCTACTCAGGCACCCCTTTTTAAAAAATTATTTATTATTTATTTATTTGAGAGAAAGAACATGAGCTAGGGAGGGGGAGAGGGAGAAGGAGAGAGAGAATCCCAAGCAGGCTCTACACTGTCAGTGTGGATCCTGGCAGGGGTTTGATCCCATGAATCATGAGATCATGACCTGAGCCGAAATCAAGAGTTAGACGCTCAACCAAGTAAACCAACCAGGTGCCCCTTTCTGCTTTATTTGCATTTGAGTTAGCAATATTTTCTTCCTTTCCTTGTTAATATTCTTATTATTTAAAATATTAAGTATTTAATTTTGAAAATCATAATACAGTTTGGATTGAAAAACTTAAAGAAATTTATTTCAAATCAATTTTTAAAAAGGTGTAACAACTATAAGCATACTAGGATGAATATCTATAGAGAACCATTTTATGTAAAATAAATATAAAATATTCCCTAATAGAAGTAATAAAATGGCACTAAATATGAATTTATCAATAATTACCCTGGATGTAAATGGATTAAATGCTCCAATCAAAAGACATTGGGTGTCAGAATGGATAAAAAAAAAAAAAAAAAAAAAAAAAAAACCACGAACCATCCATATGCTGCCTACATGAGAATTATTTTAGACCTAGAGACACCTGCAAATTGAAAGTGAGGGAGTAGAGGAACATTTATCATACAAATGGATGTCAAAAGAATGTCAGAGTAGCAATACTTAAATTGGATCAATTAGACTTTTTTCTTCTTGTATTTTTTTATCTTTCTTTGGTGTCAGTGTAGTACTGGCCTCATGGAATGATTTTGAATTTGTTTCCTCAATTCCATTATTTGTAAGATTTTGACAAAGATTGCCATTAATTATATGTTTTTTGAATGTTTAATAAAATTCACCAATACAATCATGTGGTCTGGGGCTTTTCTGTACTGGGAGATCTTTGATTCCCAAATCAACTTTCATTCTGGTTATATCTATGTCTAACTTCCAGTCTAGTCTAGTCCTATTTCTTAGATTCAGAATTTATGATTCAATCCAGGTAACTCGAGTGCTTTTAGAAATAACTATGTGTTCTTTTCTAAATTATCTGACTTGTTAGTATATACATTTTTATAATAATCTGTTATCACACTATGTATTTCTGTTGTATTATTTTCTCTTTCATTTCTCATTTTTGTTTTTGAGACTTCTCTCTTTTTTTTCTTAGTTAATGTAGTTAAAGCAATGCCAATTTTGTTTATTTTGATGGTGGGGGGACTGGTCATTACTTTCAGTATTATGTTATTGTTTATTCTGGTCTCTATTTTATTTATTTTTTATTTTTCTTTGTTATTTCATTCCTCTACTAAATTTCAGCTAAGTTTTTTTCTCTTTTTCTAGTTCTTTGTGGTGTAGTGTTGTTTATTTGAACTTTTTTTTATAGCATAAATTTTACTCTAATATGTCCTTTTGCTGTATCTCATGGGTTTTGCAATATTGTGTTTTCTTTTTCTTTTGTTTTGAGACATATTTTGATTTTCTTATTTGGCCCATTGCTTGTGCAGTAGTGTATTGTTTAATTTCATATTAAAAATTTAACATTTACATTGTAGATTCCAGCATTGTTTTATTGTTGGTCTTTAGTTTTGTACCATTGTGGTTGGAAAATATACTTGGTATGATTTCAGTCTTCTTAAGTTTCCAATATTTGTTATATCCCTTTTAATGTGATATAACCAGGGAACTCTTCTGTATGTACTTGAAGAAAATGTGTATTCTATTTCCTTGGATGGAATGTTTTATATATATATATATATATATATATATATATATATATATATGTGTGTGTGTGTGTATATGTGTATATATATATGTCTTTTAGAGCCATGTATTCTAAAATATGCTTCAAATAAAAATGTTCTTGATGAAAAAAGTTAACTTTAACTAAGGGTACTCATTTAAAATAAAGTGAAGGTGGGTGGGGGAATGGGTGCAATAGGTGGAAAGGATTAAGAATATATTTATCATGATGCGCACTAGGTAATGTATAGAATTGCTGAATAACTATATTGTACACCTGAAACTAATATAACACTGTATGTTATATATACTGGCATTAAAATACAAAGCTTAATAAAAAATAATAAATTAAAAAAGTGCTGTAATGATGGAGACACCTTGAAAATGTAAAATTTATCCTAATTATATGCAAAATACTTATTAGGAACTAAAAAGATCATTTTACTTATAAGATGTGAAAACAAATCAAAGTAACATTAACAAATTGAATCTTTGGGAACACCATACACTGTATATATCACAGTTAGTACTATTGCTTCTTTGGAATAATATTTTGAAAAAGGATATTGGGTGAACCCAAAAAACAAATTATCCAGTTTAAAAAAATGTACAGAAGACATGAATAGACAATTTACCAAAGAAGACATAGAGCTGGATAACAGACACATGAAAAGCTGTTCAACATTACTCATCATCAGGGAAATACAAATCAAAACTATAATGAGATATCACCTCACACCAGTAAGAATGGCTAAAATTAACAACACGGGTAACAAAAAATGTTAGAGAAGATGTGGAAAAAGGGGAACCCTCTTGTATTATTGGTAAGAATGCAAACAGGTACTGCCACTCTGGGAAACGGTATGGAAGTTCCTCAAAAAGTTAAAAATAGAACTACCCTATGATCCAGCAATTGCACTACTAGGTAAATTTACCCAAAGAATCAAAAACACTGATTTGAAAAGATACATGCACCCGATGTTTATAGCAGCATTATAAACAATAGCCAAATTATGAAAAGAAGCCAAGGAGATGTGGTATATATATATAATGAAATATTACTCAGCCCTCAAAAAGAATGAAATCTTGCCATTTGCAATGATGCAGATGGAGCTAGAGAGTATAATGCTAAGCAAAATAAATCAGTCAGAGGAGGACAAATACCATATGATTTCGCTCATGTGTGTAATTTAAGAAACAAAGCAGATGAATATATGATTAAAAAAAAGTGAGACAGGCAAATCAGGAAACATACTCTTAGCTATAGAGAACATACCAAGGGTTACTGGAGGGGAGGTGGGCAGGAAGATGGTTTAAATGGGTGATGGGTTAAGGAGGGCATGAGTAGTGATGAGCACTGGGTGTTGTATGTAAGTGATAAATCACTAAATTCTACACCTGAGAGTAATGCTAACCATTACTGTATGCTAACCAACCGGAATTTAAATAAAAACTTGAAAAAAGAAAAAAAAGCCTCAAAAAAAAGTGGGTGGCTTTTCAGTCTGAATGACACAATGAGAGAAAGCAAACCACTTTTAAAACATAGACTAAGCTAGAATTAGGGAAAGAGTTAGGGAATGCACTGCAGGATAAAATGAATCACCATTTATAAAAAGGAAATTCATATTTAAAGGGGTTTTGCATTTCAAGTACTACTCTCCGATATATTTCTGGTCCAGCAAGCAACATCCCAATATATAGTTGTTTATGTGCCATGAGTACAGGTTATAAAAAACTTGGATGTGAGTGAAAACCATCGATAGATACAGTAAAATTTATAAGACTCAGTTTGATGCAGAAGAAAAGGCATAGGTCCTGTGGTTTGGAGACTAGCTCTGCAATTTTAAATAAAATGGATCTATCAAAGATATGCAGGGTGTCAATGCTTGTGGGACATGCAGCTTGGCAAAATCCGTATGTAAAAAAGTTAAATTGAAAATATCTCTGAGATTTCAGGTCCCCCATTCAATTTTGTCATTGAATTTGTCATTCAATTTTGTCCCACATTCAATAAAATTTGTCAATTACATTTCAAACTTAGAAGATATCCAGAGGAACCCACATTTAAAGGAATCATCATACACAATAATGAATTGTATAACTTAAAGATACCTAAGAGGTGAGATGGTCAACAATTTGTTCAACAAACATATTAGGAGCAAATAATAGATAATGATAGATATAGATAGACAGATAGATAGATAGATGATAGATGATAGACAGCCTATAGATATGCTTAAAAGATAATTTTATTGATACTCTAAAAATGCTTTTGGATGACTGTCATATGGAGTCAACAGTTTAGTAAGTAGGATTAGTTCCTTCAGTGTCTCCCCCCCCCCCACCCCCATTTCAAGCATAGGAAAATATTCTCTCAAAAGCTTGGGATATGGTTTCCCTTTTCTTGCATGTTACAGGCTTATGTTAGCATTTTTCTTCCATAGATAAGAATTCATTGAACTGATTATATTGAAATAGTTTTGCTCATATTCGATGTGAAAGGGAGAACTCTTGCAAACCTTGGGAATTTCCAAATTCTTTTGGTGTCTTTAACAGTCTCTCACAATGGTTAGGTCTTTAGATGGCTCAACTTTTGTGGAAGCAATTTGCTATAATCTTCCTTATACTGTTGCATAATGTTTTTCCCTACTTATCTCGGAAATATTCTATGAGCAAGAAATAAGATACTTTTTTGTTAAAAAGTTTTAATACTCTAAGTCTAACCTATAAATGTAAGGCATATGCCCAACATTGCAAAAGTGAGAATTTTATCAGCAAAACAATAGTTTACCATATCTATTATTGAAGCATTTCAATATTGGAAAGACCATGTCTTAAATATGCTGCCATACCCAGGAAAAATATTAGTATTCCAGAGTTTGTTAAAGACTGGTTATTAATAACCAAAGTCATATGAACCATTTTGATTTTACAAATCAATTCATAGTGAATGCTGAGCTACATATTTCTAAAATGCTTTGCAGTTTAGAAAATGCATTGTTATATGTTATTTTATTCAAATCACACAAAAATTGTATGGGGTGTATAAGCTAATATAAATAAAACTGTTACTAATAATAACTATTACATTATTCTTGTCATAATCCTCAATTTATCTTAATTTCGCAGATAAAAATTACCAAAATATGTTAACTTAATTAGCCATATTATTAGATTAATAAGCAAAGGTAGAAACATAATATTATTGTTCAAAAATCTATACTTTCACCATATAATATACCTTTATTTTAACTACATTAAAAAACTCTCAAGATATATTATTTAAATAATACAAATCTAATGATAAGTTTAGTTGGGGTCTATTATTTGAAATATGTATATAAAACAATCTTACCTTTATTTTAAGTCTATCAATGACCAGTCAATTGGTCATTCAGTATAACTACCACAAATTAAGATATAAAATTTAAAAATATATGCACTGAAATAAAATGAGGAAAAAATCCTGTGACTTTAACAGCCATTACATTTTCAAAAATAGAGCTTCAAGCAGTTTTTTTTTCCCATCCTTGAAAGAAACATTAGATGAAAACACATTATAGAAAATGCTCTTTTCTGCATATAGGTGTGTGTGTATGTGTGTGTTTGTGTGTGTTTCATATTGAGCTTCTCTCTAAGTCTATAATAAATAAACAAGATGTAGATTAGAAAATTAAAATTTAAACACTTACTGAAAAAGAGTTTTATCTCTAAGAAAACATGCTGCTGTTTAAATATATATTGAATATATACTTACAAGGAAATCATCTCTGGGAATTTACTTCAGTGTCCCATTAGGATGTTTAATTTGACTTTAATAAAAATTTGAGTTAGATTAAACTTCGAAGAATATTTAATATATTGACTATGCTTATGTGCCATAGAAACAACATATAATAGAATCATTATTAAATTAATTTTGAAAAAGTCATCATAAGCATTTAACTCAAGCCATTAAAGATGAGAAAAATGATGAAAAGTAATATTTCAGAATTGGTAGAAGATTCTAAATAATGGCCTTTGTTATCTATAGACATATAAATTGTTCTTAATTCAAAATGCATAACCTCATATATTTCAAAATATGAGAGATCTCATAGTTGTTGTGTTTTACCAAAATGTGCTATACTACTGCAAGTATTTTTGTTCTGTCTAAATTCTGTTAATTTTGTATTCATTTATACTGTGGTGATGTACTGGAATAGGAGTTTATAATGATATAGTACTGCCTTTTAAAAGGTGATTGTCTCTGTTTCTTATTGCTTGAAAAGAAAACATTTAATCAAGTCTGTAGTGGTGAAATATTTCTGTTTCACATCAAAAAATGACTTAAAAATATTAACTTTGAATTTGGACATTTACTCAGTTTTATTTTCTGTTGTGATATGTTTTTGATTTGACAATGTGCAAATTCACCTGAGATGGAGAATAATTGATAATAACACAACTATTTTTAATGTACTGATATTAAAATAAATGTTATTCACATCATGGAAAATTTCAAACAATTGTAGTATAAACTCATGGGCATATATTTAAAGATATTATACATATTTAGAAGATGGATATGAAACTATTAAATATTATGTTTACCCAATTACTATCAATGATTGTCTACAAGTAATGAGGTTATGTTCATTATTATATATAATACTATTCTTTGTACACTATTGTATACTATCCTTTTCTGTATGTATACACTGTTCGTTTCTATAATTTCCAAAATGGTTATGTATTTCTTCTATGCTTGAAAACATACTTTTCTTTTTTTTTAAGTTACATAAAATTAGTAACCAAAGAACAATTGTCTTCCATTACTCATGGTCTTTAAACAGCATATTGGCCTTTTTTATTCCTTATAGCAACTTTGACTGTGAGGAATTTGAGATATAACCTATAATTTAGAACATCCCGCTACTATCAAAATCTAAGCTTCTTTTCTTTGGAGGGCAAAATGTTTCCTCTTTTACTTGTTAAAAAGATACTTCTTCAGTGTGGAGGACAAGTGGTGCTCTCCCTGTGTAAGAGTTCTGGAAATAAATATAACCTCCTTTAAAGGACAAAAAACAAACTGATTGGTGAGTTTCCTCTGGACAACTTTAGGCATTAGTTTACTCCAAATTGGAATGTCTTATATTTTATTATGCCTACCATTTTCTTCCACTTTTCATTTATCCCATATTTCAGTAGTCAGCAAGGGACAAGATAACTTCCCTTTCCTCTTGGAGCTTGTATTTTAACTAGGGGTGGGTAGGAGGGGTAGGGGCACAGAGTCAAATGTGACAACGAACAAATAGATACATAAAGCAATGTGACAGCAGACAATAACAAATCCCCAGGAGGAAAATTCATCGGCATAAATGGATACAGCATGAGTGTTCTTATAGAAAAAACATCAAGAAAGGCCTCCCAGGGATAACACTTGAGCAGAGGCCTGGATGTGATGAGGTTGCAAGTTCTGTAACATCTGTTGGAGGAGTGCCCCTCCCCAAGACACGGGTATGCTGGCCACATTACAGCGACAGAAAGGAGGCTGGTGTTGCTGAGACAAAAGGTGACAGCAGTAGGATCTGAGATCAGACAGGTGAGCAGGATTAGGTAGGGTCATATGGGGCCTGGGAGGTCATGACTGGTAATTTCCATTATATTCCCAATAAGAAGAGAAGCCATTAAAAGATTTTCAGGATGGGATGAAACAGTTAAACTTAGAGAACAAATTGGTGGGTAAGGAAGAACAGAGCAAGGAAATCAGTAGAGAAGCTTTTATTGAAGTCTAGGTGGAAACTGATAGAGGGCAGTTTTCATAGAAGTATAGCAGTAGGTATGGTGAAAAATAGTCAGAATTGAGACAGATAGGATTATCTGTTGATGGATTAGATGTTGAGAAAGGTATGAGTCAGTGAGGTTTCCAAGTGTGGGGTTTCACCAACTAGGTGAGCAATACCATCAGCTTCAGAGATATGAAATACGAGGGAAGAAGTAGACCAGTGGAGTCAATCAATGCCAAGGGCATAAGATATCTAGTAAGCATGGAAATCAAATATCCATTTGAATGTATACTCCCAGATTTAAGGACAGAAGACTGAGCTGGATAAATTAACTGACTGAGTCATGTGGGTGAACTTTAAAACGTGAAGCGGAGGTTTACCAACATTTTGTTGTCTTTATTTTTCTTTATAACATTTTGCCATTAGTATGTTATACATTTATTCAGCTTTTGTTTGTCTTAGTAGAATGTCAACTCCATACTTACATATTTTGCATCTATTGTCTCACCAGAGCTTACAAAGTGCTTGACACACACTAGGTGTTCTAATCAATTGATGTGGAACATACACCAGTTAATCATAGTGAGGTCAGTGATTAACTTAACAATGCTTTGCAAACATAGCTAAATTACAGGGTGTTCATACCACACATTTAATAAAACATTCTTATTAGAACAACATTTGTTATCTCATTTATAGACTTTGGGATGACTGAAATTGATCTTTTAATATCATAGGAATAGATTTAGCAAACAGAAAAACAGAAATTTTGCTTTATGATGATAAGAAACAGAGAAAGTTTAGATTCACATATAATGATGCTTAATGTATAAATATTTGCTAACCTTTCTTATGTATCTAAACAGTTTGATTTTAATTCAGGGTTTTGCATTTTTAAATGCACTTTTATACTGGAAAGTTTCTTTCTACTGAAGCTTATAGCTCCTCTTCTGAATTTACTTTTAATCAAAGCTCTACTGAAAACAGTTAATGGGGTGCCTGGATCACTCAGTTGGTTAAGTGTCCCCACTCTTGGTTTCAGCTCAGGTCATGATCTCAGGGTTCCTAACAGCACGCTGACAGCACGGAATCTCCTTGGGGTTCTCTCTCTCTCCCTCTGCCCCACTTGCAAACATGCACTCTCTCTCTCTCGCTCAAAATAAATAAACTTAAAAAATAGTTAATAGTTTGTTATAATATTTTTATACCAACTATTATTGTAAGTCATGTGCATGTTCTGTTGCAAAAAAAAAATGTTGTCATCAAGAAAACAACAAAAAAGCCCCATAAGATGGTGTATCCATTTCATGATATATTATTATCACTAAATTATCTTTCTCTTTCCTCCTACTAGGAAATTACATACCATGTAATCAACAAATTTCCCATTATTAAATTGCACTTTCCATAGAAAGTAAGCCGTTTTAATTTAAAAAAAATAATGTTTATTTATTTTTCAGAGACAGAGAGCGTGAGTAGGGGAGGAGCAGAGAGAGAGGGAGACAGAGAGTCCGAAGCAGGCTCCAGGCTCTGAGCTGTCAGCACAGAGCCTGACACGGGTCTCAAACTCACAAATCAGGAGGTCATGACCTGAGATGAAGTTAAACACTTAACCGACTGAGCCATCCAGGTGCCCCGTTAAGCCTTATCAATTAATCTTCCAATCATTATCATTATAAAGTCTGCTAGAAGCAGCAGGCTTCTATTGATATTAAAGTAAAACTTTTTTACTTCTCGATAATTGTTTCAGAAAAGAGAGTTATAAAAACTGACATGAAAGGGCAAAATGCATGATATATCAATTACAACTCTCTTGTTAAACTTTCTGACGAATCTATTGCTTTACTGGCATCTATGTCACAATTTAGTTTTGTCACAATTGTATTTTTAAAAAATATAACTGCAATAAGAATATGTTTTACCTTTATTTAGTTGTATGGAGGGTAATCTATGAGCCAAGTTAAATAATTTATTAAAGTTGCTGTTGTGTCTGTTCACTCTGGGTTGAGCTTAATTACATTATTTCCAGCCTTCATATGAATGTTTTGAACTTTTCTACTTTGCAAAAATGTTACCTTTTTTGTTGGAGTAAGAATCTAACAGGGTGATTTCAGTTTTAAACAGTGACAAATGTACCTCCATTTTACGTTTTCTCTACATCGCCTATAGTGCATAAGCAGAAAAAGGAATAAAATTGATGATTACTTTACTAGGGCACACCAATACAGTGCATTTCAGAAAGAATTTAAATGTGTGGACTCATTTCAAAACTTGTACTTATTGAAGTCGTGAAGAGGTGCAAATTTGAAGCATCTGAAGAAAAATATATTTGTTTGGGTCTCTGTTTCCTTTACAGGAAGCAATCCTTTTTGGAAGTAAAGTTAAAAAGTGGTCAGGACTGTGTTCAGTCTATTTCCTTGTGTGACTATTTCAGTTAAAGTAACAAATCCTTTCAAAATCTAATATGATACTTGATAAGCGTCTTGAAACATTTCACTTTTGCCACCAAGCTATATTGTACACTCATGTCTAATTTCTTGTCCATTTGGAACTATATGCCATAATTTTTCTTCCTTAAATAGCTGTATTTCCCACGATGCCTTGTATTACATATCATATATTTTAGAATCAACCAGAAGTTTTACATTGCTTATGTAAACTTGTTGGTAAACTTGTTGGTATTGGAAATTCCTACCAACAGCCATCTTTGAGCATAGGTTTGTATACCCATAAAGTCCTTTCCCCAAGGTCACATATAAGACATTGTACAGCACATTAAAATGCTCCTCTTTAACATTTTCATTACAATGTATTTAAAATTCAAAAATCATATTTTTCCTAATTCTTCCTAAATTCCTCAGTTCAATGAAAATATTCGTAACCTTGGAATTACAAATACATTCAGTCTAGGCTATTTATAGAGCTACTAACTTGATTAAATTGTATTTTTTTTTAATTGTTAAACTGTATGAAAGGACTGGATCAGTGTTAAAAAAAATCCTGCCATTTATATGTGTAGGACACATAATATTCAGTCTTCCGTTTCTTGTAATAAAGGCAAAGTTCTTTTTTTTTTTTTAATTTGGGGGAGGTTAAGTAAACTCCATGCCACAAGCGGGGCTCAAAATCATGACCCTGAGATCAAGAGTTGCATGCCTTACTAACTGAGCCAGGCAGGCACCCCAACAAAGTTCTTTAGTTGTAATCTCTTTCTCAGCCACTCATTGATCCCAGAAAAAACACTCTTAGAGATGAAGAATGTCTCTCTTACCCTATGATGTTTTTTGATCCCCCTGGAACCAGTTACGATCTTATACAGATCAATAATATAATTTTTGTGGTAATAAAGTTCATTATAATTAAATACGGATCAAGTGCTCTCTCTATAGAAGAATAGCTGCCCACTTGCAATCTAATTAGCCACATTTTCCTTAAGTTCACTTACATGTATTTACTAAATACATTATTATCCGTGATGTATATCTTTTGGATAGAAAGTGGTAAAGTCACTTTTTATGGGTAAATGGTAAAGAAAAAATTTCTTGTCTATTCTGACGAGTCTTCCCTTGTGGCACTCACTTCCTGTGAGTGCTCACTTCTCTGTTTGACTGCCAGTCACCTGAAGACCTTCATTACAGAATTCTCATGACTTGGTACATGTATCATGCATTATAGTCCATAAAGTAATCGCCACAACATACTGTGCAATGACCACTCTTTTGTCATCCGTGTGGAAAACAAGGCAGTTCCAGAGCGAATGATGGACAGAGAAGTTATCACTCTTGTTTCCCTCCCTTACTGTTTTAACTCTTACCAAAATAGAATTTCTGGAAAATGCCTTTGTATTTTACATTCTGTTTGGAAATGGGGGAGGCTTGCTCTTTGTGTCACTAATTTACTTTAAATGTTAAAATTTTAATATTGTTAAATTCATTACCTTTTAAGATTTATATAAGGAATCAGGCATTAAGATACAAGGAGGAAAAGATAACTTTATTTTTTTCTCAATACGGTCAGTAAACATTCCCTCGTCATCTGAATGTATCATGTACTGTTTAAGATCATTGTGTTTATCAGATAATTCATATGACTTGGTGGTGGAGGTAAAAGGAAGAGACAAATACGACTCTGATGTTTGAAATGTACTGATAAAATGTTGACAAGA
Organism: Lynx canadensis; assembly: GCF_007474595.2. Lineage (NCBI taxonomy): Eukaryota > Metazoa > Chordata > Mammalia > Carnivora > Felidae > Lynx > Lynx canadensis. Next base: position 49,983,827 of record NC_044319.2, on the reverse strand, counting down.
TTGAGGAAAACAGCTTGCTTGAGGAAGGGAGGCAAAGAAACTGTGTTTAGTTTTGAGGTTTATTTTAGAATGGCAGAAAGACATATATTTGGTAATGGACCGTAAGTAAATAATCAGTAGTAGTTATATGTATTTGGGACTCATCACAATAACATGATGTAATTACTAACATTTATTGAGTATATTTCATATTCCAAACACCATTCACATCTCTTTACCTCCATTATTTACTTCAATGTTCACCAAAATCCCGGGGGATAGCTATTATCAATATGTCAATATTCCAGTTATAATAACTGAGACACAAATTGTGCCAGTTCCCCAAATTCCTACAGCTAATATGTGTTAGACTGGAATTTGAACTCAGAAAGTCCAACTCCTGAGCTCATAATCCTACTTAAGCCTCCCCATAAACTCTTTTTATTGAGAAAAAATTGTTTTAAAAATTCTATTCTTCATAGTTTAATTTTTCTGTAATAAACTACTGGGAGAGTTGTTTTCATAAATGTCTTAAGTGTTTAACTTTTTGAAAATTCTTTTTAAAAAAACTAATAATTATATGGCAGAAAAAGATCTGGATTGCAAAGTGTTTTAGAATGTTGCCTTCATATATTTTGTTTGAATTTTAAAAGAAAGATATTCAGGTTGCTTGTTGCCATAGGGATCTTTACCGTGGGTGATGAAACCTATCTGGTGTTCTTGGCCAATATGGCCATGGGATACTGAAAGCACTTCACAATGTATCACTATTAATAAAATGTCATGTTCTGAGATTCTTTGATAATGTTGAGAAGACTCTGAATACTAAAATAGACAATCATTTCAAGAGAAATGTATTCATTTCTAATATTTAACTCATTTATACATTGTGGCAGAAAACAAATTAGTAATAAAAAATGAACTTCATTTTAAATGGCAATCAACTTGATTTTAAATTCACGAGGAGATAGATCATTTCATTTATGTACATATATAATCAGAGTTTACTTCTACAAACACATTTGAGAGTACATAAAGATTATTTAATGAGTAGTCAGAAATAAAAATGGATATTAAAATCATATGCAAAAATGATGTAAAAAAAGTTTAAGTTGAAAAATGAGACTAAAATAAATGAAATTTGAATAAAATAGTTAACTATATAAAATCTGAAACTCAGGAGCAAAAATTAAACATGTCCAACAGAAATTGTGAGAAATAAAAACAATTTCTCTTGGGGAAAGAGAAAATTTCTTGAAAAATAGATTCATATGAAAAGAAGCAAAGAAAAGAGGCTTAACTGTTATTTTGATATTCAACACACTTAAATTGCTTTTTCAATAATTTTAGTTAATTCAAAATTATACATTTCTTTCCTTTTCTTTTGTGGGAACATATCCCGTCTATCAGTTAATCTAAACATCCAGCTTGATCTAATCTCATGGATGATTTTGGTAATCTTTTCAGGAAGTAGTAATACATGTACTTTAATGTTATATAGGAATATAAAACCAAGAATGAGGTAAAATAGAACTATTTTTTTCATATAGTTTCCACAAATTACTTCTTAAATTGTAATTATGATCTTGATTCGATTCATATTGAATTATTCACAGTTATCTGTAATCACAAACTTTAGTTTTTCTAACAATGATGATAGTGCTTATATTTTTATGGAAAATGAACTGGATCTAAAAATATCTTCAAACTTATTTTGTAATGAAAAGTATAGATTACCTATGTAGTGAAATTCATTATGATAAAAAGCAACAATGTATAATGTTTCAGAGCTTAGAAAATATCTTTGTTGTTTCAGTAAAGAATAAAAGCTGATTTAACAATATCATTTGGGATTTTCTGTAAAAATAACTAAAAAACATTATTGATGCAAAATTGTTTTTTAAAACTACTATTTTCCCACAAATAATGGGATCAAATCTTTAAAAATGACTATACCTAAAATCACCAGTGTTCCAAAAAATATCAACATAAAATGACTCTAAACTATTTTGACATACTATGTGTTCTTGAATATACATAATCAAACTCATAAAATACTAATGCATGAGTAGATATTCAAATTCCCATGTTCTGAATATTTCATAGATCCATATATAAAATTCCCATATTTATGAATAGAATGTGATATAATTTTTATAATTTTAAATGCAATTGATTAAATGGCCATATGTTTTAAAATTAACATTGTTCATACTGCTAAAACTATATGCCAATAATTAGTCAATCTCTATAATTAATATCTTATCAAGTTTTTGAAAGTCTTTGAATTTTGGGTCTGGATTGGACAGTATGGGCCATCTGTTAATAAAGCACACATAGAACAGACACATTTAGGGGCGCCTGGGTGGCTCAGTCCGTTAAGTGTCTGACTTCCGCTCAGGTCATGATCTCACGTTTTGTGAGTTCGAGCCCCATGTCTGGCTCTGTGCTGACATCTCAGACCCTGGAGCATGCTTCAGATTCTCTGTTTCCCTCTCTCTCTGCCCCTCCCCTGCTCGTGCTCGCTCTTTCTCTCAAAAATAAATAAAAACTGGGGCGCCTGGGTGGCGCAGTCGGTTAAGCATCCGACTTCAGCCAGGTCACGATCTCACGGTCCGTGAGTTCGAGCCCCGCGTCAGGCTCTGGGCTGATGGCTCGGAGCCTGGAGCCTGTTTCCGATTCTGTGTCTCCTTCTCTCTCTGCCCCTCCCCCGTTCATGCTCTGTCTCTCTCTGTCCCAAAAATAAATAAACGTTGAAAAAAAAAATTTAAAATAAATAAATAAATACATAAAAACATTTAAAATTTTTCATAAAAGAACAGACATTTGAAAAACATGGTATTTTAAGAGAGGAAAGATAAGCTTACTGAAATTAAAAATTCAATGGACAAAATGTCACACCAAGAGCAGCTTTAGGAAACAGGACAGTTAACTACATGCGCTATCATATCCTGGATGGGATCCTAACGCAGAAAAAGAGTGTTAGATAAAACCTAAGGAGATAAGAGTATAACAATGGGCTTTATAATTTATCAAAATTGATTCATTTGAGACAGAATGCCTCACTAATGTAAAAGTTAATGATAGGGAAATATATAGAAACTGTGCTATTTTTGCAACTTTTCTGTAAATTGAAAGCTATTCAAGAAAATGTATTTAAAAATGTCTTCTAAATAATAAAAATAAACTCAATGACAAGTGAAATAGAAGAATTACATAGTACCTAACTGAAAGATAATTAGTTAAAACATAGCTAATGGGGTGCCTCGGTGGCTCAGTTGGTTAAGCTTTGGACTTCGGCTCAGGTCATGATCTCACGGCTCGTGGGTTCGAGCCCTGCATTGGGATCTGTGCTGAGCCTGCTCAGAGCCTGGAGCCTGCTTCAGATTCTGTGTCTCTTTTTCTCTCTGCCCCTCCCCCACTTGTGCTCTGTCTCTCCCTCTCTCTCTCTCTCTCTCTCTCTCAAAAATAAATAAACATTAAAAAATTCTTACAAATAATAAAATGTAACTATAACAATAGATCTAAAGACAGATTTGAGGGATTTATAGCAGGTAAAGATGAAAAAATTGAAAATATAAAATTGGGGAATACAAGACAATCTTATTGTGAATTAATTTAGTTTTCAACTAAAAATCATGATTTAACCAAACTTTAATATTTTCTCAGTGCTTTTGAATAGGCATATAAGGATATAAAGTGAAAAATAAAATGATTGTCTTCTACAAGCTCACTCTGAAAAATTGTGGACCTGGAATAGAAATTAGAAAATATTTAATAAAATAATAAGTATTTGTATGATAGAGTTAAACTAAAGCATTTAAAAAACATACTTGAAAATGTCCTTTTGATCTAATGCCCTTAGCACATATTAGAGCTAGATCTTTTTGTAGAGATCGCTCATTTTTTTAAAAGACATGTTGTCTTTGTCTCATAATTTATTTTAGAAAATGATCCTAATGACTTGGTTAACTTAATACAATTCATTTTCAGACATAAATAATTTATAACTATTTCACTGACTGGATAGAGTTCATTAAATTCTATTGATCCTATGGTATAATTGTATATGAAATGATTAATACATGAAGTTCAATTATCAGTTATTAAACAAAGACCACTGTCATACATGTATTTCATAATTAAGAGACTATTCTAGTACATGATGTGGGTTTAAGTAATGAGAATAACCAGGTAATTGAGAGCAAGCTATTATTAGAAGCCGTCCAGGTAACAGAAAGTTCATCATTCAATGAATGATTGTTTCCAACTATAGTCTTATTTCTATTTTGCTTCCACCTTTTCTCAAGCTGATCTAACTTTGTGCTACATAATTTGAAAGAATGCTGGCTTTGAAATTAGTTTGATAAAGCACTGGAAGAAAGAGAAATAAAAACCCTGTAATTATTTCTCCAAACAGAAACTATTAACACGGTCATGTAGAGTACCTAATATATGATGCTTTCCACTGAAATTTTTTTTCTTGTTTTCATATCTATTACAGTTATATGGATGTATGCTTGCAGAGCAGAGAAGGATGAGTTTGAAGAAGAAGCATTTCCTATTATGAGAAGGAATGTGTTATTTATTATTATGAGGAAAATGTGATCAAATAAAGCATTGCTAATAAATTGTCTCATATTCTAAAACAATATCATTGTGCTGCTCTTTCTATTATTTCCACATTCTAACTCTAAATAACTTGATGTAAAGCTGAAATCTTATATTTATTTTTGCATCCTCATAACTTAAGAAAAAGTGCCTTTCACAAAGTAAGCAATCAGTAACAATTTGAATAAAAGATGAAAACAGCAAAGGGAAGAATGAACAAATCAACAAATCAACAAAGGACATGTAAATTATATTTTTTGGCTTAAATGAATACATTGTAATAGGTTTAGATACATAGAACGATTTATACCACAAAGTAATTTTCTTTCAAAATAGCCTGAATATGAGAAAAACCAAGATTTCAAACCTGAAATAGCAATAACATCATTCATAGCTAACATTTATTGAATGCTTGCTATGTTCCAGTTACTCTTCTAAAGGCCATGCACAATTAGATTTATTTCTAGATATAAATCTATGCATTAAGTGATAATTTAATTTAGACTTACGCTATTATTAAATTTTGTAGATTCTTCATACGCACATCTAGGTTTGTGTATACCTCTTTCACTTCCAGGAAAGTTCACTTATTCTACCAATAATATGTCACTATAGTCGTTTAACACTCTATAGCTATCCCTTAATTATTTTAGTGAATATTGTGAAGATATTAAATAGAAAGAACAGCTACCATCCGCCATCTAACGTAAATAAACACTTAACTTTTTATTATTTTTTTAATATTTATTTACTTTTGAGAGAGAGAGGGAGACAGAGCGTGAGCAGGGGAGGGGCCCAGACGGAGACCTAGAATCTAAAGCAGGGTCCAGGCTCTGAGCTGTCAGCACAGAGCCTGTGTTGGGCGATGGGAATTCATGGACCGTGAGATCATGACCTGACCCGAAGTCGGACACTTACCTGAATAAGCCACCCAGGCACCCATGCATTTATCTTAAACTTAAAGACTGGGCATAAGAAATGTTTTGGTTTAGATATTAAGATACCAGTAAGCTCCTTTCTTATATTTCTTCCTTCATTTTTCCCTTCCTCCCTCTCTCCCTCCCTCCCTTCCTCCTTCCCCCTTTTTTTCTCTCCCCCTTTCTTTCTCTCTTTATCTCTTTCTTTCTCTCTTTCTTTCTATACTTAAGTGAAAACAAAATATGCATTTCAGAGTTTTTTCTACTTAAAAGACTTTCTAAATAGTCTTGCATTTATTGAAACATTTGTATGTTTGACTTGAAATCATTCAGAGCAATTTATTTTATTTTGTGGACATTTCTTTCAGTTTAGCAGTATGTTTGGGCTTTGCTCAGTATATTACTCTCCCAAGCTCTTCTTTGTGAAAGCGATAGAATTGATTAACTGTCTATTGTAGAAGATGTGTGTTAAAAGTGTCTTGTGGTTATATATCCTTGGTTCAGCTCATGAAGGGTAAAGGTAGTTTTAGCCTGTGTTCTAGAAATTTTCTTTGTGGAATATTGTTTCATCTTTTCTCCACTTGCATTGAAAAAGAAAGCATATGTCATACTAGTGTTCACTGTTCAGAAAGTAAATCTATAGTGTTGTAAAAGTACAAAGAAAATGTTATGAGTTTGTACTGGACAGAATGATCTTTCTGTATTTTAAATACTGTATTTTCTGGCATTGCTTATTTTCTTTCCCAGGTAAGATAAAATAGTTTAGCTGATGAAAAAGAAGCAATCCCCTATATCTCATAAAATGACTTAGTGGAATAATGCTAGGGGGGATGGAGATGGCGTGTGTGTGTGTGTGTGTGTGTGTGTGCATTTGCGTGTGTGTTTGTATAATGGATGGGAGCTGAGAGAGACACTCTTAAGAATGCTAGGACTGACATTAACTAAGTTAATTTTTTTAATGTAATTGAACTATATGAATGGAAGAGATAAAATTAAAATGGACTGGCATTAACTAAGTTAATTCAGAAACTATCTACAACTTTTACGTATGTGTGTATGCATGTACGTATGTATATATCTACATCTATATCAGCATGTGCATCTATGTATACATCATTTTTGCATCTCTATATATCACTCAATTAATTTATCTACCTATCACCATAACTTTTATATTGAAAAATCCACTGTAAATTTTCTTAACCATTCACATTATAATTAGACCAAGACATTTAGTTTTTCTGGAAGAGCCTAAAATAATTGCATGTCCAAATAAATTAAATTTAACCAGAGCAGAACTCAAGATGCTTGGTTTTGTTCTGTAATTATCAAATATCTACACATGTTGACAATCCTGTGTTTTAATACTTTAGTGTTTTGATTATTTAATGTACTCAATGAGTCTGTTAATCCATCAAAATGGCATTTGTTGAGCTTGATGAAGTAATGTATCACTCTCTTCTGTTTATCCTTTGTCCCTTAGGCAAATTTTCTTTCACTATGGCTTTGAGTACATTAAAGATTGTTTTAAATATTACCCTGGCAATAAAAGAAAGAAATAGAAACACTGGGTATAGCATGGGTCTTTCAGTCTCCTTCAGCATTTGTTGGTCTTTGATCTTATTCAGCTTTTGTGGAATTAGACTACTTCATAGAAATAGAAGCTTTAGATTATAAAAACAAATATCCACACAGGTTGCTAAATTTAATTTGCTTTAGCTAGTGTGTTTTATGACATTTCAGAACAGAAGCTGTCTCAACATGAATTATTATCATTTATAAATAATAACCAACAAAATGATTAACATATATTAGGCTGGACAATCTCAAGCAGCCACGATGGGCAGATATGTCAGGCATATTTTCTAGTGACAGTGAATACACATGGAGAGGCCTATATCTGCTTTATACATCTTGTATATCTTTTTAAAATATGTCTCTTTTTAGATGTCGCCTTTAACATCTACATTTTGTTTCTGAATTTTCAACTTGATCTATGATAACATCATAGAGAAATGCAGCTCTTGATTTCAGTCACAATTCTCTGATGTCTTCCTCCTTTATCGCATAAATTCCTGGGGTGAGAGGAGGCCTTACAAGGTCAATGACCTTACTACTTCTTTCTCAGAGAGAACTTATTTAAACTTTCATCGGAAGTTGGTTTTACATCACCTTTAAAGTTATTATCAAGGGTTTGTTCCACTTTCTCTTAAAGCAAACTACGATAGCAACTGATAATCCTTATGTTCAGAAAGTTGTTCTGAGCTCAAGAAGGACATGTGTCAATTTGAAAGAGAACTAATAGTTGACATTGCTGTATGAAGTGAGTTTGGTTTCCATTATTGCTAAATTCCACTCCAACACAAGCCTACTAATTTATCAAATTTTGTTCAATTTATTTCACAAATCTGTTTCGCGTTATTTCATAGGTTTTGCCCTTGTAATGATTATTTTTAAATATTTCTATAATTATAAAGTAATTATTTATTAAAATGCATTTCTTTTGTTTTAATATTAACTTTCTAGTTATTCAGTCTTTGTTTTCTTATCATAACATACCTATTTCTTCCACTAAGGAAAGTTTTGGTAAAGTACAAGGTGATTCAAATATCGATTTTTCAAAGTAGGAATTTAAATGTATACAATTAAAATACGATGTTCCTGTGGCACGTTGTAGGAGTTTTAAAACAATTGTAGATTACACTGCACATAAACACACCCTCTCACTCCTTCCACACAAATCACAACCTATTGTGAGTTTCCTTACCCCTAGTAACCACATTAGCTGTTTTACTTGTCCTTTTGTTTTTCTAATATTTCTTTCACTATTATATGACATTCTGTTACTTTCTTTTAATCAGGAGCTAGATAATGAAGAATCCCAAATTACTTTCCCAGTGGAAATGGACTTGCATTTCTTTGCACTTTTCTGACTACTTTAGGTTTTTATATTTTACTCCCTCTAAAAACTAAATTTAAAAGAGGCTTTAGTTAGGGGTGCCTGGGTGGCGAATTCGGTTAAGCATTGACTCTTGATCTCAGCTCAGGTCTTGATCTCAAGGTTGTGAGTTCAAGCCCCATGTTGGGTTCCACACTGGGTGTGAAGCCTACTTAAAAAAATAAATAAAATTAAAGCAATTTTATTTTTTAAAGAGGCTTTAGTTAGAAACTTCACATGCTCAAGGGATAAATTAACTATGAATCTAATGAAGCTTGATCTTTAAGCCTCTTAATTTTCAAGGTTCCTTTCCAAGACCCTGAGAACAGCCCTAACAAGATGTTCATACAGTCATATGTTTGTATAAATTTCCACTTTGAATTTCCTTACATCACAATTTCATTCCTGTTGGGTGACATTAAACTGGCCTCGAGAATTTAAGGAAAGCTGTCAGTAGATCATTGAGTTTACATTTAATTTGATTGAGTGAGGGGCATAGATTTATGAATGTATGTGTTTCTCAGTCATATACATATATATATATATATATATATGTATATGACATAGCATTTTTGTTTTTTTCTTTACATATGTAGTTAAATTGCTACTTGCCCTAGTGTAGAATCTACTCTACTTCTGGGAATATTTCAATTGCCCATGATTTGGTTCCTATTATTGCATAATAATAATAGAAATGCTTTCATTTTAGGAAGAGATAGAGGTAGGGATAGAGAGAGAGCAACAGAGACAGAGAAAGAGATTGAGAGAAACACAAAGAACAATAAAAAACAAACCACACATCTGTTGTTTTTTTTTTTTTTTTATTTTGATAGAAATCATGGTGGCCTTAAGAATGTGCCTCTCAGACCACCGGCTGCAGGGAGCACAGCCGGTTGAAGGGCTCAGCAATTGCATTTTGAAACCATCCCAGCATTAGATGAGAGGCCTCCCTCCCCCCAGACTGCTCCCTGACAATGACAGTGTGGCAGGGCTGTTAAGGCAAGTCCTGGAAGGGGCGCAGAACTCCTCTGACCGAGAACTTAAGTTGTTGCCTGCTTGACAGCCTTGGGAAACTTTTCTTGGAATTACAATGCAGTCTAAAATTCTTCTATCCACTTTCCTTTCTTCTGGTTTCCCTCCCTCATTTGTGATGAGACTTGCATCATTGTTGAATACTGACTGTGTCGCCATTTTTTCTCACAGGCATTTTCATAATAATTTCTTAGACATTTATTCTGTCTTGGAATCTGCTTCTCAAAGCACCTGGATTAACGCAAGAATTATATGAAATACTATTTAGGAGAGAAATATATATATATATTGGTTTGAGGGGACAAATCCAAAGCAGTACTACAAAAGTATTAGGATGTCTAAAACAACTTCTTCTATTAAAAATACATTTTAGAGAGTTTTACAGAATTTATTTCCAAGATATAGACTGATCATGTGATATATTTAGGGGATTTATGCCCAAATTGTATGTATGTATACGGCTATAGTATAAAGGCAAGTCAGACATTTAGTTAATAAAATTATGTTGCTTTATTGAATTTTTTGATTGTGGTGTTTACTAGCTTTTACAATTTTGCAATAGTTATACTTTTTCTGATTCTGTGAAATACTATTGTATCTAATTTTATTCCTAGATACGAGTTCTTTTTCTTAAAAAGGATCCCCCAGATTATGAAATCTTCAGATGCCGCAGAATGTCCATCCCATCCACCTCTAAATCGGGAGGGGGTAAAGAAGAAGGAAACCAGGTGAGTTAATGATTGGGTTAACCAATCATTGCCACCACCCCAAATTTAACATATGGGTCTCTGCTCCATTTTGAGGAAGAATAGAAGGAAAGGGAAAATAATACTTCCTGCTATTGTTTCTAATTTTGTTTAGTGGCGACTATCAAGAGATTGTTTTTGTTGGAGCTCATTTCCACCTATTTTGTCATGGAATTTTTTTTTTTTTTTACTTTAGTGCTAACGATGCAGTATTAGAGTTTAATTTTTTGTTCATATATGCTCTTCTTTTTAAGCATCTTATATTTTATGTATAGGTTTAAGATAATTATAAATTATAATAATCCTTTCCTGAGTAAAGTGCTATGTGACATTAAAAAGTTAACATTTTCCATACACATGCAATGGTTTCCTTAACACAATATTTGATGAAATTATTTGATTACTTCTGTCTACATTTTGAAATGCTTCCAGTCCTGTAGTTTGATTTTCTTCTTTTCTTTTTTTTCAACTTTTCTACATCAAGTCTCTATTTTCTTTTTTCCTTATATTTATTTTTATACAATTCTGCCTCTATTGTCCTTTCTGTCATATATGTTACTTTTCCTTCATTATTGAAGCAAATATTTATCATCTGGATCTATTTCTTGTGAACTCAAGAATTTTCAAGTCAAGTCTACAAGCAGCATTTTATGCTAAATGCCCGTTTTTAATCTTCCTATTCCAGTCTGGGAAATTTGTATTATACCCTCTCCTCCTGACTACCTACCTGATTGCTTTCTTAGTGTCACCACAATATGCCTATTCATAGGCACGAGCTGGTTGGATAATTATTTTCTAATATTTATGTCTATTTTTATCTGTCTTCTTATATCTTTACCAGATACAGAAAATGTGATTCACGTTTTTAGCCTGTTGCTAACATTTTCCTTTATTTCCGGTGCTAGCTAAAGATACCAGCCTTTTCATGGAAAAGGTTTCAGTTTCTTGATGAAAGTCTAACCTGAATGGCAGAGAAAAGCAGTGTTTTCAACCTGACAACACTGAGAAGAAATATGTAAAAAAAAGAGAGACAATAAAAGGCTGACAGCTGATATTGGTCAAATTGAACAGTTGCTCACAAGAACTGAATTCTGCCAAATTAGACACTTTTTTTTGTTCCCGAAGCAGATCGTAAATAGTAGTGTTTTACAAACATCATCTAAAAATTCCCTTGCTGTTTTTACTTTTCCCTGGAAAGAAACAAGTCTGGAAAAGTAAATATGAACTTATATTTTGCAAAGAGAGGGAGAAAAACTGACTTGCAGCCTATTGAGTTCCTTTGAAATTACCTTCCCTCTTTATCAGTGCCTTGCAATTGTCACCATATAAAACATCATAAAATGAACTACTGCTCCCTGAAAACTTAGTGTCATGTAAGTTAGTATTGTTAATATGAACAACTAAATGTATTTTTAATAAGGTAATTTATACATAATGTTATACAAGATTCTACATGCAAACCATAGAAGTACAATTTATAAAAAACGGGACTTTATGTTCTTCAGAGATAGGAAAAAATAGAAAATAAACTCTTGGACTTATAACTAAATACGTCATTTTTTGGTGCCAAGATAAATGGTATTTTTTCATTGAATGCTAATTATTTGTTGCCAATGTATAGGCATACAATTGATTTTGTATGTTGACTGCACAGTGTAATTCTCTTAAATTCATTTATTAATTGTAGGAAACTTTTTGTAGATTCTCTAGGATTTCCTACATTAACAATTATGCCATCTATGAACAGAGACACTTTTCTTTATTCATTTTCATTACATAAGTTCTTTTTTTTTTTTGTTTTTGGTCTTATTGCAGTGGGAAGGACTTCCAGTACTATGCTGAAGAGAAGTAATCAAAATGGACATCTTTGCCTTGTCCCTAGTTTATGGGGAGAGCATGCAGTTTTTTTGTGTTGATATGATGTTAGCAGTAGGTTTTAGGTAGCTGTTGTTAATCAAGTTAAGAAAGTTTTCTTGTAGTCCTACTTTCCTAAGAGGTTTTTTTTTTTTATGAATAAATGTCAAATTTTGTCAAATGCTTATACTATATCTATTGAGATAATTATATTCCTTATTTTTTAGTTTGTTAAAATTTTGAATTACATTGATTAATTTTCAAATATTGAATCAGCATTGTATTTTGGGTATGAACCCTGCCTGGACATATATTCTCATCTTCATACATTATAGGATTTGGATTGCTAATATTTTATTGAGGATTTTTACGTCTATGTTCATAAGAGATATTGGTCAGTCATTTTCTTTTCTGCTAAAATATATGTCTGATTTTTGTATTAGAGTAATACTGGCCTCATAAATGAACTGGAAAACAGTTTACCCTTGTCTATGTTGGGAAGAGATTGTATTTAATTGGCATTACTTCTTCCTTAAATATTTGGTAGAATTATTAAATAAAATCATATGGGAGTGGAATTTTTTTAATAGGTTTTAATTAAGAATTCAGTTTTGTTGGCGTATCTGGATGGCTCTGTCGGTTAAGCATCTTATCTTGACTTCAGCTCAGGTCGTGATCTCATGGTTCACAAGATCAAGCCCCACTTGGGGCTCTGTACCAACAGCACAGACCCTGCTTGGAATTCTCTCTCTCCCTCTCTCCCTGAAAATAAATAAACAAGCTTAAAAGAAAAAAAGAACATTTAAGAATTCAATTTTGTTAATGATATAGGACTATTGATGCTATCTAGTTTACTTCTCAGTCAATTTGGCTTTCACTAAGGTTTTCTACTGTTTTTCTGTTCTCTCTTTTTTTTTCTAATCTTTATTTTTCACTTTTTATTGTTTGCTTTAGGTTTGGTTTGAATATCATTTTGTAGTTCTATAGGGTGTAAGCTTAAATTATTAATTGGGTATTTTCTTCCTCTTATTTAACAACACAAATTTCCCTCTAAGACTGATTTGTTTACAACCAACAAATTTTGATATGTTGTATCTTCATTTTGATTGAGTTATAATGTATTAAATAACCTTCTGATTTATCATTTGACCTATGGCTTATTTGGAATTGCTTTAATTTCCAAATATTTGTAGTTTCTGAGATAACTTTATGTCATTGATTGTTTAGCTTAATTCCACTACAGTCTGAAAACCATAATATATAGAATAGATAGTATAGAATTGTATTGAATAGGGTAGTATAAATTCTATTAAAATTATTGAGTTGTTTTTTTTAATCACCCAGAATATGGTGTCTCTTGCTGAGGGTTCTATGTGCATCTGATAGAAATTATACTCTGTTGTTATTGAGTGAAGTATTTTACAAATGTCAATTAGTTCTAGTTGACTAATACTATTTGTAGGTCTTTTCTGCCCTTGCTATTTTCCTTTTACTTGTACTATCAAGTGGTGAGAGAAAAATGTTGAAGTCTTCAAATAGTTTTGTGGATTTGTCTGTTTCTCTTCTTAGCACCATCAGGTTTTTCCCATATAATTTGAAGTGCTGTTGCTAAATGCATACATATTTAAATTTTTTTATGTTTTCTGGAAGCAGTGGCTCTCTTTACTATTATGCAGTGTTCCTCTCTACCCCTGATAATATTCCTTCTTCTGAAATCTTTTTGTATATTAATTTAGCTACTCTTTTTTTGGCTAGTATTTACATATTATATGTGTCCATATATTTCCTGTAACCTATCAAAATCCTTGTGTTTCAGGTCAATTTCTTATACACAGGCATATTGTTGAGATTTGTTTTTTAATCCAATGTCATAACCGCTGCGTTTTAACTAATGTTTTTAGACCATTGATATTTAATGTGATTAAGATTGGAGTAAAATCTAATATTTTTCTATTATCAATTTTTATCTGTATTTCCCTTCCTTTATGACTGTTTAAAATGTTCAGTAAACATTTTTTTTAATGAATATATTTTATCTCTTCTATCAATTCATTTTTTGTGCAACTTAAAAATAAACTTTTTGTGGTTTCTCTCAGGTTTAAATTATCCATCTTTATATATTTTTTTAATTTTTTTTAATGTTTATTTATTTTTGAGACAGAGAGAGACAGAGTGCAAGTGGGGGAGGGGCAGAGAGAGAGGGAGACACAGAATCTGAAACAGGCTCCAGGCTCTGCGCTCTCAGCACAGAGCCCGATGCGGGGCTTGAACCCACCAACGTGAGATCATGACCTGAGCCGAAGTCGGACGCTCAACCAACTGAGCCACCCTGGCGCCCCATATATATTTTTTTAATGTTTATTTATTTTGAGAGAAAGAGAGAGAGATAGAGTGTGAGCTGGGGAAGGGCAGAGAGAGAGGGAGACAGAGAATCCCAAGCAGACTCCATGCTGTCAGCACAGAGCCCGATGTGGGGCTCAAACCCATGAACCATAAGATCATGACCCAAGCTGGAATCAAGAATTGGATGCTTAACTGAGCCATCCAGTCTCAACTGAGACTCATCTCAATTCCGTCTCACATCTCTTGTGATATTGTTCTTACTGTTTTACTTTCACTTATAGTATAAAATCACAATATATTGCTATTTTTTGTAGCTCAGATATTCTGTTATTTTTAAAACAATTCAAAACAAGGAAAATGCTATTTTACATTCAATTATTCTAATTCAACAGCTCTTTACTTCTTTGTAAATATTCAATTTTCAGTATAATAAATCATATAGTTCTGGTCAAAGAACTTCTATAGCATTTATGGCAATGAATTCCCATGGGTTTTGTTTTATCAGAAAGTTCTTATTTATAAATTATTTTTTTAAAGTTATTTTCACTAGATAAAGTATATTTTGACATTTTTTCTTTGTTTTTAGTTGTTCTTGTTTTTAATTTTTTTCTTTTAGTATTTCGAGTCTCAATCCATTATATTTTTGCTTGCATATTTTTGAAGGAGAAACTTGATTACTAGTTTTGTTTTTGTTTCTGTTGTTCCTCTTTCTTCTTGGCTGCTTTCACAATTTTTTTTTGTTTCTTGTTTTTTTGTTTTCAGTAGCTTGAACTACTACTTCATAGGTGTGTGTGTGTGTGTGTGTGTGCGTGTGTGTGTGTATTTATGTATGTTTATTTTTTGTGGTCTTTTTTGTGAGTTTATCAGATCTATGTTTTGGTGTCTGTCACCAATTGTAGAATATTTCAGAACTTTATTTCTTCTGCTCATTCTTTCTCTCTTCTAATTTAATAATTACAACAACACATGTGCTAGAATGTCTGGTATTATTCTGCTGCTCTCATATGTTCTGTTGCTGTAGGGAGTTTAGGCCAACCACTACAGAGTTAGAAGGAATAGAGAGTATCCTCTTTTCTGAAATGAATTTTAAGTTTAGGGGGTTTCCCAAGCCATTCTCAGGTTCAAAAATTTTCTGGAACAAATTACAGAACTCACTAAAAGCTATTATACTCACAGGTACAATGTATTACAGGGAAAGAATACAGATTAAAATCAGCTAAGGAAAGAAGAAAACAGGATAGAGTCTGGGAAGTACCATATATGGAGTTCCTATTGTCCTCTTCCCATGAGTTGGGAAGAGTTACTTTCCTGGCATCAGAATATTGCCAAACAGGTAAGCTTCCTGAGTATCAATGTTCAAAATTTTTATTGGGGCTCCATTACATAAGCATGATTGGTCAGTTGATTGTCCTCATGGTTAATCCTCATCTACAGATCACTGATACCATGGGATCTATAGGCCTTAGGCAAACAAAGAGGCTATTATCTGGTAGAACACTTCAAGAGCCTAGATACTACCTCTCTGAAGTTAAGGGCAAATACCAGACTGCATTTAGGGCAAAGTTAAGGTTAAATTCTTTTTTTTTTTTAATTCTTTACTATACAATTTGATTTTGTTCTTATTGTTTTCTTTCATTATTTTCTTCTTTTGTTCTTTCTTTTTGTTTTGTTTGTTTGCTTTGTTGTTGTTTTCTTTTTCTTTTTTCTTTTTTTGTTTGTTTCCATCTGAGTATTTATATCAAATTCTCTTCAGGTTCACTATTTTTTTCTGTTTTGTCAAGTCCACTGATGTGTCCAAGAGGTATTCTTCAATTCTGTTTTGTGTTTTTCATTAGTATTTCTCTTTAATTGTTTTGTATACATGCCAATATCTGTCAAGTTTGCTCATCTGATCTTGAATGTTATCAGCCTCTCCAGTAGACCCTTTAGCATGTTCACTGTAGCTATTTTGTGTCACCTATCAGTTCCAACACTTGTGTCTTATCCAAGTCTGGTCCTCTATTTATTTTTAACATCTTTTTTTCTATGTCTCATAATTATTTTTTGAGTGCCACACATTTTATGGAAACAATAGACAGTAGATGTTGAAGTGGATAGTGTTTATGCAAAGACATATTATCCCTTTCGTTCTGCTATGACTTTAGTGGAACAGTTTCAGTTAAAAGTTAAACTAGTTTGGGGACTAAATGTTGCTTCACTGTAACACATCGTCCAAATTCCTAAAAGGCTACCTTCTGTTTAGAGTGGATGTTTCATTTACCTCAGCAACTTTTTGATTCTGAATTTTAGTTCTTCCTTTTGTGCTGTACCTTTGTTCCCTTTTGTTCTTGTCTCACTACCAGAAGTTTTGCTTTAAGTTGTTGTATGAATTTGACTAATTAGCCTGAGAAGTTAGTATTGGAGGCGTGTGGTTTCCTGGGTTTTTTTTCCTAATTAATCTTTAGTTTTAAGCATGTACTCTATCCCTATGTCTTGAGGGTGCAGGCATTTCAGTTCCTCTGCCCCTCTCCTACCTTTGCTTACAGTCTGCTTAATATTGTCTTTCTCCCAAGAGAAAAAAAAAATCTTTCATTTCTTGACCTGCACATGGTTTCTGCTGTTGTCCTCCAGTTCTACATCATGATAAGCACTTCATAGAACACTTCCCAACCTTGTCTGTGAATACCCAGTATGGATTGAGGAAAAACAGCATGCAAGAGCCTAGAGACTCCCCCAATTCTGCCCTTCCTCCCAGTGCTTATCACTATTCTTCCAGCTAGGACGTGGCTATCACCAATGAGTCAACTATTTTAGTTGTACACTTCCTATTGGTATTCAGTTGTCTCTACTGGACATGAGCATGTTGCTTGCTCAGTTACCTCAGCTGTCTGAGTGGTTTGATAAAAAGTAATATATCTGATGACATGATATTATACATGGAAAATCCGATAGACTCCACCAGAAGTCTGCTAGAACTGATACATGAATTTAGCGAAGTTGCAGGATACAAAATCAATGTACAGAAATCAGTTGCATTCTTACACACTAATAATGAAGCAACAGAAAGACAAATCAAGAAACTGATCCCATTCACAATTGCACCAAGAAGCATAAAATACCTAGGAACAAATCTAACCAAAGATGTAAAAGATCTGTATACTGAAAACTATAGAAAGCTTATGAAGGAAATTGAAGAAGATATAAAGACATGGAAAAACATTCCATGCTCATGGATTGGAAGAATAAATATTGTTAAAATGTCAATACAACCCAAAGCTATCTACACATTCAATGCAATCCCAATCAAAATTGCACCAGCATTCTTCTCGAAACTAGAACAAGCAATCCTAAAATTCATATGGAACCACAAAAGGCCCCGAATAGCCAAAGTAATTTTGAAGAAGAAGACGAAAGCAGGAAGCATCACAATCCCAGACTTTAGCTCTACTACAAAGCTGTAATCATCAAGACAGCATGGTATTGGCAAAAAAACAGACACATAGACCAATGGAATAGAATAGAAACCCCAGAACTAGACCCACAAATGTATGGCCAACTAATCTTTGACAAAGCAGGAAAGAACATCCAATGGAAAAAAGACAGTCTCTTTAACAAATGGTGCTGGGAGAACTGGACAGTAACACGCAGAAGGTTGAAACTAGACCACTTTCTCACACCATTCACAAAAATAAACTCAAAATGGATAAAGGACTTGAATGTGAGACAGGAAACCATCAAAACCCTAGAGGAAAAAGCAGGAAAAGACCTCTCTGACCTCAGCCGTAGCACTTTCTTACTTGACACATCCCCAAAGGCAAGGGAATTAAAAGCAAAAATGAACTACTGGGACCTTATGAAGATAAAAAGCTTCTGCACAGCAAAGGAAACAACCAACAAAACTAAAACGTAACCAACAGAATGGGAAAAGATATTTGCAAATGACATATCGGACAAAGGGCTAGTATCCAAAATCTATAAACAACTCACCAAACTCCACACCCGAAAAACAAATAACCCAGTGAAGAAATGGGCAGAAAACATGAATAGACAGTTCTCTAAAGAAGACATCCAGATGGCCAACAGACACATGAAAAGATGCTCAACGTCACTCCTCATCAGGGAAATACAAGTCAAAACCACACTCAGATATCACCTCACGCCAGTCAGAGTGGCCAAAATGAACAAATCAGGAGACTATAGATGCTGGAGAGGATGTGGAGAAATGGGAACCCTATTGCACTGTTGGCGGGAGTGCAAACTGGTGCACCACTCTGGAAAACAGTGTGGAGGTTCCTCAAAAAATTAAAAATAGACCTCCCCTATGACCCAGCAATAGCACTGCTAGGAATTTACCCAAGGGATACAGGAGTACTGATGCATAGGGGCACTTGTACCCCAATGCTTATAGCAGCACTCTCAACAATAGCCAAATTATGGAAAGAGCCTAAATGTCCATCAACTGATGAATGGATAAAGAAATTGTGGTTTATATACACAATGGATTACTACGTGGCAATGAGAAAGAATGAAATATGGCCCTTTGTAGCAACATGGATGGAACTGGAGAGTGTGATGCTAAGTGAAATAAGCCATACAGAGAAAGACAGATACCATATGGTTTCACTCTTATGTGGATCCTGAGAAACTTAACAGAAACCCATGGGGAGGGGAAGGAAAAAAAAAAGAAGTTAGAGTGGAAGAGAGTCAAAGCATAAGAGACTCTTAAAAACTGAAAACAAACTGAGGGTTGATGGGGGGGTAGGAGGGAGGGGAGGGTGGGTGATGGGTATTGAGGGGGGCACCTTTTGGGATGAGCACTGGGTGTTGTATGAAAACCAATATGACAATAAACTTCATATATTGAAAAAAAAAAGTAATACATCTGAGGGGTTCCTGAGTGGCTCAGCCGGTTAAGTGTCCAGGTTAACTTCAGCTCAGGTCATGATCTCATGGTTTGTAGGTTTGAGATCCGCATTGGGCTCTGTGCTGATAGCTCAGAGCCCGCAGACTGCTTTGGATTCTGTGTCCCCCTCTCTCTCTGGCCCTCTCCTACTTGTGCTCTGTCTCTGTCTCTGTCTCTCTCTCTCAAAATAATAAAGATTTTTTAAAAAATTTAAAAAATTAGTACATTTGAAATTAATAGTGGCTCATTTTCATTGTAAGTGAAGGCAACATTTCTAGCTCTTTCTCTCCTGGAGTAGAAGGCAGAGCAGCCAATAATCTTTGAAACTATTAAAAATTAATATGATGATTTGAAATTAAATGCAGAAAATTTAGCCATTATAAAGAAAGGAACCACTTTCCTTAGTAAGAGCAGGAAATATGGCTCATTATGTCATAGTCTTTGTTTCTATCCCCGACATGAGTTTTGGAGCACAAAACTGAGCAAAGAGACCAAGGCATTAGGCCAGAGAGAAAGTACATCTGCTCATTTGAAGATGTGTATGACTCTGTTTAGATCTTCTTAACTCTAAAAAATAAGTGACCAGATATTCCAGAGTATAGTTAGTTCTTCTAGGGAATCAGGTATGAATGCTATGAATACACGCCAACAAGGAGAAAAGTATGTTCTGCAAACATACCTTACTCAATTGGAGACAGAAGAGAATAGGAACATAAGGCATATATTACATTTTTATTATTTTTAAGCAACAAATAAGATTAATTAGCTCTAAAAGAGTGAGGGGGGATTCATTTCATTACTAGGACTGGTTGTTACACTGAACTAAGGAGCACAGGCTGTGTCTTCTGTGAGTGAGCACTACTGAAAGTGGGTGCATGCAGGAAAGCCATTAGGCTGGGACAGACCCATCAAATTTCTGAATTTCTACACCCATACAGGAACAAGACTTTAGATTAACATGGATATTATGAGATTCATCCACACTGTCTCTTATACTGGCTGCTGATTCTAGACTCAATTTTGTGTTCTCAGAGTTAGGGTTCTGTTTTCTCCTTCCCCTGAAGTTTATCTAAAAAAAAAAATGCATGTCTTTTCTAAAAACTGTTTAAGAAGCACGATTTTAGAGCTGAAACATTTTTTGAGGAAAATCTGGTTTTGCTAATTTAAACTAAATTCAATCAAGGTGAACAACACGCTAAGAGGAAGAGTCATTTAACAATTCCTCAATTAATAAAATTATTAGAAAAAACAAACAAACAAGAGAAGAAACACGGGACTGAGGGATTTGTATAACAATAATTTGCAGCTGCTTTTATCCTAAAGAAGATGAAATGAAAACAAAGTAAATGATTGGCTTCCTCATCAGAGGTTGAGGTTCAAGTTCATGCTTCCACATGAAGGAAATATGTTTGTCCTTTAAGCCGAAGAGAGACTTATTATACTTCCCAGTTCCCTACCCACCGTCAAATAAGTAATTGTCCCTCCAGATCCGGTATTGTTTTCTCTGCCCCAGGAGATAAATCTCGATGGATTGTATCACTCAGAATCTCTTGGTTTCTTATTTTCAGTTTGCTTTGGCTTATGGGAGTCACTGGTTGGAGATTAGAAGATAGACGGAGACATCATTATGGCTAGGCATTTGCTTAGCTGTTAGTCTGGCAGTAGCTGTGTTCTTTTGCAGTCACAGCTACTCTTGGGTACTTCCTGTGACATCCCACAGTCTTCACTGGTTTCTGGTAATGTCCAACATGGGACCCTCCAGTATTTCCTTCAGGCTTAAGGAGATAACTGCTTTCCATCATTTCCCACCCAGGAGTGCTTTGCCACCTTTGTTGGTTAATCTTGCCTATCTTTCTGAAAATTGCCCCTTTTAAAAAAATAGTCCCTTCAGTGAAACACCTTTTGAGCAAGGTTTAATTTAATTTGTTTCAATTTGCATTTTTTCTCTAGTGTATTCATTACTTAGTTTCTCAGAGAGTGCTTCCTGTTTGCTAGATTTTTTGACGTGAGTGCCACTTGATGTTGTATTTATCTGTCTCTTTATCTCACTCAGAACTCTGGATATGTGCTCTCACCACAGCCAGCTCACTCTGGGGATGGGAGTGGCATTTTAAAATTCTTTTACACGTAAGAATAAATTTCCTTCTGGGGACATAAATGAGAATGGACCTTATGTGATACACCAGGTATCGCTCTTTCATATTCTCTGGAAGTAGCAGCTCAGAGTTTTTTACCAGTAGGCTTCAGTATCATGAAAAGCCTTTACAGTAAGCTTTAAACATTTGTTCTTTATCTAGCAGGTATATTTTTAGCTTTCTGCTCATAACTCAGAAAGAGGAGTTAAATTTCTACTTTAGAATCCCCAGTAGTAAATTTGAGCACACTAAACTTTCTATGACACCTCTGATTTTTATGTCATCATTATCTTTATAGCCTGGCCTTTGAAGGGACTGGTAATTCTAAGAGACTTGGCCTCTTTTGCCATAACAATATGTTTAAAGAGATAAAATTGTGCTTAAAAGTAAAAATATATATGTATTTAAGCTATATTAAAATATAAAAAGATATTTTTGATACAAACTGTACCATAATTTAAAATGTTTAAATCCATATTAAAAATATAAGTATATAATACATGTACATATTACAGAACTCTCTCAAAATTGATAAAATAGCCAGCCCATATAGTAAGGTTAAAATATACACTGTATACAATATAGCAAGGCTAAAAGATATAATAAGGTTAAAAGTATTGTAAATGAGTAAGTTCGAAATTTTGATGTTAATAAATACAATTAATTCCATGAGACGAGGAATGCCTAGATCACGTCTTAACCCTCATACTACCAATGGTACAGAAAATATTAGATAATGGCAGAAAAGAGATACATTGCAAATTGATTATGTCTGCTCATATTTTCTTGTCCGATTTAAGTTTCAAGACTAAGGATGGCCTTTGTAGTTTCTCCTCAGTGCTGCCCCACATAATCTATGTGTAGTCTTGCATTTGCACAGAATGCCCCCATTGAGAGGAATGGCAGGACCTTGAGAAGGCCCTTTACCATGTTACCATAATCTTATTTTCATTTGAAAACCAGTAATGTCACTCATTTATAAATGCCATTTGATGATGTCTTGCGCTCTGACTATTCACTCTAACCTCTCTACCACTGATGTGGATTTATTGAGGGGAGGGCATGTGCTAATGATGAGATGATTCCAGGTCTCAAAAGAGAAATGAAAAGTTCTCCTCTTAATACATTCATTTAAGCTAATTCAGAGCATAATAAATTGAATGTTTCACAACAAAACTTGGGTTGTTTTATAGAATTTTAGTAATATTGTTCCAGCAAGAATTTCTCCACTAAAAGTAAATAAAACAACAACAACAACAACAAAGCAGTCCAAATAAATTAGGGTTGGGCCAGATAATGTATATTTTTGCCATTCTATGCTTTGTGGTTGCCCAATAGTATTTATTTTACTGATAATAAATTTGGGGAGTATTTTGAATTAGAGGTCGGCTTAAGTAATTTCACTTTGTTTTCTATGTATATTTAGGATATACAATTTTATGTCTACTTCAAAATCCAACTGAATGTGAATTACATACAAAAGTTTCTCCATAATTTAGAATATCTCTTTTGTTAAACATATTTCCCATTATTACCGTCTGGAATTAGAAAATCTAAGCACTTCTGATTTTTTTTTTTTTATGTTTCCAGACTGGAGTTATTGTAATCACAGAAAGTACTTGTGCTTGCAAAATAACACTTAACCGTTACTGAGATGAGAGATACATTTATAAATTCTGCCATTAAGTTGAATCTAGACTTGGGATTTTTTCCCTCTCTGGCTTACAGCAACTGCTATGATCATGTGCACAAAACTGTGACTTGGAATTACATGCATATGTGTTTGCATGTGTGTGTGTGTGTGTGTGTGTGTGAGAGAGAGAGAGAGAGAGAGGGAGGGAGACAGAGAGACAGAGAGACAGAGAGACAGAGAAAGAGAACTGGAAGCGTGAGGAAAAGAAAGAGAGAGAAACTGATTTCTTAAGAAATGGTAGAAATAGGGGCGCCTGGGTGGCGCAGTCGGTTAAGCGTCCGACTTCAGCCAGGTCACGATCTCGCGGTCCGTGAGTTCGAGCCCCGCGTCAGGCTCTGGGCTGATGGCTCGGAGCCTGGAGCCTGTTTCCGATTCTGTGTCTCCCTCTCTCTCTGCCCCTCCCCCGTTCATGCTCTGTCTCTCTCTGTCCCAAAAATAAATAAACGTTGAAAAAAAAAAATTAAAAAAAAAAAATTAAAAAAAAAAAAAAAAAAGAAATGGTAGAAATAATACAAGGTGTTAGACCAAAGTTGAATTAACAATGGTTTCAGAAGTCTCATCAGATAACAAGAAAATGAGTACTCATGCCAGATGAAGACAGTATACTTGCCCTTGTCCCTATTATTTCAATATAGCACCTGTGAATAAAACTCTTTATTTTATGGTTGATAAAAAAGCATTTTGTTCAAACATAAACCACAATGAATGTACAGTTTTCATGACTTGTAAAATAGGAAGCATTTCTAATCATAATCTTATAGATTGTATTAAAACTACTTTAAACTATGAAGCTTGATGATTTTAAATACTTATTGGGTGCATTTTTTTCAGGCCAGATATATCATTAATGTTAATTTTAAAGACAATATATTTATTGAATTGCAAACTGCCATACTCTGATATATGCTGTGAAGTTAATTACTGCATGAAATATTTATAAACATCTTCAAATTAGTAGTACTTTTTAATGTTGTTTAACACTATATGAAATGTCCCATATATTGTTATGGACTCATCACAGTAACTGTTAGTTATTCACAATAGAGAGACAGTCTTTAGGAGGTTCATTGAATTGTTAAGGGTCTCACAGATCCAGAAAGATTAGGCCATAATCTTGGCCCCTGTCTCCTAATTCAATGGCTCTTGATTCAATCTCACACAAGACAACCAACCTAGTGATAGTATCACTAAGCATACATCACACAAAGCATTAAAAACATAATAATGTTTATCTACTAAAAGTACATTTAATAAATATGCATAAGAAAATGGGAATAATTCCAGGTATAAATTTATTTCTATAATTTATTCATTCAGAAAATATTTATTAAGCTACCATTATATGTTAGGTACCATTGTAGGTCAGGAAAATTCTATAGAAACAAATAAGACAATAAATCTTTGCGTCCTAGGGTGCATATTCCAGTGGACAAACCAAACACAAGAAAAGTTAAACATCTATTACAGTGGATAGTGGTAGGTGATAAAAATTAATAATAAAGTAGGAAAGAGGAAGCTTAAATATAACAAATAGTGGCCACGACCTTAATAAAAGGGATATTCTGATAAAAAACTTAAAGGGAGTGATACCTATGTAAATACCTAAGTGAATCATGCAGGGTTTAGCCAGAAAGAGAGAGAAAGAAACAGTAGGAGATGTGTTTTAAGACATTTACTGAAAGGAGGCTGGCTAGGGAAACCTGAAAAAAAATAGAGAAGGCAATATAAAAGGACAGTGGAACTTTTGTGCGTGAGCTGAAGCTGGTATCCAGAGGAAAATATCTTCTTCCTTTGGGTTGTCTCAATTTACTGACTCAGGCCCACTCAGTTTATCTGGAATCATCTCTCTTACTAAAAGTCAGCTGACTTTGGACTTTAATCATATCTACAAAATATAGTTATAATATCTCCTAGATTGGTGTTTGGTTAGGTAACCAGGGACTAGAGCCCCACCAGTTTGATATATAATACAGAGCATCACCCTGAGGGCAGAATTCAAGGCAGAGGGACAAGTCAGTAACAAGGTTCTGAAAGAGCAAACCTAGTTTCTTACTGGAGTAGCAAGAAAGCCAATGTGTCTTGTGCAGAGTGAATGAGACTGAACAACTATGGGAGATGGGAAGTCACAGGGATAACTAGCAAGCCAGACCGATATGTTCTGTAAGTTAGAGTAAAGAGTTGCACTTTTACTCTCAGAGACATGGTGAGATATTTCAGGATGCTGAGCATAATTGATAAATCTGAGTTATACTTTAGGCTGTTGCTCTGGTTACTCTGTTCAGATTAAATGAGTGAGAAGAACAAAATCAGTGAGAGGCTAGACAATAATCCATAGTGGTTTGAGAATGGTGTGAGTTTTTATATTTTCTTTATGTGTTGAAACAGACCCATAAACTTTTGCTGATGGGCTGGATGAAACAGTGATCCTGATATTTTGGCTAGAGTAACTGACGGGAAGAATGGAGTTGGCACTAATAAAGAAGAGCAAGACTACAGGAGTCTTAGAGAAGAGATATTGGGAGTTCAGTTTTGCATTTGATGTGTATCGGATGCCTGTTAGACATTCAGAATGTGATACCAGATCTGTGGTTTGGACTTCAGAGAATGGATGGAAGTTGAGATTCACCAGCTCATGGATGGTACCAAAGGTTGTGAGCCTGAATCGGAAAAAGATAAGGAGATTAAAGCATTGATTTCAGGTTTTTGGATTTTTAATTGTAATTTTTTCATTTTTTTAAACTTCTTTTGACTTCTGATTATTTTCAAGGAATTGTACACTCACAGTAATCTGAGATGTTCCATGATGTATAAAGAGACATAAAAATCACTCAGTGATGATTGATATTACATTTTTGGCATGTGTTTTTCCCCCGAATTTTTCTACACATTTTATTTCCTCAATTACTTGAAATCACAGAATATATGAATTTTCAAATTATTTTACTTCAAATCATATTCAACCATTTCTGTAATGACGGCATGATATTCTACTGCTTATAATATATAAGTCTTTAGCTAATGTTTTCATTTATTTTTTCTCTACTGTCTGTTATAAATATGGTAGCAATGATTGTCCTTATGTATTATTTTAATACTAATTATATATCATCACAGATATTGTTATATAAATTCAGTCACAGTTTTCATATACCCAATAACTGACAGAGGAGTTTGATAGTATGGTTCATGGTACTGTTAGCCTGAAATGCTAGTTTATAAATAAAGATCTATATTTTAAAGAGTGTCTTAAGTAATAAAAACACAGAGACCAAAAATGGTGTGTTGTAAATGAAAAGAAATCATCTCTTTTCAGCAAACTTAGGCAATCAGGGATGATTAAAATAGCCTGTTTACTGCTGCAGGAAGATACAGTATCTGTGCAATTTAGACGACCTACTTCCTAGCAATAAATGAGAAAAGCTGCTTAAATATGTGTGTCACTTAAGATAGAGAAAATGGAGTTTAGGAACTTTTTTATCTTCCTATTTCATGAGAAGAAAAGTTCTCAGACGTCCTCAAACTTATTCTCACAAGACATGCATCAAAGCCCTAATTCTCAACACACCAATTTCTGAGCTTTAACTTACCAAAGACTCTTCCATCCCTAGTGAGCAATTTCTACTTTTGCAAAATGGCAGAAAATGTCACATTTGACAACTACCTACAGAAATCAGTTTCACTCAAAAGAGGCTATTTGTGAAAGAGATTCATACACATGCTGAGTCCTGTTGAAATCTAAAATGAGATTAAAAACAAACCTTCTTGAGTTCTTTGAGACCTTTTCACTCCATTGCCCTTTGGTTTTCTGCATCATTAGTGTTCTGGTTCTGCTGGATTCCCTTACTTTCCTAGCTGCTGGTTATTGCCACTTTGATCCCTGCATGAAAGTGTCCAGTCCGTAATGAGTCAATTTAATTTGGTAGTTCATCTAGGAAATCTTTTTTTTTTTTCAAAATTTAAATTAATATTTTAGATCCTTATTAGAACTGGAGCATTTTTTGCTCTTTCACCAACCAGTGGAACTGCTTTAATGAGACTGTTGCTAAATGAATCCTGGATGAGAAAAAGATTGCTTCTAAAATAATTTGTTGCCTATAACCCACTGATATAGAAAAGGGTGTAATATTGCCTTGAAGATCTCAACAGTGCTGGATGGAAAACAAATGCAAACTTCATTAATATTTAATTGCAAATGGCAATCTATCCATTGAAACTACAGCTAGAAACAAAAATTACTTTAGAGTAAATACAACTAAAGCTGAAAATCAAACTCATACGTTTAAACAAACAATCAGTTTAAATAGCTATAAATTCCCTGGTAAAATTTTGTTCAGGAGAAATAATTTTGTTAGATGCTATCTATCCATGGATGTCTGTGTTAGTTTACCACCTTGTTAATGTTATATTTGATACGATGATATAATGCAGTGATATGTTATCTATATGAAAATCAGAAAGGTTCCAAAGTTGTAATTCCATTAAATATGTGTACAAACAAACCACCTCAAACAATAAGCTGAAATTGAACTAATTTCAAAAGCTAAATCATATGTGAAAACAGAGAAAGATCAAAATGAGTAATATTACCCCAGAAAGTAAAATGAGCATACAGACTAATTAATATTTTCTTGGGCTTATATGACAGCCACTTATTAGTTATTAGTGTATTTCAATTCCTCTAGCAGTTTACTATTTAGAACTCATATTTTTTTATGGGGCAATCTAATCATGCTGTGTTTTTAGGCAAAATAATTTTAATCTCAAAATGAAAACATTTATTTTCTTTTAATAAAATAGGCTTGCCTTTTTTCAAGAGGCATGACATCGTAGGAGAAAGACTCCAGAGTTTATAATAATGCTATTAAAAGAAAAACATGGAATGCTTTTAATGAGAGAGACAGAGAGAGAATGGTATATCAAAGGATATAGACGATTTGTGGAATATCTGAGTTCAATTTTTGAATCTGGGTGAACTATTTACCTCAGAGAGCCAGATTTTCATCATCTGTAAATGAAATAATTGGATTTAATACCTTCTAAATCTCTTTCTAGGTGCAATAGAATAGGTGCATTAATTCTATGAAAATTGTGAAGTTCTTTGTCATTCAAGTATCCATCAGTGACGGCTTCAGAGAGGGACTTGGCGGTGGAGACTAAAGAGCTCAGTGGTATGGCAAGTAGCAGTGACCTCGTGTGGAATCTGCCTTGGTTTTTCACAAGCCTATGTTGACGCTTAAGCAAGATAATCTGTAAATTAGTGTTTTGGATATAACCCCCTACGCAAATACAAGTTATTAGCAGAGCACTTAATCATCTTTGGAGCCTAAAATCTTATTTTTATTGCTTAAAAGTGTGTTAAAACTACTCTTGCAGTGTTATTTAGCCATCCAGGATTGTATCCCTGGAGAAAGTCAGGAAGTTCAAAGTAACAATAAGGAACAAAGCTAGGTAGAGATGAATAAAACAATTGAAGCTCAAGTACTGATTTTGGCAATTGGTAACCATAAAATCTTGAGCAAATTACTTTGCCTTTCCAGACCTCAATATACTCACCTATAAAGTGAGGATAATAAGATCTACATCATAAAGACACAGTGAAACTCACATGAAAACATCCAGCATATGTTTTATAGGTGGATGTTTCTTAAGTTTTATTGAATCCTCAACTTCTCTCTCACCCTTACCATCTTATCCATTTGTTTTAGAAATTTGTTAAATCTAGTTCATAAATATCTCTCAAAATTCACCTTCCTCTTCATTTCTACTGCCAATAGTTTTGTTGGAGCCTTTATTATCAATTTTATGAACAGATAAAATAAACTCCTAACATTTTGCCTTCAGTATTTCTGTCTTGTAATATATTCCAGACTTGGCTGTCAGAATTACCTTTCTAAACTGGGTATACGATCATTTCACTCCTCTGCTTAAAAATTTTGGATTGGGAAAAAAGTAGGATATGGATCTTTCTCCCTCATGCCTTTATTCCCTCTTCAAATAAGCTTCCCTGTAAGTCACCTATCAGTCAAATTCATTACCTTAAGCTGTGTTATCATTTTTCATATTTGGTATCAGATTATCTTCCCAATTTTTATATTGCTACCATAGTGTCCAGGTAGGCATTCCTCCCAATTCAAACCCTACAAGTACACTCTGCTCTGTCATATAAACATGGCTCTACATCTGCCATTACTTCTATGGGGAATCTCTGATACTCTCTCTAGAGCTCAAAACTTCTATTCCTTCAAGAATATGCCTCATTGTTACATTGCCTTCATTCTTGAACTTTGGTTGAAACTCTAAGGAAAATTACATGCACTTTAAAAAATGTAATATGGTGCTGCTGATACTTAGATTATAGTGCAATTTTTGATTCACATTTTTTTTCCTTCCAGGGATCTCTGAACTTCTGAGACTAAGAGCAATCTGATATGCCTCTTTATACTCCCAAATTCTCCCTGTACTGATTACTGCACTGTAGAATCAGAGATCTGAAACATTTGTTTGAAAGAATGAATTAATTCTATGAAAATTGTTTATAGCCTATGATTTTCTCTTAAGATAAAGGAATTCAAGTGGTTGGCTGTAAGGGCTGGGATTTTGTTTATTTGTTTGTTTTGTTTTGTTTGTTTAATTAGGAATTTAAGAGTCTTATGGGGAAGAAAATAAGGTCTTTCAAGTCTGACCAAGGAATAAGGTATGAGTTTTATGAATGAAAAAAAGATTATATACTGGAAAACTCTCAAGAGTATAGAATAATTCTTAATTACCTCCACTCAGGTAATAAAAACAATATAGACAGCAAAATTAAAATATCTAAAAACCTCTTGAATACCACCTACCACTTCTGCTTTCCTTCATGCCTTCTCATTGACTACTCAACTAGTGAAGTTGGGTTTTGCTATAAACTCACCATCTTATAGCAGTTAAACTTTTTCATGTTAGTAAACACAGGATATTTTTATCCTCACCCGGTGTAATTGACTACTTTTATTATCTTTAAAGATTTCCATTTATTTTTGTCCTTTCTGACATCACATTTTCCTGCATATGTTTTCATCTCTCCATCAACATTTCCAAAATTCTTTGCTGAGTCCTCCTCTATATGTTGGCCTGAATAAGGGCTCAACCATAGTCCTATTAACAAAAATCTGATAAAGGGATATCATTTCACATTTTGAAATAACACTTATAAATAGATGATTGACAAATTCATGTATTTCTAAAAGATGAACACTTGGGTTCCTCTCCCAAATATATTTCTATCACCTAACATGGTCCTCCACATCTCATTAGTGTCATCACTACTTATCACTTGCCGGAAGTGAAAATTTATTTATTTATCCCTTTACCTCATTTTGCCTCCTTTATTTTTTTTTAATTTTTAATTAATTAATTAATTTTGAGAGAGAGAGAGAGAGAGAGAGAGTGTGTGGGGTGGGGGGCAGGGACAGAGAGTGACAGAGGATCCCAAGCAGGCTCCACGCTGACTGCAGACAGCCTGATGCAGCACTCCATCTCAGGAACTATGAGATCATGAGCTGATCTGATGTCAGATGCTTAACCACCTGAGCCACCCAAGCGCCCCTCAGCTTACCTCCTTTAAAACTAAGGAATATCGAGGGACACCTGGGTGGCTCGGTCGGTTAAGCAGCTGACCTCAGTTAGGGTCATGAGCCCCTGGTTAATGGGTTCTAGCCCTGAGTTAGGCTCTGTACTGATAGTTCAGAGCCTGGAGCCTGCTTCTGACTCTGTGTCTCCTCTCTGCCCTTCCCCGACTCATAGTCTTTCTCTCAAAAATAAATAAAACATTTAAAAAAAAATAAAGAAAAAAACCCCTAGGGAACATTGACTCTAAATTGTGTATTCTCTCAACCTTACCTGTCAATACTGGCATTTGCCATAGACTCCTAACTAGATCCTGTAACTCCAATCTTTATTCCTTTCCGCTGCAGCCAGAGTGACATTCTTAAATAAATACCACTTAAATGTCTCTTTACTCTTTAAACACCTTCAGAGAATCTCCATCTAATTAAGAATAAAACCAACATTTTTTATCATAGTCTTCAAGGGTCTTAGTTATCCTACACTTTCTCAACTCTTCAGTCTTTGATGTTCCTTCCCCTTCCCCTAGTCATCTTTAAATTTTTCCTTGCCTCAGGGCCTTTGCACATAGTCTTCCTTTGGTGTACTTTCACTGAAGCTAACCCCAGTCATCCTTCATATCTCTATGCAAATGATACCAACTCAAAGAAGCATTCATCGATTATCCTAAGTAAATCAGCCTGTCCTCCTTGTTCTGTAACTTAGCAATATTCACACACTAATTAAAATTTTAATATATTATTCTACAGATGTCTCTTTTAAAAAAAATTTCTGCTCACTCTTTAGGATGTAAGCCACAAGAAGTCATGTAGGCCACCGTAAAGTCCACTGTGCCTAGAGAGTGAGTACCTAAATATAGTATGCATTCAACAGACAATTTGAAGATTAAAAAAAAAAGGGCAAGTATAAACATGAATATGCATGCTTGGTGAACAACTTTCTAATTTTGTCCAGTTTAGGTCTGCAAAAGTCCCCTTACATTGTAGCAGGCAGGACAGCGCAGAAAACTATAGAACATGAATATATACTCCTAGAAGCTCTATGAAGTAGGTGTTATTTCTATAGAAATTTGCGGAAAATTGTGGATACAAAGATTATGCAGTTTGCCTCTATGCTTTGAATTAGAGTAGTTACAAAAGTCTACATCATGCATTCTGAACCAGAATACTGCACTACCTTTGAACAGGTCTATGATCTCCTTAACTAATTTCAGCAGAATTTCAGGTAATGGAGGTTCCCTGTTACTATGTGGGATCAAGATCCCACATGAAAAACAGTTACTGTTGAAATGTTTTGGTGATATTTAATGTTAGAGAAGGAAAAATTTTAGAAGTTGTAGGCTTTCTGCTTCTAAGAGTTACTTGTATTTGCCAAATTCTCAAAACAACCATCAAAAAGATAGAGTCTTCTTTTTTAAAGAGTAAAACTTTTATTTAACTACTTACTACTGATTTTCAAGTTTCTGTTAGTTTCCATACAATTGCATGTACAGTTGTCAGACGTGTTAAGCAATAGAACTTAAATTGATGAGACTTTAAAAACATCTGAACATGCTGACTAGTGCGGTTACTTAATGTGAAAAGAACAAGAAATAAATCTGCCCAATCTAGTTGAAGGAGAGAGGAAAGCAAACAGTAAAAAGAGATTTTTTATGTTTCTCCAAAATAATGAGGGTGAAAATGAGCACTCACTTCAAAACAAGAATATATGTGTGTATATATATTTAAATTAAACCTTATCTCTTCAGCATAACCATATTGGCTACCGACTTTAGAGCAAGTATTTTATTTGTACATAAGAAGTGTAATGTGAATGAAAGATAAGAAAAAAGTCTGAAGACATATTAATAATCATAAGCTCTGCATGCTCGAAAGATTTAGCCAGGACCCAGTAGGATGTGGAGATACTTATAAATATAGTCTTTATTGTTAAATCATGAGAAAACTGTAACAAAATATTTCCAAAAAGTTTAAATTGAAAGATTCTTCTGGAAAAGACATTTAGATTAAGTATGTAGTATAGATTCACTTTGTGTAAATAAAGCTA
The DNA here is from genome assembly GCF_007474595.2 of Lynx canadensis. Lineage (NCBI taxonomy): Eukaryota > Metazoa > Chordata > Mammalia > Carnivora > Felidae > Lynx > Lynx canadensis. The sequence goes on along the minus strand of NC_044319.2, from coordinate 49,951,049 downwards.
TACATATTTTTATGTTTAAACATTACCTTACTCTAATCAGGAGGAGGAAATTCTAAACAAAGTTGGGATTTCAGATTAAGTTCCATGCTCAACCCGATCCCTCAGGAAGCTCTGGAGAGTAAACTACACCCCACGGTTTATCTGTCTAGAGGCAAAGGAGCTGGATTTTACAATTCCAAATCTGTCAGTGCTTGGCTACAACCACTCTGGGGGGATGAAGATGGGTAAAAAAAAAATTCCCAATTATTTCTGGCTTTTCATCCACAGGCAGCTCCAGTGCTCAAGGGCATTCATGTGAATAAATTTACAAGTGCAAACTCTTAACTGCAAAGCACACAGATGCTGGTAAAGGAGCTCTGACCTGGGAGAGTGGGCCATGGGGATGGGAGTGAGCCAAGAGGGCATCAACACTGTCCACTGTACAAACCTTTTATTAAAATAATAATTTTTATTGTTCTCTCTAACAAACTCACCCACTGCTAATTATAGGATGCATTTTAATATGTGATAGATGTGATGGAGGCGTGAATTAAAAGAGCATTTTAAAATATTGCAATGGGAGGGACGCCTGGGTGGCTCAGTTGGTTAAGCATCTGACTTCCTCTCAGGTCATGATCTTGTGGTTCGTGAGTTCGAGCCCCACATCAAGCTCCCTGTTGTAAGCACAGAGCCTGCTCGGATGCTCTGTCCCCCTCTCTCTCTGCCTCTTTTTGCCCCTCCTCCACTCGTGCACTCTTTCAAAAATAAAGTAAACATTTAAATAAACAAATAAAATATCGCAATGGGAAAAAGTACTTAATATGCAAAAAGTAAGATCAAATGTCCTCCATAATCTGGGATTGAAAAATACATTATTCACGTAACTAAAGTCCAAATTCTGTCAATGAAACTATTGGATATTCTATAATATGGTTGGATTGAACAAGTGTTAAAACCATTTAAGACATAGTAATGTGGAGAGGATCTATGTGGTATTCCTAACAAGAGCATTCAGAGTATTCTCAGAGGGACTCTGTTTAAGTTTACTGGAATACTTTTTGTGGTTGTTTTTTTAGAAATTCTTCTTGTCATCAGGACTGGGGCATTTTTACATTTTAATAAAAGCATGAGTCTTTTTTTTATTTTTTATTTTTTTTTAATGTTTATTTTTGACAGAGAGAGAGAGACAGAGCATGAGCAGGGGAGGGACAGAGAGAGAAGGAGACACAGAATCCGAACAAGGCTCCAGGCTCTGAGCTGTCAGCACAGAGCCTGACACTGGGCTCGAACTCACAGACCATGAGATCATGACCTGAGCTGAAGTCAGATGCTCACACGACCGAGCCACCCAGGCGCCTCAAAAGCATAAGTCTTTTTAAAAAGATTTTATTCGGGGCGCCTGGGTGACTCAGTCGGTTAAGTGTCCGACTTCAGCTCAGGTCATGATCTCATGGTTCATGGGTTTGAGCCCCAAGTCAGGCTCTGTGCTGACGGCTCGGAGCCTGGAGCCTGCTTCAGATTCAGATTCAGATCCCTCTCTCTCTGTCCCTTCCCTGCTCATGCTCTGTCTCTCTCTCTCTCAAAAATAAATAACCATTAAAAAAACCCTCTTATTTAAATTCCAGTCAGTTAGCATACAGTGTAAGTGCCCTCTATAGTGATTCAACACCTTCATACAACACCCAGAGCTCATCACAACACCTGCCCTTCTTAATACCCATCCCTTATTTAACCCATCCCCCCTGCTCTGGCAGCCATCAGTTTGTTTTCTATAGTTAAGAGTGTGTTTCTAGGTTTGCCTGTCTCTTTTCCCTTCCCTTTGCTCATTTGTTTTGTTTCTTAAAATCCACTTCTTTATCTATTCATCCGTTGATAAGCACTTGGGCTGCCTCCATAATTGGGCTACTGTACATAATGCTGTTATAAACATCAGTGTGCATGTATATCTTTGAATTGGTATTTTTGTATTCCTTGGGTAAATACCCAGTGTCACAATTGCTGAATTGTAGGGTAGTTCTCTTTTTAACTTTTTGAGGACTCTCCATACTGCTTTCCAGAATGCACCAGTGTGCATTCCCACCAGCAGTACAAGAGGGTTCCCCTTTCTCCACAGCCTTGCCAACACCTGATATTTCTTGTGTTGTAAAAATATCAGTCTTTTAAAGAAATAAACATTTTTAGTAATTTCATACTAAATGTCCTAATTATGTTTTTTTTTAATGCAAAGGTAAACCAGTTTGAAGTACCAGCTTATGATCTTCGTTACTAGCAGATGAACCATGACTACATTGCTCTTACAAAATCATGAAGTCATTTATTTTTTCAACAAATACTTAATTCAAAAGTGCTAATAGTGTTAGGCAATATACTAGGTCATAGAAACACGGAGATTAATCAAAACTATATTCTGCCTTCATGGAGTTCACAGTTCTTATGATGATCAGTATCCCATTCTGTAATTTAGCACACTGCAATACGTAATCAACTACCTACAAGCCATCAGTTTTGTGGATAGCCATATGCTGAGCTACTTTCAAAACTTTCCTTGAAGTTTTCTACAAAATAACCATATAAAGATAGATATAGCATTATATTTGATGCCAAGTTTCTGCTAAGGTGAATTATGTCATTTTGAAAAAAATATTATTAAAGAACTGCTTCTCGCATTGGAGGTCATAATTTTTACCACAAATTTTGATATGTCCAATCTGTGAAGATTTTTTATAATAATAGTAATGGAGGTATTGTTTCAGTATGAATTTATAATACAATGAGAGTTAAGAATTTATAATGTACGAATATAACACGGAAGAATGTAAGAATGACGGAAGAAATATTACAAAATGAAAAAAAAGTTATTTACTATAGAATTCAGTTTATTTTAATCCATGCAAAGTAGGTCTACGATACAAAACAAATTAGATAAGACAGGGATAAATATAAAGAAAAAGGGGAAATAAATAATAATAATTCATCACCAGAGATAAATAACTTTAGACTTCTGGTTAAGTATTTTTTAGACTTCTCTGTATATGCATATAGAGTGTTTTCCCACAACACTGAGATTATACTATGTCCATTGTTTACTAGAATGTAATTTTTATTTAGTACTATAATGTAAAAAGTACCCTTTATCTTTAAATGTAGTTCTACATAATCATTTTCAAAGTCAAATTACTATTCTACTTCAGGAGTAAGCAGCAATTATAAAAAAAATTAGTCCTTTTGAATTTTGAGGATTTTTTAATATTTAGGTTATACAACACGTGGCCAAAATTCTCCTTATAAAGTAGATCATAACTGATACATCTCTCAGTACTATTGAGTGATAGTTTTTTCCTTACAATCTTCCAGTTCTGTGTTTCATTAATATTTTTTTTATATATATGAAATTTATTGACAAATTGGTTTCCATACAACACCCAGTGCTCATCCCAAAAGGTGCCCTCCTCAATACCCATCACCCACCCTCCCCTCCCTCCCACCCCCCATCAACCCTCAGTTTGTTCTCAGTTTTTAACATTCTCTTATGCTTTGGCTCTCTCCCACTCTAACCTCTTTTTTTTTTTTTTTTTCCTTCCCCTCCCCCATGGGTTCCTGTTAAGTTTCTCAGGATCCACATAAGAGTGAAACCATATGGTATCTTTCTTTCTCTGTATGGCTTATTTCACTTAGCATTACACTCTCCAGTTCCATCCACGTTGCTACAAAAGGCCATATTTCATTTTTTCTCATTGCCACATAGTATTCCATTGTGTATATATACCACAATTTCTTTATCCATTCATCAGTTGATGGACATTTAGGCTCTTTCCATAATTTGGCTATTGTTGAGAGTGCTGCTATGAACATTGGGGTACAAGTGCCCCTATGCATCAGTACTCCTGTATCCCTTGGATAAATTCCTAGCAGTGCTATTGCTGGGTCATAGGGTAGGTCTATTTTTAATTTTCTGAGGAACCTCTACACTGCTTTCCAGAGCGGCTGCACCAATTTGCATTCCCACCAACAGTGCAAGAGGGTTCCCGTTTCTCCACATCCTCTCCAGCATCTATAGTCTCCTGATTTGTTCATTTTGGCCACTCTGACTGGCGTGAGGTGATACCTGAGTGTGGTTTTGATTTGTATTTCCCTGATAAGGAGCGACGCTGAACATCTTTTCATGTGCCTGTTGGCCATCCGGATGTCTTCTTTAGAGAAGTGTCTATTCATGTTTTCTGCCCATTTCTTCACTGGGTTATTTGTTTTTCGGGTGTGGAGTTTGGTGAGCTCTTTATAGATTTTAGATACTAGCCCTTTGTCCGATATGTCATTTGCAAATATCTTTTCCCATTCCGTTGGTTGCCTTTTAGTTTTGTTGGTTGTTTCCTTTGCTGTGCAGAAGCTTTTTATCTCCATAAGGTCCCAGTAATTCACTTTTGCTTTTAATTCCCTTGCCTTTGGGGATGTGTCGAGTAAGAAAGTGCTACGGCTGAGGTCAGAGAGGTCTTTTCCTGCTTTCTCCTCTAAGGTTTTGATGGTTTCCTGTCTCACATTAGGTCCTTTATCCATTTTGAGTTTATTTTTGTAAATGGTGTGAGAAAGTGGTCTAGTTTCAACCTTCTGCATGTTACTGTCCAGTTCTCCCAGCACCATTTGTTAAAGAGGCTGTCTTTTTTCCATTGGATGTTCTTTCCTGCTTTGTCAAAGATGAGTTGGCCATACGTTTGTGGGTCTAGTTTTGGGGTTTCTATTCTATTCCATTGGTCTGTGTGTCTGTTTTTTTGCCAATACCATGCTGTCTTGATGATGACAGCTTTGTAGTAGAGGCTAAAGTCTGGGATTGTGATGCCTCCTGCTTTGGTCTTCTTCTTCAAAATTCCTTTGGCTATTCGGGGCCTTTTGTGGTTCCATATGAATTTTAGGATTGCTTGTTCTAATTTCGAGAAGAATGCTGGTGCAATTTTGATTGGGATTGCATTGAATGTGTAGATAGCTTTGGGTAGTATTGACATTTTGACAATATTTATTTTTCCAATCCATGAGCAGGGAATGTCTTTCCATTTCTTTAAATCTTCTTCAATTACCTTCATAAGCTTTCTATAGTTTTCAGCATACAGATCCTTTACATCTTTGGTTAGATTTATTCCTAGGTATTTTATGCTTCTTGGTGCAATTGTGAATGGGATCATTTTCTTTATTTGTCTTTCTGTTGCTTCATTGTTAGTGTATAAGAATGCAACTGATTTCTGCACATTGATTTTGTATCCTGCAACTTTGCTGAATTCATGTATCAGTTCTAGCAGACTTTTGGTGGAATCTATCGGATTTTCCATGTATAATGTTTCATTAATATTTTTATCTTAGCTTTGCATGTGTGTATTTGTGAAATACTCATAACCTCTGTTTGGTCATCTTCCTATTTCTTTTTTGGCTTAAGAGATCATAATTATTAAGATCTGAAATATGTACCGTAGATAATATGTTACTTAACATCATCTGTATTGTATAAGACAGTTAATTTTAATATATACTTAAAATTTTCAGTTTTATGTATTCTCAGTTTATACTTTCAGTATTATTCTTAGGAGATTATTTACTTTAGGAGGTCATTTATTATTCTTAGGGCTCACAATTGTATGAACTTTAACCTATATTTTTGTTAAAATGTATGATTTTATGGTTTACAGTTTCAATGCTTTTCTTTATAGTACATTAATAGCGATATCAACATCTTCTTTAAAAAAAATTACTTTTTCTACTCAAATAAAATAACTTCCAGCATCAGCATCATACTGCTTCAGAGACTGTAGCTTTATTATCTGTTTTATTTAAAGTGAATCCATTTTTCCCTTTTGCATAATTTATAAATTTTATACATATACGTAAATGCATTTAATTTTATAGGTTAACTTTAGAATCATTTTATTAACTATACAGAAAATCTCTTGGAGCTTTTGATCAGAATTAAATTACATTTATAGAACCAAAAAAAAAAATAGAATCCTTAAAAACATCATTTTCCCATTCAGGGACGTGGAATAAATGTTACTACACTTTTAGAGTTGTCTTCACATGTTTTATAAACATCACTTATATGTTTATGCTGACTATATATTTACATTTTTTTAAATGTTTATTTATTTCTATGAGAGAGAGAGAGAGAGAGACAGAACACGAGCAGGGGAGGGGCAGAGAGAGAGGAAGACACAGAATCTGAAGCAGGCTCCAGGCTCTGAGCTGTCAGCACAGAGCCCCATGCGGGTTTGAACCCACAAACTGTGAGATCAGGACCTGAGCTGAAGTCAGACACCCAACGGACTGAGCCACCCAGCCACCCCAATGCTGACTATACATTTAGTAATGCTCTTTTGATTGGAGGAGTTTCCCATTCTGTTTTTCTACCTGGATATTCTTTGACCATATGAAACTTTATTTTTAAAACTTGTAATTAATCATTTTATCTTATTCACTTATTATATTCTTTCTTTTATCATTTCCCAGCTATTTTTAAGTTTTATATATTTTAGATGAATGATCACATGATGTACAAATGATTAGGGTTTTTCCCCCCTAATATGTACCTCTTTCACCCCTTTCATTATTTATTTCAGGGTCAATAATTTTTTAATTTATACAGTAATGATGTTAACAAGCATTTTAATAGTCTTACTGATTTTAATGGTCTTACTGATTTCACTATTAATTAATGTGTTTCATAGTTTCAGACTATTTTGTAATAAACTTAAGCACGATATCTAGTAAATGATAAATATTATAATCAGTGTCCTCACATAAATTTTCACTTCCCCATTTTAAGTAATAGCAAACATAGTTAACATTTGCTGGAAACTTACTATGTTAGAGGCAGAATTACAAGCACTTATGTACATTTATATTTAATTTTCACAATGAAATTATTAAGAAGATAAAACAGACTAAAAGGCATGGAATCTGGGATTTGAATTCAGGTTGTCTGGGTTTAGAGCCCTTTGTATGTATGAAACTGATCTGCTGCATGTCAGTATCTGGCGAAACCTTAGCTACTCTGTGATATAGAACCAACTCTCCCATGTTTGGATCAATATTCCTAAGGACAGCATTAAGGGAAAAACAAATTAAATTTCAGATGTGCTGAATTGGAGTATCCCTGGGATATCGAAGTGAAGAGCTCTAGTAAACGGTGATCTATATTGATTTCATATTCAGGAGAAGAATCCCAGGGTTTTGTATTAGTCAGGATTCAGTTGGCTTAGCTGGGTGAGCATTTCCCAAGTTGAGTCCTGTTGTCGTTGGGCCCTAGTTATAAGTCTGGTGGTCTGTAGAGGAAATGGAGGCAAATGTTAAAGAGGGCAAGCAATGCCTTCTAAGGGATCAGTTTTATTTGCATATTTTTCAGACTCCAAGCAAAAGAGAAGTCTTTTTTTTTTTTTCACGTTTCTTTTGTGCCTGGTTTATTTCACTTAGCAAAAAGTCCTCTAGCAATTAAACTTCAGAAACAGTTTAAAAATGTTACTCTTTTTTTAAAACTTTTTAAGTTTATTTATTTATTTTTGAGAGAGAGAAAGACAGAGAGGGGAAGGGCAGAGAGAGAGGGAGAGAGAGAATCCCAAGCAGACCTCGCACGGTCAGCACAAAGCCTTATGTGGGACTCAGACTCACGAACCCTGAGATCATGACCTCAGTCGAAACCAAGAGTCAGATGCTTAATTGACTGAGCCACACAGGTGCTCCCAAAAATGTTGTTATGCTTAATGAAATCTCACCAAATATTTATATTAACTCATAGGAAACACATAGGTTTACTGTGGCATATTCTTTTATTTATTTATTTTTGGTCATATTTTACTATTTTTTTAATTTAAATTCAAGTTAGTTAACATACAGTGTACTATTGGTTGCAGGAGTGGAACCCAGTGATTCATCGCTTCTATATGACACACAGTGTTCATACCAACAAATGCCCTTCTTAATGCCTACCACCCATTTACCCATCCCCCCATCCATCTCTCCTCCAGCAACCCTCAGTTTGTTCCCCATATTTAAGAGTCTCTTATGGTTTGCCTCCCTCTCTGTTTTTATCTTATTTTTCCCTACCTTCCCCTAGGTTCACCTGTTATATTTTTTAAATTCCACATATGAGTGAAATCATATGATATTCGTCTTTCTCTGAGTGACTTATTTCACTTAGCATAACACACTAGTTCCATCCGTGTTGCTGCAAGTGGCAAAATTTCATTCTTTTTTGATCACCCAGTAATATTCCATTATATGTATATACCACATCTTCTTTATCCATTCATTCTGTCAGAATGGCTAAAATGAACAACTCAGGAAACAACAGATGTTGGCAAGGATGTGGAGTAAGGAAATACTTTTGCACTGTTGGTGGGGATGCAAACTGGTGCAGCCACTCTGGAGAACAGTATGGAGGTTCCTCAAAAAATTAAAAACAGAACTACCCTATGACCCAGAAATTGCACTCCTAGGTATTTATCCTAAGGATACAAAAATGCTGGTTCAAAAGGGCACATGCACCCCAATGTTTATAGCAACATTATCAACAATAGCCAAATTATGAAAAGAGCCCAAATGTCCATCAACTGATGAATGGATAAAGAACAAGTCTTCTTATTCAACCAATAGGGAGGGGATTGGGAGCTAGATCATTTCTTCAGGCACGGAATTCAAGGGAATCTAGATCATCCAAATTCTCAAGTGAATGTTCCCATTCCAAAAATCAGGATTTCACTTGGTCCTTATATGGTCGTGATTTTAACAAGGATGACAGCCTTTTCCCCTAAAGTTCATCCACTCTTACAATTACTATGTTATGCTTTTTCAGCCCTATCTGTCCTTCAGTTTAGGAAGAAGAGTAATTTACTACTTTTAAAATTTGAAGTACCTAAAGAGTTGTTTTAAAACTCAGAAATTCAGAACTCATTAGTAAAAGCTATGGTTTCTTTGGAAACATATTTCCTGCAAAAATTTTTGAAGCTGTTGAAATTTGAGTCAGTTCCACATGCCCATAACCACTTTGATGACATAGCTCTGTACAACTTTATTTTTTCCACTTTTTTTAACCCTATCCCTCTTTTTCTCAACTTAAAAGCAACTTGCTTTTGACTGTCTGGAACAATATAAGGGTGCAGCTACACCCTAATCTTAACATTAACAAGAAAAATTTTAGTGTGCTTTTATTGATCAAAGTCTTTTTAAATCCCATTTCTTGCTGCTGGAGTCTAGCAGTTGTCTGCTTTTACAACTCTGTAAGGTCACTTTCATTTCTGCCTTGGAACTCCGCCAACTTTTCCTCTAAGTCTTTTTTGTAATAACTTGTTGAAAACAGGCATCTCCGACTACGACACTCTTTCCTCTACTGGTTTAATATGGGGACATTTGCCTGCAAACTTATTATAAGTAGTGCTTTACAAAATGACTTGCTGTGGCATACACCAGATCTCCATCTGTCCAGCCTTAGATGTGATTATCCACTCTCTCTGCCACTCTCCTTTTTATCCACTACAAGTCACCAAGCCAATGTTACAGATGTTAGGGGTTATTCTGGCTGTTATTGTCGTAACAATAACCTATTGGGTATAGCAATTTCTGTACTAGTTATTATAGGAAAGGCTGTACTGTTAGCATTATATATGAAGATATCAGGGGCTTAACATGCTAATTATTTATGTCTTGTTTATATAACAGGCAGATTTTACTCAAGTACTTATCTGCCATCCTGAAGCTCTGAAACTTAGTACATAGAATCTCCAAGAATGTCGTGGCAGGAAAAGAGAGAGAGAGGAACCATATAGGTTCTACCAGACAGAACTAGTCCAGGCATCAACCTAAACCTGAACCTTTAAAATAGGAGGACGTGAACATTTCATGAGAGTTAAATATCTATGCCATCTCTCTTTCTCTCTCTCTCTTTTTATTTCCTGTAATTAGCAACAATTGAAAGCTAGAGAATGAACTTTTAGAAAAGTGTACATATTTTCCTTTCCTGGTACACAATGTTGTGGGTAAATGGTTGTGAGTCTCTTTGGGGGTAAACTGCAAAAAAAAGATTGCTAGTATAATATTTTAGTAGTGTCATAGAATCCTCACTTAGAAAGTTGGGCCACCTCTATTTGCAGGGCTCCTGGGAATGAAAAGTAGATCAGACTGGGGCCTGGTTAAGTGGGTCGAAGTCTTCACTGTAATTATACAGTGCAAATCTTTGTTTATAAGGTGTAGGTATAGGTATAGATATGTATATTAGAGCTTTAGTGAACTATCAATCTATTTAAGACTAAGGTCAATCACAATCAATACGAGATCATTAAAGGGTCTTCAAATGCGAGAGGGCCAGCTCCCTCAAACTGAAAAAGAGGACTGTTTCTGCTTGCCTGAAGGCTCACTGGGATTTGTGAGATCGAAGTACCCAGAATCCACCAAAGATCACATTCTTATTATGAGATCCCCTTTTCCATCAATCCTCTACTTTTTTGTATAAGTGATCTAATAAGGATGAGAATTCAATTTATATTATAAGTTGCCTATAATCTAAACGTATAACCTAATTTGCAGGATTGAAATATGCATCTCATGTTTTGTTCATTAATTCAGGCTTATAAAGATAAACATAGATACAAAGATACAAAACGAATCTTAAATCTCCATCATTAAAGATATATTCTCTAGAACTACGCTGGGTAAGAAAATCCTGCATGATCAGTTTAGAGTGAGAGAAGGGAAGCCGCTCTATATATTTCCATCAGAAGGGACCGCAGTATAGGGAATGGAGTGCTTACTAAATTGCGGGAGGGGCTGAAGGAAGAGAAGTCCGATAAGGCTGCCAGTAGGTCTTTAAGTCATGGCACTGCAATCTGCATGCCTGATACCAGGAGGTTGCTGCTGACACCTAGACTTTAGAAGGCCACAGAAAATATCTGCTGCAGTCACAGCTGCTTCACTACCCTAAGACTGCTGACTGGCGGAGAAACGTGGAGTCTGGCTGGTCTCTGCCAATGCCCAGGTTTGCCAAAAGCCCATGCCTCTGCTGCTGCCACTGCCAGAGGCAGAAACTCATCTTGCTTCTGCTCTCTAAACTCATGTAAGTACATCTCACTGGCAGATTGTAAATACCATCCAAAATCCAAGCAGGAACATAGACTGGAATAAACCCAGATTACAAGTAAGCTCCAACCAGCAAAGTGTCAACATACTTTAAAGAAGTCAAAGAGTTTGAGGATTTGTTCGGACCTAGGGCATCAGTGACACTTGCCAGAGCAATTTCAGTGGGTGGACAAGTGGGGAAACCAAGGTTCAACAGTGAGCTAGAGGTGACAGAGGACTTAGTGAAAAGAAATGATCATTTCAAGTGGTGTGCCCCTACCCTAAAAATAATAATAATATCTACTTGATCTTTATTATAGGTAGGTTATTGGTATGGATGGTGCATTAAATTTGTGATCCAGAGTTCTAGACAACAAAATTCACTGTCAATTCCACTCATGTAAAGGAAAATTAAACCAGCATCATGTCATGGGCTGAAAGAAAATATCTTTCTCTGTTACTGGAAGGATGGAGACACAGATATTATCTTGTGACACCTGGGAAGTGACTCTGCTTTCTCTCTCTGGTTGAGAATATGGCCTTGATGATATTGCACTGGTTTCAGATACAAGAATGTCTGATGCTCATAAATATTTCAGTGAAAGGGACATACACTGTGAATGCCATTTCTTCTGATATAACGTTCTAAGCCTCGATGGTAGAGTGTAACGGAAGTTGTGCTGTTCCGTCGACTCTGGCAAGTTCTTGCTGTAGAGATCAGCAACACCTGTGCACGTACTTAGGGGATGTGGCTGCCAGGGAGAAGCAGCTTCAATTATTAAGAAATCTTTTCTAGGTCATCACCAGACCACCTTTATTTATTTTTTAATCTTTAGCTAAATAAATTGGCTAAAGCTGTGTTTGTTTTCTTCATGCCGAAACATAACTTACTTGAAATGCTGCAGTCAGAAGTGATATAATAAAAATAGGCTTGGAACAATTAAAATTTACTGTATATATTAAAGACAAATCAAAGACTTTTAGGGTTGAATGCTATTCAAAAAGAATCAAGAGGTCAATTCTTGAGTATTATTGCATGCTGTTGATTTTTTAAAAATTCATTTGGGTACATTGTATTTTGAAAAAAAAACATATTTATTGTCCCAATAATGAAAAAAATAATAGTGTAAGGAAAAATATTTTTGGGGCTCTGTACTGACAGCTCAGAGCCTGGAGCCTGCTTCAGATTCTGTGTCTCCCTCTCTCTCTGGCCCTCCCCTGTTCACATTCTCTCTCTCTCTCTCTCTCTCTCTCTCTCTCTCAAATAAATAAATATAAAAAATAGTAAAAAGATAAAAAAATATTTTTAACTGAGATCTATTAAAATAGAAAAGCCCATGATATAGTAAGGAAAATCAAGGAAATGTATGTTTTAGAGTGCTTTATGATAATTACAAATCTCTGTTTCTCATTTATCGATTGAATAGCTCAGGAGACATGATATAGAATATCTTTTTTGGATGCATACCCTGAAAATTCATGATGTAAAAATGGGGTGGTGGCTTGAATTTGCTCACTTTTATTGAGACGATTTCAGGATTCAGTCCTTGGAGGCCTCAGGATGGACCTTCGGGATGTAACACATTACCTTCTACTGTAGAGCCTATACTTTTCTGATTCTCACCTTGCTTTTGGGACACCTCAAAGATTTCAAGGTGTTAGAAACATCAGCATGCTTCACTACTACCTCAAGCCCAGAGTCACTGAGGCAAATGTAGGAATGGACAGGCTCATAAGAACATAGAAAGCATTGGTCTACTCAAAGTTTCCGAAGCCCTCTGTGAACAGGCAGACTCTCCGAGCAGGACGTGTCATGATAAGGATAAATTTGAAGCAGAACTCTTAGCGCAGCTTTGGTACATACTCTACGAGAGTAAAGGTTTTTGTGACAGATTTGATGAGAACATGGGAACTCCTGAATTCAAAATAGAAAGCCAAACTGAAATTACCTCCAAACACTATTGAGTGTTACAAGTGCTTGTCACAGGAAATTGTTCAAGCTAATTTGATAACAGTTTACACATGTCCATTAGGCCATCTACACCAATGATTCAGTTATGAATTGGATTAAAGTGTTCCTACCTGAATAAAGACACAGAGTATTTGAAAGTAATATTTTTCTACTCTTCCTTTATTTCTGCAAAAGTGCTGGGTGTTATTATGGGATGTTGCTGTGTCCCTTGAAAGTGTCAAGATGCACTAGAATGCTTTATATATTATATCTATATTTTTATAAGTTATACAACTACATTATCAAATTCACTGCCAATCTGGATATAGAATACAAAATGCATCTTTATGTTGAAAATCAACATTAAGTCAGTATATTTTGTGGCAATGATATGCATCAGTATGACTATGAACTTATGAAATAAGTCAAGAGATTTTACACTTATTAACTAAATGCTATACCAATTTTATACTATCCCCTTTTCCTTTTAATGCCTTAACACAAGAAAAGGTATAAGGTGAATTTTAAAAGGAAGATCAAATTTATTTTTGATCAGAGAATGAAACTATTCTAGAATTTTTAATACTAGTTTCCTTAGGCTGAATATTGGAGAACATTTTTCTTGCTTGTCTCAAAATATTTTTCTTGAGTTTTCTGAGCACGTTGTTATTTTATGTTTATTTATAGATATGGCATTAGTGTAGAAGTAGTTGAGAAATCACACGATACTTGCAGATACATTGGTATTTACAAGAATGTATGCTCCATGAGTATGGAGTGCATGAATTTAGATTGTTTCTTTGATCTGGGACACATTACTTAAACTTTCTATCTTAACTTTCTTTATGAATTCTGGATAATCATACCCACCTTATGGTAGTTTTTTAAAAGATAAACTAATTCCTAAGAAAGTTTTTAGTATAGTTTTTTTGTTCATAGTAAGATTTAAAGAAATATTACTCTTGAAATCAGTAAGAGTTTGTGGTATGTAGTTGTTTTCCGTTTGTTTTATGCATAGTAGGTGTTCATTTTTTTTTCAAATGTTTCATTAAATATTAGTTAATTAACATAAGGTGCAAATATTGGTTTCTGGAGTGGAATTTAGTGATTCATCACTTACATATAACACCCAGTTCTCATCACAACAAGCGTCCTCCTTAATATCTATCACCCAATCAGTCCATCTCCCACCCACCTTTCTCCTCCATCAGCCATCAGTTTGTTCTCTAAGTTAAGATTATCTTATAGTTTGCTTCCCCCAATCTCTCTCTTGTTTTCCTTCCCATATGTTCATTTGTCAATCTCTTTTGTTTCTTAAATTCCACATATGAGTGAAATCATATGGTCTTTGCCTTTCTCTGACTTATTTCACTTAGCATTGTACGTAGCATAATATTTCACTTAGCTCCATTCACATTGTTCCAAGTGGCAAGATTTCATTCATATATATATATATATAACTTTTATTTTTCTTTATCATTCATCAGTCTATGTATATTCGGGCTCTTTCCATAATTTGGCTATTTCTGATGATGCTGCTATACACATCAAGGTGCCTGTGCTCCTATATTTTTGTATTCTTGTGAAATTGTTGGGTCTTAGGGTAGTTTTATTTTTAACTTTTTGAGGAACCTCCATACTGTTTTCCAGAATGGCTGCACCAATTTGCATTTTCACCAATAGTGTAAGAGGGTTCCCACTTCTCCATATGCTTGTCAGAATCTGTTATTTCCTGTGTTGTCAATTTTAGCATTCAGACAGGTATGGCATGTAGTTCTTATTTGATATTTATCTGTTAAAGAATATTAATAAAATACAATTATAGTGAATTTTAAGCTATTTCAAAACAGATACTTTTTAGAATAATAGGTAAATATTTTCTAATTATATCTGTTGAACATTACACTTCATGATAAATTCAACTTTGTTACTCATGTTTTAATAATCTTATTAGGGATATACATATATACATGAACAAAGATTTTTTGCTATAGACTGAATGACTCGAAATGGTGGTTCACCTGTCCTTGCTTCCACACCTTTGTGTGTATGTGTGTCGTAGACTCTGGGTCTAAAGTTCTCTTCTTGTCTAGCAAAAGAGTGGGACGCAGGATTGAAAGTGAGAGATGGCTATTGTCCGGGAAAAGACAAGATCCCCAAATAAGGGTCCTTGTCTCGTTTTTATCAGGATAAGAAGGCTTACAAACATGGTGATGGGTGTGCACAGAGGGACAATGAATTTGTGAACATTAACTTGTGGATGTGAGGGAAAGTGGGTCTTGAGGATATTTGGGGTTAAGGGTTTGGGTTAATACAAAACAAAATCTGGGGGGCTGGGCAGTTGGGAGGAAGGTTGTGTATAGCGAACATGAGCCAGCACCTCTGTTTATCTTAGCTATCCTAGGGGATGAGACCGGTAGGAGGAAATAACCTCAGGGTTGACAAGGCACCTTTTCTTTTGTTAACCGTCTCCGCTCTGGTCTGCTTTGCCTGCAGCACAGCAGTCCAGAGTCCAGTTCACCAATTTACCTAACCTTGTCCTGTCCTCCTGTGAAAACAGCTTTTCTGCTATCGTACTAAATTGGGGGTGCTTCCACCCTGAATATCTAATCTTGTTTATTTCATATACCTATGTATTGGGCACCTTTGCACCTGTTCCTATTTTAGGCCTTTGCCTCTCCCTCTCTATTCTGAGGGCTCTGCACCCCCTCTCTGTTTTGGGGTGCCGTTGCACCTTCCTAATCCTGGCACCTTTGTGCCTCCCTATTCTCGGGTGCCAATATGGTTTACCCAAACTCAGGTGTGAGCATTTTATGACTTTGTATTTCTTTATGCTTTGTTAACCCATTGGTGTAAACCAGGGGGATTCCTAATCTTATACCCCACCTGTGTGCAAGTGTGTGAAGATTTTTCTACCCTTATTTTAGTTATTTTTCAAGTTTTGTCAAGATCTAATTGGTATACAACATTGTGTAGATTGAAGTTGTATAATGTGCTATTTTGATGAACTTATATATTTCAAAATGACTACAAACAGAGCATTAGCTAACACCTACATTACATCACATAATTACTGTTTCTTATTTTGGTAGTGAGAAGATTTAAGATCTTTTTTAGCAACTCTCAAGTATACAATATAGTACTATTAGCTATAATCACCATGCTGCATATTAGGTGTCCAGAACTTATTCATCTTACAACTGAAACTTTGTACCCTTTGACCAATATCTTGCTATTTCCCCTATCTCCCACCCCCAAACTCCCTGGTAACCACTGTTCTAAGCTCTGATTTTAGGAGTTTGGCTTTTTTTAGATTCCACATGTCAGTGATATCATACAGTATTTGTCTTTCTCTATTTGACTTTTTTTTTTTTTACTTATAATCCCCTCAAGTTCCATCAATGATGTTTCAAATGGAAAGATACCCTTTCTCATGGCTGAATAGTTTTAAATTGTACATAGATACCACATTTTCATTGTCCATTTATTCATTAATGGACCACTTGGGTTGTTTTCATATCTTGGCTATTGCCTGCATCCACATCTTTGCTATGTCTTCATAATGAATGTATCTTAAGGGGTACAAAGGAGTAGACCTTTGACATAGGCCTTGGACATGTGGCTTGCTTTGGAGATGGCATATGGTGAGTAAGAGCAGGCCTTAAGTCTTCAGTATTTTAGTTTGCCAGGCCTGAATAGCTTGCTCAACCACATTGGAAAAGAGACCTGAGAAGCACAGAAGCCCTGGTTACCCCTCTAACCTGGAATGAATAGTAGATCCACACCAGCTTTTGTGGCCTGGAGGACAGTCACTCCAGAATCTAGCCTGTACTAGTTGAACCCCCGTTGACCCACAGATACATTAAAAGAAACTTTTTAATAAAAATCTCTAACTTTGGGGCACGTGGGTGACTCAGTTGGTTGAACATCCCACTTTGGCTCAGGTCATGATCTCGCGGTCCGTGAGTTCGAGCCCCACATCGGGCTCCGTGCTGACAGCTCAGAGCCTGGAGCCTGTTTCAGATTCTGTGTCTCCCTCTTTCTCTCTGCCCCTCCCTTGCTTGTGCTCTGTCTCTCTCTCAAGAATACGTAAACATTAGGGGCGCCTGGGTGGCGCAGTCGGTTAAGCGTCCGACTTCAGCCAGGTCACGATCTCGCGGTCCGTGAGTTCGAGCCCCGCGTCGGGCTCTGGGCTGATGGCTCAGAGCCTGGAGCCTGTTTCCGATTCTGTGTCTCCCTCTCTCTCTGCCCCTCCCCCGTTCATGCTCTGTCTCTCTCTGTCCCAAAAATAAATAAACGTTGAAAAAAAAAATTTAAAAAAAAGAATACGTAAACATTAAAAATATTGTAAAAAATCATTAATTTTGATGTTGTTTCTTAGTTGGCATTAATAACAAATATTTTCTAGAGCTTATGTTCATAGTATAAGAATATCTTTTGGTTTCAAACCTTAGAATTTCCAGCAAAATTAAAGAGACAATAAATTTTAAAAAATGAAGAGTCATAATAATCTATGCAAACATAAACAATTAAGGGTAATGACTTGGTTTTTATTTTTTCAACGTTTATTTATTTTTGAGAGAGAGAGAGAGAGACTGTGAGTGGGGGAGGGGGAGAGAGAGAGGGAGACACAGAATCTGAAGTAAGTTCCAGGCTCTGAGCTGTCAGCACAAAGTCCAACTCAGGGCTCAAACTCGTCAACCAAGAGATCGTGACTTGAGCCAAAGTCAGAGGCTCTATCGACTGAGCCAGGTGCCCCATGACTTGTTTTTTAAAATAAATTTATTTATCAGGAATGAATAATTTTTCTCCGTGGCCAATATTTAGCAGATAAGAACTTTCAGATAATCTTCACATATCGAATATCTAGATGGAATTAATGGCGCATTCAGTGGAACATGAGCTGCTTTAAAATACGGTAAAATCTCAGTGCCTCCCTGAGAGACCTTTGAGAGTATAAAGCAGAAAATTCAGGACTTGGATAGGTAAACACGGATAAGCTTCACCGGGGAAAGTGCTACTTGAATTTGATGTTCAGATGTAACAATTGGAGCTTCTTCATAAAGAGGATGAAATAAGGTGTTTGTTTAAAGAAATGAAAATAAATTATCTACTTCATCCTCTTCTTCAAATCTGAGGAGTTGGACAGAATCTACCTTGTTGCCCTTCCCTTCTGACCCTGGAAAGCATAAGTTAGTTTCTTAGACTTAAATGACAATGGTTTATACAAAAGCTAAAGCTGGAATATTACAAGGGTTTAGGAGTCTTAGGGTCATTTTTTGTTACTTATGTTTTCTTTCCTAGGTGGTAAAAGAAAACATGGAAAGGCCATTGACAGTTTAATATATTTCAGCTTGAATGTCTACCTTGACCATTTAAAAGGATTATTGTGAGAAACCAAGAAGATTATGTATGGGAAACTTCTTTAAAATCTGTAAAGTGTTGTTTGATGTAAATTATGAATAATTAAAAAAAATCATATCCAGCAATTGAAGTATAGGTTGTTCTTAAGTTTATATTATATAGTTCTATATTATTAAGGTTAAAATACATACCTTTAAAAAAACTAAATATTCTTAGAGTGCCTGGGTGGCTCAGTTAAGCATCTGACTTCGGCTGGGGTCATGATCTCATAGCTACTGGGTTTGAGCCACGTGTCTGGCTCTGTGTTGATAGCTCGGATCCTGGAGCCTGTTTCAGATTCTGTGTCTCCCTCTCTCTCTGTCCCTCTCCTGCTTGCTCTCTCTCTCTCTCTCTCAAAAATAATTAAACATTTAAAAATTTAAAAAAAACCTAAATATTGAAGAAATATTTTTGGTGTACACAATTGTCTTGACCTTTTCTTGAAAAATAGGATCTAGGTTTTTTTTTTTTTTAGTTTTTCTTTCAATTATCCATTTCCTGAAAGTAATTTTAATGACTACTGAAATAAATCAAGAACAGCTAAAATTTTCTTAGCTAGAATTATTTATATATATGCAATGCCTTTGAATACAAATTTAGATAAGTAAGTCCTATGTGAGTTATAACTTAAAGATCATTCCTTGCTACTATTACTAATAATAACATACCTTTATAGTAATTTTTTTCAGGGAGGCTTTCTCAAAAAATGTCATAGAAATATTTCTGCCTTATTACTACATAAGTAAATGTGTTTAAATGAAGGAAGAAATACGGTATTTTCATCAAAACAAAATAATTATTTCGTCTCGAAAAACAATTTCAAGTAGAAAAGAAAAATGTTATATTATAGCCATCTTAACCAAAACAATTTGTTGAACTATTCTGTATGAATGTTTACTATATAGTGCATATACTTGGTAAGTCATGTACTTGTATATGTGCATATGCTTGATAAGTGCATATACTTGTTAGGACAATGGTTAGTTACTAATTTATTTTTTTTCAGTGCCCTAGGATTTTTCTTTTTGTTATATCATAGTATTTACTCAAATTCTCACAATGAAATCAACAAAATTATTTTCTTAAAAAGTTAAGTTGTATATAGAGTTGCTCAATAAGTATGGAAGGTGGCCTTAGCAGAGACAGGAGACCATGTGGTGGGTCTTGGACAGAGTTGGAATCCTGTTCCCGGTCTATTTCTTTTTATCTCTATGATCCTGGCACCGGAATGAGGAATCTTTAAAGACTTTATCTTTAAAAGACTTACGAATTTAGTTACTTTACATGGATATAATGCCTAGGTGAGGTAATTGAATTAAAGTATAACATTGCTTAAGAAATATTGTTTGCGTTTTTTGAAAACAATGTACACAATACAAGATCAACTTGTTTGCAAGTCTCTAGAAATAGAGGTAGTAGAACCTCTTTGAGGCCTCAGTGACTGGCATTCCCCCATCCTGCAAAACTATTTCCTCAGCTAACCACATGGCTTTGTACTTTTTATCAATCAAGCTTCTGTTTAAATATTACTGTTTCATAGATTGTCTTCCTGATGAATCTTCAAGGTATCCTCCCCTTCCTCAAAGCCTTTCTCTAGTTCACCACCTCCTTCCTTTTTCTTCCTACATTGTATCACCATCTGAATCAATCTACTTGGTTAGTGTTTGTTGTCTGCTCCTTTAGGGGTAAGTAACTATTCTTATTTATTTGTTTAATCTTCAGTGCCCATACACAGACAAATAGGTTCTCAATAAATATTTGAGGATAACTAAATGGATAATTAATGATCACAGATAATGTCAGTATATATATACTT
This sequence comes from Lynx canadensis, assembly GCF_007474595.2. Lineage (NCBI taxonomy): Eukaryota > Metazoa > Chordata > Mammalia > Carnivora > Felidae > Lynx > Lynx canadensis. Next base: position 49,930,821 of record NC_044319.2, on the reverse strand, counting down.
ATATATACATGTATAAATACATATATTTACATCAGTATGTAAATAATTTCTCACTAAAATAACACTTTAAGAATTCTTTGTGTATAAAATTAGATAAAGAAGATCAAACCTTTACATGAAATTGTTATTTTAACTTACGGCAAAATATTTTAATAAGATTTTTGTGTAAGGTTATCTTAGCTGGCTTGTTTTGTCATAACAAAATACTTTAGGCTTAGATCTACTTTGGGTGGCTTGAACAAGAATTTGTTTCCTCATGGATTGAGGGCTGGGAAGTCTAAGATCAAGGTACCAGCTGATCTGGCTCCTGGTGAAAACTCTCTCTTCTTGGCTTCCAGACAGAAACTTGTACTTACGTGCTCACATTCTCGCATGGCCTTTTCTGTGTGCAGAAAGAGAAATATCTTTCTCCTCCTTTGCTTTTTAAGATCATCAATCTCATCATGAGGACCTTAGCTTCATGACCTAATCTAACCCTAATTACTTCCGAAAGGCTGAATCTCCAAATAGCATCACATTGAGTAATAGGGCTACAACATATGAATTTGTAGCAGAAGAGCACAAACATTTGGTCCATAGCAAAGACCAAAGTATTTTCACAAGTTTTTTGTGTACAATCAGAATACTTTCCACCAGCTTTTTGTGTGAAAACTCGGTAACCAGCATATATTGTAAATTAGTACTTTAATTTCTACCATTATATATTACCTTTTTTTTTAATGCCTATGATTTTGCCAACTATTAACTCCCAGGTTTTAATTGAAGGCACATTTAAAACATTAAAATAATTAAAATTTTATTTTTATTGCATTGGCATTTCCTGGATGGTAATAATTTTATGTTTTAAAATTTGGGAGGAACTATTTATTATAAAGCTGACAGTCCACAGGTGGGTAATTCACAAGAATTATAAAAGAGTAGACTATCTACTTGATTTATTTTATTCTTAAACACTTAATCAGACTTTCATAACCAGAATAAACTGCTAAGGAAAATTAAACACTATTAATTCTTTCAAGGCCAATTTAGTGATCACTTCTACAAAAGAATTATCTAAGGAACATATGAAAAATTCAGATAAGTATAATTCAAATTTTCTATTAAGTTGATCTGGAGATCACCATATTTAAAAATAAAAAAATAAACACCATAATTTATACACTGAATGTATAAAATAAAATTATATCTATTAGCAATAAAAATTCATTTATTTGAATGAAGAATTAATATATTAGAGTTAACAATATTCTTCTGAATTGAATTTCCATTTTTTTCTTAACATTCCATATTTTAGCAAGTTCTTACACAAACTAAGTTGAAATTTAACTTGTCATTAAATGTTTGTGACAGAATTGTACAATAGGAAATGTACATAAATAATGGACTTTATGACATGTTCTAACTGTATCAAACACATGAGATTCAATATCATTTTCAAGAAATACTATTAAAGAGATAATATAAATTTTAAATTTCATTTAAAGTGTAATTAAACAGAAAGCAAAGCTATTCACTCTTTACCTAAAATTATTGGAAGCTTAAAATTGTTATACATTTTGAATGTTGAATGAATTAAAGAAAAGAAAATGAATCTTGATTTTTTTTCTCTTAAAGATACTTGAGGTATCATCAACACATTCATTTAGAAAGGAGGATACTTGAGGTATCTAACACATTCATTTAGAAAGGAGGATTTAAAATATCAAGAATTCTGCATAATCCCTCCATAATCAACAGCTCATGGTAATCTTTTACATTAAACTTCTCAAAAAAATCTCAACTGAGCTCAGGAAAAATAATTTTGCTTATCTAGACCTAATTTCCTGTTCTTTAAAATTATACATTTGTTCTATATTTCTTTCAGGTTTAACATTCTGTAGTTTAAAATATAGCAAAATTCAGATAAAGTATCCAAATTAATTGAGAACATAGAGAATTAAGTAGTAAATAGATTAGTCAGTCATAAGAGAAGTTTCAAAACCCTTATGCTTTCAACTTTTCTTAAAAATTTTGAATGATATAAATAACATTTAAAGATGTACTCTGGATCAACTTTGTCTTTTTATAATCACTAAAAAGAGCTTATTTGCTCTCATCATCCTATGTTTCATATAATTATTCAAAGCATATGTTTGAAAAATTTTACTTGGAAATAATTTTAGATGTACAGAAAATGGCAGGAAAATAATACAAAGGCCCTGGCCCTTGTATACCTTTACTCATGTTTACCATTTATTAACGTTGGCTCTGTTTGCTAATATATTATTTGTGTCCACTCACACTATCTTCCTGTCCTAGTATGTGTCTCTTGTTTTCTTTGTCCAAAATGAACCTGTTACAAATAATACTTCAATAATAAAAAATCGTACTTACTTCCACCCAAACCCCTGTGTTCCCCAGGATTTTTCACTTTGCTTTCTAACAATTTCTCAGAGAAAAATCATATGTAGTATATTAATGAATCTTTATGGTGCTGTGATGCACATCAAATCTGAATTTAATTCCCTATAGCTAGCACACCTAACTCTAAAATTATCATGGAGTAATAGAAATGGAATAAGATTTGACCAAAAACACAAGGAAATTGGTTTGGTAATTTGGAATACTTGACAGATTGATTTGGTTAAAAAAAAAAAAAAGAATGAATACATTTTATAAATTCTTACTGTAAGTATTTTAAAATTACATTAATCAACAAAAGGAAGAGAAAGGATACAGTTTAATATTTCTGGGTTCATTTAAAAAATTTTAATGAAAGTATTAGCACTGCAGAAAATAAAAAAACTTTATTATTCTAAAATTTACCATTATCTTTCTTCAAATTGGGAAAAAAAGGCTTGTGCACACTGATTTTATTTTTTTTCTTTTAAACATTTTACTTTTTATGTTATTTCTATTTCTGCATCAAGGTAATTCGATTTGCAAAAGTGTTTTAAATGTTTTCCTTTTTTTTTTCTTTTTAAATCTGTCCTGGAAGAAATAAAAAAGCACATGGATTACAAAATAATTGATCTAAGTCCCCACCTGAATATTTTATGTCTGTGTACTTTAGTGTTTAATGGGAATTTAGGAGAGGCTTTATTGAGAGCTGCTAATTGAATTTTATTTTGAAATGCATTCACTTCCTTCAGTTACATTAGTAAATGACAGTATATTATGGATACATTTAGCAAATAAATACATTCTGTTTTTGTCTAATGTAAAATGGTCTGCTTTGTTTTTTAGTCCATCATTTGTAAAGTCACTTATGAGATGGAATGAAGAATAATTTTACTTGCATACAGGGTCATAATTAGAAATTATTAAACAAGTGAATTCCATTTATTTTACTTTTAAAATATTCCTTTTACAAGTGTTTAACAAGAGCAGAAATTTTTCTTACACTTAGAGGCATATCAAGGAATATGTCAAAACATCTAAAAATACTTTATTTTTATGGAACTTATAGAAAATATTCGAAAGTGCTTTTCTTCATGTTTGAAAGAAATCCATTATCCACATCCATTATTATTTCTGTAGATCTGTTTTACTGAATATAAAATAATCAAAACAAAAAAGTCAACATTTCAATAGATTGGTTTGAAATTTATGATAAAATATGAATCTGCTTTCAGTAATTTTGATTAATTTTTCTATTTCTTATATCATAAATTATATATTTGCAGATAATAACCATTTCAAACAAAATTTAGTCATCATATACATTTGTTACCATAGGCAATGGCCATTTTCATATTCTATTGCTACAATATTGTCAGTTACAAAATCAACTCCCATAATGATATTTGCAAGTAGAATAACTATAAACTTCTTAAACATCATCTAGAGGTCTTAATTATTTTATCCCAATAAGTAGTAATCACATGACACAAAGACTTAATGATTTAATTTAGTTTTCACTTACACATGAAAATGATGGAATAGGGATTATTTTTATACACATGAAATAGTTACTTAGATATTTAAAATATTTTTTTATTTCAGGTTTGTATTTAAATTATAGTTAGTTAACACATATGGTAAAATCGATTTCTGGTATAACATTTAGTGATTCATCACTTACATATAACACCCTGTGCTCATCACAAGTGCCCTCCGTAATACCCATCACTCATTTAGCCCATCCCCCACCAACCTCTTTCCATCAACACTCAGTTTGTTCTCTATAGTTAGGAGTCTCTTATGGTTTGCCTCTCTCTCTCTTTAGGTTTTTACTTATTTATTTTGAGAGAGAGAGAGTGGGAGAGAGAGAGAGAGAAGGAGAGAGAGAGAGAGAGAGAGAGAGAGGGAATGAAGAGGGGAGGGGCAGAGAGAAAGGGAGAGAATTCCAAGCAAGCTCCACACTGTCAGCACAGAGCCTGACATGGGGCTTAAATTCAGGAACCTTGAGATCGTGACCCTGAACTGAGATCAAGAGTCAGATGCTTAACTAAGTCACCCAGGCATCCTGATCTCTCTCTCTCTCTTTTTTTTCATTCCCCTATGTTCATCTGTTTTGTTTGTTAAATTCAATATATGAGTGAAATCATATGGTATTTGTCTATCTCTGACTATTTCGCTTAGCATAATACAGTCTAGCTCCATATACATTCTTTGCAAATGGCAAGTTTTCATTCTTTTTGATGGCTGAGTAATATTCTGAGTTATGTCTCACCTCTTCTTTATCCATTCATCAGTTAATGGATATTTGGGCTTTTTTCATAATTTAGCTATTGTTGATAATGTTGCTATAAGCATTTGTGTTTTTTTTGAAATTGTACTTTTGTATCCCTTGAGTAAATACCTAGCAGTGCAGTTGCTGGGTTGTAGGGTAGTTCTATTTACGATTTTTTGAGGAACCTCCATACTGTTTTCCACAATGGCTGCACCAGTTTGAATTCCCACCAAAAGTGTAAGAGGGTTCTTTTTCTCATATTCTCCAACATCTTTTGCTTCCTGTGTTGCTAATTTTAGCCATTCTGACAGGTGTGAGGTGGTATCTCATCTTGGTTTTGATATGTATATACCTGAAGATGAATGACGTTGAGCATCTTTTCATGTATCTATTAGTCATCTGTATGTCTTCTTTGGAAAATGTCTATTCATGTCTTCTGCCCATTTCTTAACTGGATTATTTATTTTGCGGGTGTTGAGTTTGATAAGTCTTTGTACATTTTGGATACTAACACTAATCAGATACGCCATTTGCAAATATCTTCTCCCATTTCATAGATTTTAATTTCTTTTAGTTTTGTTGATTGTTTCCTTCACTGTGCAGAAGATTTTTATTTTGATGAAGTTCCAACAGTTCATTTTTGCTTTTCTTTCCCTTGCCTCTAAAGATGTGTTTAGTAAGAAGTTGATATCAAAAAGGTTGCTGCCTGTGTTCTCCTCTATGATTTTGATGGTTTCCTGTTTCACATTTCGGCCTTCTGTCCATTTTTAATTTGTTTTTGTGTATGGTATAAAAAATCATCCAGTTTCATTCTCCCCATGTTGGTGTCTAGTTTTCTAATACCATGTGTTGAAGAAACTTTTCCCTTTGGATATTCTTTCCTGCTTTGTTGAAGATTAGTTGATCACAAAGTTGTGGGTCCATTTCTGGGCTTCCTATTCTGTTCCACTAATCTATGTGTTTGTTCCCATGCCAGTACCATACTGTCTTGCTGACTACAGCTAGATATTTAAAATATTTTTAACATGAGCATATCATGAATTGTGTACAGTTTTAAAAATGCTTCTATAGTTGTTATTTGCTACAGAGAAAATGAATGGAATGTTAAATTTGGAAGTCATAATACTACATGTTCCATACATTTGCAATAATGATTAAATTGTGCCTTGTTTTAATTTAAAGTTGACTGATTTGTGGCACTTTAGTTGTAATCAATTAGCATTCAGTCAAATGATTTTGCTTAAAAATCATTAGTATAACTTTTCTATATTACTATACCAGTAATTTTTTTTAAATATTTATTTGTTCTTGAGAGAGACAGAGAGAGGAGGGGGAGGAACAGTGAGAGAGGGAACCAGAGAATTCCAAGCAAGCTCCGCACTGTCAGTAGCTGGTGCAGGGTTCAAACTCATGAACTGTGAGACCAAATCCTGAGCTGAAATCAAGAGTCAAATGCTCAACTGACTGAGTCACAGAGGCACCCTCATTTTTGTTTATGTGAAGTACAAGGTTGGTCAAAATGAGAAGAAAGCACTGATAAGTATCTTGCTGATTTTAAGCATAAATTAGATTCACCTGCTAGGATACAACTTTTCTTCTATATTTAAATCTGCAGTTTAACGTGCTTTCCTAGAGCATTTCTATATACATAATATCTTCCCATAATTGATTTAAAAATTCCTCTCATAGTTATCATTTTGCCAAACTTAACATGTCTTCACCTTTTCATTTGATTTCAGAAAGTAGTATATTTACTCTTTACTTATAATGACTTCATATAAATTATACATTAGATAATTATAAAGGGAAAAATCAGTTCCTGTATTCTGCTTTCTTTGTCTTGTCCAGGCAGTCATAAGCATAACAAGATCTTAAACAAACTTAACAACTTAAATCTTCTCCACTAAATATCTTCTATCTCCCTAAAGATAAATCCTTAGTTCTGTTTTCTGAGGATGTGTGATTCCTCTTGTTATGAAGACAGCATGACATCATCATGAAGGTAATCTCTATATTTATAGAAACCTGGTTTATTTGTGGAGTTTCTCTTCTGATTAAACAATTGAACACCAGTACATGATTAAGTCCAGATTTAATAGTTTCTTTTTGATGTGGTTTCCCCTCAGAATGAAGAATAACTCTACTAAAATTCAATTTGGTCTATATAGCAATTTCTACCGCTTATACATTTTTCAAATGTCTGCTAAAAATATTTCTGTCTTGTGGTTTTTTTTTTTTGTCACTTTGATTTCTCCTAAGCCAGAGTCAATTCTTTCTCCCTTCCGCTTTTGCACATCAATAACCTTTCTTTTTAAATTTAACTAGCAAGCTGCTTTGAAATGGAGTCATTACAGACCACTTTCACATAACATATGAATTTATATGATGAAAATGTTGGAACTTATTTATCATCATTCATATTTGTTAGCTGATAACAAACCATGTCAGAAATTAACATTTGCCTTTGAGAAACTGGTTTAATATACATTTTTGTTCTTGTTTAAACTTAATAAATTTAAATACACCAAAAATTCTTTAATAATTATGTTATTTATTTATTAATTTATTTATTTATTTTAGTGTTTGTTCATTCTTAAGAAACAGAGAGAGACAGACCATGAGCGGGAAGGGGTAGAGAGAGGGAGACACAGAATCTGAAGCAGCCTCCAGGCCCTGAGCTGTCAGCACAAAGCGTGACGCTGGGCTCTAATTCACAAACTGAAGGATCCTGACCTGAGCCAAGTCGGACGCTCAACCGACTGAGCCACACAGGCGCCCCTAATAATTATGTTTTATTGGATATTTTCCTTTCATTATTCAGTACTTCATGATAATTTCACTGTGGGCTCTCATTATGTTACATTGATTTTAGGTGATATTATTGAAAGAAGAGCTATTTTACATGTGTACAAAAATTTAGGATATTAATCTCATCTTTATTTTTAAGAATAAAATGTTCATACTTTCTAGGAGTCCTAAAGATTTACAGCATGAAAATACTGCTTTTAAACTACCCCATAGTAAACTGTACCTACATGGTCCAAAATTACCAGAAAACCTTTGGTCTGAATCTCTGGGTACTCAGATTGTTCATATAGCCTGAAGACTTCCTAGAATAATTTTAGTGATTCTTTTTTTTTCTTTAACAAACATTAATTTTTTAAGGTTTATTTATTTATTATAAAAGGGAGAGAAGAAAGCACGATCTAGGAAAGGACAGGGAGAGAAAGGAAGAGAGAGAGAATCCCAGGCAGGGGCTCTGCTCTCAGCATGTAGCTTGATGCGGGGCTCAGACCCACCACCCATGAGATCATGACCTGAGCCGAAGTTAAACGCTTAACCGACTGAGCCACCCAGGCACCCCTAAAAACACATTTTAAATATAGTGTTATAAAGAGAGTGAAGATACAAACTCATGGACTATTTATGCTGTCATGGTTAACTTTAACCAATAAATACTTAACATATTATTTAGGCTTTATAAATAATCGTGTATCAAATGGAAATCTTACATTCATTTAAAAATTTAAATAAGCAGCTTGACTCAGCTGCAGTTGCTCCTAAAAGAACTTCATGGAATTCCTAGGAATACCAGGGCTAGGTTTTGGAAAGAACTTCTGTAGACGACATTCTTTTGCCTATAAAACTGAGTTAATCTCACCAAAATAGTTTCAAAGCTAAGATTTTGCTAAATTACTTGATTGTGTCAACTTTTAAATAGGAAACAGCTTACATTGTAATTTTCACTTTTAGTAACTGAAATAACATCAGATAATTTCCCATAGCAAACGCAGTGTATATAGTTTTAAAAATAATAAATTATTAAAACATATCTAAATTCATCTTAAAAATAAAAATACACTTGTTATATTCAATATGTCACATAATTGAGTCTTAGTTATTATAGATAACTATTAAATTCGTTTTCCATTCTCCTTTCGGGAGGGAAGTAGGGTAAATAAATAGGCACAAGATAAATGAGGCTCCATTTTTATTCCTCAGAATAATTCAAAAGCAGAAATCGTTCCTTATAGGAATCTGGAAAGTCTTCTGTTAGGCTGTGGGATTTAACTGGCCTTTGAGCTCTGGAAGAGATTCAAGGAACGTACAAGGTGGCAAGAGACAAGTAAGGGCCAGAGCAAATAAAGAGGCCGGTGGAGAGGAAAAGAAGGTGTTGGGGACAAGTAAGTGCATTAATGTACCTGGATTGTAAGGTCTACGTGGAATAGTAGAGTTGAATGGCTACACATTTTGGAAGGGTAAAGGTCAGATTTCATATTAATTAAATGCCAGGATGACTTTGAAATGTGGGGAATAAATGAAGACAGAACTAGATAATTTGGTTCAAGGGCAGGGAATGGTCAATGCTGAGTTTTATTTCTATTATTCCTTCAGGAGCATATATAGTGGGTAGGAAAGAAAAAGTATTAAATTATGAAAAAAGTGAAAACGATCCCTGGAAGCAAGCACTATGTATTTGAAATTGAACTCCACTGAATGGCACTCCTCTCCCACACTCAGCATATCACTCCCTTTTCTCTCCAGAGCATTGCTGTGCTACACTGTTTTAAAGTCTGCCTTAAAACACAACTGATTTCAAAGTCTAGGTTTTCCTAGCTGAGTTAATGCCTGCATGTTATTTAATCACTCATATCTCACATTATCAGTAAAATAAAAGCAATTTTAATCTTTCTGAATTACTGTAAAGACTGAGGAAATAGGTGTATTGTGCCTAACACGCAGTTAGCACTCAGTGCTATTCTAGTCTTTCCTTTCTTATAAAATGCATGTAGGGAAGTTGCATGCAGATTATGAGGGGGGCTATCACATAAGCCTCTTTGTAACTAGCAATATGCAGAAGGAGAAAGGAGGTAAATATGGGCTGAATTACATTTAGTTTTATATTTGTTTGGTATTATTTTTATGTTTATTACCTCTCATTATCTTTGCAACAGTTATGCCAAGGGAAAAGTATATTTCATTTGCCCTGGTTGCATTTTTAGTGTGCAACCTCATAACAGTACAAAAGGGAATTTGCAAACTCAAAGGTGTATTCATAATTGACTTTTCCCACTTAGCCACATATTGCTCTTCCCCTGGACTTTATTTTCCCTATTAGATCTCATTTTTTTGAACTAAAGAAATAATTATTTCGTCACCAGAATCTGTCAAGCACTGTGCTAATCACTATCAATACAAAAAAAAAAAAAAAAAAAAAAAAACAAAACAAACAAAAAAACAAAAAAAAAAGCACAATGAAACAACACATCTGCATAGTGACAGAAAGTGGCTTAAAGCAGAAAAAAGATTTAATTGTAAAAAAAGCAGCCACACGTTTCTTCTAGTTGTCACTAAAATGTAACTGTTACTGATATTTCTTTCAGCTTTCTTTAATAAATAGAAAAATAATTTGAGATCCTAGAAGCAAATGTATTCAATCAGGGAAGGACTTTATTTCATCTTGGATGGCTCTTTGTCAACTTTGGTGTATGTGAAGAATGTACTGATTTATCTCCTCTCCTTTTACCTAATTTGCCATTCTTTTTGATGGCTAGCATTAGGATCTGCTGATCTTTCTTTCTTAATTTCAAAAGCTTCTGTTTATTTAAACTTATATGGTGGCAAAGGAGAATGAAACTTGCTGGCATTTGACATTATGTGTGAAAGTGTCTAATGCCTTGACTCCATGGTTAGAATACAGTAAGAACAACAACAAAAAACCCACATCCTCTCTTTTGACTCAGTTTTATTTTTTCCTGTCACCGGTCCCATTAATGGAATCAAAAATAAAATAAAAATTATTCTTGTTATAATCTGAACATAGGTCCTTCTTAAACAGGCATCAGAAAAAATTAGGAGCCTATACATGGGAGATATTTATGACTATGCAAGAAAAATCTTTCACACAAAACAATATAATGTAAAATCAAGTCAAACATTTATTTCCTTTTATGCTGTAACTAAAATAAAGTCCAAAATGCCTATCCTTTGGTATAAATTGTAGTCATAGATGTTATCATTTATAAGGTATAAGACATTTTATCATACCATTCTATGAATTCCCAAATCACTAGTCGAGTTTTAGGAAATATTTGTATGATCACTCTGCTTCTGCTATCATTGGATAGCTTAGCTATGAGACACAGGGAAACATATCCACTTCCTGTGACAACTATTTAACCCTTGGTGTTTTGTTGCAATACGAGAGCCCCTAAACATGGTGCTTACATTTTATACCCTGTTACACACCTGAATGCCCGTTACTTCCCATGTTGCCATGAAAGTTTCCATCATCAATGCCACCATATTGCCTTCCCAGTCATTTGTCCCCATTCTGGTCAGAATCAGGCCACTCTAAAACAGTGGGAAGATGTGACATATAGGTCATCACTGCCTGTTACTGTGTTGGTCTCCTCAACGACCTCTAAGGTCTGGTGCCTGGGTGGCTCATGTCGGTTAAGCGTCCCACTTCTGCTCAGGTCATGATCTCCCAGTTTGTGAGTTCCAGCCCCATGTTACGCTCTGTGCTGACAGCTCAGAGACTGGAGCCATCATCTGATTCTGTGTCTCCCTCTCTCTGCCCCTCCCCTGTTCATGCTGTTTCTCTCTCTCTCAAAAATAAATAAACATTAAAAAAAGAAGACCTCTAAGGTCAACCTCAGTTGTGCAAGCACTGCTTCATTACCCATTAGTTATTCCTAAAGTTAAAACAAAAGAAAATTATTAAGTGATTTCTAGCTTCAATAAATTGATACTTTTATGTACATCAATTATTTTTTTCTTTATGATCCAATCTTATTCTTGGATGAACAAAAATCAAGTATATCAAAATAGTTTCAAATTCTTAAAATTATCAGAGACTTTTATCATCATTATTTCTATTATCAACTAAATCTAACTTATGGTATACTGGGAAGCCATTTATCAAGATTGCCCCAACATTTTATGACTTCAACTAATGTCTTTGCATTAGAACATACATTATTAATTAATTTTATATTTTATTGAAGTTATTAATAAACATTTGCAAACAGCATAAAAGTACTTAAAGATTTCAATATTAAACCAATTTGCTATAGCTGTAGCTGTAGCTATTTTCAGTCTAGTGGCTGAATATAAGCACTGTATGCACGTAAGAAAAATATGAAATGAAATGAAAGGGGCATCCTGAATTGGACAGAGAAGTGAAACAATAAGCAACAATATTAAGAGTAAATTAATGTTTAAGCAATTGCCTTCAAATCTGTGTTCATGATGAACAAAATTGTAAATTGAGTATATTTACTACATTTACTTATCTTTCAAACAAAAGTCAATCTGGAAAAATACATGATTTGTAAAAGCTACAACTTATTTTATATAATCTAATTATTTGTTTGTTTATTATAGTATAGTATAATTTGTAATAATAGTATACTTTATTTATTTTTGAGTTTTTATTTAAATTCCAGTTAGTTAAGGTACAGTGTAATATTAACTTCACATGTATAATATAGTGATCTGACACTTCCAGACAACACTGCTGCTCATCACAAGTACACTTCTGAATCTCCATCACCTTTTTAACCTATCCCTTTACCCAACTCCTCTCTGGTAACCGTAAGTGCATTCTCTATATTTAAGAATTTATTTATTGGTTGGCCTCTCTGTCTCTTTTTCTTTAGCTCCTTTGTTTTGTTTCTTAAATTCCACATTTGAGTGAAATTGTATGGTATTTTTCTTTCTCTGACTTACTTCACTTAGCATTATACTCCCTAGCTCCATCCTCATCATTGCAAATGGCAAAATTTCATTCTTTTTTTATGGCCAATATTCCATTGTATATGTGTGTGTGTGTGTGTGTGTGTGTGTGTGTGTGTGTACCACATTTTTTTTTATTCATTCATCAGCCAATGGACACTTGGCTGGTACTATAATTTGGTTATTGTAGATAGTGCTGGTATAAACACTGGGGTGCATATATCCCATTGAAGTAGTATTTTTGCATCTTTCAGTAAATACATAGTAGTGCAATTGCTGGATTGTAGGGTAGTTCTGTTTAACTTTTCAAAGAACCTCCAGGATGCATCAGTTTGCATTCCCACCAACAGAGCAAGAGGGTCCCCCTTTCTCCACATCCTCACCAATATCTGTTATTTTTGTGTTGTTGATTTTAGCTATTCTGACACATGTGAGGTAAAATCTCATTGTGGCTTTCATTTGTATTTCCCTGATGATGAATGATGTTGAGAACTTTTTCATTTGTCTCTTGACCATATCTTCTTTGGAAAATTGTCTATTTATGTCTACTTCCCATTTTTAACTCTATTATCCATTTTTGTGTTGTTGAACTTTATAATTCTTTATATATTTTGGATACTAACCCTTTATAGTTATAGATATGTAATTTATTAATGTCTTCTCCCTTTCCAAAGGTTGCCTTTTAGTTTTGTGGATTGTTTCCTTCACTCTGATGAACTTCCAAAGATTTATGTTTGTTTTTTGTTTCCCATACTTCAGGAGACATATCTAGAAAGCAGTTGTTTCAGCAGATCTCAAAGAGGTTTCTGCCTTTGTTCTCCTCTAGGATTTTTATGTTTTCAGGTCTCAAATTTAGGTCTTTAATCCATTTTGAATTTGTTTTTGTGTTTGGTATAAGCAAGTGGTCTTGTATCATTTTTTGAATGTTGCTGCCCAGTGTTTCCAATAGTATTTGTTGGAAAGACTGTCTTTTTCCCATTGGATATCCTTTCCTGATTTTTTTTTTTTGGAATAAATTTATTTATTTATTTTGAAAGAGAGTGGGGAGGGGAAGAAAGAGAGAGAAGCATAGAATTCCAACCAGTCTCCTTGTTGTCAGTGTGAAGTTCCATGCAGGGCTCCATCTCACAAACTGTGAGATCATGACCTGAGCCGCAATCAAGAGTTAGATGCTTAACCGACTGAGCCACCCAGGTGTCCCATCCTTTCTTGTTTTTTCAAAGATTGGTTGACCATATACTTAAGAATTCATTTCTGGGTTTTCTAGTTTGTGCTATTGATCTTTGTCTATTTTTGTGCCAGTACCATACTGTTTTGATCAATACAGCTTTAAAAATAACTAAAAGTCCAGAATTGTGATGCCTCCAGCTTTGCTTTTCTTTTTCAAGGTTGCTTTGGCTATCCAGGGTCTTTTTCCATTCCATATAAATTTTAGGGTTATTTGTTTTAGCTCTGTGAAAAACATTACTGGTATGTTGATAGGAATTGCATTAAATGTGTAGATTTCTTTGGATGGTATAGACATTTTAACAATATTAATTCTTTCAATCAATTGCATGGAATGTTTTTCTATTGCTTTGTGTCATCCTCAGTTTCTTTCTTATGGTGTTTGGTGCAATTGTAAATGGGAATTATTCCTCAATTTCTCTCTCTGCTGCTTCATTATTGTTGTATAGAAATGTAATAGATTTCTCTACATTAATTCTATACATTCTATCCTGAGACTTTACTGAATTCCTTTATCAATTTAGCAGCATTTTTTTTTGTAGCGTCTTTTGCATTTTCTATATAGACCATCATGCCATCTGCAAATAGTGAAAGTTTTACTTGCCAATTTGGATGCCTTATTTTTTTTGTAGTCTGATTTTTGTGGGTAGGACTTACAATGTTATCTTAAATAACAGTGGTGAGAGTGAACATCTTTGTTTTGTTCGTGACCAGAGAAGAAAGTTGTTGGATTTCTTTTGTTAGTATTTTGTTAAGAATTTTTGCATCCGTGTCATAAATTCCCTATTTCTTTGATGTAATAAACAAGACTTTATAGTATCCTTGTAGTTCTTTTCATTTGTTTTTAATTTTTTTCCAGAATCTGAAAATTATATATCTGTTATCTCTAAACGTATTCTTCCCAGTCATTGTTTTGTTTCCTTCACTGGGACTTAATTCTAAACATCCAGTTCTCAAATAAAACTTCTGCTAAATGAATTATATTTTTGAGAGCAATTTAGCTAGTTTTATTTTGCATTCTATGTAATTTTCCTCCTGAACAAATGCAAGAGGTTTCAACTTGAATAAGAAGCTATAATTGAAGATATACTTATTAAGATAAAGTCTAGAAATGTCTGAGAAATTAATAATTGTTTTGATTAAACTATATACATGTAGATGAATAAATGAATAATTTTTGAGTTAATCAATCAACCCACAGAAAACACTATTATAATAACACTTAAAGTCACACATACGACAGATGATTTCTGGAAAACGTTTTATTGTCAAAAAGGAAATTTCTTTTCTTTTGCACTCATAATATCAGTGAAATCTTGTTTGAAATACTTTGTCAAATTATAGAATACTATTCTAAGATTGCCTGGTTTGACAGCACATAATTAAATAAAAGGAATTCAGTGAGATATTTTCCTTCAAAAATGGGGAATTATACTTGCCAGGAAATCTTTTTAGCAATACATTGACTAAATAAAGTATATTCAGGGGCGCCTGGGTGGCGCAGTCGGTTAAGCGTCCGACTTCAGCTCAGGTCACGATCTCGCGGTCCGGGAGTTCGAGCCCCGCGTCAGGCTCTGGGCTGACATCTCAGAGCCTGGAGCCTGTTTCCGATTCTGTGTCTCCCTCTCTCTCTGCCCCTCCCCTGTTCATGCTCTGTCTCTCTCTGTCCCAAAAATAAATAAAAAACGTTGAAAAAAAAGTTAAAAAAAAATAAAGTATATTCAGTAAAAATAGTTTTAATTACTTCTGGAATAGTTGATTAAAATTTGATTTTTTTAATATAAAGAAGTTTTATTCACTACATAAGTAACATACTAAGGTGTTTATAGTAAGCTGTTACCACACAACACGCTTCTGTGGTTACCAGGTGTATTGTTTTCACTTCCATTTCTCATTTCGGCTTGTTTGTCTTCCCTCTTTTTTTTCTTAGTTAATGTAGTTAAAGCACTGCCATTTTTGATTTTTATTTGTTTGTTTTTGGAAAAACTAGTTATTATTCTCAATGTTATGTTATTGTTTATTCTGGTCTCAATTTTATTTCTAACTTTTCTTTGTTATTTCTTTCCTCTACTTAATTTTAACTAAGTTTCTTCTTTTTCTAGTTCCTTGTGGTGGAATGTTAAGTTGTTTATTTAAATTTTTCCTCTTTCTTTTTTTAATTTTTTTTCTTAGTACGAGCATTTATAGCATACATTTCACCTTAATTGTACATGGAGACACTTACTCTAAGCTGCAATGCCTACCTTTAATACATAATCTCATATTGTATCAATATATAATCTTCATGATGCCATTTTGATGTTCATAAATTTCTGTTTTAAGATTGAAAACACTGAGGCTTGAGATAGAATAACATTTTCTTCATGGACCCAAAGGCAGTAAATAGTGAAAATAATTCATATTCTAAGCCAACATAGGAGTATATGAAAGCATACTTAAAGATTATTTTAATAAAATTTTAATAGTTTTAAATTTAAATTTTAATAGCCTTATTTGTATCTTATAGTTTTATTTTAATATAATTTTATTTTCATAAGATTATAGATAATGTAAGAAAATCAAACCAAAAAACTTAATTTCAAATATTTGCTTATGCTTAATGACCCTGGTAAAATCTATTCCACAACCTAGTATTTGAACCCTTTTGCAATATTTCAAATGTCTGAGGTTTGAACAATTTCAGAAAAAAAAAGTAAAGACAATTCTCTTTTTGAAAAGCTCTAGAGACAAATTTTTTCATGTTCATTCCATTAAAAGATCATGCAGTTTTCATGTATTGTTCTTCCTTCTAAGCTCTATGTCTTTGAAGTCTCTTTATGTAACTTTATTTTAATACATCTCAAAGATTTTATTATGTTTTTATAATTTCTCTTGTTTTTAGGCCAATGCATTTGGTTCCAATGTTTGTTCTTGTATGATAATGTCTCTTCTCATTCCACCATTCACTTTCTTTTTTTTTTTTTTTTTTTAATTTTTTTTTCCAACGTTTATTTATTTTTAAGACAGAGAGAGACAGAGCATGAACGGGGGAGGGGCAGAGAGAGAGGGAGACACAGAATCAGAAACAGGCTCCAGGCTCTGAGCCATCAGCCCGGAGCCTGACGCGGGGCTCGAACTCCCGGACTGCGAGATCGTGACCTGGCTGAAGTCGGACGCTTAACCGACTGCGCCACCCAGGCGCCCCAGATGAAGCTATTTAATGTCATGCTAGAACCAACTATCATTTCTTAAGCATTTACAATATGTCAACATCTGTTATGGTTCATTTCATAAATGAAAGTCTTTTTTTTTTCTTTTTTTTCTATTCAAGCTCAAAGGAAAAAAGATATTCAGAATTTTTAAATATGTCACCTTTTAATATAGGGTCAAGAAAATTTTGATTATATCGTCAGCACTATAATTGGTGAGGCTTCCTCCATAATTCTTGATTTTTTAGAAACTAGGAAATATGCTAAAAAATTAGAGATTTGTGTGTTAAATTTTAATATATTTAATTCACAAAAAGTAAAATTAACCTTCAGCATAAAGGATAGCATAAGTAAAATTCATATACAATTTACCATCTATGAAAGACCTTTGAAGATCCTGCTATATCTACTAGAATATATTATACCAGCAGAATAATTTTTCTTTTACCTTAATGATAGTTAAAATTTTAAATATCGAAATATCTGAAATTAATACTTTACCTAACCTAGTCAGTAAGAAAAATAAATTTTCCTTTTGTCCAAAGACATTGTTGTTGCTCTACAAAGCCATTGACAGGAATCCAGAATCTGGAATTTGGGGTCATTTTATTTTTAGTTTAGTATACCTAATGCCAACCTGCCAGGAGTTGTGTCTACCCAGTTATTTTGCACAGTACTGAAATATTTCTCGTTCCAAGGATATATTTTACTAGCAGCCCCTATCACTTTCACTGCCCAAGTCCCTAGGAACTATCACTTACTCTAACAGAAGTAAGAAGTTTTTAAAGTCATCAGCAATATTAATTTAAAAAAATATTGGTTTCTAAGTCTAATCAGATGTATAAGTAAATGATTTGTCTACAATTTTCTTACAGTTTGGGGAGAAAATGATTTTTTCTACAGTCTGGAAATGTGTTATTGTATTAAGTTATGTTAATAGCTAGTCTATGAGGCAACAGAGGTCAATTTAAATATGCTTGCTGCTAGTTGCATGGAAACAAACTCTTTGTATGTCTAGGATACAATACCAAATTTTGTTTCCTTCTTTTTTAAGTTTATTTATTTACTTTGAGAGAGAGGTAGTGAGCTGGGGAGGGGCAGAGAGAGGGAGAGGGAGAGAATCCCAAGCAAGTTGCATGCTGCCAGCACAGAGGCCAATGCTGGGCTTGAACTCACAAACCGTGAGATTATGACCTGAGCTGAAATCTAGAGTCAGACGCTTAACCAACTGAGCCACCGAGGTGCCCTCAAATTCTATTTCCTAAAAAATAAAACATTCTTTCTCAAAACAAGTATTTTCCTATGAAGGTAGGAGAAACATAGCTTTGAATAGGCCCTTCATCAAATTTTAAAGATCATTTTTTACCCTAAAATATTTTAATTGGAATGTGAGAAGAAACATTACTGTGAACAAAGACATCTGAGAAATGGCATAGATCTTGCCTTGGGAATTCTTATTGCATATTAGTATATAAAGTTGCACAGAAATCCTGTAGTAAAAAAAAAAATTATTTAATCTATTGATTCCAAATGTATGTAATGATATGTAAAAGAATTTTAACATGAAATGGAACTGAAGGGTATAAAATGGCATGTGCCTTCAGGATATAAATCTTAAGGACTGAGAAACTGCTTTCCGATAAATTACTGATTTATGAAAACTGATAATTTTTGAGTTTTCATAAATAGTAGTTGTTCAGAGGTTGCCTCATATCCACCTTGGGAAGTTTTACTTATGGTTTCGAGTCATGAACAAAAAATGACCCATATCAGGCTGGTATTATCTCACAAAATTAGCTGAATTGAGCTTTGTTTGTATGATTGGACTGGTTTTGTCTGCTCAGGGAATTTTCAGAGCTGATTTCCCTTTATTTTGGCTATTAACAGATTCTAATTGAACTCTCCCTTCTTTACATTTCCTACTTGTAAATACAGCCACCCCAAATCCTCAATGAAGTTACATTTAGCATGCTACAGTATATGTCCCAAATTCCATTTCTGCTACTATTCTTAAATAAACTCATTGTTTTGACAATTTGAAACTTGCCTCAGTTTACTTCTTTATTCAGGTTGACACAAATTATTAAAAAAAAAACAAACAAAACAAACAAACAAAAAAAAAACCCTCTGGGCACCATGGTGACTCCATTCCTTAAGCAACCAACTCTTGATTTCAGGTCAAGTCATGATCTCAAAGTTCATGAGATGGAGCCCCCATCAGGCTCTGTGCTGATAGTGCAGAGTCTGCTTGGGATTCTCTCTCCCTCTCTTTCTACCTCTTTCCCAATCTCTCTTTCTCTGTCTCAAAATAATTAAATAAACTTCAAACAAACAAACAAACAAACAAAAAAACACCAAACCCTCATGGTATACAGTCACCATCTACACAAGTATTTTCCCACAACTCCCAGTTTAAAAATTGCATACACAATCCATAAAAAGTTGGAATTATATTTTAAAATTTTCATGGAAGTAAAATGCTTTTCCTTATTAAAAAATGTTTATAAATTATTGAAATAGTGAAAGATTGTTACTAAAATTCTAAAGAATAAGACATGCCCTAATCTTCCTAGATCCTAATCACTAATTTGTTATTGTTTTTGTTTTTAAATTTGTTTATTTATTTTCAGAGAGAGAGAGAGATACAGCGAGCAAGCATGGGGGAGGGGCAGAGAGAGAGGGAGAGAGAGAAAATCCCAAACAGCCTCCATTTATCAGTGCAGAGCACGACTGAGGAACCATGAGATCATGACCTAAGCCAAAATCAAAAGTCAGACTCTTAACCAAATGAGCCACCCAAAGGGTACTCCAATCACTAATTTTTTTTATCACTTACTAATTACATTTAAATTTGAAATGTTTCATTTAGATTTGTTATTTTAATGTTCTCCATACAATTGTGTACATTTAAAATATTTGCATTGTAAAATATATTAGTCATGGGGATGTAATGTATAACATAGGGGATACAGTCAATCATATCGTATTGACTTTGTAAGATGACATAGTAACTAGATTTATTGTGGTAGCCATATCATAATGTTTACAAATGTGAATCACTATGTTGTATACCTGAATCTAATATAATACTGTATGCCAATTATACCTGAATATTTTTTTAAAGAACATTAAAATGAAACAAAAACAAAACAGTGAAAAAATTATCTTTAAAAATTTACCGTAAGTAAAATATCAACATGAAAATAAAATGGAATAGAAATTTACAATTCTAAAGAAAGGATATCTTTAATATTAAACAATTCTTGGGTTCCTGGGTAGCTCATTCAGTTAAGCATACAACTCTTTTTTTTTTTTTTTAATTTTTTTTTTCAACTTTTTTTTTTTTATTTATTTTTGGGACAGAGAGAGACAGAGCATGAACAGGGGAGGGGCAGAGAGAGAGGGAGACACAGAATCGGAAACAGGCTCCAGGCTCCGAGCCATCAGCCCAGAGCCTGACGCGGGGCTCGAACTCACGGACCGCGAGATCGTGACCTGGCTGAAGTCGGACGCTTTAACCGACTGCGCCACCCAGGCGCCCCAAGCATACAACTCTTGATCTCAGCTCAGGTTGTTTTTTTTTTTTTTTATGTTTATGTTTATTTATTTTTGACAGAGAGAGAGACAGAGCATGAGTAGGGGAGGGGCAGAGAGACAGGGAGACACAGAATCCAAAGCAGCTTCCAGGCTCCAAGCTGTCAGCACAGAGCCCGATGTGGGGCTCAAACTCACAGACTGGGAGATCATGACCTGAGCCGAAGCCAGACGCTCAACTGACTGAGCCACCCAGGTGCCCCAATCTCAGCTCAGGTCTCAATCTCAGGGTCATGAGTTCAAGCCTTGTATTGGGCTCTGTGCTGCCATGAGGCCTACTTAAAAATATGTATGTATTTTAAGCAACTCTCAATTACTATAAATAACTCAGAATGAAATCACAAAATGGATATTCAGATAAAAAATGTTTCTTGTGAAGAGTGCCAAATTTGCATAAAATTCCCAGTCATTTCCTCTTCTTTCCTTTCCCTCTTTTTTCTTCCCTCCCTCCCCATTTCTTTCTTCTTTCTTTCTTTCTTTCTTTCTTTCTCTCTTTCTCAATGATGTACAAACAATTTTAAAACCTTGCAACATTGGGACACTAATAAATTATAAATAAGATATAATTGCTCATATCTGAAAAATTGTCATAAATTGGAAAGGTAGTTAACATAGGCAGAAAAGCAGAAATATTATCTGTATTTGGTGGTTTAGAAGACAAACATCTAATAATTACTTAACGTATTGCTTAATACTCTTCAGAAGTTTTATAATTTTTTTTTTCAACGTTTATTTATTTTTGGGACAGAGAGAGACAGAGCATGAACGGGGGAGGGGCAGAGAGAGAGGGAGACACAGAATCGGAAACAGGCTCCAGGCTCTGAGCCATCAGCCCAGAGCCCGACGCGGGGCTCGAACCCACGGACCGTGAGATCGTGACCTGGCTGAAGTCGGACACTTAACCGACTGCGCCACCCAGGCGCCCCTCTTCAGAAGTTTTAAATTTTAAAATATTCTCATTTGGAAGAACATCCATTTTAATTTTTTAAAATTTGTATTCATTTGAGCTATACAGATCAACAAGCATAAAATAATAGTAGTTATAGCAAGAGCATAGCAGAAATCTTTATCTGAATTTCCTTACTTTTCCTAGACTAGAGGCCTAGCCTAGCTTTTAGTCCTCAGTTTTCAACATGCCTTCCTCACTAAACTTAATAATTTCTAAGTTTTGATTTAAAATGAGAGAAATGTGATTTTTTTCTTTTGTTCGAACACTTAGAGGCCATGGTAGGATTATTAATTGGTCTAACTTCAATATTGTTTCAGGCTAGGGAAAGGAAGAAAGTTTGTGGGGGGGGGGGGGGGGGAGGGCCAGTAAGTGGAGGAAGTCAAAACACACACAACCTTTGCTGATCAATTTACTGTCTTATATGGGCATGGTTCATGGTACTTCAAAACAAATGCAATACAATGATCACAGATCACCATAACAAATGTAAAAGTCTAATCACAAAGTTTGAAATGTTGTGAGAATTACCAAATGTGACACAGAGACACAAAGTGATCAAATGCTTTTAGAGAAATGGCGGTGATAGACTTGCTCAACTCAAAGTTGCCACTAACCTTCAATTTGTAAACAAACAAAAACAGATAAAATCTGTGGAGCACAAAAAAACAAAGCACAATATACCAATGTATGTCGGTATTTAGAAAATTCTGAGGAATGCACCAGAAAAAAAAAAAAAAAAAAGAAAGAAAGAAGGAAGAAAACCTACAAGAGCTAACAAGTGAGATCAGCAAGGTTGTAGGGTACAAGGTCAAAAACATAAACCAATTGTATTTCAATCTACTAGCAATAAAAAAATAAAAAATGAATTTAATAAAACATTGCTAGTTACAATAGCATAGAAAGGAATACGACATTTAGGAAAAAAATTAAAGAAAGTGCAAAACTTGTACACTAAAGACTACAAAATATTGCTGAAAGAAATTAAAGACTTAATAAATAGAAAGATGCCTCATGTTCATAGATTGTAGGACTTAATCTTATTAAGATGGAAATGCATCCCAAATTTATCTACATATTGAACACAATTCTTATCAAAATCCCTAATGGCTTCATTGCAGAAATTAACAGGCTGATCCTAAAATTCATAAGAAATATCAAGAGACCCAGGAAAATCAAAATAATTCTGTAAAATAATGGAGTTGGAGTACTCACACTTCTCAATTTCAAAACTTCCTTTCAAACTACAGTTCCAAGATAGTAGTACTGGAATACTGATAGACATATAGATTAATAGAATATATTTGAGATTCTAGAAATAAACTCCAACAATCAACTGATTTTTAACAAGGATGTCACTACCATTCAATGGGGGAAAGAACAGTCTTTTCAGCCACTGGTACTGAGATAAGTGGCTGTCAACATGAAAAGAAGAAAGTTGAACCTTACACTATATATAAAAATTAACCCAAAAAATAAATACAAAGGTACAAAAATAAGTACAAAAAATATAAATCAAAGACCTAAATGCAACTCTTAGGAGAAAATCTAGGTGTAAATCATTGTGTCTTTGGATTGGTATCTTGGCTATGACACGTAAAGCATAGTCAAAAAGAAAATAGATAAATTGGACTTCACCAAAATCATAATTTTTTTGTTTAAGGGTCACTCTCAAGAAAGTTAAACGATAGCGCACAGATTTGGTTGAATATTTGAATATATTTTTAAATTGTATACTTGGTAAGAGTCTAGTATCAGAATATATAAAGTGCTATTGCAACTCAAAAAAAAAGAGGCAAATAATGCAATTAAAAATTGGCAAATGACTTGAGTAGATATTTTTCCAAAAAGAATATACAAAGAGCCATTAAGCACATGAAACACTTTCAACATCATCAGTCATTAGAGAAATGTAAATCAAAACTATGATGAGATACCATTTCATAACCATGGCTATAATAAAAACAAGATGGACAATTGCAAGTGTTAATGATAATGCTAAGAAAATGGAACCCTCATACATTTCTAGTAAGAATGTAATACATTACAATCACTTTGGAAAATGTCTTTGCAATACTTCAAAACATTCCACAGAGTTACCATATGATCCAGAAGTTCTATTCAAGGTTATTTATCTGAGAAAATCAATAACCTATACTCACACAAAACTATACACAAATGTTCATATTTTTTGTAATAGAGTGGAAACAACCCAAATGCCCATCTGCTGATGAACGGATAAACAAGAAGTGGAATATCGACAAAATAGAGTAATAATCAGCCACAAAAGGCAATGAAGTCCTGATCCCTGCTACAACTTGGATAACTATGAAAATATATAAAAAGTGAAAGAAAAAATCCACATCTTGCATGATTCCATACATATGAAATATTCAGAATAGCCAATCCATACAAACAGAAAGTAAATTCATGGTTCCCAGAGACATTCCCCTCTGGAGGAAAGGGGTTTCATTTTGAGGTGATGAAAATATTCTGGAATTAGATAACGTACTGTTTATGAAACCTTGTGAACTTACTAAAACCTCTGAGTTTTAGGGACACCTGGGTGGCTCAGTTGGTTAAACATCTGACCCTTGCTTTTGGCTCAGGTCATGGTCTAACGATTCATGGGTTTGAGGCCTGCATTGGGCTCTGCTTTGCCAGGGTGGAGCCTTCTTGGGATCCTCTCTCTCTCCCTTTCTCTGTCCCTACCACCTGTTCTCTCTCTCTCTCCCCCCCCCCCCCTCAAAATAAATAAACAACTTTAAAAAAAAAGCCTCTGAGTTTTAAACTTTAAATGTATGAATGTTATGGTCTGTGAATCACATTTCTATTAAAGAATATGAGAGGAGTAAATATCTGAACCAAGAAAAATTCTCATGAAAATCCTTAATGCTTTTCTAGGATAGTTTGTGGATCAGGGAAAATGGAGAGTGTTAAGGTTTTGCAAAAGTGAGAAAATACCAGCAAATATTAGCCTGTAAAAGGAATGGACTCTAAGGGAGCCTGGGTGGCTCAGTCGGTTAAACATCCAACTTTGGCTCAGGTCAGGATCTCATGGTTTGTAAGTTCGACCCTAATACTGGGCTGTCAGCATAGAACCAGGAGCTGCTTCAGATCCTTTTCCCCCTCTCTCTCTGCCCCTTCCCCCTCTTGTGCTGTGTCTTTCTCAAAATAAATACATAAACTAAAAAATAAATAAATAAAAGGAAATGAACTCCATCCTGAGTAGGACTAAATGAGTGAATCTAAGAATACATAGATCAGCACTGAGCACCAGAGGAAGTAGGATAAAAGGACATCAGAAATTCTGTGGTAAAAAACGTGGCTGAATTCTTGTCTTAAAAGCTTTATTAATGAAGAAATGATTTGTCACTAATAACAGGTAAACCCTTGACTAAGAAACTAGGAAGGCAAGTCTTATCTGTATCTCTAACCAATAAATAGAATTTTCCACTAATAGCTGGCCAATGAAATCCAACTTTTCATAAATGAATTGTGTCTTCCAAACAATCTGTAAAAATAAATACAAAATGTTGATCAGTAAAGAAAGAAAAGAAATAAAGATTTGAAACTATGACAAAGTATTGCACATAAAATAGATTTTTTTAAAGACAGAAAAAAAGTTGACTGCCAAACAGCAGGCAAGTGTGAAACTGGAATAAAATATTTCAGTTATTGTGGTTGATTATATTCCTCAAGTATGACTGCAACACTATGTCCTGTCCCATATGCTCCTCTAGAACCTTGACACTCTTCCATTATAAAACAAGTCTACGTTCCTCTCTTTGAATCTTGGCAAGGCCTTGTAACTGTATCTAGTACTAGCATACAGCAGAAGTGAAAACATTTGATTTCTGAGGCAAGTTATAGAAGGCAATATGGTCTCTGTCACTGCCTCAAATGTCGTTTCTTGGAATGCTTGCCTTTGGAAACCAGGCACCTGGCTATGAGTAAGCCCAGCTGAGATGGAGAGGTCCGCATGGAAAGGAACTGAGGCTCCATCTGAACACTCAGGTGACAGCCGTGTGAGTGAACCATCTTTGAAGAGGATCTTTCAGCCCCAGGCAAACCACTTCAGTTGATGCCAGGTGGGGCAGAGACATATACTTTTCCCCAAGCCCTGCTAAAACAACAGATTTGAAGTACAGTAAATGATTATTTTGTTTTTCCAAGATTTAAGAAAGTTTATTATGCAGTAATAGATAACTAAAAAGGTAAAGAAGAAAAGGAAACAAATTCATTTCAGAAAAGAAAAATTATGAAGACGACAAGGAAGAAAAGGCATCATTCAAAGAATTATAGGGACATAACCAATAATCACAAGAAAAGCCAAGAGAATGAAAATGAAATAAAGTGGTAAGTTGGAGTAGAGAAGACATGATAGGTATGGAAGAAAAGTTAAGAGAAATTATGTATGGTTGGGATACATATAAAGAAGAAAAACAAAAAAACTGAAGCAGAACAAAGTTTTACTCTGTGTACCTATATCAATAAAGAAAAGTCGACAATGAGACATATTACCATAGAATTGCTGGACTTTGAAGATAAAAAGAGATTCTTCATATATCATGCAGAGATCAACTTATTAAAAAGGAAAGAAAATCATGTTGGCATCAGAGAGTTTTTTGTTTTGAGTTTTTAAATGCTTATTTATTTTTGAGAGAGAGAGAGAGCAGACAGAGAATGAGTGGGGGGGGGCAGAGAGAGGGGGAGACACAGAATCTGAAGCAGGCTCCAGGCTCTGAGCTGTCAGCACAGAGCCCAACGCAAGGCTTGAACCCATGAATCATGAGATCATGACCTGAGCTGAAGTCAGACGTTTAACTGGCTAAACCACCCAGGCGCCCCAACATCAGAGTTTTAAATTTAATAATCAATAAACAAAAACATATATAAGAAATTCAAAGAAAAAAAGTCTGGCCCAGGAGGATTTCAGTTATTATGACAACAGATATGTCATTTCCAATGTATAAGATCTCAGAAAATATTGTTCCCACAGCTCTTCCTTGAAAGCCTTGCAGAGTAAAACTTCCAAATGATTGGAGAAGCTTTGGAAAAAGTCCTGAGTACATTTAACTGTAGAACTCTTAAGACAAAAGCAGAAATATGAATGAATGATAGGCAACCAGGCAGTTCAAATATGGCAGGTCATGTTATGAGAACTCTTATCTGTGTTCAAAGACAAGGCACGTGGTGAGGAGTTAACATTTGCATCCACAACTTCAGCACAGAGAAAAAGAAAAAGCTAATTAGAATAGGGCTTTCTCCCAAGCCTCCTCCAGTGACAAGGGACTTCCTGATATTTTGTTTGGAGTAAAAAACTCAAACAGATTCTGCAGTGCTGTGGGTCTTAAAATGCTTGTTTGATAGATTCATTGGAAGTTTTTTTCTAGCATAATTTTATAAAGCAGGACAGGAAGTCACAAGGAGAGTGGAGCAGGGTAGTATCCTTTGGAGACATCAGAAAAATTACACACTCTCCCCCTGCCACAGCCATTACTAGACATCAGATTCAGCGTGAAAGCAGATGAGTGAAGAAGGCTGAGAGATACACCAAAAATATGTGTTGGTCTGAGTGATACTCTTTTTACATAGATGAGATCGGGTGTGTTCAGAATGGTATTGCCATGGACATATTCCTCTTACATACTATGCACTCCTTTGCCACCAAAATTCTGAGGTTTCAGATGATGTCCTACGGTCATGAATGGGATGTCTACTTCTGAATTATTCCCTAGCTTCTGATTCATACCTAAGTCAATTTTCTTAGTGAGAACTTGCGAACTGCCTTGACTCCAATCTACTATCCTGTCTTCACAACCATTTATTAGTTGTAGGACCCTTAATGACAATCATTCCAGAATGAAGGCAGCCATAAGTGGGCAGAGCGTGTTTTATCAACTGGAAAGCAAAACACATACAGTAGGGCAAAGACAATGGAAGTAGCTCTTGTTGGGTTGGTCAACAATAGGAAATCAGAAGGTAATAGGGCCTCCATCTGGTGATCCAACACTTCTGGGCTTCAGTTCATACTTCTCAAAGGCTTAAAAGGGTCAAGAAAGGGGGCAAAAGAGTGACGGAAGAGGCACACCTAGGCTTTGTGTATCCTGTACTTCAGAAGTAGTATTCCAGACACTGATCCATTATTTGATTCCCTGATCCTTATGACATGGCCGGAAGTAGCCATTAAGGGTACAGATAGTTTTAGGAAATATATACCATTAGGGATCTGTCAACCCAGTCTATGAATGGGTGGTTAGTACTAGTCTGGTATAATTTATTTTTCAGGCAAATATGCCTGCTTTCTAAAAGGCATGGTAGGTACCACCAATTAGCAAGCAATCAAGGGCCTATGACAGGAAGTACAAAAGCCAGGGACAGTTTTACTGGGAGAAACTTTCAGAGAGAAAAAAGGCAGGTGCAAGTTTCTCTCAGGGGTAGGGTAGTGCTCAGTGACATATCAGGGCCAGATTTCAGACAGTGATATTAGAACCTCTATATATAAGCTCTATGATTCATATACTGCACACTTGGCAAAATGTAACCTCATCCCTCAGTAGCATTAGGGATAAGCCTTAGCCTTAAAGCTTCAGCTAAACTATGTAGCAGAAAAATGGCCTCCAATCCTCTCCTTCCACGTTATCATTTATGGTAAAGGAGCACCATAATGGTATGATGGGTCCAGAGATTGGACTCCAAGAGTTGTCGTTGAAGCAGTATGACACAATGACTCTGGTCAAAGCATTGACTCAGCAGCATCTATTGATTTAACACTTGGTACAGTAGGATTACATCAAGCAGTTTTCAGGTCTCCCCCCCTTCCCCCACTATGAAGCATCTCGGCTTTCTTTTTGCAAAGACCTCCTAAACAATGTTAGTCTTTGATTAGTTCATTTTTGCCTCTTGAAACAGCATAAGTATGTTAAAGAATTTCTCTTACCATAACAAATCTTTATTTCTTGCTCAAACTACAGATTCAACATGTCACTGGGAGGCTTTATTCATTGCAGTTCTTCAGAGGTGGGCTGATGTAGACCCAACGAGAAGCTTCAATGGTATAATGAATCAAATAAAGATTTATAAACTTTCTGCAAGGAACTTATACATATTACTCCCGCTCACATTTCATTGGCAAAATCAAGTCAGTCAAGTTTGGCCTAGTCAAACTTAAACAAAAATAAAGATTTCCCTCCTGATAGTATGGGGTAGTAATATCTCATGGTAGTTTTAATTTCCTGATTTCTAAAGAGGTTGAGCATCCTTCCACATTTTTACTGACTGTTTGGATATGTTATTTTGTAAGGTAGCTTTTTAATTCTCCTACCCATTTGTCTATTAATTTCTCTTTCATTATCTTCTCTTTTTCTTGTAGGATCTATCTATCATCTATCTATCCCTTCATCCATCTAACCTATCCATCTGTGTATAAATCATTTATCTACATATAGAGATACTATAACTCCTTTGTTGATTAAAAGTCCTTCAAATATATTCTCTAGCTCTATGGATTGCCTAAGTAATGTTGTTATTTTATTTTATTTTTGTGGACAGGAGTTCTTAATTTAACGAAGTACAATTTATTAAAATTTCCCATTTTTTTTTCTTTCTAGTTAATGCATTTTTGTTTCTCTTACAAATCAGGAAGTAGAAATTAAGCTTATTTAAGAGCCAACAAAGTACACTAAAATAGATACTCACATTGATTTTGTATTGGAAGAATTCAAGAGAAAAGGGAATAAAAAATAAGCCAAATCTTGTTGTTTACAAAAGGAAACCAATAGACACTTCTAGAAAAGGAGGACACACATGGTTTTATATTAAGCTATAGGTACAGAAGGTCACCATAAGAAAAAAAAAATACTTTTCTAAATATCAGAAGAGCCACTTAGAAAGATGTGTATATTGATACTTATATGTTCTACATGTAAAGAATAATACACACAAACAGTAAAGTTGAATTAATATGACAGAAAGGAGTTCAAAAATGTTTTTTATGTCAAGAAAAAAATTAGCTTACTTCTCTTATAAGAAAAAAAATATTTTCAGATTGATTTACAGGTCAAAATCTCAATGAATGCTCCATACCACACCTAAAGTTAAGTTATCAGGAGACTTGAGAATAAAAAGATAATCAAAGGTACATTCAGGCAAAAAGAAAAGCAAAGAGAATGCTGTAATATTAGACATAAAGAAGAAAAAAACACATTAAACAAAACAGTAAATAGAACTCTTAATGTTAGAGACTATAACTCACTATGAAGATGTTAATCATCAAATCTTTGAACTAGTTACATAGCAGTGAATTTCATATAACATAAATGGCAAGAATTCAATTATAGTTAGCTGGAAACACACTAGTAACATGTGACTTTAATATAACTTTCTTAGTCCTAGCAGACAAATATCTGAAATAAAATAGGCAGGGAAATACTTAAATATCATAATCAATAAAGTAAAATTTCAAGGTGTATAATAAATTCTGTGTCCTAGTAAAATTCTTCTTTTAAAGTATTTATTGAAAATTTACAAAAAAATTGATTCAATATTATTTGGCCACAAATAAAACTTATTTTTTTAATGTTTATTTATTTTTGAGAGAGAGAGAGAGAGAGCGCGAGAGAGCATGAGTGGGGGAGGGGCAGAGAGAGAGGGAGGCACAGAATCTGAAGCAGGCTCCAGGCTCTGAGCTTTCAGTACAGAGCCTAATGTGGGGCTCGAATTCACAAACCGCTACATCAAGACCGGAGCTGAAGTCGAACACTTACCGACTGAGTCACCCAGGCGCCCCTGCAAATAAAACTTAACGGTACTTGTATCATACAGGCTGCTTTCTTATTTGTCTTTATGTTGTCTCATCTCCTCTAGTTCTGGTGGAAGAGAAGGTCTCAGAAAGTCCCTTTTGATAAAGGATACATTTTCTAAATGTATTGAGAGCTTATCCCAATTCTAAATAATAGTGAAGACATAAAAGCAACATATAATATACCTATTTAATGAAAAAACAATGTTTTGAAATAATAATTGTTGTGAGTTCATTACTGATAAATAATAAGATCTAAGAGTATTTTGATGGTACGTGACTTTGTCTTAGGTTGGGAGAAAAAAAGAAAAAAGAAAACAAACTTGGTCCTTAGCAAATTATTTAGAAGTACTAATACAATATTATTAATGATTTCATGCTTGAATTAAAAACGGGATCTATGATGGAAAAATTTGTATAAAAAAGTCTTCAGTAAAATATCACAATTCAAGTTGATGAACGAGTGAGAATATCTGATGTACAAAAAAGTAATGTTAATAATAAACTTAAGACATTTCTACTTAATAATTTATCCAAGTGAGATGAAGGAAGAAGTGTTTTAAATATATTGCATTGGCAAAGTAAGAAATTAAACTAGTGCCTGTTATACTTTATCTATTTATGATTATTTCATTTGCTAAAACTGAGGAAAAAGGCTTCATTTTGAATGGTAAAATATTGGCATCATTCTCCTTCTTATGGGCTATATTTCTGTAATTTTAATAAGTATCAATTGAATATTTTAAATTCAGATACTTCTTCAGCATTTACATTATTTTAGAAGCATTTTACCAACTTCAATAGGCATGAATATGACCCAATTTATGCACAATGCTTTCTATCACGATTTTCAATAACTTTCTTGTTGCTTTCCAGATATTCCAGTACCCAACTGGGAAGATGTGGGAAGAGTCTGATTTCACCTTATTTGTATTCCCTATGACCCAGAAGTAAATATCGTTTCTATATTCCAAGATTGTTTTCTATATAACCAAAGTTTATGTGGTACCAAGAGCCAGTATCTCTGCTTGTGTGGCATGCAGAAATATAATAGACCCATAAGAAATGTTTTTCCAATACCAATCCACTATAACCCCTTTACCCATAGTTGTGCATTAGATCAATATCACTGGTCAGCATTAAATAACAACATTTGGATGCTACAGTTATGATGGGAACTTAGAGACTATGATCCTATTCAATTAAATTATCTGATGTTTTTATTTCTTTGTGTGATTTCCAAAATAGTATACTTAGTGTTTTTAATTTTTTTTAAGTTTCGTTTATTTTGGGGAGAGAGAGAAAGAGATAGAGTGTGAGCAGGCAAGGGGCAGAGAGAGAGGGAGACCCAGAATCTGGAGCAGGCTCCAGGCTCTGAGCTGTCAGCACAGAGGCCCATGTGGGGTTTGAACTCAAGAACCATGAGATCATGACCTGAGACAAAAGTTGGATGCTTAACTAACTGAGCCACCCGGGTGCCCCATGTACTTACTATTTTTAAATTCTAAAGTCAGAAAAGACAGAGTATTGTCTTCATGTAGTTGACAGTTCTAAATGCAAGCTTTGACACATCACAAATAACACAGACTGGAAAATGTTAACTTAATAAAATAAGGAAGTTTGGAAGTTTGGAAAGAAGGAACGAAGGAAGGAAGGAAGGAAGGAAGGAAAGAAGGAAGGAAGATAAAAGAAAAAGAAAGAAAGAAAGAAAGAAAGAAAGAAAGGGAAAGAAGGAAAGAAAGAAAGGGAGAGCTTGCTACTGGTTGTAGCCATCAGCAGTCTTTGGGGTTATAGTAACCCAGGAGACGCACAAAGAATACAATTTTGACTGAGAGAGTGAGTGGGCAGCTTTTCCAGTAGTGGCAACAGTATAAGAAAAAAAATTTTTTTTGGTAATATTCTTATTACACTTTTCTCTGTTGAAGAGTTAACTTACGGCTTTAAAAATATCAATGTAGTGTTTTGAACATTAGAATTGCATATTGTGCTAATATAGATATCATTGTTTAGGGCACCCTATCTTCACACTGCTGATGTGGTTGAAAATGTGATGTATTTTGTACCTTTTTTACCATTCATTTTTCACTTTTCCCAAAACTTATTCATTCTCAGAGTTCACAGTTTGTAGACAGAAGACAAATGCTCTTCCTTTGGATTCATTACCTAATTAATGAAGACTTCTTTATTATATATATTTATACATTATAATATATATGTGTGTGTGTGTGTGTGTGTGTGTGTGTGTGTTATTTTTATCTTATGTAAACTCAACAAATCCATGGTTATTTTATTCATTTTTCCCCATTTGTATGGGAAGTTGCCTTGAAACTCTTGTCAGCAGAATCCTTTTCTTTCTTTAGTACTTGTGTCATAAGGGCCTGTGGATTAAAATACTATTACTACAAATACGTTTTCAGGGACACAAAGGGTAGCCTTTGGCAATGTGAACAGATTCTGTGAGCAGCATTTATTGATACAATAATTTGTGTTAAGTAGACTTAATCTTAAAATAGCAATTTGCAAGTAGGAGGCAGTGAATGAATAATAAATATCTTTCTCTATGTGACTTTAGAATAAAAATATGAGAAAAAACATAAATAATATGGTTGTAACTAATTGGTAATGCACAAGTTTCTACCTCATACTTTTCTAGTTTCTCAATTCGAATGGTTGCAAGCAATAACCCGTATGCATCTAATGATAATTGGTGAACTGTGTTCATAATTAATAATTAAATCCTTCACAGGAAAAGTTTCCTTTCGATGCCTGTGTAGGGTTTTTAAATATTACATATGTTTACATCTCTGTAGAAAAGAAATAGATATATACATGGGCCTAACAAACACGAATAGTTTAAAATAGTATTCCCAGAATCTTTATGATCTAGTAGAAAGACCATATAATTTAGATTGTGATTAATCTAAGTTCCAATTTCACTCTCACATTTGCTAATAGTGTAAATATAGAACTGTGTTTCATTGTCATCTCATTTATTTCTTTACCACAATTATTTAATAAATAAGAGATATAAGGAAAACATTACATTTCATGCAAAGGCGACGGATCCTCCCCTCAATATTGAGGAAGGAAGATAAATTAATATGTAGGATCCTACAGCTTAGTATATGTTTTCATTTGAAATTCCTAAGGTATTTCTTAGGTAAGAGTAAATACCAAGCCTTGTCTAGGAAATCTTCCCAGAGACAAGGACAGCTAGAAGGAGTCCTGTGGGAGGTAGAGATACTAGTCATGTGTAGGTTGAAAAGAGAGAGTATGGGGTACCCAGGTGGTTCAGTTGGTTAGCCTCCTACTCTTGATTTCGGCTCAGATCATGATCTCACGGTATGTGAGTTCAAGCCCCACGTCTGGCTTTGCCTTAACAGTGTGAAACCTGCTTGAGATTCTCTCTCTTCCTTTCTCTCTGCCCCTCCCCTTCCTGTGATCTATCTCTTTTTCTCTCTCTCTCTTAAAATAAATAAACTTAAAAAAAAAGAAAAGAGAGAGCATGAAGCTATCAGGAATATTCTACAGATAGTTTCTTATATACTATAATAAAGGTGTTCTAGTTATGCTTTATTAAAGGACTTAGACTTCATTTTATTGGGAACTATTGAAGGACTTTACTTGAGAGGTGACAAATGAAATTTTCAACTCTAAATGCAGCTAATTTCAACTCTAATTTCTAATTTCAACTCTAAATGAAGAATGATGAGAAAGGGAATGCCCAGAGATGTGTACTATTTTTTTAAAAAATGTTTATTTATTTGGGGGGTGGCCTGAGAGAGGCAGACAGAGAGTCTTAAGCAGACTCCGTACACAGGGCTCGAACCCACGAATCTATGATATCGTGACCTGAGCCAAAATCAAGAATTAGATGAAATGGACTGTGCCACCCAGGTGCCCCAGATATGTACTATCGAATAAGGTTAATAGTAGCAGAGATAAGGAAAAGTGCATTAATTGGAGAAGTGTAAAGAAAGTCACATGGTTTACTTCTTCACTTCTTTCAGGTTTCTCAGAGGGTTTTTTTTTTTTTATTTTATTTAAACTAAGACTGTGTGCAACTGAAGATATGTTTGCTTTTTTATTATATGGATATCTTGAATATAGTTTAAACATATTTACTTTTGAACCACTGAGTTATCTTTTTCAATGTCTGGAATAAAACAGCCATGTGGTAAACAATCATTCAATAAATATATAAAGAATGAAAATTGGCAGAATCCGGTAATAGATGACTTTCAAATTTTGTCTTGGTCAAACTGGGTGAAGAGTAGCATCAGTAAATAAGCAGGCAATTAAGGGGGAAAATGCATATTAGGTAGAGTATGATAATCAGTTCATTTTAAATGGCATGCCACTTAAACTCTGGTTTCTTAATATGAAATGTTAATAATAATAACCATCTTTAATGTTATTATGAGTGCTAAAGAAGAGAAAATATGTCAGGCTGGATATCTTAGTCTTAAGAATATATATATGGTCTCTACTCAGATTACCTACATATACATTCACTAATTCTGGTCCCATAATTTTAGGTACAAGTCATTTACTCCTATTTGTGAATATT
Source organism: Lynx canadensis (assembly GCF_007474595.2). Classification (NCBI taxonomy): domain Eukaryota; kingdom Metazoa; phylum Chordata; class Mammalia; order Carnivora; family Felidae; genus Lynx; species Lynx canadensis. The sequence goes on along the minus strand of NC_044319.2, from coordinate 49,896,099 downwards.
CCCTTAATTATCTGTGAAATGGGGTTTTTTTCACAGAATTGTTGCTGGAGTTAAATAAATTAATCTAAACAGGTGCACTCTAGGTATCTTAGACGTTAGCATAAGGCATCTCAGAACTCTCTAACACAGAATAGGCTAATAAAAATGTGTCCCAAGTTTTCCTTGTCCTTTTATGATAAAATGCATCAGAGGAAGAGCATAGGTGGCATTTCTGAATCTTCCTATCCTGCTTTTTTAATCTACTAAATTATACAACTCTTACATTATTTTTTAAGTTTAGTTATTTATTTTGAGAAAGAGAGAGAGAGAGAGTGCACAAGCTGGGGAAGGGAAGAAAGAGAGGGAGAGAGTAAGAATCCCAAGCAAGCTCTGTGATGTCAGCTCAGAGCCTGATGTGGGGGACTCGAACTTATGAACCATGAGATTATGATCTGAACAGAAACCAAGAATTAGACACTTAACCGACTGAGCAACCCAGGCACGCCTTTTCTTTTATATTATTAAAATGAAAAAATAATTCCAACATAGAAAAGTTAATAGTAAAAAAAAAAACTAGACACAAAATAGGCAATGGGTCACAACATGATTTTGAGGAGCACTGTTCATCAAGATAAGCAGCTTCAATTAGAAATTGCCAGAATAATCCAACTCTATAGTTGTAGACTCCAGATGGTTTGAAGCAGTATTTCTAGTTAAAGAATTTTACGCCAGCTGGCACTTTATTCATATATGCTAGGCGTCCAGCAAAAGCTAAGATTGAAGCAGTAGTCTAAATAGAGAGGCCCCAAAGACCTCATCATCAGCAAGATAGGAAAAAACAACCTCTTGGGGACAAATGTCTCCACTGTCACAGCAGGAAGACTTGATGTGAAAAGATACTATTTCAGGATCCGTTCTTGAATTCCTTTGCATTACTGCATAGTGAGCCAAAATTATAAACTGGTGAAAAACAGACAAAAGATGATGATGACTGAAGTCATTATTTTGAGCATGTTACAAATAGATATCACTATTCCCCCACTTCAGTCTTAAGAATGTGTAATGCAGAAAAAAAAAAAAAAACAAAACTAGGAGGGGAAAATAAATTTGGCAAAGCATGGATTAAAAGGTTCAGGTGAGAAGGCATGATTTTGCAGATACACTATTATGGCATTCTGTCAGCATATCGCAAATTAGTCAATGATTGCTCATGGCGATTAAAATAATCGTACATATTTTCTCTCCTGAAGCATACATCAGTGATGAGCACCTGGAGTCTGGAGGGCTTAGAGCAAAATTACTGAAATCTACAAGAGCATTATATATAGATACATGTATTTATGACATGAATTGTGAAACATGAAAACTTCAATCTAATATTTTAATATATTCTTGACAATTGTATATAGTAGTCACTGAATTAATAACCCCTAATGTATGGGGCATTAGGAGTCTGTTACAAATAGATTCGAATTAAGTATCTAAACTATGACTTCACTGAGATGTTGATGACCATATATTACAAACAATTATAGTAAGATAACTCAATTATTTAAATAAATGTAAATGTGTTTGTGCAAAATAAAAAAAATTCTGAATATATTATAGACTTGAATTTTAGGAATACTAAAACTGACAGAAGCAAGGATAATACATCATTATGCATTATAAAGCAAAGATTATTGATCAGCATTTTTGTGTGATATTTTTGATGCACATATATTTTCTGAAAAAATACAAAAATTGTAAGAAGACATTAGTGAAATATGATTTAAAATTCTACCAACAGAAAAGTACTTTATATAAAACACTGAAAATTTAATAAACTAAGAATAATGGCCCATGTAAGTTAAGCAAAAATTAGTTCATTGTTAACAAGCTGGACTCCATCAGTATATTGATATATACACTTCCTTATTTCCAATGTTAATAGAAAATAAGAAAACAAATTTTGAGTCATCAAGAACGACTGGCCTTGGAGTTTGACAAGTTCGATCTTGCATATAGATAAGTTGTTTAATGTCTAAGTTATATTAAGAACCTGTTTTTACTGAATTATAAAATATTTTCTCTGGATCTCCTAAAATCCAATCATGACTTATATGGCTGTTTTCATAATAATTCCTTTAAATTTTTGTTCATCTTTTGGCATTTTCCTATAGCTTTGTATATTTTCCTATATAATCTGGTGGATAACTAGCTTTAATTTTTATCAATATTTTTAAAATAATTGAAGTATATTATTTTATTAATGTCATAATGTAAAGTATTTATTGTTTCCCCTTCTGAAGTGATAAGGATTCACCAACATTTCTTTTTTTTTAATTTTTTTTTTTAACATTTATTTTTGAGACAGAGAGAGACAGAGCATGAACAGGGGAGGGGCAGAGAGAGAGGGAGACACAGACTCTGAAACAGGTTCTAGGCTCTGAGCGGTCAGCACAGAGCCCGACACGGGGCTCGAACTCACGGACCGCGAGATCATGAACTGAGCCGAAGTCCGACGCTTAACCGACCGAGCCACCCAGGTGCCCCTGCCAACATTTCTTTATACTGTTGCCACACTCATTTTCAATGCACATTAATGGATTTTAAATTATTCTCACCTAAAATTACATAATTTATCTTTAAATTATTTGAAACATTTGAAACATTTCAGTACTCATCAATGAAAGTATGAATTGCCTTCAACTCTGTATCTACTTTTAACTTTTGTTCAGTAGTGCCCATTAATTGTTTTTTTTCTACTGTTTCCTAATTTTTGAGTTATCTACATTGACTCACTGTATTTCCTAAGATTCTAATGTGGAGTAACTTATTTTTAGGAAGCATTCCGGTTTTCCTGTTTATTAAGTCCTTTTATATTCAAGGTTCTCTATTCAACATTTTCCTTCTGTTGCTGGTATATATGAACAATAAATTGATGACATAAAATTTGCCAGTTATAAAGTTTTTCTCTCAAAACTATTTTCATTCCATTTGTTTGTTTTTTCTGTTAGCTTCAGGTGACATAATGACCAATTTGTAATTGCTTGCTTTTATTTATACAGCAAGCACATTTTGTTTGTTTTATGAATTACATTGGCTGGTCTATTTGTGGGATTCTTTCTTTGCTTTAAAGTTTTATAATTTCACCAGAATAAGGTTGTGTTTAGTAAATCATGATCATGTAAACATTCTCATTTTATTCTACACAATTCTAATGATAATTTCAGCATTGTCAGTTTTGTGTATTACAGTTACAAATGGAAGTTTAAATTATGTTATTGTTTCTTGGGTCCTCAACTTTACACCTAGTCAAAGGAGTCCTATGTTTTTCTAAGTCTCTCAGCTCCCTTGCACTCCTTTTTCATTATATTCTATGTATTTCCATCTCATCCTACTTCCTTTGTTTTAAAAAGTTAAAATATAAATTACTAAAAATAAAGTGTTACTATTGAGTTTTATTGAGATTCCAAATACGGATCTTTCTACATTTTTTTTTTAATTTATTTAAGAGAGAAAGAGGAGGGAGGGGCAGAAGGAGAGAGAAAGAATCTTAAGCAGGCTCCATGTCAGCAAGAACTTGATCCCACGACATTGGAATCATGACCTGAGCTGAAATCAAGAGTTGGTCTCTCAACCGACTGAGCCACCCAGGTGCCCCAACAGAGATCTTTCTAAATGTATGCTTTTTTTCTATGACATACCTCCCCATACCTCAAATTTTCTTAAAACTCTTCATCAATTTCCCCCTTTTAGATGGAGCCTCTGAGCTCACAGATCCCTTTTATGTACCCTCAAAAATATTAAGAACAGAAAGAGTAATGCTTTTCCATGATTCATTGTGGCTAATCAACATGTGAGGTGTTTTCCTCTTTATTGTTGTTTTTTGTTTGTTTGTTTGTTTCATATTTCATCTAACCAGGATTGTCAATTGTAGTAAAATTTCTCATTAGTACTTTCTCACATTTCTAGTTCACTTTTCATCTATAAATTTCTTGGGTTAAGGGTTTATTCTCTTAACAACGGTGTTGAATATTTTGAACAGAATTTTATATAAAAATGAAACCCAATAGCCTAACTCATTGAAACACTTTCCAAAATGAATGTATTTGTTCCTCACACTAATGGTCATATATTTATTGAAAGGTATATAGTTTTTTCTGGATTTCTGCTGTCTGCCTATTATTTTACTATTTTTTGTTGAAATTGTTAGATATATTAACAAAGGTTACAATAATATAAATTATATTAGTACAAATTAATATAATATAAATTAATATAAATAAAAGTTATATTAATCATGTTGTGAAGAAACAAATCTTGGTAAAGTACTACTTTTCTATATGGTGTTACATCATAAGCTGAAGATTCCATATGATAATTAAAAAATCAAAAGTCTACAGGAATGTTTGTAAATAACTCAATATGATCTTCTTGGCTTTTGTGTTTTGTGAATTAATTCCAAAATTCCAGGAAAATTAAACGAAGATTATGAAAAGAAAATGGAACTTTTTGAAAGGCCTAAAACTCAATTTGAATTTTGAACTTGTATCTTTTTCATTATGAATATTTTTAATAATTTAAGAAGAAAAAAATATCCTTGAAAAAAGTGATCTGTAGAATGTGAAGAGCTTGTAATGTTCAATTTCTTTTTTTTTAATGTTTATTTTTGAGACAGAGAGAGAGTATGTGTGTGCAAGTAGGGAAGGAACAAAGAGAGAGGGAGACACAGAATCTGAAGCAGGTTCCAGGGTCTGAGCTGTCAGCACAGAGCCTGATGCAGGGTTCGAACCCAGGAGCCGTGAAATTATGACCTGAGCCAGAGCTGGACGCTTAACTGACTGAGCCACCTAGGCGCCCCATGTAATATTTAATTTCTTGATCAGAGTAGTAGTTTAGTGGGTTTATTCCACTTTGAGAAAATTTGTAAATTATTGCACCTTTGTGTATGTTACATTTCATTAAAAATATTTACTTTTGAAATTCCATTTGGTGTGTTGGCAGTCATCACGTAACAGTCAGTACAACTGAAAGACCAGCTCTTGTTTTCCAATTTTTGTCGTGGTTGCTGTTTATTCATAAGATTTTTTTCTTATAAAATTTCATGGCCAACTATATCTAAAACATGTTTCTGGTATTTCTTTAAGAATTTCTAGAACTTTTGAAGCAATTGTTTTTTCTGATGATTGAGTTGGCTATGTTTCAAGAAACAGAAGTGCCCAGAATGCATCTGGTTCTGTTTTATTTTTATAAATTTCAATTTTACTTAAATTTGCATACTTAGTGCTATTTTCAGCCCAGTAAAATTTCCTTCAATTCCAAGTGTGATTTTAGTTTGTATCCCGATTACTTCTATGAAACACCTGTAATTTCCAGATGGCTCTTTGTTCCTGCATCTCTTCTCTCATAATTTTCAGCTCTTTGGCTTGTTTCTGTACACTTAAAGAGACTCTCAAGTAGGCTCTTAACATCAGTCATTAAAACTTCCATGAGCTCATTTTACTCTCTGCTGCCTCCCATTTTCATTTTACTTCTGTGTCTTTAGTTTCATTTTAATCTTTTAATCTCACCCAGATTTCTTTTTCTCATTGGTTGTTCATTTCGCATGACTTTTTGTTACCCTGTTTCTAATTTTTCTGGCAAGTAGAGCAAAATATTTATATAAAAACTTAAATTCCTAGCATATGTGACTACTGGGACTATTTTTTTTAATCTCTGTTCACAAGTACATCTTATTTGAAGGCCCTAAACCTACCAGGAGCTCATATAGTTCCACCAGCCAAGTCACCTTCCTGCTTCTGACAAGTGAGATCTCTAGATGGATGCGGAAATTGGCAATTCATACAAACCCTGGGCAAAAAGTGGCAGAGTGAATAGAGTTTCTCAGACTTCTTGCTGAGCAGCAGAAATATTTGTTTTTATAATCCACAACACCCTTTACTTGCTGTTTTAAAATAATGTAAACCTTTCCTTTCGGAATTAGGGGTAAACACCAAATTCAAGCATCAGGTTTGTTTGTTAGAATTTGTTTCTAAAACTGACATATGTTTTATTTATACATAATATGGTTATGCATTTTTAACTTACACATATTTACTGTGATAACTTTATACATTATTATGTACATTATTTTAAGAATATTCAAAGATAAATTTAGAATGCATCTAGTAAAATCTAAGAGAATTTTTAACCAAATTTGATTTTTACTCAAAGATATTTTTATCTACTTATCTTTTTATTCAATTCCCATGGTTAAGGCTCTCAATAAACTGGACCCACTTAATCCTTTGTTTCCCCGTAGAAGAATCTCCTCTAGTCAAGATAAAATTCTTCTTATCTTTCTTAATTTAGGTAAACATGTTCAATTCTATACTTATTTTTCTTGAACGTCTTCCCATTTAAATTGTAAAAATAAAAATCTTGTCTTTTTTCAAAGTAATGTTGAATATGGATAACTTGCTGTAATAATACTAATTTATGAGCGTAATTTCTCTTTTATGAGTCACTGGAGGTGTTTTCTGTATACTATACCATCTTGTCTTGCCAGTTATCGCACATTTTATTTCTCATCGATGGTAAAAAAGGTCACTAACATCAGGTGTTATTTCTTCAACTTATAGTTTAAATTCACAGCACCCATACGTGTTTTAGTGTACACACACACACACACACACGTATGTATCACATACATAGGTCTAGATAGATAGGTAACAGATACACATAGATAATGATGCTTTACTTATCACACTATTTATTGCATATAATTGGCACCAGTAGGTTTATCTAGGAATTTGGTAGAATGGATATTTTACTTATTAGGTAAATAAATCATAATCAAAACCAACAAATTAAAAGATAATATGGCATATTTCCTGTATCTTTACTTATCAAATTTAAGTCTATTATGCATCATTATCTCTAGTTCTTGCAGAAAATCCTGGGGAAAGTGTTGCAGTTCATGCCTATAAACTAGTCAAGATGGAGCTTCACTTTCAATCTGCACCAGAGCACAGTGATGGGGGCTCTCTTTTATTGTGACAGAGCTGTTATGGCACAGTTACTTAGATATGTCCATGAACATACCAAAGGCATTTATGAGAGCGTAAAATCAAACCAATGAATTACCAAAAAGCAAATATGTGTTAATTTAGTTTCTGGTTTGTCACTAGGGAAAGAAACAGGGATGAGGCACAGTGAGAGATGGAGTAAACTTCCTGTGTTTTTGTTAATCTCAGAATCAAACAAAGCAAAGTAGTTTCTCATTCTCTGTGAATTCACTTGTATATCAGAAAGTGACAATTTCAAATTCTACATTTCCCCTTGAGGCTGATAATTTTATATGCATTGATATGTTATTAGATAGATAGATAGATAGATGTAGCTGCTTAATAACACATAATTTTCCTATTTCTAATTAAAGATTGGGTAAGATGGGGACACCTGGATGGCTTCGTTGGTTAAGTGTCCAACTTTGGCTCAGGTCATGATCTCTCAGTTCGTGGGTTCAAGCCCCACGTCAGGCTCTGCAGAGGCTGGAGCCTACTTTGGATTCTGTGTCTCCCTCTCTCTCTACCCCTCACCCAACTTGTTCTCTCTCTCTCTCTCTCTCTCTCTCTCTCTCTCTCTTTCTCTCAAAAATAAATAAACATTTAAAAATTAAAAAAAAAAGATTGGGTAAGATGGACCTCACTACCCTTTGTGAGGTTCTTTTTATTACACTATACTCATATGATTGTGTATACTATAGATACTATTGAATAACTAAGGAAGATTTACTTTGTACCCCACAACATAACCCCTTTATTATTTCCAGACTCCATAATAAGTTGTCCTTAAATTCTGGATTTTCCTCAATATATAATAAAATTCATTTCAAAATAAAGACTATTGATATTTCAGTGATAATACAGTGGCTAGCTCAGATCTAACTTTTTAACTCACTGATTTTTTCAAGAAATTTTAAAAGTTACAGGTACCGAGAAAAATGGAATAGAATAGAAATTCATGCAATAAAAACTAGAAGTTTTATATAATTTAATGAGCATTAGAAGTGGAAAGTCAAGGATATTTGTAACATCCACTACTTAGGAGGCAAAAAAGAAAAAAAAAGTGTTATCACATTTCAGGATTTGACAATGTCAAAAGTGACTCTCTACTTCCGTTAACAACTGGATACAGTGTCCATAAAATATTGAAAAATGTTGTTATAGAGGAATGAATAGGAACCCAATCAGGCTTTACATCTTGATAATTTCAGCTCAGTGACATTTTACAAATTACTTATCATTTTAAAGCCTAACTGATTTATTATCTAAAAGCAATTACAATAGCAACATCTCTCAAAAGTTAAAATAAATAATAATTTTAGGGTTTACAGTATATAAGAGGTGCCACATAAGAATTAGTTCCAGTTATGTATTTATTTATTTTTTTGTCTTTACATAATGCAACTTCCTTATTCTGTCTTTTTGGTTCGCAAAACAAAAACGTAAGGAGTTTTGAAAATGAAAGATGTTTGGTCTGCATGATTAAAAAACAAGAAAAAGGGTACCTATTTGGCTTATTCTGTTGGGCATCCAACTCTTAGTTTTGGGTCAGGCCATGATTTCATGGTTCATGGAATCGAGTCCCGAGTTGGGTTTGTGCTGACATCGCAGAGACTGATTAATCGTCTCTTTCCCTCTTCTCTGCCCCACACGCCACTCATGCAGTCTCCCCTTTTCTCTCTTGCCCAAAATAAATAAATTAACATTAAAAAGAAAAGAAAAGGAAAGATGTTTGGTCCACATGAAAAAAGACATTACTGCTTTGAACTGCTCTCTGATAATTGGTCAAAATATGCTTGTTATTAACTTCAAAAATATTATTTTTTTAAGTTTATTTATTTATTTGAGAGAGAGACACAGAGAGATTGGGGTGGGGCAAACAGAGAGGGAGAGAGAGAATCCCAAGCAGACTATGCACTGACGTGGGGCTCGATCTAACGAACCGTGAGATCATGAGCTGAGCCAAAATCAAGAGTCAGACACTTAACTGATTGAGGCACTCAGGTGCCCCATTTCAAAAATATTCTTGATTTTTATACTATGATAAAATTACATTATATACAATAATTTTAATAAAAATTAAAAGAAAAGTTACTAAATTTATCCCTAAACATCACATCCTACTTTTACCTGCTTTTCTTCCCCAAACTTCCATCCACTTGGATAGCCCTCACCCACATTTATTATTCTTAGCACAAATTGCCATCTCCTGTGTGTGACTGAAATGCCAAAATTTTAATAGTTAAATTCATCTTTCACTCAGAGAAAACATAAGGAAAGCCATAAAGTAAAATGGCACATTTAGTAAGAAGTTTTGAAATTTAAAGATAATCAGCTCCCCATACTTCTGTTAAACAGATTGAACCCAAGTGTAGGTTGAGTAGCTTTGGCCTTTTCTTTATGTAGCAAGATTGAGCTATCATGCCCCTTTAGGGAACACCTTCATCTATAATCATTTGGAATATGAGGATTTCAGTGTCTGCTCCAAAGTCAATTTCCCTGATGTACTTGGCTCCAGAGTATTACTCATGGGCACAACTTGTACATCTGCTTACCTTCTTGAAAGTCAAAAATAGCTGGCCTTCTGGAACATGTTAGAAGGACTGTTTTACTGGCCCCATCCTCCGAGTGGACAGGGTATGAGAAATCAACATTTCTCTTAACCGCCCATCTGAAACTCCTCAGTGCCCTTTTCTTATTACCTTCAAATGACCACTAACATAAAACTATTATATGTGAAAGTTTCTTATAAATCTTTAAAAGAGATAGAGGAAAGCTACAATCTATTTTATTATAGAACAAAAACACATTTGAATATTTTTACTGCTAGTTTTCTTGGCCATCCATGCCAAGAGATCCATTCTCATTAAATATTTCTGGAATTGCTTTTCTCTGTCAAGGTCCTTCTCCAAGTTTCAGGACCAGCTATGCTTTCTTTCCTTAGATTTATAGTAGAAATATTTCTCATAAAGTGTTATCCTCTTGTTTGACTTCTTCAACTCATTGAACCAGGTTAGAAGGATTTAATCTTTATGATCAAAAGCTTATGAAGATGTCTTCCGAAGTGACAGAAGACGAAATTCAACATTATATGTGATAAAAGGCAAGTTATTTAAATTTTCAAAACTATTATTTCTCAGATATTTAGTGGAAATAATCACTCATCTCAAAGAGTGGTGTTGAGAATTAAGTGAACTGAAACATGTAAAGCACTTAGAATAGTCTGTGCTGTTGTACAATAGGTCTTTTATCTTAATCATTATTTTGTTATTGGTGATCACTGTTACTCATTTGAGAAATATATACTGAGTGCCAGTTGTGTGTCAGGTGCTATTAAAGAAATTAGAGGATCAGTGAGAGAAGATAGAGCCTGTGCCCCATTGAAAGTGGGAGAGAGAAAATAAAGAAACAAAAACATAATTCCAGATATTGATATTGCTCTGAGGGAAAATGAAGCAGAGACAGGGTCATTTTCATAGTCAGGGAGGGCACCTCTAAGATGTCATTTGGATAGAGATCTAAATGATGAGAAAAAATAAGTCCAATGTAAAGATCAGTATGAAATGTGTTGCAGGCAGGAGGGACTGGAAGGGCAAACATTTTGTAGCTAAAATGAGCTTGGCATGGCTTAGAAACAACAAAAAAGGTTCAATTGCCTAGAACAGAATAAGCAATAGATGATCATCACAGATGAGGTCATAGAGCAGCTGTCTGCTCATCTAGGACCTTGGATGTGATAGTAATAAATATGCAGTTTTTCACTGTCATGACAATGACCGGAGGGCTTTGACTACAAACTTACTGAACTCTTTTAGATTTTCAGAATATCTCTGCTGGTCTGGGTGTAATAAGACTTTAATGCATAGCAGCATGGAAGCAGCTTTGTGGATTAGGTTAATTCTACTTTCTCAGGAAAATGAGACACTAGGTTATCAGTTCAAAGTGAAAAGAAATATTTGAAGGCTTTAAGTAAAAAAATAAAAATGGTGAAATAATTACCTTAAGTATAACTGACCAGGGAAATATATAAGTATTCTAGATATTTCTAAGGGCCCGATCAGCATGGTTATGAAGTTTTTCTCATAACTTGGGTTTAGGAACAAAGTAGGGGGTTAAAGGACAAGGTTACACCAGATTTGGTGTTTTTCCAGTGAGAGAGGAAGGTACAAACAAGTTGAGGCTGAAAAAACCTAGAAGCAATACAGGCTTCTGTAAGGAGAAAAGAGACCTCAGAAGAAAGAGAAGAAGAGTGATAATTTGGTAAGGTCAGTTGATTAAAATGTGCTGAGGCAGTGAAAAAATTGGACAAGCATTACTAGATTATGTCTGTTGATCAATAGTGGTCAATGAATGAGGTCCTGAAATTGTGTTTTTTTTTTTTAATATGACACCATTATTAGAAATAACTGGATTTAGGGAATAAAAATTAATGGTGACCCAAGGTAGAGTATTATCTGCCTAACTGCAGAAGTTAGTAAAGTAACTGGCTTTGATTTTACTCTTTAAAATTACATCTATTCATTTTTTTGTCCACCATTCTCTCATATATATGATCTTTCTAAAGACATATTTATAAGGTAGATTATTAGAGGTAAATGAGTCATTATATAGTTCTAGTGTGAGCCTTTTGTTATACACAAAGAAAATGAATTTAGAACCACACACTTGTTTGGGGTAACAATATCTTCTGGTGAAAATAGATTTCCAACTGCCCTATTAGTAAGTAGGATAGCAATGTGAGGGATTTCTAGCTTGTAAGATGCAAGCAGTAATAAGTGAATGGGAAATCTGTTAAAGATTATAGATCCACGTGGTATATGTCCTTTGGGCTTTTTCATTTCTTATTATTTTCTTGCCTGGAATTCAAAATAAATATGGGACTTTGCAAAGAAGAAGATTATACCCACATACTAAGGAGATCACAGCATGAAGATGGGAAGGTATCCAAATCCCTAATGGGTTTGGTGGGGCAGCCCCATCAACACTCTCTCTAGACATATTATTATGTGTGAAAAGTCCTATATGGCACAGGTTAAATAACTATCAGTATATCTGTTTTCTTTCCCACTTTTTTTTTTAATTTTTTTAACGTTTATTTATTTTTGAGACAGAGAGAGACACAGCATGAACGGGGGAGGGGCAGAGAGAGAGGGAGACACAGAATCGGAAGCAAGCTCCAGGCTCTCAGCCATCAGCCCAGAGCCCGACGCGGGGCTCGAACTCGCGGACCGCGAGATCGTGACCTGAGCTGAAGTCGGACGCTTAACCGACTGAGCCACCCAAGCGCCCCGATTCCCACTTTTTTCTTACAGACAGGTCAGCTCTATTGTCAGTTAATCCATCTTTTATGGGAGCTCATTAAAAAAAAAAAAAAAAAAAAAAACTCACAAGAAAGAATCAGCATACTACTTGGCAAAATTTCCCCCATTTGCTGTGTCAGGAAGCAACAATGGAACCAAAATTTTTGCCACAGCTTAAAATGGTGTCCCACCTTTTCTTTTTACTTTTTTAAAAATAAATTTCCAAGTATTCCTTAAAAGTTTTATTCTTTTTTAGAGAGGAGAGAGAGAGAGCAGGGGAGAGGTGGAGAGAGAGAGAGAGAGAGAGAGAGAATCGCAAGCAAGATCTGTGGTGCCAGCACAGAGCTCAACGTGGGGCTTGAACCCACAAACCGTGAGATCATGACCTGAGCCTAAACCAAGAGTTGGTGCTTAACCAGCTGAGCCACCCAGGCACTCCAAGTGTTCCACGTTTCAAACTACAGTATCTGGGTCTCCGCTGCCCAAGTCTCTCTTTCTTTATACAGTTCATTTACATTTTAGATTCTCTTAATTATAGTACACTACTAACCTCTAGTAAATTCACTAACATGATTACAAAAGCCGCTTTATGGAAAATCACTCAAACTACTTAAAACAAATAGATTAGTTTTCCACATGTATCAAGAAAGACTTGAGAGAGATTAGGTTAAAATAAAATTGATATTGCATATTCATTTATAATGAATAATGAGAATAATTATTATAAGGAAATTATCCAAGGCAGTTTGCAAAAGAATAGTTTGCTTCTTCACAGCCAGCAGGATAGCCAGTCCTGCTCTAGCCACTGACTCATATATGACATAATGTAAGCATGAGAGCGACAACCCTGTACCTTTGCCAAATAACAGAACCGAATCAAGGAGATGTCATTCCATCACCTTTATTCTATTGGTCAGAAGCAAGTTATTAGTTCTTCTGGCAGTCAAGGGCAAAGGATTTTACAAAAGTGTGACTCATTGCAGATTGTTTTATGGTGTGTTAGCCACACTATATACGCTATTTTTTTAAAAATAGACATTCGAGCCCCGCATTGGGCTCTGTGCTGACAGCTCAGAGCCTGGAGCCTGCTTGGGATTCTGTGTCTCCTTCTCTCTCTGCTCCTCCCCTGCTCACACTCTGTCTCTCTCTCTCACTCCAAAATAAACATTGAAAAAAAAATTAAAAAGTTTAGAGAATGATGTTTGATTTCAGTCATTATCAGTAAGGCATGATCAAAAAACTACAGAATATGTATTTGTTATTTATGCTTATTTAGGTATTTAATTCTAAAAGCAGCTAAACTAAAGTCTGTGCTAATATGTGTTTTGTTTATTACTTTTAGATGTACTTTTAAGACTTTAATTTTGTATTAGCTCACTTTTCTTGAAATATCCACAGTCTATTCATAAGAATGGAGCATATTATGTTTTTAATATTAAAAACAGGAATTTTATGGGTTGATAATGAAAGCAAAACATTAGTACACGAGTCTACTTCCTTTTACATATTGAATTACATGAAATGGCAGGAATAAGTTTGCAGAAAAAAAAAAGTTGTAATGATATTGGCTAATTATTAAGAAATTCCTTGAAGATTGTAGAAAAGATTGATTTTAATTGACAGAGAACCAGAACAAATAACACCATATACTACACACATGCAGAAAGTTCATTGTTTTTACTACCATTATCTTCCTTAGGTGCAATGAGGGAACCGTGTTGCCAAAGAAATCTCAAATTAACATACAGTACGTATAGTATCATCTAACAAGAACAATAACAGAGGAGCCCAAACCCTTTCGTCAGCCCATCCCACATGGACCAAGGCTTGGAAGTGGTTCCCCTACCAAACCCACTCCTGTTACCAATCCACAGGCTAACTCTAAAGACCAGTGCTGAAGAGCCTGAAGTAACACTGGATCTCAACAAAACAACCCAGAAAACGCACAAATACATATGCAAAGAAAAAGGAAAAGTTTTAGCATTTGAATACTGAGTATAATTGTGCTGCTTTAGGACACAAAAAACACAAGATGCTTGTCTGGGCACAGGGAAGTAGGAAAAGGATCTTGGTAACTAAGCGTTGCTGGAAAGAATGGGCAGCTTCCTTCAACTGCACAACTAACCTGGCTGTGCTTCCAGAACCAAACCTCACTCACAGTTGTGATGGCAGATTCCTGTATTCAGTTTTCATTGTCTGTCAAACAAATGGAGAATCATTACTAGGGTGGCTCATTTTACCCTCAGGGACTAGCACAAAGTCTGACTCATAAAAGAGTCTCAAAAAAATGTATATATATATAATTTTATTTATTTGGAGAGAGAACAACCACAAGCAGGGGAGGGGCAGAGACAGCGGGAGAGAGAGAGAGAATTCCAAGCAGGCTCCACCCTGTCAGCACAGAGCTCGGCATAGGGCTCAGATCCACAAACGGTGAGATCATGACTTGAGACGAAATCAAGAGTTGGATGCTTAACAAACTGAGCCATCCTCAAATTACATTTTTTAAGGTTTTATTAAGGGGGTACTTGGGTGGCTCAGCTGGTTAAGCGTCCAACTCTTGATTTTGGCTCAGGTCTATCATCTCAAGGTTTGTGGGATTGAGCCCCGCTCTTCCCAGGAGATTATTACCTTTGTCAATTTGATGGTTTTCTATTGAGGCATAAAAAGTATCATCTTGGGCTTTATTAAGAGAATGTTATTTACATATACCAATTTAGCTCTGTGATTTTGGTAACAAAAAGGTATTTTGGGGCTTTTCTTTAACAGAATTTTGTGTTGGTTAAATAATTGATTACAAAGAAAACGAATTGCTAAACTTCAACTATAATTTTACAGTTGAATTCATGATCTCTGAAGCAGTACCATGGCATGAACCTAAAGAACATTAGGGGAACTTGGCTCCCCTGCACAATGTTTGGTGCAGACCTATCTTTGAATGAAAAACTATTTCTCCGATCCTTTTGGTCAGCAATTTGATTTAAAGAAGCTTCTTCTAAATGTAGATAAAAAGGACTCCAAATAACAAAATGAACAAAAATAGAAACAGGTTCAGTAAAAAGCTAGATTTGCCCTGCAAAATCATTAGGCTCTGAGCATAGCAAAATAGTATTTCTTAGATATTGCTAAGTCAGAGCTTTTTGGTTTGTTTCTTCTTTTCTTTTTTAAAAACTTATACATAAAGTGTTTACTTTTTCTGAATGTTCAGTATATAAATGCAATTAGCCTCCTTCCATATAGTAATGTGTGTGTGGAGCTGTTTGGACTCATTCTTTAAATAAAGATTTAGAGTATCCAAACTATGAATCAAGCAAAAATGCACCCACAGAGTTGGTAAAATGTTATGCTTAAAAAAAAAAAAATCAACATTTGGAAAAAAACAGGAATGGTTCTTATATGATATAAACACTATTTAAAAATAACTTTGGAGGCACCTGGGTGGTTCAGTCAAATTGGGTAAGCATCTGACTCTTGATTTTGGCTCAGGTCATGATCTCGTGGTCTTGAGATCGAGCCCCAGGTTGGGCTGTGCTGGGTGTGAAGCATCCTTAATATTCTCTCTCTCCCTCTCTCTTCATCGCTCTTCCACTCACTCTGTCTCCCCCCCCCCAAAAAAAAAAACAAAATAAAAAATAATAACTTTGTATCATATTGTATGCTACACAAACTATAGAAAGCATGTCTTAAAATTGAAATTTCAAAAACTTGGAATAAGTAAAAACATGTATGTTTTTTCTTTTAAAATAGAAAGAAGTTTATGCTTAAATAAAGGCTTTGACATAGCTTTAGCTCAATAAAAATTGGAATGTAAATTAAGCGTAATAAAAAGTTATTAAGCATCTTTATATTTCATTACTCTACCTTAATTTGGTTGTGATTCTTATAATAGCAATATTCTATCACCATAAATATTTACTTCTACCTGTTTTTAAATTTGGATCCATCATTGTTACTCAAAAGCCAGGCATATACTGCATTTCCAGTGTTTTGAAAACACCAGCTAGATGTTGATTGAATAATATATATGGGTGAGTGATATCAACTAATTATCTAAAGTTCTGATGAGATCTTAAATTCTCAGTTGAATGTATTTAATAATCACTAACAAATAATAATCACTAACATATAATTTGTGAGGCACATCTTATCTGTTAGGTACTGGAACATATGATTACTGTTAAGCTCCAAAAATACCTGAAATTATTATTGTTACCAGCATTTTGTTGACACAGAGTGTTCACTAGCCTGCCACACGACACCTTTTTAGTACAGACAGTCCCTGACTTACAGTCATTCTACCACAATTTTTGACTTTACAATCATGTCAAAGCGATATACATCCTATAGGAACTGCACTTGGAATTTGGAATTTTGATCTTTGCCCAGGCAAGTGATGTGCTGTCCAATCCTCTCTCGCGATGCTGGGCACTGGCCGCAGCTGGCTGTCAGCCACGGGATCATGAGAGTAAACATTTGATATGCTTAACAACCATTCTGTACCCATATAAGAATTCTGTTTTGTTTTGTTTTGTTTTTTTACTTTCAGTACAGTATTCAATAAATTACAGTGATATTCAACACTTTATTATAAAATGGGCTTTTGTTAGATGATTTGGCCCAAATATAGGCTAATGTAGGTGTTCTGAGCATGTTTAAGGTAGGTTAGGCCAACCTATAATGTTTGGTGTGTTAGATGTATTAAAATATTTTTGACTCACTATATTGTTCACTTACAATGGGTTTATTGGGATGTAACCCTAATATTAGTCAAGGGATATGTATATACATTCTAGCCAACCTGATCTAGAGTCCGTTTTTGCCACTTTACTGTTAATTCCTTCTATTTTTACCAAAACTTTCTGTTTAGGATCAAAAATGTTTTGATAGTATAAGGCAGGCGCGGCTGAGATAGTTTCTGATTCAAAGACTGCTTACTTGGCTACTATGAAAATTTCCTCTGCCATTTAACAATAACATTTCCTTCCTTCCAGGTAGCAATGTTAGCTGGTAGAAGAGGTGAGAAAATGTGACATGCAGACACTTGACATATATTATCAAATATAACAGCATTGATTACAAGACACATCCATTTCAAAGATTTTTTAAGTGGGAAAATGTGTGTCTAGAATTGATTAAAGAAAGCATTATCTATATTAACTTTCACTAAATTAAGTGAAAAGTCCTTTATGTTCCATACCAAGCAAATTTGTATTGAAGACATTTTTTAAATATTCTTTCTTCCATATTTTTTTTTTTTATCTACTGTACAAACCCCTATCCTTTTTCTCAGTAAAAAGATTCTGGTTAGGGCACTATGTTACTATTTGAGCTTAGAAATGAGGAAGCTTGGAATATGGTGACGGTGAATATATAGAGAGAGGAAATAGTTTGACATTATTTATGAAATGTTATTGATAGAAATTGATTATGCATAAGATATAGCTTTAATTACTTCATAGATGAAGGGGATCATGTCTTTCCATGTTATCCTGATTGAGAGAAAAGAAGTAGCCATCTGTTTCCATATATTTTATACAGAAACACGCAAATGCTATTGATTTTTATTTGATAATTTCTTTATCTCTGATACCTAAATTAGGTTATAACGAATGAATTTTGGAAGATCGTTTATACTTACATTTGCTGTGTTTGCTTTTTTTCATGTAAGTGTGTCTAATAATGACTAAATTTAATCCTGTATTGTCCTTCCTCTCCTGGAAGCCTAGGGCGATCTCTCTATTCCTAAACCAAACTGTAATTGTTAGGTCTTCTTGTTTTGTTTTTGTTGTTATAATCAGTAAGAATCCCCGATAAAGGCATTTGATGTTTTCCATTAAGTTCTTTACAATATATTTTTGACTAATACAAATAAAAGAGAAATCGATTTTTTTTATTGGTAGCTACTACGTTTTTAGGGAATCAAAAACAGAAGTGTAGAAGGAATTTGTATAAAGCAGGGCTATGGCTTTTTAAAATAAAATATACACCAGTAAAAGACAAAAGCTCCATATAATGTGTGATTGTATGAAACTTGACAAATGGCAAACTTAATACATAAAGGGAAAAATAAAAATAATATTATATGGGATTTTGTTATGTTTAACTTTCCACTTTCTCTGCCTATTTTAATCATCATGTTTCTCTTACTGTTGTTTGTTTGTTTGTTTGTTTGTTTTAAAAACTTATTTGTATCACATTTCATGTTTTGCTTTTCTAGAGAAAAGGCAATGAATAATAACAAGATAAATAAAAGTATTCTCCATGAACAATTCTTACACTAATATCTCAAAGATTTCAGCTTTTAATATCTCACAAGTATTTACTACTTAAAATGAATTGCATGCTTATATGTTAGTCTCATATCTTCTTTGGGGAAAAAAATATATCCCAAAGCTATGAACCACATTTCCATAATTATACTAATGAAGTTGAGTTTCCTAATGCATTCAATCATAAAATCAGTTCCTGACTACTAGCTGCCTTCACATGAGAAAGTGATTTTCATAGCTACAAGGCAATTCAGACAAAAATAAAAAAAAAAAAAACATATTATAGGGGTTGGCCAAAATTTAAATTGAATATGAAACTTCCTAATTTTCTGTATTTCCCACTGGTCTCTCGGAAATCCCTGTTCATATACAATATTGAAAGAGCACAAAAGGAAAAGTTGGGGATTCTGTGCACTAGAACAAATTATAGAAAAGGAGATGACTTTTCCTCTTTTCCCACACAGCGTGACAAACGTTAATTTTGTGTTTATATTCAGCATAATTTTTTGCCATGCTATTTTTTTTTTTTTGCAACTATGCAAGTTAAATTTAGGTCACACTGCCACAGTAAGAAACACCATATGAAAAACAGATGTCAAGAGGAACAGGTGTCAAATGTCCTATTAGGGACCCAGGGCCTCATATATAACATGACTATGCGGGCAGGGGCTCACAGGGTAGTTCATCAACGACAAGCAGAAGCAAGACTTCAACATGTACTCTTCTTTCCACATGTATTGAGCACCTCACTCAAGCCAAGAACTGAGCTCAATCAGGTGAATAAAAATCAATTAACATGTTATCTCTGCCTCAAGGCGCTTATAATCTACCAGACTTGAAAATCCTCCAGATCTAGATAAGCATGAAGGCTCCAGAATTTTGGAAATAAGTAATTTAGCAAAGCAGCAGTAATGAGAAACAATTGTGACCTCTTCTCTCAAAGCAAAAGTATTTTTGTCTCTGCATGTTTTGCTATCTGCTGATATGGCCTTCCTAAAAATCACAGAAGTTCCCTGAAACAAAGGAGGTCAGAAGTCTGTAGTGAATTCTGAGGCTGATTGAAAAAGGAGCAAAGATGTTGGAGGAGCCTCTGAAATGTAGCTATAGATCTATTTAAAAATTTTTGAGTGTCTCTAAGAAATTAAGAATAAAAGAAAAAATATAATAATTTTAACCTAGTTGAATATCATCATACAATAACACCATTATAATGTTTCACATCAGTGGTCCACGCAAATCAATGGCAATTATGAAAATAACGAATTATGAAGGAGAGTGGAAATGTTATGCTTTTTTGTGCAACCTGAAACTTTATCTTGTATAGTGGGGAACTTCACACAGTGGAGGAAGATGGATTTGGAATTTTGGCACGAACTTTTGAGCCTCAGTTTCTTCATTATGATATGTGAGTAGTGATACATGACTCATGGGGTGTGTTGTGAAATTTTAGTGAGTTAATGGGTATCAGTGATTTCTTAGCCATAGCCCTGATGTCTATAATTGCTAATAGAAGACCTAGGCCTAGAGAGATAGGAGGGGAAACATAGTTTTTCACGGGACCTGGGCCATACCACCTCTATTACTCTTCTATTGCTGTTGTAACAGTTGACGAAAAGGTTAGTGATTAAAATAATATGAATCTATTATCTTATATTTCTCAAGGTCAGAAGTCTAGAAATGAGTTACTAGACTAAAATCAAGATGTATTCCTTTTCCAGGGTTCTAGGGAAGAACCGTTCTCCTTTCCATTCCCAGCTTCTAGAGACTGCTCACATTCCTTGGCTCATGGTCTCCATGTTCATAGCTGGCAAAATGGGACTGAGTCTTTCTCACACTTCCATCTCCCCAACTGTCTCTCTTCCACTCTTCTCGTCCACTTGTAAGGATGATGACCCTACCCAGGTAATACATAACAGTCTTCCTATATTTATTTTATTAATATTTTTCAAAGTTTATATACTGATTTGGGTTGTCTAGGTGGCTCAGTTGGTTAAGTGTCTGACTCCTGGTTTCAGCTCAGGTAATGATCTCCCCATTTCAGGAGTTCAAGCCCCACATCAGGCTCTGCACTGGCAGCATGGAGCCTCCTTGAGATTTTCTCTCTCCTTCTCTCTCTCTGCCCCCTCCTCAACTCATGCTGTCTCTGTCTCTCAAAATAAATAAATAAACCAAAATAAAATAAAATAAGTTTATTTATTTATTTATTTATTTATTTATTTATTGACCATAAGTGGGGGAGGGACAGAGAGAGGGGGAGAGAGAGAATCCAAAGCAAGCTCCCTACTGTCGGCACAGAGCCCCATTATTCTGCCTATCACACCACCCAGTGGCTCTGTGATTGGACCTATAACACTGGACCTATATTGGTAATATAGCTGAGAGGGGCTCCAAAGTTCCTTCTGAACTGGGACTGAGAATCAGGAAGTAGGAAGGCACAGAATGATACACAGTGAGGATAGAGAACTAAAAATTCATTTGGACATGAATTAAATCATACATAAACAAATATAATATTAATAACCCTGCCAAACACAAAAGCTTTTAAACACAAATAACCCCTCTAGGGGCCCCTCTGGGTGGCTCAGTTAGTTGGTTAAGTGTCCAGCTTTGGCTCAGGGCATGATCTCAGGGTTCATGAGTTCAGGCCCCATGTAGGGCTCTGTACTGACAGACTCAGAGCCTGGAACCTGCTTTGGATTCTGTCTCTCTGTCTCTCTCTCTCTCTCTCTCTCTCTCTCTTTCTGCCCCTCCCCTGCTGGTGCTATGTCTCTTTCTCTTTCAAAAATAAATAAAAACATTTGAAAAAAATTTAAAAACCACAAATAAGCTTTCTAACATTAAAATAAATTTGTTCTTAAGAAAATCAGTAAAATAGTGATTAATACATGAAGTCCCATTAATTTATATAGAAGGTAGATAAAGATTTAAAATACAGTATATTAAGGATTTTCAAGTAGACACATGTGACACAGTATCTATTCACTATAATTAGACATTATAGTAACAAAAACTAAAATAAGCAGAAATGAAACAAAAGCAAATTGATAGATAAAAGATTCAATAAATTTTGGAAATAAGAATCACAGAAATCAAAATTTAAAATAATAGGTTTCAAAAGATGGAATCAACTCAAAGATAGCATAGTCAAAGAAAAAAGTAGTGATTGAGAAGGTGATGCTGATACATTCTCCCAGAATGCAATGCAGAGACACAAAACAACAAAATAATAGAAAATGATCACTAATTAGTACAGAAGGTAGATATGGCACATCCCCTACCATGAACTACTTTCAATATTTTTTTTTGTTTTTGATTCTCTGCAGTTTGTTTAAAATATACCTAGGTGTGGGTTTATTTGGTATTTATCTTTCTTTTTGTGCTCTGATCTCCTGGATGTGTGGTTTGTTTTAGTCATTAATTCTGACAAGTTTTCAGCCATTATACTTCAAATATTTCTTCTGTTCTATTTTTCTTTCATCTCCTTCTGGTATTTCTATTATGCATATGACACTTTTGATATTTTCTCTTGATTTGAATATTCTTTTTTTTTTTCTCTCCATTTCTGCATTTTAGTTTGGAAGGTTTGTACTGACCTATCTTCAAGTTTGCTGATTATTTTACTGGCCATGTTGAATTTATAAATGAGCTTGCCAAAGACATTCTTTATTTTTGCTGGGATGCCTTTTATTCGAACATTTTCTTTTGACTCTTTCTTACAGTTTTGATTTCTCTACTTGCATCACCACTTTGCTCTTACATGTTCTCTAATTTGTTCCATCAATGCCCTTAATATATTAATCAGTTATTTAAACTTCCCTACCTGATAATTCCAACATCTGTCATATCTGAGTCTCATTCTAATAATTGCTTTTCTCTGTAGAGTGCATTTTCCTTCTTTCTTTCTTTCTTTCTTTCTTTCTTTCTTTCTTTCTTTCTTTCTTCTTTTTGTTTTTTTGATATGACTTGTATTTTTTGTTGAAAGGTGGACAAGTTTTGGGAAACAGGAGCTGAAGTAAATAAATTTTTAACAGGTAAAGTATCCTGTGTTTAAATTTTGTGGTAATTATAGATACCAGAAGCTTCACATTTCATTTAGTATACATTTTTGGTCTCTCCTCTTAACATTGGGGTCTTCCCTCATTCTCTTCCTCAAACATAGTCTGTTTCTTAGAGATCTTTCACTTTAAATCTGTTATTATTCTGGAGCCCTTTCAATGTGATGGTAAGATGTTAAGAAGGGAAAAAATTCTATGACACTATGATTAAATATCAATTTTTATGGGCCTGTTTCTTGGAGCTGTGTTTCCTTCCATCCTCCATGTGCTTTATCTTTTATCCCTGACCCCTGGCTATAGTGTTCCAAATCTTTTACTTTGATGTCCTGTTCCATGTGGACAACGTTTCCCCCCTTAAGTTGGAAAGGAAGAATGAAGGAAGCTGGAGGGTGGAGAGTAGTTTCATTTTCCCAGCAGGAATTCAGGTTTCAAAATGGCACTCAGGCAAAGTCATTTTCTCTGGAGGGTAGATCTTTGTTAGGTAGAGGCACTAGGTATGTTTCATAATGATCAGCTCGAGAAGGAGACATTTTCTGGAATATAACTGCAAGAACTTTATGAAGTTCCTCCAGTGAAACAAAGATAGATGTCTAGGCCTCTAAGGCTGGAGTCCCCAAGATATTGTATTTTCATGCTAATCTATGTTCAGCCTCCAGAAATTTTTTTTTTTCAACGTTTATTTATTTTTGGGACAGAGAGAGACAGAGCATGAACGGGGGAGGGGCAGAGAGAGAGGGAGACACAGAATCGGAAGCAGGCTCCAGGCTCTGAGCCATCAGCCCAGAGCCTGACGCGGGGCTCGAACTCACAGACCGCGAGATCGTGACCTGGCTGAAGTCGGACGCTTAACCGACTGCGCCACCCAGGCGCCCCAGCCTCCAGAAATTTGTAAAAATTGACATTTAGTAATTCCTAACAGATTATGGATCAAGAGATTTTGTCTCTAACTTCCCCCAGAGTTTGTACTAATGTTTGCACTACAACTACAGTTTTTCTAATGAGTCCAAAAAAGTCACTGATTTTCAATTTGTCAAGAATTGTCTTGTGAAAAAGATGGAAGTCATTATTCAAGTTCTTCATATGTTAGAGTAGAAAACAGAAGTACCTTCATTTTTTTTTTTAATCTACATCAAGCTCATGGCAAAGCTCATTTTAGCATCCTAGAAATGTCTACCCAAAATGCAGTATTAGTGTATTGGAGATGGGTATTGAAGAGAAATTATACTTAAGATTTTGAGGTAGAAACCTAACTTCTTCAGAAAATTAGAAACAAAAGTATATATTACTGGAAGATAAATACAGGACTAAAAGAATTAAGGCTATTTGAGTGTAAAGCTCTTTTTTAATGTTTATTTCAAAGGTGGTCATTTATTATGTTTGGAACTACATACTTCTACCCGGAAAGAGAACTATTATCTCTGAAAGACTGCAGGCATTATGGGCATCTGTCTCCATGGGGTTGTCATATTACTTACATACTGTGATGACATTAAAGAGATTTTTTTATTTCTCTAGATAAAATAAGATGCCAATTAAAACTTTGTGACCTAATTTTATTCCAGATTCTTTTAAATTTAATTTTCTTAAATAAGCTTTTCTCAAATATACTACAATTGTAACTGTTTGCTACTGCAGATTTCAGTGATTCTCACTTAACCATTTCTTGGTAAGTGTAATTATTTTCAATATTCTTTTCCATATAACACTTTGGTCCTTTCAGGGTATATTAACATATATTGTTCTTTGTCCAAACATTGACTGCTTTCAAATTGTTGTTTTTGCTCTTGTCTCTGTGTTTACTTTCCACTTCACCATTATTTCTCAAGAAATGCTTATTAGACACTTGCTTCTACTTAATGTATTTCAGGTGACTTATACTCAGTGTTGGAAAGAAAAATGTAAATTAAATGTGACCTCTGATTTTATCTCTATCTATCTGCTATCTATCTATCTATCTATCTATCATCTATCTATCATCTATCATTATACATGTATGAGCTTGAGCTCTTCTATCCTAACTAAATATTGTCGATATTTAGGGCATGACTATTAGTGCAATAGTTCTTGGCTGTCTATTATCTATTATATTTATTCAGAGCCAGTTTTCCTTAGCCCTATGCTCTTAGTTCCTCTCTGCTCTGGTTAGCAGGCCAGAATTTGATTTAAAGGGTGAAATACTACTATGTTTCAGAATGTGAATGAATTTGTGCAGGCTATTGGGTGGCACATTGATTGGTAGGATATAACATCATTTGGGGCAATCCCAAGCCTAGTGATTACTGTATTTTAGCAGAGCAAATATTTAATTAAATTGTAATTCATATTTATTATAAAGGAGAAAGTATGAGAAATATCAACAGATAATGTTACAAATAAGGTCTACAGATATTTGGTAATAAAATAGACATGTATGTATGAAGCAACTCACTATGTACCTTCAAGTGCACTAAGAGTTTCCTTTCCTCAGTATAGGCAATATAGTCAATGATATTGTAACAGTGTTGTATGGTGACAGATGGTTGCTATGCTTGTGGTGAACATAGAATAATATAGACAGATGTTGAATCACTATATTGTATACCTGAAACTAATGTGACATTGTGTATCGATTATATTCAAATAAAAAATCAAAGGTAAAAAATAAGGCAAAATAAAACAAAAATCTAAGACCAAAACCAAAACTGAAACCAAATGGTGAGTTTCCATGACTTATCTCACTGAAATACATTAATAGTCTTTTGACTTTGGGACCTTCATTAACTACATTTTATAGATAACAAATATAAGGCTTAATGATCTAATTAACTTGCCCACAATCATAAAGCAAATAAGTAGTTGAGCCATGATTCACACTCAAGGACTATGATTCAAGAATCCACATTTTAATCATTACTTGCTATTGCTTCCCAATACTTCTTTTATAATGTCCCCTTGGAAACATATACAAGAGTGACTTAGAGCATGATATTTTCCTGGTCAGTTTTATGGCAAAATTTGTGCCATGTTTTAGTTCTGTGACACCCACAGGAGCTATTAAGTCTTCTAGGACCATTTTCCCCAATATTAAATGGCTTCTATCCTCTGTAGAATATGACTAGTCCCTGGTTTATATTTTTTAGAACGTTGTAAGACTTTGCTTGAATAGATTACTTGCTTAGTATTTCCCAAATTGTAACCCACGGAATACTCATTCCAAAGAAATGCTTTAAATAAGTAAATAAATAAGACACCATCAGCTTCTGGAATAATAAGCACAGATTTTAACTTATATTATATGATAACATATGTAAACATTCTCACACTTCCTTCCTTATATGTTTCTAAATTGTTTATTCTTTCTAATTTTTAAATAAAATTTAAATATGTTCTACATGGGATCAGCACAGATGTTTTCATTTCCCGATATACCTAATGCCTACTGGGTACCTCTCCTTGAGTTGGCCCTTCATTTGTATTAGACAAAAATAACCACTATTTTCAATTGTTTTTTTAATTCCCATGTATTTCTCATATTACATATGCATGTATTCTTAAACAATATATACTATTGTTTCTCATGCCTTATATGTCAGTGAAAAGGTGCTGATTATATTATTCCATAACTTATTTATATGACTACATCACATTTATGAGATTTATTCAATAGAATAGATATATGACATGGCTTTTCACATATTTTCTCAATTGGACAGTATTCTCTTGTGTACATGAATCAAATATATTGACAAATTCTCAAGTTAATGGATATATATTTCAGTTCCATTTTTATATTAAAAAACAATGTTGCTCTAAACATCTCTTTACAGTGCTTTTGTGGGTATAAACCAGTTTCTCTGGTTTATATCCCTAAGTCAGATGGCACATCACTTGTTTTATTACTAATTGCAAAAGTATCTCCACAAATGTTTGTATCAATCTGGGGGAACTTTATTTCACCATGTTAACCACTCTCCCTCCCTTTTCTCTCCTTTTTGTTTTTTTGTTTTTTTTGGCATGGAATTATCCACCAGGCCACACAGAACACATTCACTGTTCTAATTACGATCGCACAGTACATTAGTATAAAGAATTCCATGAATTGGTTAGTCATTTACTTAGGTAGTTCATTATTAGTGCACACATAAACCACTTCTTCCCATATGGTCTTCATTACCTTAATGCTGATATTTTGATCCCCATTTAATACACTCCTTTAAATTTTTTTGCAGTTTTATTGAGAAATAATTGACATGCATCACTGTACAAATTTAGGTGTATGACATGATTATTTGATTTAGATGTATTGTGTAATGATTACTGAAATATTTCAGCCAACATCTATCATCTCATATAGCTACACTATAAAAAAAGAAAGAAGAAAAAATAAATTTAAAAAGTTCTTGTGATGATAATTCTTGGGATTTACTCTTTTAACAACTTTTCTATATATCGTATAGCGGTGTTAGCTGTAGTCATGATGTTGTACATTGTATCCTTAGTACTTATTTTACATCTTATAACTGGAAATTTGTACCTTTTGATCATCTTCCTCCAATTCCTCCCCACATGTATACTCTCCCCTTTTTGATAACCACGTGTCTTATATCTTTTTCTATGAGTTTTTTTTTTGGTTCCACATATAAGTGAGATCATACAGTATTTGCCTTCCTCTGTCAGACTTATTTCACTTGGCATAATGCCTTCAATGTCCATCTATGTTGTCACCAATGGTAAAATTTTATTATTTTGTATGGCTAAATAATATTTCCTTGTAAATATACCACAGATTCTTTACCCATTCATCCAACAATGGACACTTAAGTTGTTTTCATGTTTTGGCTATTTGTAAACAGTGCTGCCACAAAATGGGGTTTGAGACATCTTTTTAACTTAGCATTTGTGTTTCCTTTGGCTATTTTCAGAAATAGATTGGATCATATGGTAGTTCTATTTTAATTTACTGAGGATTCTCCATTCTCTTTTCCATATGGCTGTATCAACTTACAATCCCATCAACAGTAAGTCCACAGAGGTTTCCTTTTCTCCACATTCACAGCATCCTGTGTTATCTCTTGTCTTTTTTGGTGATGGCCATTCTAACAAACATGAAGTAATATCTCATTGTAGTTTTAATTTGCATTTTCCTGATGATTAGTGACACTGAGCATCTTTTCACATACCTGTTGGCCACCTGTATGTGTTCCTCGGAAAACTGTGTATTCATGTCCTCTGCTCATTTTTCAATTGGGCTATTTGTGGTTTCCTAAAATATTGAATTGTGTAAGTTTTTTATATACTGGATTATTTTGTATTAACCCCTTATCAGGTGTATGATTTGCAAATATCTTCTCCATTCAGTAGATTCCCTTTGTGTGTGTGTGTGTGTGTGTGTGTCTTTAAAGTTTTTATTTAAATTCTACTTAGTTAACCTATAGTGTAATATTGGTTAGAAGAGTAGAATTTAGTGATTCATCACTTACGTGTAACATTTAATGCTCATCACAAGTGCCCTCCTTAGTATTCATCACCCATTTAATTCATCCACCAACCACCTCCACTCCAGCAACCCTCACTTGTTCTCTACAGTTAAGAGTCTCTTATGGGTTACTTCCATCTCTTTTTTTCTCCCTTCCCTTATGTTCATCTGCTTTGTTTCTTAAATTCCACCTATTAGTGAAATCATATGGTATTTGTCACTCTCTGATGACTTATTTCACTTAGCATAATACACTCTAGGGCCATCCACGTCATTGCAAATGGTAAAACTTCTTTCTTTTTGATGGCTAAGTAATATTCCTTTACACACACACACACACACACACACACACACCCCACATCTTATTTTCCATCCATCAGCTAATGGATATTTGGGCTCTTTACATAATTTGGCCATTATAGATAATGCTGCTATAAGCATTGGGGTGCATGTGCTCCTTTGAATATTTTTGTGTCCTTTTCCCAAACAGAAATTAATAACAGAAAAAAAAGTGTTATACTAGAAATATAACTTCAATTCAAAACCTAGTTTAAACATAAAAATTGAGTTTTCCATGCAAATATGGTTTCATGCATTTTTTAATAAGTTTTAGAGCTCAATTTTTTTTTAATTTCCTACGTGGAAGTTATTTTTTCCATGAAAAAGATTATTTTAAGGTTTAGTGCTCTCACAACTAATAACTTTAATTCTATTATTAATCTGTACTAATTACAGAGTTTAAATTTATAGATTTTTCAGAAAAGTAGGTCTCATTTAAAAGATCATTAAAACCATATTGCTGCTGGTAGGATCTGAATAGTTCTCAGGTTCTTTTACTACCAAAAAGTCTAGAAATGTACCTAAGTGCTTTGCCATGAAGATTGTAATTACAAAATTAGTGTTAATTCTAAAGTTTATAATCTTAAAGTAAAATCTGTTTCTTATTTTTAGTAAACAGTTATTATGAGGAACCAGATAAAAACTGGTTTATGTACATTTTTACAAGTGGTATATAAATATTCCCCTTTTGCATAAACTTTTTAGCTCTTTTGGATGAATTCTCACTCTTGCTCTCTCTCTCCCTCTCTTTCTTTCCCCTTGTCCCTCCTTCATCTTTGCTGACATATATTTGACAAATAACATTATCCAAATTTAAAGTATGCGACATGATGTTATATTACATGGGTGTATTGTGACCTGTTTACCACCATAAGGAAAGATAACACATCCATCACCTCATGTAGTTACTGTGTGTGTGTGTGTGTGTGTGTGTGTGTTTAGAAACCTTAAGATCTACTCTCTTAGCAAATTTCAAATATGTATTCCTTTTTTTTTAACTGAAAAGCATGAATTGTCTTAAAACAAGAATTTCTCAAAATGTGCTTCTCAGCTACTCCTAACACAATTGTCTTTCATATTCACCAAAAATACTCGTTTCTTGGCCCAATCATAGCTCATTGAAGCAAGAAAAAAACTAGGATTTAATTGTTGGAAACTGCATATTCAATAAGCTTTCTATACTATTACAATACACATAAAATTCACCTAAAAACACTAAATATTTGAACATGATATAAATTTCAAAGCCCTGTGATCTTAGCTGCGAATTCCAGGTGATTTCTTTGTAAAAACAAAGGGTAAATGTGTTTTCTACATGAAAAATTTTGCATTGTTTTCAGTGTTAGTTATGCCTGAAGTAATTTTACATTGTTTAATTTCAAACCCATGTCTTATTTTATTTTTTAATTTTTTACTTTTTTTAATGTTTATTTATTTTTGAGAAAGAGAGAGCATAAGGGAAGGGACAGAGAGAGGGAAACAGGATCTAAGCAGTCTCAGCACTGATAGCAGAGACTGAGGGGCTCAAACCCTCAGATCATGATCTGAGCCATAGTCGGACACTTAACTGGCTGAGCCACCCAGGCGCCCCATAATTTCAAATCCATGTTAATGATTCAATTTCTCATAATTCTCTTTGCTTTACTAAGAAACTATTTGAAATTTGTATTCAAATTTCTTGTCAAAAAATAATCAGTTTCCTATTATCATTTTCATCCATGGTGATTTTTTAATTTTGTGATTTAAAAAAAAATTTTTCAGTTTATTTATTTATTTTGAGAGAGAGAGGGAGAAAGAGAGGGAGAGAGAGAGAGAATGCCAGACAGGCTCTGATGTAGCCTGATGCAGGGCTCGAACTCACAAAGTGTGAGATCATGACCTAAGCTGAAACCAAGAGTCAGACCTTCAACGGAATGAGCCACGCAGATGCCCCCATGGTGATTTTTTTATGTGTATATATTTTAAAAACACCTGTGGTGCTTTTAATAGCATGGATTCTAAACTTGATAAATTTTAATACAAAAACTTGCCTTTATTCCTGGTTATAAAACTTAGAGAACTTTTCTTGCTTTTTATGGTTCAGTCACTAATTTTTAAAATATTATTAAGTGTTAATAGATAAAAAAGAATATCTATGATAAAATGTGGCAAGCACTCTTATTATTTACTTCATTAATTTTATTTATTTTATTATTTATTATATTATTTACTCCATTACTTTTAAAGTTCCTTGAGTATTGCTTATTTGAACAACATTTTTTCATTCTCAAATAAAACCAATACGCAGAATTTTGTACTTAATGATTCTCTTGCTTATTTAAAATATGTTTACCACATATAGATGTATATCATTATACATTGCATATTCAGTTTTGAAATATTTTGTTTTTAACATCTAATGAGTATACTTTTTGCATTTTTGGTAATTTTCTTTATTATTTCAACAAATCATTTCTGAGACACTTCAATGTGTCTTCAATAGCTATTTGTTCACCTTTACTTATGTATTGCAAGTGACATGTAGTATATGGCAAATATCGTAAGGATATATTACACTCTATTCTTTGACCTTAATTTTTTATATTTGTTTGTGTTACTGATATTATAAGAGCTACTAGGAAATCTTGCATATGTTTTCCAGCACACAAGTACAGGAATTTTTGTTGTTCATACCCAGCTGTGGGATTTCTACTTCATGTACATACATCTTTATTTTTACTAAATAATGCCAATGTTTTTCCAGTAGTTGAGAGATATTATGATTTTTCTATATCTTTTTATTATTTTAAATGTTTTTAACAGTTTGGAGAGGTGAAATTATATTCCATTTTCTCTAGATACTTCATATTTTGATATCCCTTTAAGACCATGCCTCATGAATTTCATTATTCTCTTCGTATTTTATTTTCTTATTTGCTTGTTGCTGGTGTGTATAAAAGTGATTGATTTTTTTTTCTTTTTTAATGTTTATTTTTGAGAGAGAAAGAGACAGACCTCAAGTTGGGGAAGGGCGGAAAGAGAGGGAGACACAGAATCCAAAGCAGTCTCCAGGCTTTGAGTTGTCAACACAGACCTGGAGGCGGAGCCGGAAGCCACGAACCATGAGATAATGAACGGAGCTGAAGTTGGACACTTAGCCAACTGAGCCACCCAGGTGCCCCAGATATGACTGTTTTTGAATACTGACTTTAAATCCAGAAAAGTTTTAAAATTTAATAATGTCAAGACTATATATAGACTATTTGAGGTTTCCTAGATAAAGATTCATATAATTTGTAAATAATATTTTTTCTATTTATCTACCCTTAAATATTACTTATCTCATTGTATTGTCTGGGATCCCCAATACACTGTTAAATCAAAGTGGCAACATTAAGCCCTCCTATGTAGTTTGAACATTAAAATGCTCTTATTTTTTTTTTTTTGACAACTAAGTACAGTATGTGCTGTATAACTTTGAAGATACATGTAATCAATTTAGGGATGTTTCCTTTCATTTCTACTTTGTTAAACAGCATTATAACAAATGTTTGCTACTATATTCAACTTTTTGTATTGCTTCTATAAATTTATGATCAAAATTTTTTTCTTTAACTTGTTCATGTGATGGTTTTATTAATTGACTTGTAAATTTTAACCAACTTCATATCCTGTAATAAAACAAAATTGCCTCATACCATGACTCTTTTTAAATACATTGTTAGATCTGGTTTGCTACCAGTTGGCTTAAGGAATTTTCAATTCTAAATATAAATATTGCTTTCTATACTGATCTTGGCAGATTCTATATCTAGCTTATACTAGCTTCATTGTAAAATAAGTTTGGGAGGTATTTTCATATTTTCTCAACTCTGAAATTGTTAGGCTAAATAATGGCCTTTGCAAATATTCAAGTCCCAATCCCTGAAAACTGAATTTTACCTTATATGACAAAAAGGATTTAGCAGATGTGATTTGAGGAATAAGACATTATCCTGGATTATCTAGATGAGTCCTAAATGTAATAAAATTATTTTATCATTAAAGGGGGACCAGGGGATATATCATTGCAGAAGAGAAGGGACAGGAATGATGGGGCAGAGACTGCAATAATGTGGTCACAAGCCAAGGACTACAGGCAGCAACAAGAAAATGGGAAAGACAAAGAATGGGTTCTCCCCTGGAGCCTCAAGAAGAAACTAGCCCTGTTGACTTTGATTCTAACACTCTAAGACTCACTTTATATTTCTGAGCTTCAGAACGTGAAGAAACTAAATTTATGTTGTTTTAATCTGTTAGGTTTGTTGTAAATTATAGCAGCAGCAATAGAAAGTGTGTGTGTGTGTGTGTGTGTGTGTGTGTGTGTGCTCATGCACACATACTTATACCAGTGTGTGGATGTGTACATGATGTGAGTGTTTCAAGAAATTTGTGAACAGACTTTGGAGTTTTCTTTTTAAAAGCTTTTTGTCTACATAGTCAACTTTTTAATGATTACAAAAAATATGTAGTTAGACTTTTAAATGTGTCCGGTTTATTATTAGATGTGTCCAGAATGTTATGGCTAAATTTCTAAAGAAAGTGTATTCCACAGTTATTGACTATAGTCTTCCACCTATCACCGTTAGATTAAGATTTTGGGGGATCTGTTAAAATTAACTCTATCAATAGTAAGTTGTTCTTCTACAGTGTTGTATTCCCACTATAATAATAGACTTGTACATTTTTGCTTCTGTATTTGTCTATTTTTACATCATCTATTTTGAGATTATTATGTTAAGAGCATCAAAATTGTAAATTATATATCTTTTGCAGGAGTAAAGCATGATCATTATTAAGGGCATCAAACTATTAACTGATCACAGATTTATGTCCTCTTCTTCTAGGGCACAAAGTTGTATTACATTTATCAGCCTCTTTTGAAGTTAGATGTTGTCATGTGACAGAGCTCCTGCAATTAAATGTAAGCAGGAATTGATGAGTGTCACATCCATTCTGGTCCATAAATCTACCATCATTAAACATCCCTTCCCTTTCCTAAATGACAGGTAGACATCAAGTCTCAGGATGACATTGACAGCCAAATTCTTAAGATGGAAAAGACTGTGTAAACAAGGATTCCTGGATGCCTACGTGGAGCAAAGCATCCTTACTTTTTAAATTGCCACCCACTAGAAAATCCCACTCTGAAATATTGCATGAACAAGAAATAAACTTTCATTAGGTTAAATCACTGATATAAATGGGCTTGTCAAAACTGTACATTATATTAATTTTTATGTCTCTTCTTAATTTCTAGCAGTATATTTCACCTGAAAGTTTATTCCATTGTTATGAATTTAAATAAGCTAAATATTGTTATTTTATATTTTGTATTTTTTAATTCCACTTGAGAATTTTTAGTATGATTCTGTTCCATGCTGTGTTTACTAGCTCTGATTCATGGTGTAATGTCTCCTTGTATATTTTGGTATTTATGAGTGTAACCTCAAATTTGGGGGGAAATATTATATAGGAATTATTTGAGTCCTGAGATGAAGATAGGTTCATTCGAAAATAATTTTCTTTCATGTCTATAAAACATCTTAGGGAATTATTGTTGAGAAACAGTGTTCTGTAAATATTTTCATGTTTCTTCACAGTCAAGAATTTCTAAGGAAAATATACTGGTAATTTGGTTTAAAATATATTACAATGGCAAGCAAGACTTAGAAGTAAAAGATAGAGACTTTAAGAGAAATTTAGAAACATGTTTTCCAGAGCCATTTCTTTATATTCCAAAGGGTAATTTAACTTTGAGACCTCTTACTTTCTTCCCAGAGAGGATTTGTTTACATTAGAAAGAGAAGGAGCTTCTCTGTCCTTTGGAGGAGAGGATGAGCAGCTATACAAGCTCCTAGATTCATAGTTTCAAGATGCCCCTCCTCATGTAATGAATTTTGCTATATGTTCAGGCTACATCTGGCTCTCATCGTAATACCCAGTGAATGATCATCGTGTGCCTATCCCATTCAAGAGGGTTGTATGAGTAATTAAGTCTATCTCTGATTCAAAAACCTTGTGTTTTTATCAGGAAGAAATATAAATGTAAAGCTTAATTACCAGTAATAGACTATTTTTAACTAAATTGAATCGTTTGCTTGGAGTAGTGTGAATTCATTCTGCACATTCATGTGGGGGCTACATTCTGGCTGTTAATTTTCAGGGGCACTTTTTCCTCCACTGGATACCAAATTAAGCAAATTTTTTAGAGATATGGGGCATGGGCTTATTCCTAATTCACCTCTACACTGAATATTTAGAAATTTAGATCTCATTTTAGTAAGTGTTCCCTTTTATATTATCCAACTTTAGTGGAATTCTCTTTTGTATATTATCATTTCTGTCCCAAGAGCCTATGAAAATTAAAACTCATTTAATTTCTGTTGGCAAATGCCCTCATTGCTAAGTCCTTTTGCTCAAGCTCCACTGAATTTTCTGGTTTCTCTTTCCATTAAATTTCTGTCCTATCTACCAAACTTTCTTGACAACTCCTTAGCCCCTTTAAGTTTTATTTTTCAGAAATCAAGGTTATTTTCAGTTGAAGTATTGTCATGACCACCTGGTCTATCATATTGACTGGAATAGATAACCTTCCTGAAGTCCTCCTATTTCTTAAAGAAAAAAGTTAGTTAATTAGTGTTTTGAATTTTTTTCTAATGTATATATAAAAGAAGAATAAATAGGCATCACAGAGGGGATTTTTAGGAGAGTGAAATTCTATATACTATAATGGTAGATATATGTCATTACACATGTCAGAACCCATAGAACGTACAACACAAAAAGGAAACATTAATGTCAACTATCAAATTTAGCTGATAATAACATAGCAAAATTGCCTCATAAATTGTAGCAAATACTCCACACCAATGCAAGAATATTAACAATAGGGGAACTTGGGAGAGAGATTACAGGGCATATGAAATCTCTGCACAGGCTTCTTATTTTTTAATCCTAAAACAGCCCAGAATAAAGTTACTGGTTAAAATTTTTAAAAATATGTTAACAACTTTTTCACTGAAAGGTGGAAAAAAAAGGCACTTGATAGAGTGTTTCATAAAGCACTTCTGAAACTTGTGTACTATGATCTCATTACATCTTTATAGAAAGCAAAGTACTTATGGATTATTTTCTACTTCTATTGTGTCTTATTTTATTAACTCTATATTTAGAAATGACAAATGTGATTCAGAAGTTGTTAATCATTGAAAAAGATTTCACAATTTATAAATGCCTTTATTTTCATGGTATGAGTTAGTTACCACCCAGTGAGATTGTAAGCAACAGATATGTTGCTTTGCCTCATTATTAGGATAAAATCTCTGACTTAAGAAACCGAAAAAATGAACTTAGAAGTAAAAATAGTATTTATGAGAGGACAATTATTCACTTATATATATCAACTACTTTTAGAATATACGATAAGTCAATTTAAAATATTGAAACTATGAAATGGAAATAAAAATATATACATATTTTAATTTAACCTCATATTATATTTACTTTATATAGTATAGACCATATGAAATATTATCTTCTGGATGTAATTTTCCAAATATGCAAATATGTTTCCAATGTTTTTTATTTTAAAATATCATATGTAATCAGAGATAATCAAATATGTATATTTTAACTTGAAAACAAGTGCTAAAATTCATTAATATAAACACTTATACTTTCAGCAGTTTATATGATTGAAAGTAAAATAATTCAGATAAATCAATTTTTATTTATCTACCTTAAGCTTTATTTTTTACATTTAAAATGTTTGTTTATTTTTGAGAGAGAGAGACACACAGAGCAAGCAGGAGAGGGACAGAGAGAGAGAGGGAGACACAAAATCTGAAGCAGTTTCTAGGCTCTGAGCTGTCAGCACAGAGCCTGACGTGGGCTTCTAACTCACAAACCATGAAATCATGGCTTTAGCCAAAATCGGCCTCTTAACCAGCTGAACCCCCCAGGCGCCCCTATCTTAAGCTTTAAAAACACTGATACTACAGCTTCCTAAAATGCAATGTTTGAGGCTAAGAATAATTCTTTAAGTATATTTTGAATAAAGACATGGATAACAATGTATTTATATAAACTAGAATCATAAAGATAAAAAGGTGTTTTTTCATTGACAAAAGACAATCTTTTCTACTATGGTAAATTTAGAAAGTAAAATTGGAAAAGATTGGGTAGTTTAATGGATTTTCTCAATTACAGTTCATTCTTTAAGGCAATAAAGGTCAACATTAGATCAATTTCAATGAGCAAATTACTAATCTTAAAAATTACTTTCAATTGTCTACATTTAAGAAAATGGTGATATTCCAAAGATAGTGATAAATGAGGCTGGACTGATATAAAATTTAATTACCCTTTGATAAATTGCAAATTTCTTTTCTATGCCTTAGTTACAAGTTGTCTTTTTGTGTAATGTTTTAAAAGCTCAATGAGACCTAATTGACTGAAGATTGCTTCAACATAACTTACTTATCAAACGTGAGCAGGCCATAATATTTTATTGTTCTTGATTCAAACTACATTGATTGTTAAAATCTTGTCACAATGTTTTCAAGTGAAAGGTTTTAATTTTTGTAATTTTAGTTTTTTTCTCCATAAATTTACATTTATTTGCATATGAACAAGCTCAAAAACTGTAATTTATGCCCATAGTTTTATCTATTCAAATGTGGAATATTTAATATTGCCAGACAAAAACAGAAGGTTATAATTCAGTCTGTGTTTTATACTGACTTTAAAAACTATAAGAACACAGTAAAATACATGATGGATATTAAAATTCATGGAAATAATTTTGCAAACTACAGTCCAGTATCTGATTTATAGATGACAAGGATTCACTAGTAATTTTGATTATCATTAAGGAGTACCTGAATAATAACTTTTATGAACTTTATTCTGTTTTTAACTACTTTGTGGAATTTACTACTAATTCATTGTATATTACAGATTTTCATAACAGATCTTTCAATACGATGTTTTCAAAATATGTAAACTTGATTAAGATGTTGTATGAAATGATAACTCTATCTTTTTTCAGTAACCACAGATCCCATAAATAATTCATCATGGAGGTAACTCTTTTGTTAGTGCTCTATATAGGGTTTAGTGATCTACATCCTAGTATATATTTAATGTCTTTTGATTATAAAGGCCAACTTGCTTTGCACCTATGTTATTTCATTTAAAATCTCATAATAATACTCATTTGAATGGCTCTCACTAACTTGAAGTTAGTTGTTAACCTCTTATAGAATACAATTATTTTTAAGGGTTAAATACAACTGAAACAGAATACTAATATAATATTACTATTTGTGCATATATATAATAATGTTGACTTTGGAGGTGTGATGATGCCAATACCTTGTAATAGTTATTTTAGTATTATTAATTAATATTGAACATTTTCTCAGTGTTTATAAGATGTTATATCATTTAGGTACTATTATACACATTTTATAAGTGAGAAAACTATGGCCTGGGGTACCTACGTAAACTTTCCATGTAAGTCAGACTTCAGCCAATCCTTTTAGGCACACCACTATACTACACTTTAAAAATTGGGAAAGATGATACCTCCTCATTGAATATTTTATAATGCCAAACTCTTTTATAGTTTTTTTAAAATCATTGTTTGTAATATGTATTAATTACATATTATGTTTATTTGTTTATTTTTTGTGACAAACTACTTTTTTGTTTGTATCAAGTTTTTTTTATTTAAAAATTTGTTTTAATCTTTTATTTATTTTTGAGAGAGAGAGACAGAGTATGAGTGGGGGAGGGACAGAGAGTGAGGGAGACATAATCCACGAAGCAGGTTCTAGGCTCTAAGTTGTCAGCACAGAGCCCGACATGGGGCTCGAACCCAAAAACCACAAGATCATGACCTGAGCCAAAGTCGAACACTTAACCTACTGAGCCACCCAGGTGCCCTCTTTGTTTCAAGTTTTTAATTAAATTCTAGGTAGTTAACATATAGTTTAATATTGGTTTCAGGAGAAAAATTTAGTGATTCATCACTTATGTATAACACCCAGTGCTCCCTGCTATCATTGTATATTATCATGTTTCTTGGAAAATATTCTGTGCTAAACTTCTTATATTAGAATCCTTATCATTTTATTTAACATTTTAAATTCAAACCTTCAAATATATGTGAAATAGACAAAAACTGTAATAAATATCCATGTAGTTATCATCCAGATTCAGTAATAATAATCTCATGACAAATATTGCCTCATTTATATTTCTATCCACCCTCGTATCATTTTAAATAAGCTTATTTCAGATGCCATGTTATTTTGTCCACATATATTCCACTTATCGTTTTTCTCCAATCTATGTATCTATTATCTTTTATTTGTAATGTTAATATAATGCCACTTCACACCATGAAAACATTTATTTCTTAATAACTTTTAACTTCAAATGTCCAGTCAATATAAAAAATTCTAATTTTTAAAATTTACAATTTTTAGAGGTTTATTCTGAATCCAAACTCATTGACACATGTGATTGGCTAACATAGCTGATCATTCTTTTAATCTACAGATTCTCTTTCAATCCTTCTCTGTTTTGTTTTCTAGTTACGATTTATTTTTTCAGGAGCTGGGTTGATTTTACTATACAGTTTCCTGTTTGTATCTGTACAGTGCAGTACCACAAATGTATTCCTGTAAAAAAAAATGAAAATGGCTAGTTTGGGGTGCCTGGGTGGCTCAGTTGGTTAAGCGTCAGACTCTTGGTTTCAACTCAGATCATGGTTTCATGGCTCCTGGGTTCCAGGCCACCAGAAGCCCCATGCAGGGCTCTGCACTGACAACGCAGGGCCTGCTTGGAATCCTCTCTCTTCTCTCTCTGCTCTTCCTCCCACTTCCACTTTCTCTTTCTCTCAAAATAAACAAACTTAAAAAATATTTTAAAAGAAAGTGATTAGTTTTATTTAAATTTATTTACAATTTATTTATTTATTTCAGGT
This sequence comes from Lynx canadensis, assembly GCF_007474595.2. NCBI lineage: Eukaryota > Metazoa > Chordata > Mammalia > Carnivora > Felidae > Lynx > Lynx canadensis. Next base: position 49,856,657 of record NC_044319.2, on the reverse strand, counting down.
TCAGAGGTGGTGAAATGTTTTTTCTTCTGGACCTGCAACATGAGCATGCCTCTCTTTTTCTGATCGTTAATAACCATTGACAGTCAATACCTAGATTCACCAATTGTTTAGAATTCCAAAATTCCATTCCATTATGCTTTTTAATTTAGTAACTGAAATTCTTTAACAGAATAATACCCTTCATTAAATTTTTAGTTACACTGGTACTTAGCTTATGTTGGAAACCCAGAATAAATGTTTCATTCTTTCCATTAACTTTACAGGTTTAAAATAATGAGTTGATTCACTAGATACTACAAAAAGAAAAACAAAAGCCTGTATGTGTGTGTGTGTGTGTGTGCGTGCGTGTGTGTGTGTGCGTGTGTGTGTGTGTGTGTGTGTGTGTTAGTCTGTTTGGACTACTGCAAAAAAATTACTCTAGAGTGTATAGCTTAAGCAACAAGTGTTCATTTCTCACAGTCTGGAGGCTGGAAAGTCCAAGATTAAAGCATGGCAGATCGGTGTCTGGTAAGGACATCCTTCAGAGTTTGCAGGTGGCCATATTCTGACTGTGCTCCAACATGGCAATAGCGTCAAGAGAGTTCTCTGAGGTCTCTTTGATAAGGACTGTAATCTCATTCATGAGGACAGAGCCCTTATGACTTAATTCCCCCCCAAAAGTGCTACTTCCTACTATCACCACATTGGTGGGCTAAGATTTCAGTGCAAAAACTTTAGGGAGATACAACCATTCAGTCAATAGCAGTGCATATATATATATATATATATATACACACACACACACATTTATACATGTATACATATATACACATTTATATATGTACATATGTGTACATATACATTTATATATGTGTATATATGTATATACATATACACATACTAAACTTAATTATACACACACATTTTTTGGTCTCAATCTATTATTATTATCCTTTTATCCTTAATGGAGCTCAAATCATCCCATCTTTGCCCAGTGGAAGTCATCCCAAATAGGTTGGGAGCCTTTTTGACAACTGTGATAAGATGTTCCAGGCTCAGGCTCATCCTGAAGTACTCTTGTTCAGACTTGAAATCAGCCATTTCTCCAATGAATATTTTAATAGAAAATAGTATTTAGAGTCCATTATTTTGGCATTGGAAGTACTCATGCCTTTGAAGCCATCATTCTTTCTAGTCCTTTTCATTCAAATGGACTAAAAAGTATTTTTGTGTTTTTTTGTTATTTTTTAAGATAAAACATAATATGAGTTGATATTGATTTTATCAGTTGAAATCTATAACTAGAGGGTTTTTCTCAAATCTTTCTGTCTTATATCTTTAAGCTGGCCAAAGGAGAAAAATATATAACCTATAAAGAAACAAAGATATGAATTACATCTGACTTCTCACCAGAAATTATATGTGATGCCTAATAATCCCTGTCTTTTGGTATTCATGTCCTTATAGATTTCCTTCCCTTCACTGAGACTTTTGACTTGCTTATAATTGATGGAATATGGAAAAAATAATAGGTTGTCATTCTTGTGATTATTTTATATTATGTAAGGCTCCATCTTTGCTAACAAGCTCACTGTAGATTCTTTCCTTTGTTGGCTTTCAATAATAATCTGCTAAAAATCTTAGAGCAGAATAGAAATGAATTCTGCCAAAAATAAGAAAGAACTGGAAACCAGATACTTTCCAAGTTAAGCCTCCAGATGAAAACCCAGCCCTAGCTTATAACTTAATTTTAGCTTTGTTGGACCCTGAGCAGGGGGCTCAGTTAAGCTTTGCTCAGACTTCTGATCACAGAAATTGCATATAATTTTAAGTCACTACATACAAGCTAATTTTTAAGCAATAGAAAACAAACAAACTATGTAAGTCAGAAAATAGTGGGGCAACACCTCTAAGGTCTCTCAAAAAAATATCAACTTAGAATGTTCTACCAAGCAAAAAAATCTTTCAAACTAAAGGGGAAATAATGACTTTACAGACAAACAAAAGACAAATTTACTGTCAGTAGATAAGCGAGACAGGGAATATTAAAGGAGTTCATAAGCAAAAGAAACATATCAGACAGACAGTTGTATTTATCCAAATAAATACAAAATATTAGAAATTTGAAAAATGAGAACAAATATAAAGGATTTTTTTATTTTTAATTTCTTTAAAGAGTAAAAGTAAAAGTGGTGTTATTTTGAAGCTTAACTGTGATCATTAAAGATGTACATTGTGAAACATAAGTAAACCCTCAGAATATAAGAATGGCTATACTAGTAAACCAATATTTGAAATAAAATTGAATCATTAAAAATATGTAACGTAAAGTCCAAGAAAAAGCAACAAAAAATAATAAAGAAAAGATAGATCTAATAAATTCAATTAGCAGGATGATAGATTTAATTCCAGCCATATTAACATTACATTAAATGTAAATGGCCTTGACACCACAATACAAAGTGAGAGATTTTTAGGTTTAATTAAGACATGGTGGTAGTCAACTATAAACTGCCCACAAGAAATCCACTTTAAATATGAAGATGTAGATAGTCACAAACAAAAAGAAAGGAAACAAATAGATATACCTTATGAACATTAATCAAAAGACAGCTGTACTGGCTCTATTAATAACAGACAGTATAAACTTTAAGAGTATTTCCAGTGGTACAGAAGGACATGCCTGGTGATAAATAAAAGGAGCTCTCAGCCTGATATTGCAAGTCAAGGAAGTCTCACTGATTCTCTTTTTCTCTTTGTTTCCTCCAAAGAAGAGGTAATAACAAAGTGATTGATCAGATTATTGGTCAATGAATTTTCCATGAGTATTCTATGAATGAGATATATTAAAATCACCAAAATATATAAAGTTATCTTTTTAATCCTCTCTATAAACAATCCACTCTTAATTCAACATACATGGTGCTTGGGATATAAGTTGAAAATGATTATTGGGATAGATATTAATGGTAAGAAGCAAGTTAGAGTGATTCATTACTTACATTTCAAATTTCTACATTATAAATGAAGATACATATTTAAGTGCAACTTCAAAATAGGAGACAGTAAATATATAGTGGATTTTCCAGTAAATGTTGAAACATATCAAATTATTTTTCTTATGGGAGATGTTTCTCACTTTTCTCACAGAATCAGATTGATTAGGATGCTAGAAGAGTTGAAAAAAGATTTTTCTTTTTTCTCTTACTTTATTTTCTTTTGCTTTCTTCCACCTTTTTAATGATTTCCAAATTTTGTATGACCACTCTCCACTCCAACAACTTCATAGGAAAATAGTTTTCTACTGACAAAAAAAGAAAATGTTGTTCGTTGTGCTAATTTTTGTTGGTGTAATAATATGCATGTTATTGGTCCTGGGACAGTTTTTGAAAGGTTAAGCTGTATCTGTTTAAGGTGTTCCTATGCCCACTTAGACACTTGTGTGGAATCATCTCTGCTGATACTGAGTGAGTAGAATAAAAATATAGGAGCGAAGGTTTGGTTTGGGAGACAAAGTGATTTAATTTCTTGGGAAATTATCTCAAGAATAAAAGCTCTATTTCACTGCAGTTAAGACTATGGATTTTGGCATCAACCTAACCTAGATTCTCTTCCCAACTTTCTCAGAATGGGAAAAATGAATGGCCTTGGGCCAATTACTCATGTAGTATTTAAACTTCATTATATTTATATGTAAAATATAATGATAATTCATACCTTAGAGAAATAAGGTGGAGATTAAAAAATAAATTAGTAATTCATATAATGCAGCTAGCACAATTTGGGAAATATTTATATTCCCAGTATTGTTTAATGTGATCTCTTGCTGCCATGTGGAGAGGCAATAAATGAAGATTTTAGAAACCCCCAAACTTCAAATCTTAGATCTAAAACTCACTAGCTATGTGATTTTGGAAAACTATATTTTGGTCTCCAGGTTCTTCATCTGAACAGCTGGAAGAAGAATAATATTATTTAAAAGGGTTGTTATGAGAATTGAGTTAATGCATATGAAGTACCATGTGGAAAGGCCTTAAGTTCATGGTTCACATAATAAGTTAAAAAGTGTTAGCTATTGTTATCATTGTTAAACACTGGTTAACTCACCTGGGAAAATATCTTGGAAAAACTTAACTAAGAAATCAAGTGGAGATGAATCTAAGCTTAGTACTAAGAATAGCCTTAAAGTTAATTTAATTTACATCCTTCCATTTCAGAGGCCCAAAATGATACAATGTGGAGTTACTTTCTTGAATTGTTTGTTTGTAGGAAGATGAATCAAAATAATAGTAAATTTCTGGTGAGTACATTGAAAATGGGAGTTGAGATTCCCACTAGCTTCTTCCAATAAACTGTACAAACATAACTATTAATAAGGAGACTTTGCTTTTAAACCCAATAGTTTCTTCAAAATCATACATGAAGGAGTTAAAAGGAGTGTTTGTGGGGGAGTTATGTGTCCATTTCCATTCAGAGAAGTTTTCCTTTCTCTACTCTTTAATCATTTATACAGAGGCAGAAAATATTTATTTTATAAACATTGGCCTATTTCTCAGTTATCAAGAAAATGAAAAAGAAAAACACAATCATTGTTTACAGATAATAAAATTGTTAAAATAGAGAACCTCAAAAATTAATGAAAGCTGATTTTAAAAGTTTAGTTAAAAGACATAATGGAAGTTAAATATAGTTAAAAGCAGAACATTAGCTTTTTATGCATCAATAAATACCAAGAAAAAATAAGAGTGGAAATTAGCCCATCCAGCATAGGAGTAAAATATAATGTGTGCATTTATAAAATAAAACACTGCTACATAATAAAAGAAAGGTGAAACAAAAGAAGTTTTCAAGACACAAAAACCCATTTTAAAAGATTTGAAAAATTAGAAATCGTGTCCTTAAAAGAAGAGACAGAAGGAGGAGGAGGAGTTAGTGATGAAGGAAGAAGAGAAAGAGAAGGGGGAAAGATATTGTATCAGTGTCTAGGTAGAAGATATAAAGCACACAGTAATTTGAAGGTTTTAATACAAAGACATATTAACAATTTCCAAAAGATTAGCTGTTAAGAAGGAATAAAAAAGTGATTACAAATTGCTGTAAGACAAAAGAAATGCTGAAAAAAAGAAGATTGTTGAAGGGGGTTATCCACTCCAAAACTGTAATTCAGACATCATTGAAGAGTATGTTACTATAGTCCAAGGCCTGGTCAAGTTTGCTGGCTTGTTTTGCTCAGAGCAGGTCCACAATTGGCAGACTGAGCCTGTGGAGCAAGACTCTGGGCAAGTACTGGGAAACTAGAAGTTCCTCACTAGCATGCCATCGGGTTGGGGTTAGAGGGTAGGGAAGTGTCGGTGGGTCTGTAAATCAGAAAATCTCCCACTGGGATGTCATCTAAAGCTGGTAGACAAGGAACTGTAGGTTAGCTAGAAAGTATGCAAGTCTCACTAAACTCTTAGGAAGATGCTGCCAGGCCAAGACTGGCAGTCAGAAAACCTCGATCAGGTCACTGTAGGAAGGCTGAGATCAGTGAGGGAAAAGCAGACCAGGACTTCCAAGGAAGTAACCAACCATCTGTTGGTTATCAATGGGTCAAAACTGGCGAAAGGTCTGCAAGCCAGGAATGGCCCCGGGAAGTTGGCTGACGGAGGCTGAAGAGATAGGGGACCACAAGTGAAACTAGCAAGTCAGAAGCTAAGCACTACTGGCATCCCCACTTGCAGCCGGTTACTGTCCACAGGAACAAGTCAAGAAAAGGGCACAAGAAGCAAGGGAAAAAAGACACTATCTCCCTTTTGACCTTTCTATCACCCTCCGTCGACAAAGCTTAGCACTGTGACAGCTGGCAAGAGTGACATGCTGTAGTATCACAGGCACGCCAATGACCAGTTAGTTTGGATCCAAGAGGCAATAGATTGGTAATAGGCACCGTTTTAATTATCAAATATGTTTAAATTTATAGATTTAATGTTAAATTTATAGATTTAATGCAATCTCAACTAACATAAAAATTCAATGTTCGGAGAATTTCTAAAAAAATATTTTAAAGGTATTCCAGGATGGCAGATTTAAACTTGTGTCTAAGGAGCCCTAACATTTTGCAGTTGGGATGCGGTGCAATCCTGGTGGTCAGGGCTTCTGGTTAATTCAACCAGAGCAGCTCAGCTCTCATCTGCTTTACCCTCTTGACTGCGGCACAAGCTTAGTTTTAGAAAAAGGACACTGCTATCAAAAGAAAACATTTGAAAAATAAACTCTGCAAAGTTTAAGCAGTTGAGAATAAGAAGGTGAAAAAAAGAAAGAAAAAGTAAAATATAGACCTGGAAATCATTAAAACATATACCATTACCATAAGTGTAATAGTGGAATATTTATTCAAGAATAAATAGATCTCTGTAGAAAATTGGCTGCTTACATATAGACCCTATTATAACAACCTGATTTACGTTACAGGAGGCAACTCACATTAAAGGAAACATGTTTATTATTCAGTGAAAGGTGTTGATATGATTGAGAAAGCTTTCCCTTAGAGAAAAAGTGTCAATTTATATTCTCACAACACTTATACTTTATTTACTTTATTTATTTATTTACTAAAATAAATTCCAGCTGGAGTAAAGAGTAAACATTAAAAAAAAGACATATAAAAGTTTTGAAAAGTGGATATTTTTCAAACCTGGAAATTGGGTGGAATTTTCAACCTTGGAAGAAATAGGTATATGCACAGGGTAAAATGGACAGATTAGTTTTCAAATATTAAATTCTTTTCAATATCAAAAGGTAGGTAAAATACAATTTATAAGCAAGCAATAGTTTGCAGTTCAAAGAGGGAAAGGTCCATGTCTGAAATAATATGAGTTCATATAAAAGGAAGGGAGGGAATCACATAAAACTCTAAAACTTCAATAAATAAATGGGTAATACTAAGCTATTCATAAGGAAAGCGATATATGACTAGCACAGATGCTAATAAAACTGTATAATAGTTATCAAAATAATTATAATTTAACCAACATTTCTAAATGTAGCAAATAACCTAGAAAACACAATTTTTTTATAATCAAAACTACTAGGTTGAGTGCAGTAATTGATTTCTGTCAAACTGTAGTTGAGATGAATAAGCAAATATATAACTATTAAAAATTAGTTTTTAAAGTATATGATTAAATAGCAAATGCTTCTCCTCAAATATAAAGACAGTACTCTAAAGTTATCAAATACAGAAGAACATTTTGTTATATTTTTATAAAGAATTTCAGAAGTATGAAAGATTTATAGCCCAAATAACAGGAAAGCCTTCACTGAGAGGTGTAGGTGGAAGGGACCCCATAATAAAAGATGGTGTTTTAGGAGTGGAGGAGAAACAAAGATATTCTGGGAGGAATGAATAGCACTAGCCAAGGATATAAGACAGAATAGTTAAGGATATTATCAGGCTATGGTAATAGAGCTTGGGAACAGATTACAGAGTGTTGGATAAAGTCAGTCTAGAGTATGCAGATTTTACTTTAATTGATAGTGCCTACTGACTCCATATAAGGGCACGACATGTACAAAACCTGCAATGTCAGTATGTCAGGTAGAGATCATGGGAAAGAGACCAGAAATGAGATACCAAACAGAAGACTAATATAGTTTAAGCAAGATGTAATACATCCCTATAATAACTCATTGACCTGTGTGTTGAGAAGGCAGAGTTTAGGTATCTTGAATTAAGAACGTGCAAATTATGACCTGCTGAATGAGGAGACACAAGCCAACCACACAGGGGTGCAGGTGGCCCCCTCAGTATCTGAACTCCTGGTTTGAGGGAGTAAAACCCTCGGGGTCATTTTGATTGAAGGCTTAGTGTTAATACACCCACACAAAGGAAGTAGTCTCAAAGTTTATTACTAACAGATCCCAGAGGCAAGGGGGCGACATTGAGCAGGGAGGGGGAGGGGAAAGGCAATCAATCCTAGGTGAGGAGCAAGCAGGGGATGGAGAGCTGAATAGAAAGAACCTAGTATTTATAAGGTAGTTGGGGAGAAGGTCGCCAACTTTTCCCAGGAAAAGTACAGTAGGAATCTATTGCGGGCTTCCTAAACCAGATTTTATCTAAGTGTCCAGACTCTAGGTGTGAGCAGGGTTATCAAACCGTAAAATGCCCAGGCAGGCACTCAGCAACTTCTCAAATGTTGTTTTTTCCTGTCACATATTAAATATAAAGAAACAAATTCATGCATAAAATATTAAAAACAGTTTGGCAAACCTTTTCTAATTGACGAGAACAGAGTGTAAAGGAAGAGTAAATGGTAAAGAAAAAATCCAATCACTTTTCAATCTTTTGTGGCAAAAAAAAAAAAAAAAAAAAATTATTTACTTGGACTAGGAAGCCTAAAGGAGAGTTGATATTAAGGATAAAAGTGGGTTTGATTTTATACTTGCAGCAGTATGAGGAAACATAGTAATTAAGGAAACTATAAGGTAGTCTGAGGATTAAGAAGGAAGTTTAGGACATGTAGGTTCCATACTCAAGGATTAAAATTTCATTATTCACTTGAAATGTATTACCATCTATTCATCTTCCTATAAGCAAGCATTAAAAGGAAAAAACTTCAGAGTGTCCACTTAAGCCTCTACAATAGTTGAGAGAAGGAAATAAATTACTTGACAATATCATGACTACTAAGCTTAGTGGAGGAAGCTGGCAGGGAATTCATCACTGTTTTCCATAACACCCTGTCTTCCTTCATTTTCTTTCCTACCTCCCTCTTTACTTCCTGCCTGCCTGCCTGCATTCTTTCCTTCCTTCCTTCCTTCCTTCCTTCCTTCCTTCCTTCCTTCCTTCCTCCCTTCTTTCCTTCCTTCCTTCCTTCCTTCCTTCCCTCCTTCCTTCCTGCCTTCCTTTTCTCTCTCACCTCCCTCTCTACAATCCACCAATCTTATTCAGATTTTTCCACTTTTACTTTCACTTTATGTGTGTATGTGTGTGTGTGTGTGTGTGTATTTTATGCAGTTTTATCATGTATCCATTAATATATCCACCAATATATTCAAGATCTAGAATAATTTTCTCACCATAGAGTTTCCTCCTATTTCCATTTTGTAACCACAGCCCCTTCCCTCCTGCATACCTCCGTAACCCCTGGAAATTGCTAATATTTTCTCCATCTCTATGATTTTGTCATTCAAGAATGTTATAAAAACGAAAACCTAGGGGCACCTGGGTGGCGCAGTCGGTTAAACGTCCGACTTCAGCCAGGTAACGATCTCGCGGTCCGTGAGTTCGAGCCCTGCGTCAGGCTCTGGGCTGATGGCTCAGAGCCTGGGGCCTGTTTTCGATTCTGTGTCTCCCTCTCTCTCTGCCCCTCCCCCGTTTATGCTCTGTCTCTCTCTGTCCCAAAAATAAATAAACATTGAAAAAAAAAATTTTTTTAAAAAAACGAAAACCTATGTCTTCTCTAGAGATTGACTTTTTTTTTATTCAGCACAATTCCCTTGAGATTCCTCAAAGTTGTATGAATCAATAATTCATTTTTTTAATTGCTGACTAGAATTACTAGTATGAATGTACCACAGTTTGTATATGCCTTTACCTGTTGAAGAACATTTGGGTAGTTTGCTTTATTTTCCGTTATGAATAACGCTGGTTAAGGACATTGGTATGCAGGTTTTATGTGAGTGTAAGTTTTCCTTTCTCTGAGATAAATGTCCAAGTGTAAAATTGCTGAGGCAAATTATAGTTGCATATTTATTTCTATAAGAAATTATGAGGCACCTGGGTGGCTCAGTCACTTAGCGTCCAACTTTGGCTCAAGTCATGATCTCGTGGTCAATGAGTTTGAGCCCCGCGGCGGGCTCTGTGCCGACAGCTCAGAGCCTGGAGTCAACTCCGGATTCTGTGTGTGTCTCTCTTTGCTCCCCCCCGCCCATTCATTTTATGTCTCTCTCTCTCACAAAAATAAATAAACATTAAAATTTTTGTTTTAAGAAATTACCCACCATTGCAAAGAGTATTTATACCATTTTATATACCCACCAGAAATGTGTGAGTAAACAAGTTCTCCACATTCTTGCCATTATTTGGTGTTGCCACTAATTATATTTTAGCCATTCTGATCAGAATATAATTGTATATATGGTCCTAATTTGCATCTCCTAATAGCTAATAATACTGAACATTTTCATGTGTTCATTTGCCATTTGTATATCTTTTTTTGATGTAATGTCTACTTATAATTTCCCCCCATTTTCTAGTGGGTTTATTTATTGTATCTTGATACATTGATATAAATGTATAATTTTAAGATACACAATGTATTAGTTTGATACATTTATATATTGCAATATTTCTATAGTGGCATTTGCTAACATCTTTAGTATGTCACATATTTATCATTTTGTGTGTGTGTTGAGAGAAGTTAAGATTTGTTCTCTTAACAACTTTGAAGTTTGTAATACAGCATTTTGACTATAATTGCTATGTTGTGTACTATATCTCCAGAACTTATTTATCTACTATTTGCAAGTTTATAAACTTAAACATTTCCACAACTCCCCTATCCCTCCAGCCCCTGGTAACCACCACCTTATTCTGTTTTTGCAAATGCAGGTGTTTTTTTGGTTTTGGTTTTGGTTTTGTTTTTTTTAGATTCCATATATTAATTGATGTCGTATGGTATTCATCTTTCTCTACCTGACTTATCTCAATTAACCTAATGCATTCAAGGGCCATCCATGACAGGATTTCCTTCTTTCTCATGGCTGAATAATATTTCATTGTGTAAACACATGTACTGCATCTTCTTTATCAAGTCATATGTTGATGGACGTAGGTTGTTTCCACATGTTGATTATTGCAAATAATGCTGCAATGAACATGGGTGCATGGATATTTCTTTAAGATACTGATTTAAATTCCTTTAGATATATACCCAGAAGTGTAATTGCTGGGTCATATAGTAGTTCATTTTTTTTTTTAATTTTTGAGGAATCACTACCCTGTTTTCCATAATGATTCTATCAATTTACATTCCCACCTAGCATATATTCCCTTTTCTCCACATCCTTGCTAACATTTATTATCTCTTGTGTTTTTGATAAAAAGCTATTCTGACAGGTGTGAGATGATTATTTCATTGAGGTTTTGATTTGAATTTCCTTGTTGATTAGTGATGATCTCTTCTTTCTCAATATTGTTTTGGCTATTCAGTATCTTTTGTGATTCCAAACAAATTTTAAAATATTTTTCCTAATTCTGTGAAAAATCGTATTGGAATTTTGAAACAATAAATGGATTCAGTAAAGTTGCATGATATAAAATCACCATACAGAAAATGGTAGCATTTCTAAATGCTAACAACAAATTATCTGAAAGAGAAATCAATAAAGCAATGTCATTTACAATAGCATCAAAAATAATTTTAAAAAATTAGGAATAAATTTAGCCAAAAAGGTGAAAGACCTGTACACTGAAAACTACAAGACACTCAAATATTAAAGAAGGAACAAATAAATGGAAAGATATCTGTGTTTCTGTTTGGAAGAATCAACATTGGGAAAAATCCCATATTACTCAGTATCCTGCAGATTCATCCTAATGGGTTTAGTTTTCAATTTGGAATTTTCTTTATATATTCTAGATATTAATCCATTGTCACATATGTGGTTTAAACATATTTTCTCACAAATATTTTCTGTAGCTTTTCTTTTCAGCATTTTTTTTAGAAAATGGTTTTAATATGTTTTAAGCTTATTTTTTTTTTTTTTTGAGAGAGAGAGAGAGAGAGCCTGCACATAGGAGCCAGTGGGGGAGGGACAGAGAGAGAGGGTGAGGGAGGGAAACTTAAGCAGGTTCTGTACTGTCAGCACAGAGCCTGATGCGAGACTCAAACTCAGGAACCATAAAATCACGACCTGCGCCGAAATCAAGACTCAGAACTTAACTGACTGAACCACCCAGGTGCCCCGGAAATGGTTTTAATTTTGATGGAAGCTGAATTTATCAAATTTTCCTTTTGTGGATTATATTTTAGTGTCAAGTCTAAGAACTTTTGCAGAAATGTCAATTCTTTAAATTTGTCGAGATTTGTTTTATGTTTCAGGATAAAAATCTATTTTCATAGACATTTTGTGGATACTTGAAAGAAACGTATATTATGGTATTTTTGAGTACAGTGGTCTATATGTGTTGATTATATCCCATTTTATTATGTTTTTAAGGTCTTCTATATTATGTAAGGAGACATAATATAAAGAAAGTCTTCTATATTATGTACATTGTTTATATTGGCAGGTGATTATCCTATTTGCTTTGGCACTCAGATCCTGGTCTACTTTTGTAGGCTATGGTTTCAAATATAATTGAAATACAATTCTCTGCTTAGTTTATCTGGTGCAGCTAGAGCGGCTAGGGCTCCCTACATCTTCCCATGAAGGGAGAAAGATTTCCCCCAGGAGGAGTATCCTGATGCTTCAGTGTGGGGGAAGGGATTCTCGTGTCCCCAGGGATGACAAAGCTTTCTGATCTGAGATACTTGCTGTGAACTCTTGTCCCTCTGCTGTCATCTTGTCAGTGCTACTAGGCCATCTGGTGGCATTAGAGAAGGAGGGGAGTCTCAAATGACTAAGGATGAAGACATTTCCTGATTGTTATGACAGGATCCCGCTGGTCAGTACTGCAGAACGGTCCAGTACCAACAGACTGTTTCTTGGTGGGGGTAGGGTGTAGAGCCTCAGGCCCACGGTTAAGGAGAATGCTTCTCCTGCCTTACTGTCTGTAGAGTTCCCTTTGTCTTGTGTTATCAATACAACCCCCATTTGATTCTATGAAGAAATGAGCATTCCTGAGTCACTTTACGTTGATGTTGGAGATCAGGAAATATCAGGCTGCAATTGTCTTCATCTGTTGTGTTGGGTAGGGAAGATGGTCTCACACTGTGTTATTCTTCCAATTCTGGAGTCCCAAACCAGTTTGCTTTCCCATTTCTACCTTTCAGACTTTTCCTTTGATTGCATTCGTTCTTGTATTGATAGTTGCAATTAGAAAGAAGGAACACTGAGCAACAAGTCCATATGTTCTTCCCCATACCAGAAGTTTACTATCTGTTTTGTTTGTTTGTTTTTGAGTTTGCTTCCCGAACTTTATTTATTGGCATTGTGATTCTAAAACACTTTAAATTGAAAAATACATCTAACCTTGTGGCGCCTGGGTGGCTCAGTTGGTTAAGCATCTGACTCTTGATTTCAGTTCAGGTCATGATCTCACAGTTCATAAGATTGAGAGCCATGTTGGGCTTTGTGTTGACAGTATGGAGCCTGCTTGGGATTCTCTCTCTCTCCCTATATCTCTGCCCCTCCTCTGCTTGCTATCTCTCTCTCTCTCTCTCTCTCTTTCTAAAAATAAATAAATAAATAAATAAATAAATAAATAAATAAATAAAATATATATACACATATATATAAATCTTGGAAATATTCTCAATTCTATGAAAGAAAACCATGTTAAAAGTGAAATTATAATGAGGTAGTGGGGTACTTCTAGAGTTAATGCTTTCTGAATAGGATCCAAGGTAATTTCACATACTACCAAATTTTATTCTATTTAGGATATTGTTTCAGTACAGTCTGTTGTTAACAATTTAAGTATCATTAATGACCTTCACTCATGGAATTATGGTTTGAAAATAGTAAGCAGGCCTTTGGGTGTTGTGAACAGCATGAACCAAGAAAATGACTATAGGAGATATATTGCTAATTTTAAAATTAAGAGCCTTTGCTGGAGGAAGGTAATATGAAGCAAGAATAGGCGGTATGAAATGACTACGCTAAAAACCAAGAAAAATCTTAAACTATTACAGTCTTGAAGGTACTGGAAAGTACAAAACATAAACTCATTAACATCGAAAATAGTTTTTGGCAAAACATCATTCGATGGAATGCTTCATGTTTTATATGGCTTTTGGCAAATAGGATAGATACAGCTATCATACGTGTACTTTGAATTATGGAGCCAGAACCAAAGTCTGTGATTACATGGCATAAACATAAATTGTATATTATTTTTATGATGTAACCAGAGAAATTGTTCCACATTCATTTGCAGACTTTTTTTTTTTTTAATTCATGGCTTGAGTGCACAAAAAAACTACATCATTCAATGCTGAATTATTTGAGATTTTGCCAAAATGTTTCATTTTATGATATTATTTTATTGATATTAAAGTACTCATTCAGTTTACTTGTTTGTCCATCAAGTTGAACATTGGAATAGATATTATATTTGAAAATACATAAGGTATTTATAAAGTCTTGTGTTTTTATTATAGTATATGGCACCGTAAGTCTCAGTTTAAGCAAAAGCATATATTTATTATATGTTAAATATAATTTCTATTGGACAAAATCTGAGAAAGTACAATTAGGCTATGCTATATTTTTAAATTGGATTGAAATTGGAAAGAATGGTAGTATTTAATGCTTTAATAAGCATTATCGGAAACCTTGATATATTTATATGACTTTGAAGTAGAAACATAATAGCCTAGTTAAGTTCATGCAAAAAATAAAACATAATCATAAAACAATAAAAAATGAACAAACTTATTAAGTACACCATTTTATATATACACACGCACACACATGTATGCTTATATATGCAATTGCACGTGCATATGTCTAATACCAGCACTGATAGTATTGACACATTATCTTGTATTTATAGATCTTATAGAAGTATAATTAAAAAAAAAGAAAAAGAAGTGTAATCTTATGAAAAGAGTACATATTTGTAATTAGCAAAACTGGTAGTTGACCTTATAATATATATATTTTTAAGCATGATTTTATTGCTTTTTTTTAAAGCTTATTTATTTATTTTGAGAGATGCATCCATGGGGGAAGGGCAGAGAGAAAAGGAGATAGAGAATCCCAAGCAGGCTCTGCACTGTTAGCAAGGAGCCTGACATGGGGCTTAACCCAAGAACCATGAGATCATGATGTAAGCCAAAATCAAGAGTCGGACACTTAACTGACTCAGCCACCTAGGTGCCCCATGGACTTATAATATTAGTGCTATTAAAGTTTAATGGGTTGAAAAATGTAAAATATGTAATATATTATCTGGCATATAGTAAGTGTTCATACATACACTATGTCTGCTTAGAAATATGCAACCTTATCCATCATACAGCTAATAAAATATAAAATAAAACACTCAGTAATACAGTGGGCTATAGAACATACGGATCTGGTCATGCCGTACAGCTATTCATGCCCTTGTACCAAATAATTCCACTTATAAGATATTTTCTTAAGGAAGAGAAAACGGATTTCATACACAGATTTTATGCAAAAATGTTTCTTATAGCATAATGATACAAATAAAAATGAAAGTAGCCAAAATGCAGATGAGCAGATGCTTAAATGTGTTATGGTACTTTCATATGCTGTTATATCACACAATCACTACAATTAAATTTATAAAGGATTTTTATAACATCGTGAATGGATAAAGCATATATATGTATTTCAACTCTAGCAAAAATATTGTTTAAAAATAACTAGAAGCAATTACTTTATTATCCATGGTTACAAAAATCACATTCTTTGTGTGATGACGCTTTAGTTGTCAAAGAAAAATTATACTAGCTCAGTAGAATTACTTGGGTTTTTTGTTGTTGTTGTTGTTCACAGTTCCCCTAAACTTTACCTTGTTAGTTTTGTGATAAGACATAAGTTATTAACAGCTCAATTAGTTATTTTTTGAAAACATTTGCATTTTCAAAGAATGTATGATACACAAGAAAAATATACGCCCCTCTAAAGAAGGGAATTTCAGGCTCCTGGAAAATAAATGAAGGGACATTGTACCAAAACCACTCACTCTCTAATCCAATCTTTTAAAGATTGAGCGAACTTAATTACAGAAAACACAAACAAAACATCTTATGTATCTTATGTATCTTATGTATACATAAATAAGATAGGGGTGATATGAAAATTAGAACATTGAATCTCCTGTCCGTCTGCCTCTTCTATATCGAAAAAGCATTTATAAATGTTGTTTTTATTGGTCTATACTGTTTTTTTTATTCTTCCTGTTTGTATTAATGGAGCACAGAAAGTAAGAGCTAAAGATCATGGAATAATTGATCCTAAAATCTGTTGAATAGACATAGAACTGTCGATGATTTTATTGATTAAAAATCAAATGTGAAACTGGGGAATTCACTTTTGTAGGGTAAAGTCTTATGGAAAGTGAAAACATTAAGTGCTTACTAAGCAAACAATTAATTCATAATTTGCTCCTGGAGAAAATCACTTAGTAACTGCTATATATGAACTATGCAGCCAAAATGTGGGTCAATGATGATGGTCAAACATCAAGCCACCTCTTTTTGTGATGTTTACACTCTTTTGAGAGAGATAAACCTTTATTTATTTACTTTTTAAATCTTTACTTTGGGGCGCCTGGGTGGCGCAGTCGGTTAAGCGTCTGACTTCAGCCAGGTTACGATCTCGCGGTCCATGAGTTCGAGCCCCGCGTCAGGCTCTGGGCTGATGGCTCAGAGCCTGGAGCCTGTTTCCGATTCTGTGTCTCCCTCTCTCTCTGCCCCTCCCGCGTTCATGCTCTGTCTCTCTCTGTCCCAAAAATAAATAAACGTTGAAAAAAAAAATTTAAATCTTTACTTAAACATTAAACACGTATGTGCACCTGAGTGGAGGAGGGGCAAAGAAAAGGGGAGACAATCCCAAGCAGGCTCTGTGCTGTCAGCATGAAGCCAATGTGGGGCTTGATTTCTCGAAATGTGAGATTATGACCTGAGTCAAAATCAAGAGGTACCCTCAACCGACTGAGCTATCCAGGTGCCCCAAGAGAGATAAACATTTAAACAACTAGTTATAAATATATCTTAAGCACATTTGAGTGCATAATCCTTAAGAATACATAGAACAACTGACTCATTTTCCTTTTGAACGAAGAACATTTTCGGTATTTCATTTAGCGCATGACTGCTGGTGACGGTCTTTCCTAGTTTCTGTTTTTTTCTGAAAATATCTCTATTCTGTCTATATTTTTCCTTCTAACGGGTGACTAGAGGCAATGAAAATTCCAAATCACCTGAATTTAACCTTGGGTTGACAAAATTTGGGACTAGTCTTTGGTCCCTATGCGGTCTAAGTTATATCTAATTTATAGTAATCTTAGGGTGAAACACTCAAGGTTGCAAAACAAAATTTGGGTTTTAGCAGGGCCCAGTCTTCTTTTGGTTTCCTCCTTCCCTTATATCTTGACCAAAACACAAAACAAAAACAAAAACAAAACAAAAACTCTTTTTTTAACTCCATGATGTTGTCAAGCCGAAGCTTCTAACTTTGTCCAATTTTTCCAGGTATTTTCAGGGGAGTATTTGATTCAAATTAGGTGGTTTACTAATATAGATTAAGTCATAAAATTTTTTCAAACCTAATAGAAAATGAAATTCCTAAGTCTATCCAGGAGATATACCAAATAACCCTGTTTCTCCAGATGTTGCACATGTAATGAGGTGCTCTTTCAATATAATCTGCAGCTATCAACATAGCAGATACAGTAGCCAACACAAAATAATGCTTTGATGAGGCCACAATTTTGAGATCTATTTATTCCTGGTTAATAGAATTTCCAGAAAAAAATTAAGACAAGGTAATTAGTGGCTTTCTCCACAGGACAAACGATAACATTCTGCCTTTCTTTATAATCCCTTCTCCTTTTTTCATTCATTGAAGTGAATCTGAAATTTTCATTAAGTTGACTCATACTTATTACTGCACTTCTCTAACTGATTTTTTTGGGGGGTCACTTCTATTTTATAGATTAGTAACACTACCAACATTTTCTTCTCCAGACCTCAGGATTGTAGAACTCTTGATTCAGGTACTCAAGTGCTAATATTCCAGCCCTCTGAGGTAAGGCAATAATTTTATTATCTTGGTTTGAAAAAACTTTTCTAACTATGACTTAAAATGAAGAAACCATAAAATAAAATATTGGAACATTTGACTACCCAACAAATAAAACATTCTTGGCTACAGGCAGTGCCATATATAAATATATAAGGAACATTTAAAATTTGAGGAAAAATATTTGCCAATTATATGAAAAAACAAAAGATGTCTCAACCTTATGACTTAAGCATTACTAAAAATAAAAAAAGAAAATATACAGCAATCTATAGTACAAACAGAAACAAAATAATTCTAAAACAAAACTAAATATAATGTTTCATAATTAAAATAAGATTTCTCAAAAGAAACAGTAATATTGGATGGATTTAGAAACAACTGAATAGCACTTAATTAATTAAAGGTTAATGTTTTCATTGAAAGCAGTCAATCTAAAGGGCAGCTGGAAAAATCTATCAGAACAGAAACTAAATGACTTTAGGCCAATAATGAGTGGTTTAACATAAGTTAAATTTATATCTCAGTTAGACAAAGAGAAAGTATGGTTTAGAAATTTATGTAAGGAAATAATAGAAAATAAATAAGGAAATTTGACAATTTCCCAAATTTGGTGAAAAATATCAAGCTCCATAACCTCCAAGCAGTATTTCCCATCAGAAACAATGAAAACAAGTAGAAAATACAATGACATATTTAAAATTTTTTTTTCAACATTTATTTATTTTTGGGACAGAGAGAGACAGAGCATGAACGGGGGAGGGGCAGAGAGAGAGGGAGACACAGAATCGGAAACAGGCTCCAGGCTCTGAGCCATCAGCCCAGAGCCCGACGCGGGGCTCGAACTCCCGGACCGCGAGATGGTGACCTGGCTGAAGTCGGACGCTTAACCGACTGCGCCACCCAGACGCCCCACAATGACATATTTAAAGTGTTGAGAAACAAGTCTATTCTGAATTCTATATCCTGTGAAATTACCCTTAAAAGTAAGAACAAAATGAGAGTATTTTTGACCAAATGAAATCTGAGGATATTTATATCTGTCTGAACTACACTACAAGAAATGCTGAAGGAAGTTCTTCAGTTCTTCAAGAGGAGAAGAAATGACAACACATCAGAACATCACCTTATTACTCTATTCTCTTATGAGTGTACAGTTAACTTTTTCAGAAGCTACCTTAGATGTGATATTGTAACAGACTAAATGTGGAAGCAGGTATCATAATCCAGCAATCTTCTCCAATAGACACTAAGGAGATTTTTAAAAAATGTAAAATGGGTGTTTTTCTCACCAGCTTTTTTTGAAAATAGTTATTTCATTAAAATGTTTTTATTTATGTTAACTTGTAATGAATTTATCTTTACTATTTTAGTGATTTAGTAAATATTTAAAATCTATCCATTTTTTAAATGTTTATTTATTTGAGAGAGAGAGAGAGAGATGGAGAGAGAGGGAGGGAGAGAGCAAGTGGGGGAGGGTCAGAGAGAGAGAGGGAGAGACAGAATCTGAAGCAGGCTCAAGGCTCTGAGCTGTCAGCACAGAGCCGGATGTGGGGCTTGAACTCACGGGCCGCGAGATCATGACCTGAGCCGAAGTTGGATGCTTAACCGACTGAGCCACCCAGGCACCCTAAAATTTATCCATTTTTTTTTAAAAATCTAAAAAATATAAGGAATGTTGACTCAGACTACCATTTAATTAAAAATGATGACCTATATTAATTACTTCAAAAGACAACTCCATTAAAATATAGATTTTGTGGGGGCACCTGGATGGCTCATTCAGTTATGTGTCTAACTCATGATTTGGCTCAGGTCATGATCCCAAGGTTGTGGGATCTAATTCTGCATTGGGCTCCATGTTGAGTGTGGAGCCTGCTTAAGATTATGTCTCACTCTCTCTCTTTCTGCTCCTCTCCCTTGCTCATGCACTCTCTCTCTTTCTAAAATAAAATTTTAAAAAAGACATTTAAAACATATATTGTATTTTGTGGCATATAACATACACAGAATTAAACATAAATAATAAGACAGAAGGAAGGCAAATAAGTTATCCTGCTTTGTCACATTTTACATTAAGCAGTACAATATTTATTCTAAATAGTGTAATAAACTGAGGAAATATAATAATAGAAATAGATGCAGGAAAAAAACAATAGAGGAAATAAAATCAAGCTTGGTAAACCCCAAGTATTAAACAAAATAACAATTAAACCAAGATACACCTGGAAAGAAGAGCAAAGGAAGAAAAGGAGGTAGGGACATATAAAATATATCAATTACATTAAATGTAAATGGTCTAGTGTCAACAAGAGATATATATTTAATATAAAGAGACAACTAGATTGAAAATATAGAGGGGGAAAGATAGGCATAGTAATATTAAGCATAAAAGAGCTTTTGTGATTTTATTACTATCAGATAAAACTGATTTTATCACAAGTACTACCAGAGATAAAGAGGAATAAAGATCATAAAGACAAAAGGATAAGAGACTTCAAGAAGTCATTGTTCTAAACATGTGTATACATAACAGTTTCTAATGTAGCATCTAATAAAACTAAAGGAAAAATAAGACTAACCCACATTTATAGTTGGGATTTTTTGACACCCTACACTCCTTAACTGATTAAAAAAGTAGACACAAATTCAGTTGGGGTATAAACAAGCCATATCAGCCAGTGTGTCACCTAATTGATATTTATGGAACACTATGTGAAAAAACTGCAGAATAACCATTTCGCTAACTACATAAAAAATTCACCATTTAGACTCAATAACTCTAAACAAGTATGAAACAGAGTATATCTTACAGAGTATACTCTCTGAATATATTCAATTAAATTGGAAATTAATAATATCAAGATGGCTAGTAAAGCCAGAAAATTTTTAGAAATTATAGGACACAGTTTTCAAGAATTCATAGAATAAAGAGGGAATCTCGGGAAAAACTTAATTCATTTTGAACTGAATGATAGTTAAATCACAACAAATAAAAAATGTATGAGACAATGACAAAGGATTAGCTATTAAAATATTTCTATTTTAAATGGTTGCTTAGAAAAGATTGCTTAGAATCAGTGATCCATGTTTCTTTCTTTCTTTTTTTAATTCTTTTAATGTTTATTTATCTTTGGGAGAGAGAGAGAGAGAGAGAGAGAGAGAGAGAGAGCATGAGCAGGGGAGATGCAGAAACAGAAGGAGACACAGAATGTTAAGTAGGCTCCAGGCTCTGAGCTGTCAGCACAGTGCCTGACGCAGGGCTCGAACTCACAAGCCGTGAGATTATGACCTGAGCTGAAGTACGAAGCTCAACCTACTGAGCCACCCAGGTGCCCATGTTTCTTTCTTAAGATACTAAAAACAGAGAAGCAAACATACACAAAGTAAAATAAAAATAACATGGAAATCAATGGAAAACAGATATACAAAGAAAACCAATCAGCAATGCTGTAACTCTCCCCTTTGGAAAGATTTTAAAAGTTGATATATCACTAAATCACCCATTGAAGGATAAAATAGAAACAGTAAATCAGCAATATATGGATTAAAAGGTGTGATATTATGACAGTTTTAATAGATTCTAAAGATAGCAAAATATGAATAAATGTATACTAACATTTTGAAAAACTAGATTAAGTGTACAAATTCATTGAGAAATACAATTCATCAGACATGAAAGGAGATAGAAAATTTAAATAGCACTATATCTATTTAAATAAATGATGTAACAAATACTTCCTACATAAACAAATAACAAATAAAACCTCCAGACTCCTAGGATTTCTACAACTAAAGCCATTCAAATTAGTAAGTAAATATAGCAATGACATTGGATAAACATTTAAACAAAAATTAATGTAAGGGAGAGATAATATGAATATAGTACACACTTCCAGAAAATAGAGTGGGTGGGAATAACTCCTAAATAATTTTATAAAATGTGTATAATCCTAATACCAAAATCTTACAAGAACAATATATGAAAACATAATACAAAATATTAAGCCTCTAGAATTTAGATTCAGAAGTTCTTAACAGAACGTTAGTAAATATATTTCAGCAATATATAAACAAGTTGATACAGCATTTCCAAATTGTATTTATTTACACCGGCAGTTCAGATTGTTTAGCAATTGAAAATCAATGTGTGTAATTCATCACAATAGCAGAAGGAATAAAGCCATACACCTTATAAACTTGGAAAAAGGATGCTGGCAAATTTAACACACATTCATGCTAATAACTCCAAGCAAATTAAGAATAGAAGGGAATTTACTAAGTATGATAAAGGACATTTACTAAAGAACTACAGTTAACATTACATTTAATGGAGAAGTATTGAATGCATCCCCACTAACAATGGGAAATAAAATAAAGATATGTGCCTCACCACTCCTGTTTAATATTGTGCTGCAGAAAAATGACAATGCAATAAAGAGAGAGATTGAAAATAAACCAATAAAACTATTTGCAGAAGGCGTGATTATATACGAAGAAAATTATAAGAAAACAAAATTTTTTTTCAAAAGAAACAAAATCCTAGCAGTAAGTGTATTTAACAAGAAATCACATCGATACACAAAAATCAATTATGTTTTTATATGTTAACAAATGATTGGCAGATAAAGATGAAAATATATATGAACAATTAAAAATACATAGAAATTAATTTTTTACAAAAGATGCAAAACTTGTGCAAAATAAAGCACAAATTATTACAAAGAGAAACAAATGACCAAATAAATTACAAAATATTCTTATTAGGACATTTAGACTTTACCACAAGATCATGAAGATACGTTTTATTTTATTTGTGTAAGATCTAACTCCTATTTTTTTTCCTATTTAGAGCTATAATAAAACTTATGTTGATATTTGTTTATGGTATGATCAAGTTATTTTAAAAAATGCCTATAACCAATTGACACAGCAACATTTATGGTAAAAATGTCTTTTATTTGCTGTTGCACAAGGTTACTTTATTAATAAATCAGTTGTTCATACAAGCATGAATCTTTTTTTTTTACTCTATTTGTTCCATTGGTTTAACTGTCTTTCTTTGTTTCTATGTCACATTGCATTATTCTTTCTACACACATTGATAATAACTACTGATTACTTGGTGGTGCAATCTTCCATATTTGGTTTTCTTCAGAACTTTGCTTGTTCTTAGTCCTTTTTATTTTCATTAAATTTTAGAATCAGATTGTTTAGTTTTGACCAAAAAAATACCCATTTGAGTAATTATTTGTATTGTTTTGAATCTAGATATCAGTTACATGTAACTAACATCCTTATAATATTGACTTTTCCAAAATATTAACATGATATATAATTCCATTATTTTGGCTTTCTATAATTTATATTCAGCATTTAATTTTCTGAGTAGAGGTCTGTCATATCTTCTTACTTTATTTATTCTCAGTTAGTTGATATATTTATACTCATTTTTCTAAATAATCATTGTGTATACATGGATAATTTTTGTATATCATCTTTATCAGGTGCTATTGCTATATTTGTTTACTAAAATAAATTGCTTAATAGTAGATTTTTAAATCTCTATCTATTTTTGGCTTATTTTGGTATGGTCACCAGTAACACCCTGAATAAAAGCAAGAATAATGAATATTCTCTTCTGAGTTTTGAGTTTGGGAGGAAAGTATATACTATTTCATTATTAAGCAAAAAACCATTTTTGCTTAGATAAAATATGATTCCATCCTTTCCTAGTATTCTAAAATATTTGTTATAAATAGGTATTCAGTTTTATCAAATTATTTTTCTACACCTATTGGCATATTCAATTGAATATATCCTATTTTGAGTTAATGTGTTAAAATTATATAAATTGATTTTTAAGGTTTGCACCAATCTTAAATTGCTAAAATCAATGCAACATGAATATGTTGTGTTATGTTGTTTATTACTTTTATCTTTCATTGGATATAATTTGGTAATGTTTGGTTTAGTTTTTTTTTTCTTTTTATTTATGACAAGAGAGAAATTATCTTGTGATATTATTTTCTGGCAATTCCCTAGCCAACTCTTCTAATCAACACTCTATAGGACTTTCCCCTGAGGAGGTGAGATGGATGAAACTGAACAGCTGTGAGATGGGGCACAGTGGATGCGGGGGGAAAAAGCAGGGAGTAGATATTTCACTATGTACCTTTTATGTTTTTGGAATCATTTGAAGACCATTTGAAGACTTTCTCCGAAAGTTAAAAAATAATGAGAAACGTTGCAACACTAATTAAAAAAAAGGGACATCATCATAGGACTTACCTAACAGTATGTGATCCAATTGTCTGCAAGTTTTAATGAGATTTTGGTGTTATTTTTATTTTTTTTAATTTTTTTTAATGTTTATTTTTGAGACAGAGAGAGATAGAGCATGAGTGGGGGAGAGGCAGAGAGAGGGAGACACAGAATCCGAAGCAGGCTCCAGGCTATGAGCTGTCAGCACAGAGCCTGATGCGAGGCTCGAACCCGTCAACTGCGAGATCGTGACCTGAGCCAAAGTCAGATGCTCAACCGACTGGGCCACCCAGGCTCCCCAAGGTGTTAATTTTAAATTCTGGAATAGTTTTCAGAGGAGAGCGAGAGTATCTCAAGCGGACTCCATGCTCAGCATGGAGCCTGATGTGGGGCTCAATCCCATGACCCTAGGATGGTGACCTGAGCCAATATCAAGAGTTGGATGTTCAACCAACTGAGCAACCAGTTTTTTTTCTTAATTGCTATAGAACTTCAGAGTACAAGAGAAAAAAAGTTATACAGATGGATGTTGGTGATGGTTGAACAACAATGTGAGTGTACATCAATACCATTGAACTGTATACACTTAAAAATGGTTAAGATGGTAAATTGTATGTATATTTTAATGCAGTAAAAATAAGCAAATAAATTTACATTAAAGGGGCATATTCTTGATTTTAAAAACCAATAATTTCTTTCATGAAAATACAGTAAACAAATTGAATTTTTGATGTTTGCAGTTCTGAGAAGGTAAACTGTTTCTGCTACCATTAGCAATCTTCTAACAAGTCCGATATTCAGAGGGAGTGCCCACATTGTGTATGCAAATGACTTATTTGCATACTTTAAAAGATACTTCTACATGAAAAGGGATAATTGCAAATCTAAGTACTCATTGACATGTGAAACTATGTCATTTGCATATACAGTTTAAATATCTGTTTTTGAAAATCCAGATGCTAATGTGCAATTATTTGTTGCTTTGTTGACATGTGTTTTTCAAGTATTCTTTTGTACTTTAACAGACTTTTTTGTTTTCAGACTATGGTGTAATTCTCCAGCATTTTTGCTGACTTATACTATTTTTTATTCTATCAACCATGCTTTTAATCCCATCTACATACATTGTGCTATAAGTATTAGTGCATGAATCAACACATTTGAGTGAATAGTGATTCACTTAAATCAAATCCTGTTAATGAGTCTGTACCTGGCCTTCCCTCTTAAAATTCATGTTTCCCCCAACTGCCTGAAAAAAATTTTGCATAGTAATTAGGGCAATCTTCCATATAGATGAAACTGATTTAATTAATTTATCCTCTTTCCTTTGCAATGTTCTTTTGGAATACTCTTCCTTCTGCTAATCCTCTCAAAGAGAAAATATAACATAACCTCTCCACAGCTCCACTTATCCACCTCTCTTTGACTCCAAAGCAAGACATTTTTCATAATTCTCTGATAAATACCAGATTTCTCTTGATCTCTCCAAAGCCACTATTTTCCACCTTAATTTTATTAACTTATTCAACAAATATTTTTCTGAGCATCTACTCTGTGACAGTTGTCTAGGTGCTTACAATGCATCTGTGAACAAAACAAAGAGTCCTGCTATCTTCTAGTAGAGAAGACAGACAATGAAGAATAAATATCATAAATAAATTGTGTAGGATATTAGAAGGCATTGAGTGCTAGGAAAAAGAAAAATGAACCAGGTTGAGTGGGATTAAAAAACGAGCATGGAAAAAGAGAGATATAATTTTAAAGGAATGGACAAGGAAAGTCAAAGTTTGAAGACATTTCAGCAAATTTGGGGGAAGTTAGGCAAGAGGATATATGAAGGAAGTCATTCTAAGAGACAGAAAAATCAACACTGGGGAGAATGACTAGTGTGACTGAGGAACAGCAAAAGACCAGTATGACAGATGGAGAATGAAGGAGGGGAAGAGTTGCAGGGTATGAGTTCAGAGAGGTAAGCTCTTGCCTTCTCTCTTTTGTTTGCTTTGGTGTCAGAATTCTTTGAAAGAGTTTCATCATGCTCACTAAGCTTTATTCTTTTTCCTCTCATTTTCACCTAAAACTATTCCAGTCAGGCTTTCTCCTCAACTATTCCACAGAAACCACTCTTGTCAAGTTAAGCAATAACCTCCATGTTGAGAAAGCCAAATGTGGGTTCTAATTCAATTTTCATCTCACATGAGTTATCAGCCCTATTTGGCAATTGCTCACAGTTTCCTCTTTGAATCTCTTTTCTCACTTGGCTGGTTTCCTCCAACCTCACTGGTCTCTCCTCAGTTACCTTCACTGTAGTATCTATTTAGAATGGAATCTTGGTGAGAAACAGATCAGGGGGTCTGGGGGTGGGAATTGTCTAGGAAGGGCACATGGGAATCTTTTGGGTGTGAGGGAAATGTTTTTTATCTTGCTTATGGTAATGTTTTCAGGCTTATATATTTGTAATAAATCATCATAACATACACCTGAAAGGGAGCATTTCACTGCATTGACATTCTACATCCATAAAGGGAATTTTTAATTTTTTAAAAATGTTTATTCATTTTTGAAAGACAGAGAGAGAGAGAGAGCACAAGCAGGGGTGGGGCAGAGTGGGGGTGGGTACACAGAATCTGAAGCAGGCTTCAGGCTCTGAGCTGTCAGCACAGAGCCCGATGCAGGGCTCTAACCCACAAACTGCGAGATCATGACCTGAGCTGAAGTTGGACGCTTAAGCGACTGAGCCACCCAGGCGCCCCCATAAAGGCAATTTTTAAAAAACACTCAAGAATTATTATAAAGCCATGGGAAGAAATCCACATTTATATAGCATAATCAATTTATGATAAATGTACCTGCAAAACAGTAGGGAAAATATTATTATATAAAGTATATAAAGATATACACTATATATATAGGCATTATATAAATTTGGTAATATATGTATGATTAATATATCTAGAATAGAGGAAGAAAGCCCACCAATTTACAGATATATGAATAAGTATTCAGCATTATTAGTTTTCAATAAAATAATACAAATTAAAATTTCAATTAGACACACCCAATGGAATGGTTAAATTTGCAACAACATAACCAAATAATACTGGATAATATCAAGTGTTGACCAAGATATGGAGGACAGGACTTCTCAGACATTATTGGTGGGAATATAAATACTTCATCTGCTTTAGAAAAAAAAAAATTGGCTTTCCATGGTGTTAAAGCAAGGATATTGGTTACTTTGAGGGAATAATGACTGGGTAGTTGAATTAATTTACTTATTACTTTTCATTGATTACATGGATGTGTTCACTTTGTGAAAATTCATCAAGCTGGATAGTCAGAATTTGTGTGGTTCTCTGTAGGTACTATTTTAATACAAAAATATGGTAGAGTCAAGGTTAACTACAGCAACAAAAAAATCACCCTGGTACATATTATTCAACTGTTTTCTAGAAAGAAATAAAGATATATTGGTTCCAGTCTGCAATATAAATGATAATATTATGTCACTACACAGGATTCTATCATTTTAAAAAGTTAACCAATTATAAAATCAAAAAGTAACATTTTAAACTTGTGATTAATACAGAGGTTGAAAATGATTTTCTATGTTGTTTTCCATTTAGGATTATATGTAACATTTTATTCTCTGATAAATATAAGTGAAAGTTTTATACATAAATTTTTTTCCTTTTTTGGTGGCTATAAAATATCAGATATTTATTTCCTATGAACAGGCCATATTTATTATCCAAGATATCCACGTACATTTATTCATTTCTGATGAAGATAGTTCTTCACTTGCTGTATTTAAATACAAGCAGTTTTTTTTTCCTCAGATAGATACAATTTGTTTCCAATTTCTTCCCTCATTTTGTACACCTCTGCAAGAAAACAATTAAGGGAATGTTTCAAGCATTGTTTGCTGATTTTTCTCTGACATCTTAAATGTGATTAAATGAAAGTCAGGTTTTAACTATAATAACAAAAATATATGAGACATCTTCATACTATGGGGGTCTTTTTTAAATAAATATTCACTGTCCTTTCATTTGTGTTATTTTTCATTGTCTTGTTTTTGTTTTTGTTTCTGTTTTTAGTATTAAACATAAAAATAGCAATGGAAATTGAAATGATAAAAATATCAAGACAATGCATTTTGTTTAGAAATGGAATTTTCCACTTAAAAATGTTCTTTAATGTTAATACTTTTGAGAGAGAGAGAGTGCAAGTGGGGAAAGGGCAGAGAGAGAGAGAGAGAGACAGACTCTGAAGCAGGCTCCAGGCTCCAAGTTGTCAGCACAGAGCCCAAGGGGGTGTCCAAAC
Organism: Lynx canadensis; assembly: GCF_007474595.2. Lineage (NCBI taxonomy): Eukaryota > Metazoa > Chordata > Mammalia > Carnivora > Felidae > Lynx > Lynx canadensis. The sequence continues at coordinate 49,828,169 of NC_044319.2, read as the reverse complement.
CCATGAACTGTGAGATCATGACCTGAGCCAAAGTCAGACGCTTAACTGATTGAGTCACCCAGACACCCCAGAATTTTTCATTTTAAATTAAAAAAAAAATTTTTTTTTATTTATTTTTGAGACACAGAGACACAGAGCATGAGCAGCGGAGGGGCAGAGAGAGAGGGAGACACAGAATCCGAAGCAGGCTCCAGGCTCCAAACTGCCAGCACAGAGCCCAAGGAGGTGTTCAAACCCACGAACTATGAGATCATGACCTGAGCCGAAGTCAGACGTTTAACCGGAGCCACCCAGGCGCCCCAGAATTTTTCATTTTAAATGGGCATTTGTGCTTCCTTGATCTGTAAGAGGCTAGCAGAAAAAAGCAACTATTTTATTGTATCCATTATTTGAGTCAGCATCATCAATTGAAGTGTTCAGTTTTTGTCATGAACACTTTTTCTTTTAAATACAGATTTTAAAAACAAAGATTATTTTAAATGGAACTGGCAAAAACTGAACTAAACTAATGATATATAAGACATATGCATTGCAGGTCAATAATATAAAGACTCAACACATCGTCCTTTGAAAGCTACAGTTTTCTGGAGATATGTCAGAGAAAAACAACTGTAACATGATTTCCCTTACTACCTCTAACAATTTTCAGAAATACTACAATTTAATCCATTTGATATGTAACATGATTACATGAATTTTGAAGACGTTTTTATTGAAATCTGTGGCAATTTATAATCTCATCAATTTACCTGATGAAAACAACTATATAGATACTGAATTGCATACATATACTCTCATTGTTAATTTAATTGTGACTGTTAAAATTCAGTAAGTTAGGGACTACTACTATTAGGAACATAGGTATGTCATTAATGTTTGCTCTATGGTTTCTACCCAAATGTCCTATGCCTTACTGAAATTTTGAGGTCAATTTATATGCTACAGATCAGATTGTGTAGAAGTGGTTACAATTCTGTCTGTGCATCTCATTAGCTATATAATCTCACAAAACATAATGATGCTTTCCATATATACTTCCCTACCTGTGAGATAGTCATGGTCAAATGACAAAACTAAGGCAATTTAGTAACATATTTGATGTCCTTTATTCAAGGGAAAACAATCCATGGACTGGGGGAGTACCATCTCACAAGCAGTGAAGCACTCTTCCCAGGGATTTTGGGCAAGAGAGAGTTACAGAGAATGTTACAAAGATAACACAGCAATCAGACATGATTGGCTAGGAAGTTGGGGTTTTCCTTAAGGAGGTTAGCCTCTCCTTAACTCTTGAAGATATTTCACTGTCTGTTGCTAAAGCAATAGGTGCCCTACAAATATTCTTAGACTGTCTATCCAAAGTTATCCTTGATACTAGCATAGCTCTTGATTATCTTTTAGATGAATAGGGAGATATCTGTGCTATGGCCTAAACCACTCGCGACACTTGGCTTAACACTTAATGGGAAGTTGAGAGTCAGTTATATAAGATCATTGAACAAGACACTAGGCTTAAGAAAGTGACTTCTTTGAAGAGGTCTTTCTTTGATCCATTTGATCTAAGCTGGTTTGGGTCTATGACTGTATTCCCCAAATCCATGGACTATTTTCCCTTTCATAAAGGACATCAAAGTCATTACTCAACTGTTTTAGTTTTGTCATTTGATAGCATAATAGCATCAGATTCAGACATTTTAAAAATAGAATTATTTAATTATAAAGCACTAGTGCTCTTCCTGGCAAAATTTAGCTATGGCTGCTAGAGAATTTACATCATTACTATAGCATAATTATTTTAGATATTATAGATCACCATATATAGATATTTATTTCATCTGTGGAGAGGCAGAGAGAGAGAGAGGGAGAGAGAGAATCCCAATCAGGCTCTGTGCTGTCAGTGGGGAGCCTATTGTAGTGCTCTATCTCACGAACCATGAGATAATGACATGAGCTGAAATCAAGTCGGAGGCTTAACCGAGTGAGCCACTCAGGCGTCCCTATATGTCAATTACCTTGCCAGTAAAGTCTTTCCTCATAATTCATAATTTATTTAGACAGTGTTAAGGATGACTTTTTGATGTATCTATGACAAGAATAAATTTTTATAAAAAAGGTTTGCTTATTTAATTTTCTAAAGGGACTGATAGTACTGTTTATGAAGAAATAATGTGACACAATTGTCAAAAAGATGCAGGTTCACTTGGCTACTTTATAGGATCTTAATTCTGTTTACTTGCTGTGAATTTGATAGTTCTAGTTAATATCTAGGTTTTACTTGGCTCTTGGCAGCTTTTGATCATGAAACGAGAAACCAGTCAGGGCTTTATCTCACAACTCAATGTACACTTCACTGGGAGATGGAAATTGAACTTCTCCATGGATTTTACCTAAACATTTTTTTAACTATCTGTAGACAGACTATTAAAATGTTAAAATTTAGTAATTTAACTATGAACTCTTCTTATTACTAATTTGGAGAGATCTTATATAGTTCCCAACTTGACAACACTCAGCTGGTCTACTTTATGTTATTGCATTGGTTTAGAAATAAACAATTAGTAGGGTGCCAGAGCTTGGGGGGTCTCAGTCGGTTAAACACCAGATTCTTGATTTACGCTCAGATCATGATCTCATAGTCATGAGATAGAGCCCCATGTCGAGCTTGGAGCATGCCTGAGATTCTCTCTCTCCCTCTCCTTCTGCCCTTCCTCTGCACATGCATTTTCCCTCCCTCTCTCTCTCTCTCTCTCTGTCAAAAAAAAAAAAAAAGAGTCAATTAGCATTTTGCTCTAAATGTTCCATAAATCAAATTTTCACGTTTTTCCCCTCATTCAGCTCACCGTCATAGATAGCTTTATATGTGGAAAAAAACACATATATCTGTAAAAGGCATTTCCATTTTTAGGAGTCACAAGAAGTTCTGGAATATAGTGTCATGGATAGGCGACTTTATATTATCTTGTTTAATATACTAGATTCAAAGAATTTTCGATCCTAAACCTGAATTTACTTTGTGATGAAAATATGCTTAATTTCAAAAGAAGAAAAAAAACCTACAAAAAGTGAAATTTTAAAAATCTTACTATGAATAATCCAGTGACCATTTAAAAATATGTACATAAATATTTAGGTATACCAGAAGTATTTATTTTTTAGACTCAATTAAAAGGTTTGATTTTTCTTTCATTTTTTGACTTATATATAAATTTTTATTCTTATATGTTTATCTGTTTGGGATAGGCTTGGTTAATATCTGTGTGTCATAATATTGTTCAACAATGAGCTGTGGATTTTTTCCATGAATTAACCTAAAGTGGAAAGATTAGTAAATATAGATGTAATAGACATGACTAAGATAGTATTAAAATGACCGCAACTTACACATCCAAAATAGTTTATTGTTTGATTCGTTGAAAAAAGTTACCTTGATCCATGGCTTTCAAACTTTTTATTTTACTTAAGAAAAATAAATATGACATACTCACACACACATGCACACACACAACTGAACAAAATCTTTTCAACCAATTCTAGTCCAATCTAAGTTTAGATCATTATATAAACAATGAGAATGATTTCTTTTATAGCTCATAATTTGGCTATGAAGAGAAGGCAAAGGGAGAAATTGAAATAGCAGTTTAAAAATGGGGCTCTTTTATGTGATTTTTTTCCTTCCCTCCCTCCTTCCCTCTTTCCTTCCTTCCTTCCTTCCTTCCTTCCTTCCTTCCTTCCTTCCTTCCTCCATCCTTCCTTCCCTCCTCTCTCTTCTACTCTCAGCAGATCACATTATCTATTCTCAGGTCTAAAGTCACCTTTGTTGCCGCACTACAAAAATGGATCTAAATATTTTTTTTTCCTTTGCCAGCTGGCATGATATTAAATTTTGGCAACACAGCGTGTGCTAGAGACAGCACAATGAAAAAGGTGTGTTTCCTTATTGCAATGTGCTCACTGGACAGGCTCTTGCAGCATGCATGGTTGTCCAACCTCTTGCTCCTCTAGACATTTGTCCATCCCAATGCTGCGTTCCTTCAGTTTTCTCTAGCACCGAGTTCTCTCCATGCTTACAGTTTTTCCAATGTCTGGACCCTGAGGATGCATAGGGGGCAGAAGTATGCAGTGGCCACAGCTTCCCCTGGCACCTGCTTGTGTGCTGTTGTGCCAGGGTGCTATAGGTGAGACGCACCCTAGTGGGCAGGCTTCTGGAAGTGGAGGGCACCTTTCCCACAAGTTCTGCTAGTGTGGCACCACAGTGGCTTCCTGCTATTCTGTGAACTGTGCCTTCTCCAACAAGGTGTGGATCTCTGCCTTGAAAGGGCCTTTTCCTTCAGTGTTCTATCTCAGCTCTGGTTTCTACTTCTATGTCTTAGATAATCCTTCGTTTCTTACTAGCCAATTTCTTGTTACTCAAATCCCCTATTACAGTTAATAATTCTTTATATTAAAATTAAACTTCTTCTGTTAAAATTACTGTGTGGTTTCTTTCTTCTAATTGGATAAGGCTGATATATTTATGTCCTTCCTTCCTTCCTTCCTTCCTTCCTTTACTTACACATATTCTTTCTTCTGAAGATAATTTCAGAATTTACTATTGCTGCAAGATGCCTTACTTTGCATATTATATACATAGGCCTAATATAAATATATTTTATATATTTATATATTAATAACATACTACACATAAATATTTATGTATATAATTGTATACACATACAAATTCATATATATTAGAGATTTATAGCCTCTTAGGAAGCCGGTAAAAATTATAATATTCAAAGTATTCCAAATTGACTATTTGGAAGGGGTTGAGAAGGGTAGAAGATTAGGGGAAAATAAGAAATGAGGTAGCATACACTGACAGTTGAAAAGTAAGAAAATAACTGATAAGAGTAGGATAGAATAGTTACTAATAGTAGGTGGAGAATAAACTTACAATTCTGTAGTTATGAAATAGAATAGGAAAATATCAAACAACAAAAAATCAATGAAACAAAGAGCTCAATAAGAAGTAAAAAATATCCCATAATTGATTTCCATATTAAATTTTTCGACTTTTCTCTAGGTTATGAGATATGAAATATTTTACAAATATTTTCTTTACTTCCAAAATTACTGTAAATATACGAATGAAACTTTCCTATAATTCCACCATATAGAAATAACCAATGTTAATATTTTAGAGTATTTAGAATCAGTGTGTTTTCTAGGCATGCAATATATAGACCTACTGAATACATTGATGAATAAGTTGACAGATTTAGAAATATACTTACAAAATTAAGAACATATGCATATTGTTTTGTGAATTTATTTTGAGAAATGTATCATACTGGTTGCTGAAAATTTATGTTTGCTGCAAATTTATGTTTAAATAAGATTTTCAGCTATATGGCTTCCTTATAGTAAAGTGCACAAGTTAGGAGTGTACAGATTCATGAATGCACCAAAGGAAACACACATCCAAATATCTGTCACAGAAAAAAAGAAACAAAACAAAACAAAACAAAACCTACTGAGTACTACCAGTAGCCCAAAAACTGCACTCATGCCCTTTTACACTCTTTCCCATCGACTATGCCACTGAACACAACCACTGTGAAGTTGAGCAACACTATGCACTCTCTCTCTCTGCTTACCACTCCCTCTTCCATTGCTACTTTCTTGGCAACATTGAAGAGGTAGGGGTGGGACTTTTGGATCTAGTTGTCATTCTTGTGATTCTGATTCGCCTGTCATTCAAGGCCTGACTGATTTCCTCTCATCTCCCCAGAGTCTCTCGGCTACATCAGGCCTTCTTTACACACCAGGCATCTGCCCTCAGGGAAGGAGGGTTCTATAGCTCCTCATTCATCTATTAATGGCTCAATTCTCTATGGAATTCAGTTCATCAGATCTTTCTTGTTTATGAAGCTTTAGATCCCTATATTAGTTTGCTAGGACTGCCATAATAAGTGCCAGCGACTGAGTGACTCGGCAACAGAATTTTATTTTCTCACAATTCTGGAAACTAGAGGTCCAAGGACAAGATGTTGGCAGGGTTGTCTTCTGAGGCCTTTCTCCTTGACTTATAGATGGCCCTCTTCACCCTGTGTCTTCATTTGGTTCTTCCTCTGTGTATGGGTCTGTCTTAATCTACTTTTCTTATATGAAAATCACCCATGATGAATTTTTATATTTTCTGCATATTTTCTAGTTGTTCTCAAGAGTTATGATATAAACTACTCTGCAATACCCATAGCCAGAGTGAAGACTCCCTAGGAATATAAGTGTTAAAAAATCATTTGTAAAAAAATGCTAATTTAACTTTATGTTTAGAAATGAACGATTGGTAATATCTTGAATATTCTAAACAATTGAAGTTATATAAATTTTTCAACGAAAACATAAATACTAGCCAGACACAAAAAATCTTAGGTAAAAAGAATGTACAAGAAATGTTGAAATGCTTATAATACTAAATGAGAAAATCATATCATGAAATACATTGTATGCTCATAGATGTTGAACAAAAATTAGTTTTTAATTTTTTAATGTTTATTCATTTTTGAGAGACAGAGCAGGAGTGGGGGAGGGGCAGAGAGAGAAGGAGACACAGAATCTGAAGCAGGCTCCAGCTCTTGAGCTGTCAGCACAGAGCCTGACATGGGGCTTGAAGCCTTGAGCCATGAGATCGTGACCTGAGTCGCAGTCAGACGCTAACCGACTAAGCCACCCAGGCCCCTAATTTTTAAACTATGTTGAATATACTGGTAAATATACTAGCCTGTAGTTCAAGAGAATTGGCATATATACAATTAATAACTTAAACTTGCTTTATTTTAAAATTTTTAGTTTAGAAGATTTTATTTCCATGCCTTTGAAAAATGTTGCCATATTGTTTGCTAGCAAAATTTTACAAGCATAATATTAATATAAAACAGCACAATGGCAGCCTTGTTTTGTAGTTCCTAATTTTGATTAGTATGCAATAAATTTCACAAATTTTTCTCAGTGTGCGAGGGTACACATACACAGTTCTCAAGATACCACATCAAAATTTCTTCAGTGTAATGAGCATTCTCATATAATCAGATGATATTTATGCATATCTGCCCATCTTTCATTTATAATAGAAGATAACACATAAAACTTAGAGGTTTTTTTTTTTTTTTAAGATATATCATACTACAGGTTCTCAGCTATGTCCTTACCAAACTAAGCCCGATTATTTCCAGCCTGATTCCTTTTGAAAGTGTTTGGTCAGCTTCAGAACATTTAATTTATATTTTACTCAAAAGATTTATTTTTAAATCCATCATCAGTAAAATGATTTGGCTCCAGGAAATTTTTATATTTTATATATCACTGTGTTTCATAATGTTGTTTCCATTAATTACCATTTGAACTACCACTAAATGTTATAGTCATTTTGAGTTTATTACACTTTCTACCTCTTCTTGTTTTCAGAAACTTGTTATGGTTCTTATTATGATATTGCAATATGGCACATGGGTTAACTGAGTTGGGGTGGAAACCCACACACTCAAAAGTATGCAAGTTTCCTATTTAATAAAGAATAATAAAAAAGAAAAGTCAATTGATGAGAAATTCAAACAGGGAATACATGCTACATAGCTCACCTAAGACTCCCTGAACCTCACAAGCCACTCAGTGGGGACACCTTCAGGAAAAGGTGGTGGCAAGTCTTATGCATGAAGAACTTGTCAGAGATAAGAAACTATGTTTCCCATCTGAATGAAAGCTTGGGACTTACACACATATCAGGGGAAACTTAAACCAAAATTTTCCTTTTAGCTCTTCCATTAAAAGAATTACTTACGGAAGTATGGCTCTTCTATTTATTGAACCAAAATCAGTGGCAACGAAGCCACAATATGGGGAAGTGGGAGCAGGAAGCAGAATCATAGTGCAGGCATCCCTGAGCAGCTACCCTGCCTCCAGCTTTACAGTGCTTTAAAACACACACACACACACACACACACACACACACACACACATTTCTCTACAGGTTTGAGTCCTATTGAAATCTTAGGCACATGTTTTTTTGTTTTTGTTTTTTTAATCCCCACAGTTACATATATTTTTTTTTTATTAAACACATGGGGATACACTGCCTTTCCACAGGAAAATATACCCCTACGTTTTTCTTGAAAAGTCAAGCCCTTGTCTCAATTTCATGTTCTCACTTTTGATAAAGACATGGGTATAGTGAAATATTTATCTAATATAAAGGAAAACAAGAGCAAGCCCCATGATAGATGGAAACTGTACCAGTCGAAATCTAATCACTGGAGAGAAACCACAAAGTAATTTGAACAGGGAAAGTTTAATAAAAGGGATTATTAACTATAGCATGGGAGTGGAGGAACACAGGATTGGCGAGTAGAAAGAGAACTCCAAAGAATACAGGAATGTAGGATATAGAATATAGGAATATGTCAGTAGCAAATGCCGAGGGCAGAGCTACAGTACCCAGGGAGGTGCTAGCCTTGTTGGAGAGAGCAAGGATGCCAGAGAACCATTGGATGGAAATGTGCCTTCTAAAGTTCTGGGTGGTGTCTCACTGGAGGCACTCAGAGACACAGGGATGTTGAGAAGAAGGTGATACCAAGGGACCTTCTTGGTCCCTGGGTGTTAGCTACTAGCCAACCTCCACTACACAGCATCAGCCAGGTGCTGGGAAGGCTTTCAGCTGCTGGTGTCAGCGCTGGGAACACATTGGAAACAAAACCTTTTCCTCCTTCAATGTCTCTCCAGTGCCCTCTACTGACAAACCTTCAGTGCCAGCTGGCAAAAGAAAAAAAAATATTTAAAAGGCCCCAGGTCCATTTTTACAAAGCAATCAAAAAGGGTGAACTTGGAACTGAAAGGCAATAAATTGAGACCCAGTGCAAAAACTGACACTTTGACTCAGGATCAGAGAGCCAATAAAAAATGATTAAGACAGAGGGCATACAAGAATGTGGGCCTAGTAAGGCCAGTGCTTTACATTTTTCCTTACAAAATTGAAAGCTGGACGTATTGTGTAAAACTTCCCATATTTTAAGTATTGAGTAAATTACAAATCATATCCAAACAGTGCACTTGATAAAGGAACAAACAGGTGGGCCAAATCTGTCTTATTCCAAAACCTTTGCTTTAGAATATTGCTACATGTAATAGCTTGACAGCCTATCTCCCCTCTGTTTTCAGCACAGATCGGATTCTGACTTTTAAGCTACTGAGTTGATTCAAACAGCATTCCAGATGTAGCCTATAAGCCATAGCTTGAAATGCAGGCATGCCACACCTTTTTTGTCTTCAATTCTTCCTTTATAAATACCCTAACTCTCCTTGATAAGGACTCTAACTCTTTATAAAGACCCTGCCAGTCTTTTTGAAGACATAGTTTAAGTTACTGAATTTAATTAGTAGTATTCTGGAACAGCAGGCTTGTTTATACAGTTAAACATTTGACTTGCATGTAACACTAAGTGTATTCTCTAAAATATTTAGAACATAATGATAGTAATGGCCGCTGGTTTAAATACCATTAAAATCATTTTTAAAAATATTTTGTAATTTTGTTCCTGTTTTATGTATACATCTCTTCATGCTTTGCATTTTCACATATTTTCAACGTTTTAATCATCTAAGGTCACATTTTATCAGTATGGCATCTTTGCATATATGCATATAAAATATAATGATTCAGATTATTAAAAAATGGAAACAAAATATATTCAATTAATATGCATATGTTAATACTAATGAGTTTGTCACACAGGATGAGTTTTCATGACTGATTTAGACACCCCTATCCTGTCCTCTCCCAGAACCCTGTACATTCCACTATCTTAATGTTTTTCATACTTCACTGTAATTTTTGTCTGATTTCTCTTATTTTATCCGACCAAGGTGGCAAACTTCTAATGAGCAAGAAAACAATGTTTATTTTTATTTTCAAATATCTGGCCATGTAGGCAAATATTGAATGATTAAAAAAATAACTAATGGGGCACCTGGGTGGCTCAGTCGGTTAAATGTACAACTTCAGCTCAGGTCATGATCTCACGGTTCGTGGGTTTAAGCCCCACATCAGGCTCTGTGCTGACAGCTCGGAGCCTGGAGCCTGCTTCGGATTCTGTGTCTCCCTCTCTCTTGCCCCTCCCCTGCTCATGGTCTCTCTCTCGCAAAAATAAACATTAAAAAATTAATTAATGATTGAATGGTGAATAAATTCCTTTCCATTTATGAGAGCTCTTCCATATCCACATCTAATAATCATTTTTAACAAAAAACAATAAGGAATAAAAACAAATATACTGAAAGGAATTTAAATAATTATAATTTTAATGCCACTTTATATTAGATATCTAGGGACTCATCTTCATAATTTTTGAAATATATCTTGTTTATATTCACAGATTTAATCTTTTAAAGATTTTTCTTTAAAAAGATTTTTCTCACCAAATAATGGCTAATTTTTGCAAAGAGTAAAATCAGGCAGAAGTCTGAAATACCATTTTAACACAAAATTTGAAATACACTTTAAAATGATAGATCTTGCCCTTAGGTGAGAAAGGAAGCTACAGAAAATAAACAAAACCTTCCCTATATCAGAAACTATTAATTTTGTCAATGTAATTCATACTTGAAATTTAAGAATAAATTAGTAACTGAGCATTGTGTTTTAAACAAGTCTTTATGTGTCTCCCAATTCCCTCCCACATTCTCAACCCCAACACATTCACTTCCAACATTCTTGTATTTATTTCCATGTTTATAAATAGTCTGTTTATAGCTTTCAACAAATACCTACCAATTTCCCATAATTAACTTTGAAAACCTATTCTCTTATCTTCTTTCTTAGTATAACAAAGTAAAAATATATATTCAACAAAATTAGAGTATTTTTATTAATATTTAACTATTTGTGTTAGCATTTTATCTCCACTTTATTTTATTCTACAGTTTCTAAACCAGTTTTGATACTTGTAATGATTTTGAATCTTTCCTGGGATTTGAGTATGACTCAATTATCTCATTTAATTTGCCACTAGACATGTTTTACTTCCTTTTTTTTTCTTTTTAACTTTTGGATTATTGCCAAATAGTCCTTGCATTACTTTTTACAATTGTTGGTGACTACAATCTAACATACAACTACAATCTGACATACAAACATTTTATTTGTTCTTCTTAGACTGTTAGAGCTAATTACAGGGATATTGTCAGTGTAACTCCACACCAGTTGAAATGTACCTAATGGCCCTGTAGAAAATCTTGCATTCTCTCCCACATATGATGAAATAAAAGAAAATTGAAAATAATTTAAACCTTTGTTATATTTCCTAAAAAATAAAAAATGAAGTAATATTGCACTTAAATTATAAAGATGAGAAAAATATGTAAAATGTGTTTCCATCAACCATTCTGGCCATTAACTTTTAAGTCTAATAATAGTTGAAACTCAGTTCTGGTCTTATGGATGGCTGTTTCAAGAAAGAGTGTCAGAACTTACTTGCAGAATATGGTTTATATATACAATGGAATACTAGTTGGCAATCAGAAAGAATGAAATCATGCCATTTGCAGCAATGTGGATAGAACTGGAAGGTATTATGCTGAGTGAAATAAGTCCGTCAGAGAAAGAGATATCATATGTTTTCACTCATATGTGGATCTTGAGAAACTTACCAGACCATGGGTGAAGGGAAGGGGAAAAATTAGTTACAAACAGAGAGGGAGGGAGGCAAACCATAAGAGACTCTTAAATAGAGAGCAAACTGAGGGTGGATGGGGGTTTGGGGGGAGAGGGGAAAATGGATTTTGGGCATTGAGGATGGCACCTGTTGGGATGAGCACTGGGTGTTTTATGTAAGCAATGAACCACGGGATTCTATCCCAAAAACCAAGAGCAAACTACACACTGTATGTTAGCCAATTTGACAATAAATTATATTGAAAGAAATTGCTTACAGAAAGAAAAAAAAAAAAAAAAATATATATATATATATATATATATTTCAGAGAGTAGTAAAAATAATTCCAGTACAGCATCATACCAAATTAAAATAACATCCTGGCATATATTTCAGCATATATAGCATGTATGTATAATATATAGCTATTTAAATTACATTTAATAATTTATGGTAATCACATTTGCTTTCCCTGAACTCTATTTTTCTTAATCCTCAAGAAATCTCTAACATTTTATTTCAGTAAAAAGACAAAAATTATGCCACATCATTCATCACTCTTTCTTTTAAATGTCTGTACCTATGTACTAAAGTTAGAATTAAATAATTTTTCCAAGAGATAGTTTACTATCCAATGATAATTTACTGTAACAAAAAAAGCCTAAAATGTCACATACATATTTTACAAATATACATTACAAGGTTTTTTTAACTATATTTTTATGTCATACAATTAAATTGTGCCAAGTATAATAGCAAGCGTATTGGATATCCTTGGGAAAAAATCTGGAAAAGGCATAAATGTTTACAATTGTTAGTTCTTCTTGGTGGATAGACTGCTTAACTTTGATATAATGCCCTTCATCTCTTGTTACAGGCTTTATTTTAAAGTCTAGATTGTCTGATATAAGTATGGCTACTCCAGCTTTCTTTTGTTCACCATTAGCATGATAGATGGTTCTCCATCCCCTCACTTTCAATCTGAAGGTGTCTTTAGGTCTAAAGTGGGTCTCTTGTAAACAGCATATAGATGGATGTTTTCTTATCCATTCTGTCACCCTATGTCTTTTGATTGGAGCATTGGACTTTCAAAACAGGTAATGATAATGCATGTTAAAAAGGAAGTCTTAGATCTAAACCCTTTTTTTTTTAATTTTAGAACAAATGAGGAAAAAATAAAAACTGCATTATTCTGACTTTACCAAATAGTATCTCTTCGTTGTGTATATTTCTTATGCCTAGGAGATGATTCTTTCGGAGAAAATCCTCATTTTGTATTCTAGGTCTTATAATTTTTAAAACTTGGGTTAGATTCATTAAGATTCATTTTGTGAATTTTGCTGGCACCACAATAAACTATTTTTGATGCTCATGCAGTGTTAACTAAAAGTAACCTTCACTAATAAATTTAAAGGAAATCTCTAAGTCCACCTAAATCATTAATTGGCCTTAAAAGAAAAAAAAAAAAGATGGAATTCTTCCAGTCTAAAGGATATACTATTGAGTATGTACATCACATCCAATACACAAATTTCATTTTGGCTGAATTTTTATGCAAGGCTATTTGCCAATACTGCTTACATAAATCCATAGATAAGATGATTTTAGCAATTCCCAAAGCTACTAATGGTGTGTCAATTCTGGGCATAGGATAATAAGTGTCAGGGTTGGTTGCAAAATGTAATTATGTATCATCCAACCAGAAGCTAATTATACCATCCAGTTTGAAAACAGTGACTACTTGAGATCCCCAGGGCCTATAGACAGCCTAATAATTCTGAGTTTAACATTGTCTCAATTGAATTTCTAATGTCACCTAACAACTCTGGCTAGCTGTTCAATATGCCAATATTTTTTTTTATTATTACACTGTTTCTAAACTGTATTACAGATAAATCATATCCTGGTTTCATTTGAGTGTATCTCCATGTGATTGTTCCTTCTTTACCAATGTTCTAAACCTGATAGTTCGGTGGAGAAGTTGTCATAAACAATAGTCAACCACAGGCAGAAAGGTTCATATTGTGCTCTAACAGGATATTTACTAGACCTCAGAACAATCTGTGGATTTAGTAAGGAGAATTATTTCATTTCAATAGTAAAATCTATATTTGAGAAACATTTTGCGTTTCTTTGGACCAACGCAAATGTTTTTTTACTACAAAATTCTAATCAAGGTACTAGAATAAAGAACAAAAATGTATAAATCTCTTTATAACCGCAATTTTAGTATTTGCCCCAAATTGGGAGCAGGTGTTTTACCCTTCTGCTACTTATTTTTTCTAATTCTCCCATCTGTTCATTCTGGAAAACTAAAATATCTCAGCCATATCTAACATGCCACAGGTCACATTCTGTGATTGCAGGTGAAACACTCCCTATGGTGATATCACGGCTCTTCTGCTGCCCGGTGCCAGCCCTCGTCCTCATCACATTTCAGAAAATAATGTGCTCCTCCTTTAATCCGCTTGAATCTCCTAGAGCTGCCAAAACCAGGAGGACTAAAGCACCTGGTAGGAAATTTAAGATCAGTGGAAATGTATCTATTTACATACTGTATATTTGTACAGTATCAAGAAATGCTATTCCACTTGTCAATATATAGCATTCAACTATAAGTCACAATGTCTACAAAGGTTCCAGTAAACACTGAAAAAAATATAATATAGAAAAGCTTTACCTTGAAAATTTTGTAAGCAAGCTTTAGCTATAAAATATATATATTATTTTATATAATAAAAATATATAATATAAATATAAAATATAAAAATAAAAATATATTTTATATAATATATATTATAAAATCTATATTACATATAGATTTATCAAGAACATCAAATCAAGAAATATTTAGGTCTCTAGTAATATATTGATTTTTCATAACCAATTTTGCCTCTTTCATTTATGGCAGATAATATGAATATTGTGCTTTATCTTCAAATATGTTCATCATTAGATAGCATATTATATATTGGATATGTATATTTTACAACGAGATGTATGTATCTTAGACACAAGTTTCCATAGTATTTGTGCTAAGTGTTCATTTTGTTCAGACTTACTCAGGGACTTATTTGTACGTGCTTAAGAGATAATAGTATGAAACTGAGGCTGGTTAAACGTTAAAATGTGGGAAAGGTAGGAATCCAGGAATCTGAAGTAGTGAAAAGGGAAAACAGGTGACAAAAGGGAGAAGGACTTTTGGATGCCTATTCAAAGGGGTCTCAAGCTTGATTTAAACTAAATCTGATCTGGATAAAAGAGTAAATAATTTTTTTGCATTATCTCTTAGGCCCAAGTGCATTTTGATGCAACCCTGATTGAAAACTGGCTCTTTAAGCCCTATCCTAAACCTCAAAGAGCTTTCAGCTATTACAGGGCATAGCTAGAACAGGGGTTAAAACACAGGTGTTAAAAATATACTCATATTGTGATGTTTCATATCCCAGTTTCACTGTCTCTCCAGACCATAACTAGAACTTGGCCACAGTAGTGTTCAATTAAAATGTGATGCATGAATTTGCTCATATATATATACCATTGTCTTTGAAGATTTTATTAAAAGTACTAAAGTTCTGGGGCGCCTGGGTGGCGCAGTCGGTTAAGCGTCCGACTTCAGCCAGGTCACGATCTCGCGGTCCGTGAGTTCGAGCCCCGCGTCGGGTTCTGGGCTGATGGCTCAGAGCCTGGAGCCTGCTTCCGATTCTGTGTCTCCCTCTCTCTCTGCCCCTCCCCCGTTCATGCTCTGTCTCTCTCTGTCCCAAAAATAAATAAACGTTGAAAAAAAAATTAAAAAAAAAAAAAGTACTAAAGTTCTGTACAGCATAGCAATATATAGTCAATAATATAATATATAGTATATAGTCAATCATATTGTAATAACTTTGTATGGTGTCAGATGGTATCTAGACTTATCGTGGGTATCATTTCATAATGCAAAAATATTGAGTCATTATGATGTATACCTGCAACTAATAGGATATGATATGTCAATTATACTTCAATAAAAAAGTATTATTTAGAAAAACGTGTAAATTTCTCTATAATGTTCCATATGTTCTTGGAGATTTACATTATAAAAACCGAAAACTGAAACTACATTAAATATGGTTTAAATGTTTATTTTTTGTATTTACTTTTATTATATTTGACTACATGTTTAATCTTTATTAAGTTCTTAATAATCAATATCAATAAAAGTTGGAACAGCTGTTCTGTGAAATGTGTCCATTTTCATAAGACACTGCATATTTTTAGGAATATCATTCATATCTGGAAATTTCTCACTTGTACAAAGAGAATTGCCATGGAATTCTCCTTCAATGATAGTTCTATCTTCTCTACAAAACAGTATCATAACATTTATTTCTGTGTACATTCAGTTTTATTCTGATTACATGAGTCTGACTATGGTAGAATATAGTGTAACTCAATAGGGTAATATTCTTCAAGATCTTCATGAAATTGAGAGAAATAGGTGATGAACACATATTCATGAAAAACAGAAAAGAATATAAAATCCCATAACACACATATTTCTCTCCTGTTATCAAGTTTACGCATAAGTGTAGAGGCTTGCTCTTTGCTCGTCTTGCTTTTATGGCAATGTACTTACACAACCCCTACATGGTAAAAATTATGAAACATGACTATAAATTAAAGCGGAGCCTATTATAAGTAAGCACTTACTTTATAGTTAATGCCTAATTCTATGTGATTCTTTTCAATTATCAAAGTTCAGATTTTCACACGTTCATTTGAAAGCTATTATTTCTCTGGCAATTAGATAATAAAACACATTGTTAGAAATATAATTTTCTGTAAAATTTTACTTATCTTTCTTCAGTCTTTAAAATATTTTTAATTCAAAAATATTAAAATAAAAGCTTTTTTATTCAATTGCCCTCTCTAGCTCAGTAGTTCAAAAAAAAAAAGGCAAAGATCACTCTTTTTTTTCTTTCGTTCTTTTGGTTTTTTTTTAGCTGGATGCATTTGAGGGTGGGAATAATTCCAACAAATGCAGCTGAAGTGCTTATTCAGTTGTCAGTGTGATTCTATATCATTTTGTTTGATTTTATAACTGTGTTTATAGATTGTTAGTGTTTGAAAGCACTCTACTTACTAGGAATTTGATAAGTGATTAAAAATTTGGCAAATGTTTTCTCCAAGTACTTTTAAATAGATTCTATAAACAAAGCCAAACAAAGTGAGGTACAGCATGAATGATGATTTGCCCTAATGGTTTCACAGTATTTAATGAGTGTAGTAAGAGATATGTTTAGGGTATTTTTCCCTCTCTATGAGGTTTTGGGAAATATACGAACATATAGCTGTCTTTCCACAAGAGGGCTTCATGTTTCAAATCAGCATTATCATACTTTTTTGGCACGATGCCCAGAAAAGTCTATTGCTTGTTAGTTTATTGAATAAAGAAGAATTTCTACTGGAATATTTTATAACTCTTCTGGAGAACTTCCAGAGAAGTATTTGTGCATATTTGTATGTTTTGAGAAAATACAGACACACATGTTCAAATATTAATTAGATGTCCATTTGATTAATGGATTATAATTATATGTATGTATGAATTATCTACATATATATTTATAGTTATATAATTCTATTATTCAAGAGATTTCTCCCTACAGAAAAATTTTAGTCATTTGTATGTATGTAAATAAATGTAATAAGTATATATAAATATACATATACATAATATTCCCTATCATCTATCTATCTACCTATCTATCTATCTAATTATAAACTGATATAAAGTAAGGGATTGACATAAGCAATTATACAGGCTGAGAAGTCTTACAATCTGCTATCTGCAAGCTGAAGACCCAGGAAACCCATGGATGTCATTTCAGCTTGAATCTCAAGGCCTGAGAACCAGAAGACCATTGTCCCAACTGAGGCCGAATAGAGAGTGAATTCTCTTATCTTCCACCTTTTGTTCTGGCCCTTAACAAATTGGATGAGGCCTACTCACAAAGTGTAGTAGAGCAATCTATTTTATTCAGTCTACCAATTCAAGTGCTAATCCCTTCCACAAAGCTTTACAGACACACCCAGAAATAATGTTTAGCCAATCTACGCCCTCAAACCCAGTCAGGCTAACACATAAAATTAACCATCACAGAACTACAACTCCAGTTCCTATAGACCAAAATGTTTGTGGTAAATTGCTGACTCTAAGATCTTTATATTATTCACTAATCAGTTATTTATTATTCTACATATTACTCACTAGTAAATTATTTTTTATTTACCCATATTGCCCTACTCTCACTATATTAGTCAATTATATATTATTTAATTTGATACTAAGTTATAACGAAAATATTATGTTCTAAGCCTTTTGCTTTTATATGCTATATTTTATGTACTATATAATCCTATTAGATGTTTACTGTGGGGATGATGATGGTGAGGATGATGTGTTATATAGCTGAGCTTTAAAATGTATTCCAATATGTATCTCTTGAAAAGTTACTCTAGTTTCTCATAGAAGTTATCACTTTTACCTACGTGGTGTGCACACATACACATATGTACGTGTATAACGCCCTTACAGAAATTTGAAAAATTGAGAAAGGTACTTGATTTTTATTTCTTTATCCTTTAAGAGTTGTAATCAGTGAAGTGACCTGCAATTATTCTCATATTACTTGGATTTTTTCTAGTTAATATTCAAAAGTCTAGAAAATTGAACCTCAGAATCATTAAATTCATCCTACGCCACAAACTCAGCTTTTCCAGACTTCCTTAATATCTTAAATAGTACCATCAGAAAACTCTTATGTGGGATAAGACATTACTTCTTCTGGAAGCTCTCTCTATGCATTGCTGTGTAATACAATTACAAACTGTTTCAGATCTCTAGACACCTTTGAATTAAATCTACCTCTGTTTGTTTCCAGATGGGCAGCCTTTGATATACTACTTGAAATCTTTTAAGTCTCAGTGAATGCAAATATTAACGATATTAGTTTCATAGATTTGTTGTGAATGTAAATAGACACTTTATGAAAGGTGCTTACCTTGTAGCTGAAACATAATAAGCAGTCAATAAACGCTAGCTAATCTTCAGGTGTAAATGTCCTTAGAAAGGTATTTGGATAAGATTAAGAAAGACTATGATTAAAAAAAAAAATACAATCCCCTCTCAAATTACAATGTTTTAAAAAGGCGTAAGTTTATTTCTCTCTTATGGGTAGATACAATGAAAGAAGAATCATCAGGGCTGGGACTCCTTACCCTCAAAATGAAACTTACATCTTACTATTGAAAACCAGTTTTCAGGCTCCAGGATGAAATGTACATTCCAGCCAGCATTATAACTGAAAAGAGGAGAATAATGCCACACTACCACCAAACCACCCTGGACAAATTGCCCTCAGACACAGTGTAGAAGTTGAACATGCCATTTCTAATCGTACTATATTGAGCAGAACGTTAA
Source organism: Lynx canadensis (assembly GCF_007474595.2). NCBI lineage: Eukaryota > Metazoa > Chordata > Mammalia > Carnivora > Felidae > Lynx > Lynx canadensis. The sequence continues at coordinate 49,809,026 of NC_044319.2, read as the reverse complement.
TCACTGGGCTAGACCCTACTTCCAGGAAAGCTGAGAAGTGTCGTAAGGGGAAAAGTGAACAATATTTCCTTATCAGGAATCAACTGATTAAACTTAGGAGGCTGGTATCTGGAATATGTAGTTCTTTGCTCTTCCCGCCATGACTTATCTGAACTCATCTATTAAAATTCTAGCCCTTGGTTAATCTGCTCTGTTCCCTAGAATCTTCCTTGCCAATCTACAAACATGCCAGACATGCTTCTGCCTTAAAGGCTTTACAATTGATGTTTTCACTACCTGGATGGTTCTTACTCCTGGTGACTACCTGAATCATTCCTTTAAACCATTCAGGACTTTACTCAAATGTTACCTGCTCACTCATGCCTTCCTTTTGTACCTTAATTAAGATTGCAATAACATACCCATCCTCTTCGCCTCCACTCTATGTTTAATGTTTTGGTCTCCCCAACCAATCTTACTAATAATACAAGAGATAACATTCATGCATTGTTTACTGTGTAACAGACACTATTCTAACTGCTTTACATATATTAATTCACTTAATCCTCAGGACTACCCCTTTGAGATAAGTACTATTATTATGCCTTTTTAAAAATTTCTGTGATAACTACAGCACAAAGAGGTTAAGAAAATTGGTCGCAGTCTCATAATTGTGAACTTGCAGAGTTGGATTAACACAGCAGCCTGGTCTCAGAGCACCTGCTGTAACCGCTATAATGCATTTCCTTGGTGCAAGCATGACACTATTAACATAAACAATGCTTTTCTGTTTCTAGAATAAGCCTCTGCCCAAATTGGGTTGCTTTGTTCATTGCTGAATCCTTACTATCTGAAAGCAAATCTAAATCTACTCTAATGCGCCATGTATCAACCAATGCACCTACTCCAGATTAAAATATGCTGTAAATGTAAAATGCATGTTGGATTTCAAAGATTTAGTAGCAAAGTAAATCATGTAAAATATCTCATTAATTATGTTTGTATTGAATACGATTTGAAATGATAATACTTTGCCTTTATATAGTTGCACACACACATATATGATGAACTTTGTGTTTTAAGCTTATTTTTAACATGACTAATCAGAAAGTTAAAATTACATATGTAACACATCTGTGGTTTGAATTATATTTCTCTTAAATAGTGCCATAGAAGAGGGTAGAAAAATAATGCTGAATAAATGAACAAGTTATTTTTCCAAGCAAATTGTTAAAAAATGATCTAGTTTGTTCTTTTATTCAATTCAGATATAGCACTGGAAAAATGATATAAAAATATATGGTGAGTGGAGAAGTCAGATTTAAACTCCAGTAAGTCTATATTCAGAACCAATATTTATAACTCTTATAACCATCATAGTAATTTTACTTTACACAATTTCATGTGAAATAAAATTTTGACTCTAGAGAATGACTAGTACATACTGTTAATTTCAGTTCTGTTTTTTTTTTTTGTTTTTTTTTTTTTTTGTAAATTTTTTTAACATTTATTTATTTTTGAGACAGAGAGACAGAGCATGAACAGGGGAGGGGCAGAGAGAAAGGAACACACAGAATCTGAAACAGGCTCCAGGCTCTGAGCGGTCAGCACAGAGCCCGATGCGGGGCTCGAACTCACAGACCGTGAGATCATGACCTGAGCCGAGTCGGACGCTTAACCGACCAAGCCACCCAGGTGCCCCTCAGTTCTGTTTTTTTATTGAAATACAATTGACATAAAGCATATGTAAGTTTAAGATGTACAGTGTGTAGATTTGATACATTTATATATTGCAATATGATTATCACCATAATATTTTCTATACCTCTCTCTCTTCACATAATTATTATATATTTTTAATGGTGAGAGCATTTAAGATCTGGTTTCTTAGGAACATTGATGTACATAATGCAGTCAATATTATTAAGTATAATAATAATGCTGTGCATTAGATCTCCAGCAATTATCTTCTACCTACAAGTTTGTATCCTTTTAACAAAATGATGCCTTGTTTAGATATAAGAAATTATAAAAATAGGGGCTTCTGGGTGGCTCAGGCAGTTAAGCATCTGACTCTTGGTTTCGGCACAGGTCGTGACCTCCCAGTTTGTGAGTTTGAGCCCCACACGTGGCTCTGCACTGGCAGAGTGGACCCTGCTTGGGATTCTCTCTCTCCCTCTCTCTCTCTCTCCCCCTCCTCTGCTCCTGCTCTTTTTTCTCTCTCTCTCTTAAAATAAATGAATAAACATAAAAAATATAAAAATAAATGAACACATAAAAATAAATTATGAAAATAAGACATTTTGAAGTGGATCTGATAGAATTGTGAGAGTCGGGAATTGGTTAGTAAACTAATACAAAATATACGACGAATGTCCAAAGAATAACAGTAAAAATTAGTTTCCTATTTCCACAGTAGGGGAAGGACTATTAGCACGGCAGGAAGCTTTAAATCAAACTAATAGAGATTATAAAATGCATCACCTTTGAATATGAACAATATAATACCACTAGAATTGGAAAGTGTGTGTTTGTGCATGAAATTCACAAACTGTCCCAGCTGTATGCTTCATGCACTGGATGGATTGACTAACCACTTATTGATTCAAAAAGCAGTCATTGAGCATAGACTATATGTAAGCCGTGAAGCTGCTTGGTACGAATACATAGTAGTGAATGTGATGGGCATATTTCTTTTATTTTTTTTAATAAATCATTTTTTTAATCTTTATTTATTTTTGAGACACAGAGATAGAGTGCAAGCGGGGAGGGGCAGAGACAGTGGAGACACAGAATCTGAAGCAGGCTTCAAGCTCTGAGCTGTCAGCAGAGTCTGATACGGGACAATAAATCATGTTTTTATCTTTATTTATTTTTGAGAAACAGAGATAGAGCGCAAGTGAGGAGGGGCAGAGAGAGAGGGAGACACAAAATCCAAAGCAGTCTACAGGCTCCGAGTTGTCAGCACAGAGCCTGACGTGGGACAAGAACCCACGAACTGTGAGTTTGGGACCTAAGCCGAAGTCAGGCGCTTAACCGACTGAGCCACCCAGGAGCCCCTCATTATTATTTTTTTAATGTTTACTTATTTTTGAGAGAGAGAGAGAGAGAGAGAGAGAGAGACAGAGCATGAGGGGGGAGGGGCAGGGGGAGACGGAGACACAGAATCAGAAGCAGGCTCCAAGCTCTGAGCTGTCAGCACAGAGCCCAACGCGGGGCTGAAACTCATAAACCATGATATCATGACCTGAGCCAAGTCGACAACTTAACCAACTGAGCCACCCACGCGACCCAAGGGATGGGCATATTTCCTAATCTCAGTTAGTTTATAGTCAGATAAAGGTCCAGAAACAAGAGCATAAATGCACTAAAATTTTAAAATACCTGCTAGTTGTGTAAATTGAAAGAAGAGTAAGTAATAGAACAAACACTACTGCAGAGGAACACTTTGACTTCAGTGTCTTTGGAGGCTTCTCTGGGTAAGTGATGCATGCATCCTAGGTCTGGGCACAGAAGCTGAAAAGATGGTACTGCCTCAGGATTCAGGAAATGTTGAAAGCTCCCGAGGCAGCAAGAGGCGGTGTGTTTGCAGACTTAAAAGGACAAGGTGAGTGTGCTACAGAAAGAAAAGCTGAGGGAGGTGGAGGAGTGTTCCGAGTAACTTAGGTTGGAAATAGGAATGGGGATTTTATCTTAAGCATAGTGGAAGTTTCTGAAAGGTTAAGAAGCAAGTGGTCCAATTCACATTAGGGAGGAAAAAAAAGAAACCTCAAGGTGCTTATCAGGGAAGGGACTGAGGTGGGAGGAGTACAAGTGGGGACTCAATTAAGAGCATATAATCAGAGTGGCACCGAGGTGGCTCAGTCAGTTCAGCATCCAACTCTTGATTTCGGCTGAGGTCATGAACTCACAGTTTGTGGGTTCAAGCCCGGCATCCAGCTCTGTGCTGAAAGTGCAGAGACTGCTTGGAATTCTCTCTCTCCTCTCTCTCTTTCTCTGCCCCTACCTTGCTTGGTCTCTCCCTCAAAATATATAAACTTTAAAAAATAATAAAAAAGAGGATATGAGAGGCCAGTGGCCTGATTTGTATGGTGTCAGGCACAAGCATTGCCAAAATACTACCTTAAAATGCTATTATCTTTAATCAAATTCCCTAAGTGTTTATAGTATATAACAAGCACTTCAAGAGTCATTCCAATTAGAAAGTCTGTGTTAATTCAAGTTTAAGAATCAATTTATAGATATTTCCAGATTAGTTTTACCTCTTATTTCTCACGATTACACAAGGGAGTGCAGTAAATGAAGCATGGTTTTCTTTGGATGTGTTTTATTTCTTTCCAGTCTTTTACCACTCTTCAGTACTATAAATAATACTATAGCCATTGCATTAGAAATGTGGAAATAATGCTTGTTAGAAATTACATTTTCAAACACAGTCAAAGATTTTCTAAAACTTACTTAACTTGTAAACTTCTTGTTACAGGCTAAACAATGTCCTCATTTGGGGATTAAATCACCCTAGGTGACTGGACCATTTATACCTTGGTTAAAACTTGAGAACAATGGCATATTATCCTTTTATCATTTAAAACAACTTTAGCATGTTTTGCCCAGCTATGTTTATGATCTTTATTTACTTTAGGAGTTATGATTGTTCATAATCAAATTTCGTCCTTAATATAATCCTTTTTAGCTTAAGAAAGAGGCTTTAGAAGCTGGGCAATACTCTCCATTTATTATTCTCATCACAATAGAGGTGGTGAAATGCCACTTTATTATCATTAGAGGACCAGGTGAGTCTATTGAACTTGCATGGTAGGGACAATCTGTGCCTGATAAAATGCTTCAACTTCCAGTTAGTGAAATTTTGTTCAATCAATATAAAGTGCTGAGGAGACATATCCTGCTTTAAATTGTGCCAGGTACTTTTAAGTAGTCGACTATGATACTCAATGTCAAGGCACTACAGTGATGTATTTAAGTTTAAAAATGTCTTACCGACTTTGAGTGCTATAAATTTACCTTTTGTGAATGATAATTATAAGTTTGACTTTACAGAAGTTTGGCAGAGTCTCACCATTCTTCCAGCAAATATTAAGATTGAGTTCTATTTTTTTAACAGTCTATTTCAGTGCAATGTTTTTAGACATCTCTAGCAAGAACACAGTACAAATCAGGTAACTCCGTTCTGTGTGTAAACACATCGCAATTTGATTATATTACTAAAATTGTTTATATTTTCACAAGAGAAACCAATGCAGAACATTGGAGATGCCATATAAATGTGGAGGCATTACAAGTAAAGGAAGATTAGAGAGTAACTCACTTCAGTTAAATAAATCCAAAAATATTCCTGAAATGTATAAACCAAGCAGCTTGCACTTAAGTCTGTTGATCATACCACCAATATGTTAATTATATGCCAAAATCCACATGAAAAGAGAGGAAAGAAAGGAGGGCGAGAAAGAGGAACAAGAAAGAAAGAGAAAGAGATTATGTTTGTGTTTACCCTGACACATCTTAAAAAATTAAAACAAATATTTTTATTCTGTTAAAGGAGAATTCAATTTAAATCCTAAAGCAATATTAATCAAACACCCATAGATCAGTATAGCACTATTTTAAATTCTGTCAACAGCATCTCCAGATTATGATTTTAAATAAATTTAGGTTTTATGCACTGCTATCCCTTTTACCCCAACCATGTTGCCATGTGATTGATACATCTTCAACTGTCATATCCTCAAATAGAAGCTCAGAGTGACCTAGGGAAGAGCGATACAAGCTAGCTCTGGGATCACTTTGGAAAAAAGAGTCTAACTTGCTTTACTCTTGTTGCTAAGGTAATATATCAAACCTAACTATGATGTCATGACTTGAAGCATTAATTCCATTGTTTGAAGGAAAAAAAAAAAACTAAGCCCAGTGATAAGCCTTGTAATTTTCTTTGGATTGAATGTGAGTTCTAAAATCTGAGATTGAAATTTTTGTTCAACAGGGAAAAGAAAAGAGAAAAAATATGCTTGAGAGATATAAACAATATCTTAGAATTCTAGTTTCTTGGGTATTTCAATTCACGAGGGAGAAGATATAAAATTCTTACAAAGTGTTTATCTGTATAGCTCATTTGTTTTTAAAATAGGGTTACTATCAAGTTTATTTTGATTATGGAACAAAAGATAAATTGATCCACTGAACAAGAAAATAAACAAGAAAATAAAAAATTCTGAGTATAAAAAAACTTATTGTATATATGTATACATTGTTTTTCTTAAAGTCATTGGACCTACTACTATTCTAATGAGTATATGCCAGAATATCTTTGTTTTGCTTTATGCATGAGGGTTTCAAGGGACATTTCAAATCATCCCTCCAAATTTACCATATTAATTATAGAAAAAATAAAAATAAAGAATTTTTAAAAAGTCCCTTCCAGACTATTTCTACTAAGAAAGAGAATCAATCTGAGGAAATAATAAGATTATAGAAATATATTTTTATTGAAGATATTATTAGAGCTATATTGAAGAAATTACTTTAAATTTTTGTCATCATTTCCTTGAACTAGCTGTGCCTATGCTAACTATGGAAAAAGAAAGAAAAAAACACACTTCCTCTGATTAAGATTTTTTAAATTGAAAACAACATATAATTTTAATAAAAAATTTAAAAAGAAACTTCAGAATTAACCCAAGTTAATATCACATCCTATTGGTACATGATGAGGCATTATTTTATTTATTTATTTATTTATTTATTTATTTATTTATTTTTTATTTAGACTTTTCATTCTAAGTTTTTATTTAAGTTGCAGTTGGTTAACATACAGTGTAATATTAGTTTCAGGTGTCGAATTCAGTGATTCATCACTTACATACAATACCCAGCGCTCATCACAACAAGTGCCCTCCGTAACCCACTCCCCAACCTATGTCCCCTCCAGTAACACTCAGTTTGTTCTTTATAGTTAAGAGTCTGTTTTCTGGTTTGTCACTTTCTTTTTTCCCCCATGTTAATCTGTTTTATTTCTTTTTTAATATATAATTTAAATATATGTAGTTTTCTATTTAAAAATATTAAACCAATGCTTATCTCTTTAGACATATGTTCTATGAAGTATCAGCTTCCATTCTGCTACAAAGAAAAAGCAATTGCTTTGTCAGTTATCAGAACAAGAGCATTACTTTGTTTTTTTTAATCTCCTCAATGACTTTATTAAATTGGTTTTAATCAATAATATTTACAAGTAAAGAAAATTAGGTTTAAAGAAGTGAAATAAGTAGGCCAAGGTCAGTCAGTTTAAAAAAAAAAAAAAAAAGGTTGTAAAAACTGTCTTCAAAACTGCTCTGAACCTCTAGCAGAAACATTAATAAAAGTCAAAGGAGGATATTTTTTCTTTACAAAATAAATTTTCCAATGAAGAGCTTTAAAAAAAATGGAGAGAAACACAGCAATAGCAATGCATTTTTCCAGTTGATTATATACTGTAATAATGGGGACAGCTTAGCAAAGTGATTGATGTTATTTTCCAAAGATCAATGCTACAGAATTAACCACATATCATAGGACTTTCATTAATGACTACAAATCCCAGTAATATATTTTTTAATTACAAGTTTCTAATAACAGACTTACACTTTTGGGAAATTGTGCATGAAGGAGAAATGTGACTAAAAAATCTAAAATCTTTCAAATATTATTTCTGGTAAGTTATCCATTAAATGCACTACACAGCACTCTTTCTTGTGCAATCATTGCCCTAAAAGGAAATTTCTGATTCCTCGAATGACTGTCAGCAATGCCTATTATATTTTACGGCTTTGAAATGTGAGGTAAATGCCTGAGTAAATACCGTAACGCAACACAAGATGCATTACATTTTCTTCCTGCAAATTTGATTTCTTCCTTTATACTGCCATAACTTTTTCTTTCAGACAAGATAGCCAATAGGTAATTCTATTCTTGTTATACTGCAGAGAAGGGAAAGCAGACTGGGGCTGAAAAGTGTGATATACCTTTAAATTTTTTTAATGTTTATTTATTATTGAGAAACAGAGAGAGACAGAGCATGTGCATGGGAGGGGCAGAGAGAGGGGGAGACACAGGATCCGAAGCAGGCTCCAGGCTCTGTGCACAGAGCCTGATGCAGGGCGCGAACTCACAAACCACGAGATCATGACCTGAGCTAAAGTCGGACGCTTAACCAACTGAGCCACCCAGGTGCCCCGCAATATACCTTTTCATACCAAAATCACCCATCTCTTTCTATTTTCTGTGTTCTAATGAAAAAGATAGTGAGATAAATCAATGAGACATCTCTGTTCACTGTGGTCTTTCATTATTTTCATCTCTAGAAGTCATCTATTAGGTGTTGCTGCCTCAATGAAATTCCATGCAAGCTTCATGTCAAATTATACATTTATTTTGCTCATAACTAAATACTATAGTGCACAATATCTGAAATTATATAGTCCAAGTCCTGATGTGAATTTACTCTCAAATCTAATTAGTTTTCAAGGTTTAGCCTTTTTTATTTTCTGATGTCTCCTTAGGTTTTGAGTTCCTATTAATTTATCTGACCTTTGGACACTTCAAAATAGTCTCATTTGCTTCTATCTCTGAATATCACAAAGTTGTATCCATGTGCCATTATTAGGTAACTTAGGATTCCCTTTTCTAGTAGCAAGCATCCTAATATTATTGGGAACAAGCTTGCAAAATAACTTGGGAAACACAACTCTCTCTAGCTTTAATAATTTAAAATTTTTGACTCAACACTAGTGAGACTGACTTCCTTAGTTATAATTTAAAAGCTCTGGGGAAAGGCAGTTGTTGGTGATGACTGAGCCAGGAAACTCTCATCTGTAGATAAGTGAACAATGCTTATATGCACCTACCAGTCAAATATGAACCACATGATCAGAAAAAGGAGGTGTGGCACCCAGAAGAAGGGAAGAATCATGGGCACATACTTTATCTTTTTTAACTAGTTGAAACTTTTTAATTCCAAATGAAGAAAATTCATGAAAAACTTGCTTAAGAAAAAAATAGTTTGAAGGGAAGTAAACAAGGAAGGGAAACATATATTACCTATAAAATTGCAAAGTCCAGGAGGATATAATTACCAGCTTCAGTACAATTTGATTCAGGCTTCAACTCCCGGCCCCCATTGTCTTTCCTATCTCTGTTCATCACTCCTGTTATCTCCCTTAAATCTTGACTCATTGTGAGGCCTCCCATTGTGTTACGGTGTTTGGCTGCATCACCAGTTATTTCACATGGTCAGAATCGAGTTCAGTGGAGAAAGAGGCAACTCTCTAAACTAGTATTCCCCCCAAACGTCTTAAGGAATCCATTTTTTTTTCTTTGCTTAGGTCATGTGTCTATCCCTAAAGAAATGACTCTGGCTCAGAGAAATGTAATGCACCACTTGGTTTTGGTCCATATCACCTGTAACACCCTTTATCACAGAGGTCATTCTTCACTCAGGCCTTTGGAGCAAAAATAAAGAGGTGTATACGACCAGACTGATATCATTAGAATATGAGTGGCAGTAGATCTCCAAGTTCAAACACATTTCTTCTTATGCAAACACATTGAAAATTCACCATTTCTAAATAATTCAACACTACTACATATACATTTAAACTCTGCAACAAAGGATCTTATCCACCTACTAAATCCAGGTCCAAATTCTGGATCTCAGAGTATTTTATGTGTCTTTCTATTAGATATGGATGAGAATTCTAAAGGCTAAATAATGGGGTTATTTAAAACACATAAAATCTAAATGATGAATAAAGAACCAAAATAGTGGACTAGAGAAAAAAACCAGACATTCATATTTGGTAAATGGAAGAAAGAGAAACAATACAAAGTAATACACGGCAGTATTAAACTTAGTGGAACTTTGCTTGTATTGCTTCGATGAAATACTTAATTTTAATATAGTAGTATATTATTGCAACCTTGAACTTTACAGAAACCCTCATTTGTAAGTAATTTGTTAGCTAAGAAATAAGTTCTTGATATAATTCTAAAGACTGAAATATTGCTGATTTTTTCAAAGGGACTTTTAGACATTATTTAAATGTAGATTTTAGGAAAAAAAAAAGCAGAGTTGCAAACTACTCATTTAAACTAATTATGTATATTTTGTGTCCTCTTGTAGTTTATAATCATTAGATACAGAAGAACTCGCCTTCTCCATTGTGATTTTGTGAGGATATCGCATTTATACTCTCAAGTGAAGTACAGCCACAGAGTGCAGAATAAATTGAAAGTACACAAAGAAGTTCACCTTACTCTGCCTGGAGGAGGTTCTGAGGCTCTAAAGTTCACTGCATCTCGGTTTCCACTTTTGGGATTTCTGAAAGATAAATCATTATATACAACATTTTAATGCCTTAGGAGACAAGCATGATGCTGCCAGAAAACCAGAACTAAAGAAAGCTCTTGAAAGATCTCACAATGAAGTTCAGAAGATAGAATGGTTGATACTTGACGTTAAAATTTCCCACCCGCCGTTTTTTACAAGAAGCATTTGTTTCATGATTCTTGCCTTTTTGTTGTTGTTATTGTTTTGTTATGGTTTTGGAAAGAAGAAGAAGGAATAGGTAGGTTGGAATCAGTTCACATTTTATGCTTATGTATTAACCTCAGAAAATAGCGCTGACATTTCCGTAAGGGGTACATTTTATTTTGGGGGTTGTGTATAGGACTTAGATCTAGGAGTAGGAAATCTGATTCTTGTTTATATAAAATGTTTTAACACAAAAAACTGACTTCTGTCAATATATGCACACACACACATGATATGTCAAAAACATGAAAAAAAAAGCATGCAGTGTATTTCTAAGAAAAACAAAAGCATTGTTTCACTATTTGTCTAGTAATTCTTGGAAGAAAAATGTAGTGAGACTGATTTCACTGGAGTTGAAATCCAAGATAAGCTGATCTGGTAAACTAGATGGAAGAAATCAGAATTTTCTAGTATTCAAAGGATCCCTGAGTGCACTGTATAGGTAGAAGAATGGGACTCTTGTGTCATTATGCCATTAATATTGCCCATAAATCATTCTTGGTTTACTTTGTCAATTGAATGTTGATCTGCAACAGAAACTATTCAGACACTTTTCTTCTGTTTACGTAAACCAAGTCTGCAAAAGAAATGAGTTATACACAAACTATTTAAGTCTTTTGCAAGTACCTTAATTATATTTCTACTAATAAAAAACAAAGTGTACTTTTGAATATTTGGGGCACATTTTAAAGTCTAACCTTTATTTGAGAAGACTAAATCAGGAAGTATTTTAATTGGAAATTTAAGCAATCATATACATGATTAGCATCATTAGTATCAGTTGCACAATGCTGAAGAGGACAGGTTGCAAATCTGTGTTTTGCGTGTCTTTTCTTTCTCTTCTCCTCATCTTCCTCCTCCCTCCACCTCTTCCTCCTTCTTTTTTTTATTGTTTCCACAATAACTTGAAAGTATTAAATAACATTCATACAATTTGATGACTGTGGGGTATTGTAGAAGTTCTTCAACAAATCTACACTTAAATGTCTTTCCAGACAACTCATTAATCCTCATATAAAGTATACTGATTGACATGTACAGAAAAATAAATGTTTATGGCTAGTAGTTTACGCTCTAGAGTTCTAAGACAATACTCTTTCTGCCATTGAAACTGTACACTTAGAAGTTTGAGGCATACTTGGCTGCCTGCCTCTCTGTGTCAAATCTATTATTATAACTTAATTTAAAACTAAGTACATCAATGACATGTAAATAAGTATCTATTATTTAATTTAAATAATTGGGAAAACCCTGTTTATATCAAGGAACCAAAAGAACACTAATTCAAATTGCTTTTTGTTAATCACCTTTAAACAATAGGGGCGAAGAATTACAAAATTTATTAAGCTATTAAGCTATTCACCTGAAATACAAAATGTCATTTTTTTAAATTGTTCTTGTTTCTGTTCTTTAGTTCTAGTGTTTCCTCCCACCCTCCCATTGAGAACTAATTAAATCTATTAGTTATTCTAGAATCTGTAGACACTTCTAACTGCTGCTGAAACCAGTTGCAGAGCCAAAAATTTCTTCTTTCTGGAGGCTGAATCTCTAGATATATATTTATATACAATAGATATATACATACAAATATAACATGCAAGGAGGAGTAGGAAGATGGATAAATTTGTTCCAATTTCAGAGAAAAGATCAAGGCATGTAACATATATGGAAAAACAGGACATAGAGGGCATTGTAATGTAGTCTGAGTAGGACAATTCAGAGATGAGAATACAAAGAAAGTAAAAAGAATATTAAACTGAACGCCTGAGGCAATCATCAGGAATGAAAGAAGAAACTCCTAACAAAGACTGTGATAACAATTATTCAATACGGAAGAAATATCACAGTCAGAATTTTATATGTTTTTTTTTTAATTTTTTAATGTTTATTCATTTTTGAGAGACAGAGAGAGACAGAGCATCTGACTTTGGCTTGGGTCATGATCTCATGGTTTGTGGATTCGAGCCCTGCGTCAGGCTCTGTGCTGATGGCTCGGAGCCTGGAGCCTGCTTCAGATTCTGTGTCTCCTTCTTTCTCTATCCCTCCCTGACTAGTGCTCTGTCTCTCTCTGTCTCTCAAAAATAATAAATGTAAAAAAAAATTTTTAAGTTATTTATGCTTTTTATTTTTAAAAAGTGGATTGAAGATTTTTAAGATAAAATAAATGTAATAAATCTTTTGTTTTTCAAAAAGTTTTATTTTTATTGTTCATAATATCCAAACCTAAATTCCATGCATTTCCACTTGTGGATTAAGAAAGGGGTTTGTTTGTTTGTTTGTTTGTTTGTTTGGAATAGCTGTATCTTTTATTCCTTTGAAACTCTATTTCCCAAATGGCTCCTTCTCTGTATTTTCTCCTTGAACGCATGTCCAGGCCAAGATGAAAAGTGAGAAGTATAACTGGTGCCATTCTGATCATTATCTCTAAACCATGCACTCCTGTAGTGTTCTCCTCCCTGAAGCAGTCGAAGATTTAAAAATAACATTTTGCTGTTGGAGAAGAAACCCCAGGCAAAAGATTTACCTGGGGAAAAATATTCATTCTTCATTATTCCTTCTAAGAAGGCATATCCAGCACTTAAAATATATTGCTCTAGGGGTATTTTTGTTTTGTTTTGATTTGATTTGTTTTGCTCTGCCATTTGGAAACAAAGACCCATGAAGAAAAAGAAAAATCCATCACTGGAAAAAATAAAAAGTAATTGAAATTATGATAAAAATACAAAAACCATTACAACAAATTCATTTTACCTGGATTATTTTTCTTATTAACCTCTCTAATCGTATTTAATCTAGTGCATTAGTAGTTCTATTACTTTCTATTTATTCCAAATTTTGCACTGTTGGTATATGAGAAGTCCTCACAAAACATTATCAGTGAATATTAATCTGATTCTAATATTAAATTGCCTTAATTGCAGCATTTCTAATTTAAATTTACTAATTAATGTTTTCATCAAGCAGAGCAATACTGAATTGAAAGCTGGATGGAGGAAAAACAAATTTATTCTGACACACTATGGCACTTTGAGAATGAGTAAGGCATACAAGTGAGCTATCTTTGAAACCTCAGCGTAAATATTTCCATAGTGTGATCGATATCAGTCTATGCAAATCTTTCTAAGTAAGATAAGTAGGATTATTATCTCCCACTAAAATAATGATTTTTAAATGGCCAATTTTATTTGGTTGCTGTGAGCTGAAATAATGTATCTAAACTACTTAGCATAATGTATGACAAAAATAAGTGTTAGAATTTTTAAAAGATAGGAAATGAAATTTGAGACACTTTCTCCTCAGTCATCTTCCAGGAAAATTGAAGAAGTAATAGTATAGATGGAAAATGATGATGAAGAGGAGGAGGACCATAATGATGGCAATGACAGACGGATAGATGGCTAGATAATCGATGGATAGATAGATAGGTGTATGAAGGAATTACAATGAATGGATAAAAAAAACAGAAAAAAGAAATCATGTCACTCAGTGATGATTGGGGTCTTGCATTCATGGGCTAAAGTAAGAAGATTTAATGTGCAAAACCTTGTAGAACAATAGGAATCAGAGAACAAAGCCATATTAGACAGGAAGAAGGCTGGAGTTTCTGTAAACTCAACTTTAAATCTTGTTCTAACCTGCAATTTCTGTGGCCTTGGGTGAAGTTTTTACCTTCTCATCTGTAAAATGGGACAGTTAACAGTTCTAGCTGCATAAGTTGTTAGAATATAAACTAAGTTCACATATACCAAGCACTCAGAGCAACACCTGTACAAATGCTCACTCTTGTTTTGTTTTTTAATGCTTATTTTGAAAAAGGGAGAGAGAGTGCTGTCAAGCAGAGAAGGGGTAGAGAGAGAGAGAGAGAAAGAGAGAAGCCAAAGCAGACTCCATGCTGTCAGCACAGAGCCCAACATGGGGCTCAAACCAACAAACCATGAGATCATGACCTGATCTGAAACCAAAAGTCAGACACTTAACCAACTAAGCCACCCAGGTGCCCCTAAAAGTATTCACTCTTGTTAGAACAAACAAAAAAACCTAGACATTTGAGGGACAGGACGGCATGGAAGCAAATTAAAGGAAAGTCTTCATTTTTTTTTACACTTGTTGATATCATCACTGTGTTTGTTGTATTGTCTTAAAATACTTTACGCTTTTTTAAAATTTTTTAACGTTTATTTATTTCTTAGAGACAGAGAGAGACAGAGCACAACTTGGGGAAGGGTAGAGAAAGAGGGAGACACAGAATCTGAGGCAGGTTCCAGACTCTGAGCTGTCAGCACAGAGCCCAACGTTGGCTGGAACCCATGAACCATGAGATCATGACCTGAGCTGAAGTCAGACACTTAACCGACTGAACCACCCAGGTGACCCTACTTTATTCTTTTCGTTCATTCTATCATATCTCATTGTGTTGTAACACACAATGCTTTATTTTTACTTACATTTTTACACTCAAATACCATGCATTTATATGTATTTGTTGAATAATTAAATCTAGCCGTAATGCTTCCACATTCACTGACCTGACTTGTATGAGAGGGTTCTTAAAAGCATGTACCATGACTCATGCTTTGTAATGCAAAAGTTGTTCAATACAGTAAATATGAGCTCTGTGATATGTCCATGACTCATAGAAGTGATAAAAATCCCACCACTCTAAAGAAATTGAATGTTTGTTTCATTTATTTTAAAACAGTGCCATTGTGTTTATTGACATGCTGCTTTAAAGATGGCAAGATTTATTGACAACTTTTAGTCTTTGATTTAAAAAAATATACATACTAAACTACATGTACTTATTTAAGGTTGATAAATGTATTTGGCTGTTCAAACATAATTTGCTACCTTTTATTATTGATGTACTAATAAATGCATTCATACGCTAAAAGTGCTGGAAAACCAAATATTTCATTCATTACCACTCTCCATATTATCAGACTTAATAGCTATAATAGATGATATCATAGATTGCTACACACAAGGCATTGAGCTAAGTTAATTTCATGTATTAACTCACTTAATACAGTAACTTTTGAAGAAGACTCTACTTTTAACCCAATTTAAAATACAAAATTTCACTACTTTATTTTATATAATTATTTTTCCATCTATACTCTGGGTACAATGGATAGTAGTTCATAATTAGGATCTTAACTTAAAATTATTCTGTCATCTCCATTTGCTCCATGTAGGCTAAGAAGCAGTCAATAGCAAATATTTGAAAATGATAAATTCAAGAATTAGATTTAAATAAAAAATATTAAATAATTAAAGGAATAGTTTACAATTCAAAGTTTAGAGTACAATATCAAAGCCTAAAAAGTCTCAAAGCATAACAAAGTATTTAATTCATTCACAGATGAAACCATATATTCCTAATATTTTAAGCTTGTTTGAAAGTAGGTATTACCCTAAGCATGCAAAAGCTATTGAAAATTTCTTGTAAATGAAACCTAATGAAATCCAAACTCATGGTTTGGGATATGGAGAAGAGAGTTGGAGGTAGCACATAAGCAAGCAATTTTATAGCAAAAGTGTTGAGATTATTTATTTCAATGTAAGATAACAGTGACTTCTCAAAAACTCCAATGAAATTAGGGCCCTAAATTATAAATCCCCCTGAGAAATAACCTATCAAGATGAAACTTTTGATCCTACCCCAAAATTTCCCACACTGAAATTTTCACATTAAAAATGATTTTTGGGGTGACACCTGGGTGGCTCAGTTGGTCGAGCATCCAACTTTTGATTTCAGCTCAGGTCATGATCTCATGGTTCTTGGGATGGAGCCCCAGATCGGGCTCTGTGCCGACAGCACAGAACCTGCCTGGGATCCTCTGTCTCCCTCTATCTCTGCCCCTCACTCCCCTGTTCTCTCTCTCTTTCAAAATAAATAAACAAATATTTTAAAAAATGATTTTTTAAAATAATACATGTCAAGATTTATATAAAGTAGTCATAGAGCTTTTTTAAAAATAAAATTTAACTATTTAACATCAAAAATACTGAACTCGGTATTCAGAAATCATGTTGTTTTAAAATCTCCATGTGTTCACTAGCTAAGTAGTGATTTAACATCGATTAATTTATTTGATAATTATTATAACAAATCACTTCATATATTTGGGGGCTAACCTCATTTCATAATTTAAATGAAAGAACGGTCCTAGGAGATTCTAGAAGTCCCTCTCAGCTCTCATATTCTACTTACTTTGTAGTTTCCAAATGTATTTTATTATCTAAGGAATAAGTTTGGGGTAAATTTGTCTGAAATAATTTCACCTTGAATATACTTAAAGAAACCTATTAAAAATAAGACTGCTTGCATTTGGGGAAAATACACTAAACAGATGCTATCAAATCCATCAGATCAAAGATATTTTGTCAATTACATATATTAAAATTATTTTTCCTACGTGGATACTATCAGAATAGATATATACACCTTTCTTTTAAGCAAGAAAATAATCTAAATGTGCTTTGGTCTCATTGCCATCATTTCTTCCCTCTAACACTTAAAGGGTTAATTGAGAGACAACATGAATCAAGTAATTTTTCCGCTCAAGTTTGTATTCAGATTCATCTAACAGACATAAACTAATGCATGCAATATTCTTCCATCTTATTAAGCTTATACTATAGAAATGAAAGAAAGTAGTGCTTATTTGCTCTTATAACCCTAAAAGGAAAAATTCTGAATCTTAAGTAGTAATTAAGAAAAACAAAACTACATTTTAAACAAAGCATCTGTTATCTGGGCATGCCATTTTCCCTTTTCTTTTGTGAAGAATAGCCTTGAATTTAATTGTACATTATAATTGCACATCATTCCTTTTGGAACTGCTAAATTATCCCTCTAATTTTCTTTGTATTTCTCTTCATTTTTAGCCAAACTATGTTTCAGCAATACATTATTACGTATTCTATAATGAAAATATTTTTGCTTCTCCTTGAAAATGGCTATATAGCCTATGCCTCTTCTGAGACGTTGGAGAGAGGAATTCAGGATTTTTTTTTGCATTGGAACAGAAAATGAACCCCAAGTCCATTCAATAGTCCTTTCATTCTGCAAGCAAGCATACACTCTCACAGAGAAAGAGCATTGCAGTGACAATGTACCTTATGCAGACACTAGTGCTTCAGATGAAGGTTAATGGTTTGATTTGCAAGAATACCAGTGTACAAACTGTAATTAGGAATGTCTGATGAAAGCCTGCAGTATAATATGAAAAGAAAACACCTGCTTGTTCATAGTAATGGCTGCCTTTCATCCTTTCTATGTCATTTTTCTGTTTTAATAGACCATTTATCAAAATCTCATATGCTCATTAATCTTAGGTTATAGGAAAAATAAAAGCGCATATTGAATTTCAATAAAGAAATTTTATTTCCTCTTTTTAACCTTCTTTCAAATAAAAGTTAGAACCCATGATGCATTATGTCCTAAATGTTGCTTAGTTAGTTGGCAATGGAAATTATACAAAGGTAAAGGTTTTTTTTGTGTGTGTGTGATTCCTAATAAGCGCCTGTTTTACTCAGTTTTATCACTAAATATACTTATTGGGACATTAATTAATATCATCAGAAATACTGCAGATGGATTGAGTCATATGAGAAATGCATCATGACTCATAAACTTATGTGTTATATTGATATTACCAGTGGCATTATTTTAAATTAGCATTAGCAAGATGATAAATTTTAGAGTCAATGGGTAGGCAGGATTCTAAGGCCCCTCCTGTTACAGCTTCTTTGTGTAAATGTCCTCTGTGATCACTTCCCCTTAAATGTGCACATTACCTGTGAATGTAATAGAATATCAACTCCTGTGATTAGGTTACTAATCAGTGGACTTTCAGTTAATCAAAATGAAGATGATCTTGAACTGGGTTTAATTAAAGGAGCATCTGAAAGATCAAACATGAGATGTACCCCTGCTGTCCTGGAAAAAAAAAAAGCAACATTTGTCTTGTGAACTTGATTATGCAGGGCACATGATGAGCAACTGTGCAGCCTCTAGGACTGAGAGTGGCTTCCTGCTGACTGATAGAAAGAAAACAGTCATCCAACCACAAGGAACTGAATTTGATAAGACCCTAAGTGACCTTGGAAGTGGATCTTGTCCCAGTAGATCCCTAGGTGAGAAATACATCATGGTCAACACATTTATTGCAGCCTTGTGGGACCCTGAACAGAGGATCCAGTTAATCTGTGTCTGAACTCATGATCCATGAAAACTGTGAGTTAGTGAATGGGTATTGTTTTAAGCCTCTATGTTTATATAATATGTTATGCAATAATAGAAAACTAATATAGATAATATGGGTATTTCATTGTTGAAAATATATGGCAAAATATATTTACATGGTCAGGTGATAGAGAAAAACCATAAACTAGAAGAATGTAATCTTCGATACATTCGATAAAGTATACACATTTAATGTATATACATCGATGTATATACATCTATAAAGTATATACATTTAAGGCAACCCTAATTCTAAAATTAAATACCTAAAAAAAGAAATGGTTCTTTAAAGTTAATCATGTTTAAAAATAATCTTGGGTTTAATTTTTTTCACTATAATTAAGCCCACTTAAAATATTCATCATTAAATATAATATACAGGTTTCCCCTGCTATTCAAAGTAGAACATTCCCAAGAAAGCTTTCCTAAACCAAACTGGCATAAACAAAGAGCATTCTCCCACTTTCCCATTTTGCTTTCCATTTCCCACTTTGCTTTCTACTACTTCACTTTTACAAAAGACCTACCTTAGTAACTGTTTTCAACCAACCAAAAGAAATCTGAAGAGCAGTTTTGCTTGTACGGAAAAAAGCCATTCCGTATTCACATAGGTCTTTCATAAAAGCAAAGTGGCGCAAACTTTCAGAAAGTGGATGATACGTGTACTCAAACCACTCTTCTGAGATTTCCCTTTCCTCTGCCCCACTAAACCTGCTCTGGCTACAGCCTTCACCTTCTTAATCAAAAATAGAATTCTACCAGTGGTCCATGCCAGAAACGTTAGATCATTTTGTATTCCTCTTACTGCTATGCCACACATGCAATCCATCAACAAACTCTGCTAGCTATTTCTTCAAAGTCCCCCTAACCTGACTCTTTCTAAACATCCCCCTTGGCAACACTCTGATGAAAGCCACAGACTGTAATCCTATCTTTCACCCAGGTTACATCTTTCACAGGCTACTCTCACCTATTTATATTGAAGATACATTTTGTCTCTGCTTTTGTATCTAATGTCCCCACGATACAGCCAAAGCTCTTCCGATGGAACCTATATGATCCGTCTTTCCTTTATTTCTCTCACTTCACGTTTTAGTATTCTCCATTCATTTACTCTGCTCCAAGTATCCTAACTTTGCTTTCTAAAAATAGTCAGATCCCCCTATGGTCTTGACACTTGTTCTTTTGTTCCATCCAGCTGGAACAACACAAGTCTTTAGCAAACATGATCTCAGTGAAGGCTTTCCTTCTATCTTGCATAGTGCTCCTGTCACACTACTTTTCTTGCTTAATTTATTGCCATATAGCAGTTGTTGTTTTCTAACATATTCCATCGTAATCTTAAATTAGAATAGCGTGTATTTTGTTTTGGCTTTGGAAGAAAAGAGTTTGTATCTTTTCAATGAAATCATTAATGATGATCATACCTTCGATTTTCTACTAACTCTGATCACGCCTTCCACTTTCTACCTAACAAAGAAACTTTGTTATGGTAGTGCATTTCTTCACCCTAACATTTTTTTCAGTTGCACTATTTTATTTTTGTACGTAAGTCATATTGGTTATGTATTTTCATATATTTCAGGTAAAGCATAGGATCTTCAATCTATTCATCAAAGATTCAATTACCACATTGCTCATCTTAATTTAAATGTTTAATTAAACTATGTGTATGAGTTCAGGCATGGACATAGCTAAGATATTTTAGAATGAGTAAATTACATCATACAGCATTCATTCTATAAATGGAAATAACTCTACAAGCATGTTTCCAAACAAGATCTTTTTTTTTTCCTACCAAAAAAGTTTCCAGAAAGAAAGAACACTGAGGAAAACTTACTGTGCTGAATCTTCAAGACTTTTAATTATTTGTTTATTTTTTTTATGATGTTAAAGTAAATAAAGCTTGGTCTCTTTGAGAAGAATAAATAATATAAAAAACTGCACAGTTCATTGTACTTTCATGATCAGAAACTGACAAACTGCTCTTAGTTCACCATCCATCTTCAGTGTGTGCTCAATGACTTAGCATTTCTCTCTTTTTTTTTCTTTTGCATCTACACTTCCTTCTTAGTTAACCTGGTTTCATAACTTTGATACTCTTTGTAGGCTAACAATTTCCAATATTACTCTTATGAATTCTGAACTCATATATCCAACTGCCTGCAGATACCTCACATTTAATCTGCCCAAAATGTGATCTTTCCCTTCAAATGTATTCCACTCAGAATCCATCTCAGCTGACAGTAACTCCATCATGCCAGGTGCTCAGGGCAAACACACCAGAGTTATCCTTGACTCCTCTACTCACAATCTTTAGCCTACAAATCCCTATGAGGTAATCAAATGCGTTGGATTGTCTGGGATTGAGGAATTTGCTGAGAGGATGTTCAGAGTTAAAACAAGAACAATAGCAGGCAAAGTGAGACAGCTGTTCATTCTAGATGATCTACTCCTTATTATGTCTCTGAGGTCATTTCCTACTAAGATCTTCCTTACTAACCCTACTCCTATGTCACTACGCTCCTTGCTTTCTGTCGAACATGTCAAATACTTTCCACCTTAAGGCCTTGGTACTGGCTGTTCTGTTGCCTGGAATGCTATTTTAAATGACTAACTCCCTCTTAACCTTCAAGCCTGCTCCAATGTCTACTTCTCAGTGGTGTCGCCTCTGACAATCCAGTTATATACTACACCCCACCCCACCCCCGTCTCTCTGAATCCACCTTATTGTCTTGAGGCTTGAAGATAAACAATTGGCATGATCAAAAACTGTTTGGAAGAATACGTTGTGACAATGTTATTATATAATGTGCAAAGTGAAAAATTATTATGCGCCATTTTCTTGCATATATATGTGAGTGTATTTAATTAAAACATGCTTAGATATTGTATAGACTATAAAGTGACCTTGGCATCAATTATGTTTAATCAAGGAAATGTTTATATTTCACATATATCAATTTAATATAATTTTCAGTGTTGCTTCCACATGTGTTTAAAGAGAGAGTTCAAATTTAGTAATAACTATGGTCATATATTAAAACTTCTTAGATCTTATATACTTATAATGCGAGTGATTCAGCATGTCTTAAAGTGTTCCATTATTTTCTCCTGGTTCTTCTTCCAAACTAATGACATCTATTCTGCAAGTACTTATGGCTCTCGCTTTATCTGACTAGATGGTTTCTACATGATATTTCAGGAAAAAAAATGGGAAAAATTTGAGTGTCAGTGAAATTCAACAAATGCAGTAAAAATACTTCACAAAACCAAATGAAGGAACAGCAACCCGAAAAGCCATGAAGAAATTCAAGTAAATACGAACAGTGATAAAAATGCCAGTACCGCCACCTAAACAAATGGTGAGAATACTATTTTAAGAAATTCACTTTGCCTCCCAAGTCCAGAGGTGTTAAACCTTGAAAAACTGCCCTCTAGAATCACTGAAATGTTGTATGTTGAAAACAACTTCTTGCGTCAAAAAATGTTGATGTCTGAATTAAATTATGTTATGTGGCTAATTTGTTGCAAAATTCCTCACATCATTTGACATATTATTTCATGTTGGGAAGCTGCAAGAGAAGATTTTCTTTTGTTGAAGTTCACAAAATTGTCTGGCTAGGGACTCTTGCTTTCTCCGCCACACTCCATTTATATTTTTAGAGCAACCAAGTGACCAGTGTAAGGAAAACTCTTCAGTCACTGTTGTTCCAGAGTGCTAAGAAAGAAGTATCACCATTCCTTCATTTCTCTTGTCTTTTCAAGCCATATAAGATCTGAAGATATTAGACAGACAGTGGAGTAATAGGAGAAAGAAGTTGACAGAAAACCTCTTCCTAAGTGCTTTATTGTTTCACATGAAGAATGCTCACTAGGTATCTTTGACCTCAATTTTAAAAATTAGAGGGAAGTTCAATCTTAATCATGTGAAAAGAACTGAACTTATCACTTATTCAGTAATGGGCTGGCCAGTGATGTTTTTCCATCTGCTGCAAGCATAAAAGATTTTGAAGAATACTTAGGATCGAAGGAGATAAATCAGACAGAGGTAAATTTATCTTTGTGTCCCAGGACATTAGTACCCTCTTTCTTGGCAGGATATATTCATTTTATTAGTCAGAATGCATCTTATTAAAGAAATAGAGCCTACTAAGTGCCATCAGGAAAAGGATGCTAAATGGATTATTTTCTTTCCTGTCACAAAAAGATGAAAAGCTCTTTCCTACAGCTCCAAAGCTGAAAAAGTAGGATCACAGCACCACCAAAGTCTAAAAGAGATGGTCAAGAGGCACCAAATGCACACTCCTCAGAATAGAAGGATATCAGAGATGCTGTATGCTAGGATACCCCAATCAAGCAGAAGACTGATGAGTTACAGAAGACATAGCATCAATAGTGGTATGGTGATTTTGGTGAGAGACTATTCCATTAGCCTTTTCATTGTGGTTAAGAGTGCAGGTCTTCCCTATAATACAGATTTCGTTTTTTTATCTTTTATTTTTTTGTTTTGTTTTCTTCTTTCTGAATTCTGCTCTCTCGATCCATTTTTTAAGCCAGGTTAGTTCCCCTTTTTGATAGCCACTAAGTCCACATCTCCACCTGCTTCCCTTGTAGGACTCTTATAATCTGAGCTACTATATACCCATCCTAATTTTCCCGGGGCTGGGTACCAGACAACTAGGGAAAGTCCCTTGCCCAGAGCCTATGAAATTATTCAAATTGGCAATTCACAAGTTGCTCAGAGATTCTCACTAACCGTACCTAGCTTGCCATGCATAAGCTGCTCCTTACAGCTCCAGCCTGTTGTATGTTGTACCAAGTTGCATCCCTTCCTGGCAACCTTCTCTTATTTAGAGCTGGAACGAAAAAAAATCTGCTTTTTGTTACTCAACATAAAAGGAATTTTCAAATCTTATGAAACATTTTCCATTGCCTCATCAAAGAAGTGGATTATAACACAAACAACCCTGGGGATGCTGTGATTGTTTGAAAGCGAGGCCACTCACTTCCCAACAGATTGTTATTCAGTGAACAAATTTGTTGATCAGCATTTTGTAAGAATCTGAGCAAGTATAAAAATAATGTGACAGATATGACAGGGCAGAAAGAAGAAAAAAACAATGGATCAGATAATAGTCCCATGATTTGGTCAGACAGGGGATATATTTCCTGCAATTTAGGTGGAAGATTAGCTAGGTACGGTTTGTTTCATGGTTCCCCACCTAGAATGCAAGCTGTCAGATAAGGAAGTTCCAAGTGGAGAAGGACGTGGAGTAGACCAAAGCAGGTGCTGAGTAGGGGGTTAGTCAATAAACAAATTTCCCATGTTGGGAATCATATATATATATATATAAAAAAAGGATATGCATCCTTCCTCCAGAATCATTCATAGATACTTTTCATCAGAGAATTAAGAAGGTATTATGACCTCATCAATTAAGCAAAGGGCTTTTTACTTATATTTTGTGAACACTTCTTCTGTATGAAATGAACTGTGCCCGGGGAAAATATATGGTGAAGTGCTAATCCCCATACCTCAGAATGTGACCTTATTTGGAAATATGTAGATATAATTCATTTAAATAAGGTCATACTAGAGTAGGGTGAACTTTTAATCCAATCTAACTGGTGTTCTTATAAGAAGACACAGAGACATATGGGGAGCATACCATTAAAAATAGAGGCAGAGATTGCAGTAATGATTCTACAAGCCAAGGAATGACAATGATTGTTGGTTATCACCATAAAACTAGGAAAGAACCTTGGATAGAATTTCCCTCAGAGCTGTCAGAAGAAACCAGTCCTGTGGAAAGCCTTTTTATGTCAGCCTTAGGAAATGACTATGTCTTCTAGATTTTTCCTTCCCCACTCCCCACTCTGGAGTAGTTAGATACAGAGAAGTGTGAAGAAAGAGGATGAGTGAAAAGAGACATGACAGCATCTAAACCTCCAGGGAGAGTCTGGCAGGTACTGGTAACAGAGGAGACTGGTGTTAAATTGTATATGAAACTGAAGTTTTACATTGAAATAGGTTGGACTAGATATTCTACAATTTATATTTTATGTCCCTAATATAAGTTTCATTGCAAAGAATCCATTTTAATGAGATAAACTTTGAATAGCATTAATGGATTAAAAGGGAAATTAAGTAGACATTTAGTGGAAGTTATTGGAGAAAAATAAAATTATCATATATATGTTCAGAGTGCTGAATAAATCTGTCTCATAGACTGGACTAGGAATGACTGGACCTAAATGGGCATTTTCTATTATCAGCTCACTTACTATGAAGCAACACTTAGCATTTGTCTTAACCTTACCCTGATGATCTTAAAGAAAGGTAAAGAAAAGAAAGAAAGAAAGAAAGAAAGAAAGAAAGAAAGAAAGAAAGAAAGAAGAGAAAGAAAGAAGAGAGAGAAAGAAAAGAGAAAAAGAAAAAAATCCACATTTGTTAATAATTAATACTCTTTATATTATACATTTTGGGTATTATATTTATAACTTTCAGAAAAATTAAATGGAATTATTTTGTTCCTGGCTTCTAGTCACATCATTTCCCCTTTCCCTTTTACATTTTGAAATAAAAGTTTCCATGTGACTCTATGTCCTAAGCAAATAAAGTATGCCTTTTCTATAAACTGCATACTCCATTCAGCAAAATTAAAACTTAACATTAGTTGAACTTAAGTTTCTCTAAAAGCAGCTTAGCAACTATTTATTGGTAATTCACTATGCTTCTCAAGTGATATATCAAAATATCCCACCAACTAAATTAGATCTCTTGGAAGACTTTAGTTTTTACAGAGCAAAACACAATGTGGTTGTTTATCCAATTACATAAGCTGTATATAGAATCTTTATATATATATATACATATATATATATACATACACATATATATGTATATATATATATATGCATATATATGTGTATGTATATATATATATATATATATATATATACGTAAATACAGGGTATAATATTAAAAGAACTTAGACTATAAATATTTATGTTTTATATTTCTATATATGTGTAATACATTATAATATAGTATATATACTATATATAAAATATATTTCTATTATATCATGTACACTAAATGAATAAATTATAAAACATTATGTTGGGTACTACTGTAGCTAAATATAAATAAGATAATATAAAGTCTTTTAACTGTGGGAGAAAATATATAATTTTTGAAATTATAAATATGACTGATTTGCTAATCAATAACATCACTTTCAACTCCAAATATTTTTAACCAACTGAGGAATTCACTCTGGAGTCAGTTAAGAAATAAAATAGTGTTTTTGTTCCTGTTTTTTCCTGATAAAGCTTAATGGGGAATTAAATCAAAATGGATCTGCTACTTCTTTCCTCATTTGCCAAACCCACTCCAAGTGTGCACTTCAAGTACTTCTGGACTGTCAAGCTGAAATTTCCTAAGAGAACTGTCTCCCATACCATCCAATTCAGAGGAAACCAAAAAATAAAATCCACTTATTAGCAATGGCTTTTAGGACTTACACTATGTAACAGAAAATAATAAAATAGTGAAAATATCACCACTCTTTGTGGTCATCATACACAATCTTCTAGTCTACAACATTTATCAGAATCATTTAAGATTTAACCACTGAATTACTGTCTCGTAATGTCCAGATGTCTCATTCAGGCATCAGGAGTCCCTAATCCCAATAAGAGGGACTGAGATAGAGTAAGTTCTCAATAAACACTGGTTGGGAGATGTGCAGCAAGGATAAAGACACATTTTTTTTAAGGTGGGGGGCACATGGGTGGCTCAGTTGATTAAGCCTTGGACTCTTGATTCTGGCTCAAGTCATGATCTCAGGGTTCATGGGACTGAGCCGTGCTATCAGCACAGTCTGTTTAGGATTATCTCTCTCTCCCTCTCTCTGCCCCTCTCCCACTCTCTCTGTCTCTCAAAAGTAAATAAACATTTAAACACACACACACACACACACACACACACACACACACACCTGGAAAGGCCAGATTTGAATTTACAGTGCAATCCTCCTACAGAGGTATTCAGGAGCCCCCCCCACAAGTCAGCAACTGAATAAGATTCACACCATCTTCAGGCCAGCTAAGAACAATAATTTTGACATATAGGTAAAACTTCGATTAAATGAAATTAGTCTGTAAGGCTAATTCAAGTAGATGGCTAGCACGAGCAAACACATTTGAGCAGGGAAAGCTGGTGCTGAGAGTAGAGTTGAGGAAACAATGGGAGACAAGTTTAAGAAAAGAGGCTAAATTGCTTTTTAGGACACTTTGAATATCAGGTTAGAAATTTTAACTACATTTGTAAATAATTTCCACTGTATATTAAAATGTGCAAAATCAAGTTTAATAATTCGTTTTACTATTTAATTAATAATCATTTAAATTATTCTGCCATCAATAATAATCTCGTCATTTAATTATTTATTCTAGGCATTGTGAGTTCGTTTAATTCTTCCACGATTTAGAAGGGGAAATAAAAGCTAATACTTGAGACTATTCATTTTCTACCAGCATCACCTCTTTTAACCCAAACTTTTTAAAAGATTTCTTCTTTATCCCTGAAGAGAAGGGAGAACTACATTGTTCAGTTACCATTCCCCACAGGTCCACATTAGGGTTTGCCAGTGAAAGGCAAGAATGCAAGATTAGGAGGGTAGCAAAAGAAGAAAAAGCCATTCCTCTGCAGAGGAAATTTTGACCGGACACATCAGCTTCCTGGTGAGTGTCATGACCCATCCACATTGCTGCTGCTTAATAAGACAGGTGGAAGTTCCCTTAGTCTCGGATTGTAGCAGCTTCCCAGGGAGCTGTTTTCAACTACTTGCTTCTGAAACAGTGATGAATTTCCTGAACTTTTATCTCTGTCTTTCAATACCTGTGTAAATCCCAAAGACCTATTGAATTTCATTCTTGACCAAAGCCTAACAAATAATATTATAGTTAGGAAATGGACAAAAAAAAATTTAA
The DNA here is from genome assembly GCF_007474595.2 of Lynx canadensis. NCBI lineage: Eukaryota > Metazoa > Chordata > Mammalia > Carnivora > Felidae > Lynx > Lynx canadensis. Next base: position 49,781,214 of record NC_044319.2, on the reverse strand, counting down.
AAATAATAAAATGATCATTAAGGTGATATTTTAGGATTATATGTAATTGCGACAAATAACAGAACAATTTCTTTAATATATTGTAAACCACAATTATTTTTATATGTTCTTCAGTTCAAATGTCATTCTAAACTTTTACAAGTATGAATATTTGAAACTACGTTCTCTGTGTTCCTCAATAACATTTAGTTCGGGGTACCAAGGTGGCTCAGTTAGTTAAGCATCTGACTCTTGATTTTGGCTCAGATCATGATCTCATGGTTGATGAGACCAAGCCCCACATCAGGCTCTGTGCTAACAGAATGGAGCCCGCTTGGGGTTCTCTCTCTCTCAAAATAAATAAACATTACAAAATATTTAAAAAATAAAAAAAGAACATGCAGTTCTAGAAAACTTAGACTTTACAAAGTTGGCATTTCTGTTAAATCTCTGACAAATTCTCTTGATATCATTAAAAATCACATGTAAAAGAACATATAGAATCAAACTTAGCTTTCCCTAAAACTCTTCTGATGAATCAAATATTTAGGCTCTTAACCTTGCTTGGTGAGCACACATCCTAGTTCAAGATAATGAACTTATACTGTGTAAAACATCTTCAAAACATTCTATAACAATTACTAGTGATTTCGTAGTTGAACAGTACCATAATCCATCTACTTATCAATTTGCGTAAAACTAAATAATTGATCCTCTGTTGCAAATGTGCAAATGATTCTCAGAATGTAAACTGGGAGCATTCTGTACATTATAGCTTTTTGAATTTGGTTTTCCCTTTGGAATTGAGGCAGGTTCACATGATTCATCTCCGACAAAAAGTCACATCTTTCTTCCTTCTTTTTCTCCTCCTCTTTCTCCATCTCCTTCTTGCTCTTCTCTCTACTTCTCTCTCTCTGTCAAGACATTGACAGTTAGAGGTAGGTTTATTATTATTGACTATGGAAATGCAGAATTATCTCTGTCTATGTGTAACAAAGTTATTGCTTACTTTCTGGCTCTGGTTCCAAATAGTATGCATATACATATATCAAAGGCCTGCTTGAATTTACTTACTCACAGGATTATATTGTATATGGGCTATATTTAACAGTTCATTCTATATTAAAGTAAAATCTTACAAATTATAAATGTATAAAAGGTTAACTCTTAATTTTCTTGATAAAACAGTCTATATTTGTCCCTCAGTTCTACCTCCTAGGAAATGTAGAATTTGAGCACACTGAATTAAGTTACTGAGTATTTAACATAGTAAAATGACAATGACTAATGGTCAGAATAACTGAATACATTTATATCCATTTCTTCAACTGCCCTCTAAATGCTTTTATATTTTTTGTTGAGATTGTGGAACAAATAAATATTTAGTACTATAAATGAGATAGCATCAAGCCATATATATTTTTCCTGCTTACAGAAGCCAGAGCATGTTTGAAAATATATATGTGACCATGTCATTTCTTTTCTTAAAATTCTTCATTGGCTCCCCATGTTTCAGGATAAAGTTAAAGTATCTATGTTAAAGGATCTGACCTGGCTGCTTTGTCTTCCTCTCCTGCCTCTTCACTCTTTTTAATAAACCATATATTTTGGGCTGTCTTCTTAGATGAAGACTGTAGATCTTTATACATAAAAGAAAATTATTTTTTAAAACCCCCTAAATATGAACAAATGGTGTCAGAAAAAAACATGTTTGGAAAAAGTGAACCATAATCCTTCTCTCTCTCTCATTGTTTTTAAACATTTTTTTAATTTAAATTTCATTTCATTTTAGAGAAAGACAGAGAAACAGAAAGAAAGAGAGAGAGAATGAGTGAGGAAGGGGCAAAGGGAGAGGGAAAGAGAATCTCAAGCAGGATCCACACCCAGCACAAAGCCCAACATGGGCTTGAGCCCATGAGCCGTGAGGTTATTACCTGAGCCGATATCAAGAGTTTGACGCTTAACCAACTGAGCCAATCAGGCACCGCCACAATCCTTCTCTCTTACCATTTGCAGAAAAACTACTCAAAATAGGTAAGATATCTAAATAAAACTCTAAAAATTCGTAGAGAAAACACAAGAAAAAATGTTTTCAACTTTGATGTAGGCCAAATGTCTTAGGACACAAAACACAAGGAATGAAAGAAAAAGACTGATAAACTTGACATAGTCCGAAGTTAAAACACACAAATGCCTTCTCTTTAAAATCAGTGAACCAAAAGTGGAAAGGCAAGAAAAAAACTGGAAGAAAATTTTGTTCAAACATGTATCTGACAAAGGACTTCTATGGTAAATATATAAAAAATTCTTTGAACACAGATATAGGATAATAAGCAACTTGACTTAAAGGAAATGTGCAAAGATTAGAGCAGCACTCTCTCTCTCTCTCTCTCTCTCTCTCTCTCTCTCTATTAATACACACACATATATGTATATGTATCTAGATACATATACATCTATATGTATCTAGATACATATATATGTATACACGTATATACACATATATATAGCTTTAAAATATATTTATATATACATATAAAATGAATTAAAACACACACACACACACACACACACATATATATATATATATATATATATATATATATATATATAATGCATAAGCACATGGAAAGATATTCAACATCATTAATCATTAGAGGAATGCAAACTATAAACCAAAAATAAATAGCATCACATAGCCATTAAAATAGTTAAAATCAAGAAATTCATTAATACCAAGTGTTATCGAGCAGGTGGAACAATTAGACTTCTAATTCACTGTTGGTGGGAATATAAAATGATATAATCGATCGGGGAAAGGAGTCTGGCCATATCTTATAAAGCAGCTAAAAATACACTTATAAACAATCAGTGATTCAGCCTCCTGATATTCACCCAAGTTACGAAAACTTACATCCACACAAGGCTTATATCCACACAAAGTTTATATGCCATACAATGGAATTTCTGCTTTAGATCTGGTTGTCACAGAAGACCTCTCTGAAAACCCTTGTAAGGTGAAGCTTGATTGACAGGACGAAATAACTCATGCGAAACCTGGGAATAAAACTATTGGACTCTAAAGTACTGGATAGAACAAAGCTTTGCAATGGGAACCAGCTTGGCCAAGAAGAAGGCCAATATGGTAAAGGTGTCTTGTGAGGTGATTATGGCAGGCAGTGAAGAGTTAGAGAAACAAGGAAGCCATATCAAAAAGGAAATTAGAGCCCAGATAAAAAACCAAAACCCAACTAATAATATTTCCAACACAACATAACAAAAAATATCACAAACAACAAACAACACTATTATGACTTCATATATTTCCACACTGTGGGTTTTCTTTTCAACTTTTTTGTGTGTATAAATGATGTAGGAGTTCCACGCGTCTCAAAAGAGAACAGTGTTAGCATCAATATTGGCTGAAATCATTTGTCCTATATATAATTCATTGTTTGATCTACAACAGTTATGTTGTAACATTATGTTAATGCTACATTATATTTTGCTTTATGCTTGGGTCATATTTTTCTTTTATATGTTTGCCCTCCTAGAGTTCTAATAGTCTTTTTCTCATTAACCTAAGGACAAGACACCTTTACCATATTCTTCTGATCATCCAGTGCATAGAACCTCTAGTTTTATCAAGGCCCTCCCATTTCTGCTGTGTTCACAGTGAATGCTTTTCACATATCTGCTGCATATGTTTCTTCTTCTGACTTCTCTTTCTTGAACTCTTGGGTAACAGATTCTCTGACCTATTTCTTCTTGGCAGTTTTCTCTCTTATTTATTTTTTTTTTTTATAATTCACTTTCAATTAACTTGTTCAGTTAAGGTATACAAGGACAAAACTTGTGGAATTTGTGCACCTGTGAAAATGTTTCTACTTTCACATGTTGGTATAATTTGTATAAGTGGGTGTCTGAGTATTAAGGATCCACAATTGCTTTCCTTCAGAAGCATGATTTATTATCCTATTCAGCATCCTGTCTGGCCTATGAAAATTCAGTTCCTCTGCAGTAATAAATTATAAGTTTTGGCAGCTTACATCATCCCTCATTGAGTTGTTTCCAGTTTAAGTATTTTGTATGCAACTAAGTTCTTTGACACTATACAATGGAAATGCAGAGAATAATGCAGTTTCTGATTATATTTAAGTTAAAGATAGTTATTAATATGGAATCTTAGAAAATGAATAATTCAGGCATGTTCTCTGATCAAAAACAACTGCCTCTGACTTTGCATTCCTCCACAAGATATTGGCCTACATTTAAACTGACCTCAACTTTACAAAACAAACCTTAATTAAGAAATATTATTCTATATTAAAACTAAAGCAAGCCAATACATTTTGTTTCCAGAAACAATAACAAATGAGACAAGGCAGTTTGTAAGATATGTTTCTGAACAAGTCAGTGAAACATAAACATACACTGAACTTCGACCTCTTTACAACAGAAACTATAGTAGATTCTTGGTCTTGATAACCTAGGTTAGGCATACACATTAGAAACTTTGATTAGAAGTTGTCAGTTATAAATCTTAAGTCTGAACACTTGTTATTTTGTGGAGATTTAAAGGATTCAAATTCTGTTGGTAATGGATGATGTGAAGGTGAAGTGGTTTCTCACAAGAGGCAGGATGACTGGGTCCTGGCCTGCCCTGCATCCATGCTGAACTCACAAACATTCAGCTGGTTTTGCTCTAGGTGAGGCCTTTGCCCTTGAGTAGTCCATTTACAAGGGAGCTCTTTCATTTCCTGAATTCTCAAGAATAATTTTTTTAGGAATTATTGGCCCAAGACAATATTTTAACACTTACCTGGTTTTGGGAAATAGTTATCTTAATAAAAAAATTGTTTTGAACACTTGGCTAAATGACTCTTATTTATTTATGCCTATATTCCACAAATATCAAAAATCTACCTGATGGTTTCTAACAATTTAGTGTCCCTTCCCGGAACTATTAACCACTAATACAATTTTGCTTTAGAATATTACGAGTTATAATGTGAACAATTTTAGATTTCAAGTAAAATTTTAAATATCCCATTGAACAGAAGTTTTCAGCATATAAATGCTCTCTCTAGATCTTGTAGTGCTATATTAAAAATGATTGTGGAAGCTAATGTCACATTGAAAGGCAAAATTCAGGTGCTATTAATTTTTTCTTTCTTCATTGGAAAGGTACACACATGTATGCACATATAAATTTACCATTTCAAAACAATACAATGATAGAAATACATAATCTACTTATAGACGTTAAAAATGTCAGATCAAATCAAAATAACAAAAACAACAAATGCAATAATATAATTGGTAGCATAGAGTTATGTATGTCTCTATTATTCTTCATTAGTAACCAAAACATTTTGAATTTTAAAAATATACTATCTTAGAAAAATAAAGAATAAAGCCAATGTCTTCACTCATATGTACCTTAATAAAAGTTATTACTATCATATAGAAAAACTGTGTAAGTCTTAAGTAACAAAATAGAAAAATAATTTTCTAGCTGCCTGTTTTGTAAATGCATAGATTGTTTGATCAGTCAAGGTTTCCCTATTCCAGACTCTATGCCTAGAAAAAATTCAGTACATATATTGCCACATTCTTCCCTTTACTAGAATATTTAAGTAAATTCAATAGCTTTCTTAAAACAATTTTTTTGTAAGATATTCCCAGAGTGCTGTGAAACTACTTGGAATAGTTGATTTAAAACCATGATATTAATGGGAGGTTGGGGTAAGAGAATAATGTATTTAAGTGCAAAAGAGGGAAACAAATTGAATGGACAGAAAAGTATAAGTGACATTTCAAATCTAAAAATGGCATTTTTCTAGAAACCATAAATCATTCATTTTATTTTGAAGTTTTAATATAGGAAGCTGGCTAGAACACACAGAAATGACTTCATACTAGATTTTCTCTTTCTGACTGCAGAAACTATTTCAAAAAATTGCACATTAAAACCAATTCAAAAATTTTACTTTTATTCATTTTAAAGTCACTGTAAACTGATATATTAAAATAATGTAAGTATTGCATAAATGTAGGGAAATTCATATGAATGTTTACATACTTATTTCTCTCTTGTAAAACATCTACACCTAGTTACCAATCTCTAAGGATCTTTGCCTGAGAGAATATGCAAAAATGGACTCATGTGACCAAGAATTTTAAGATGATTATGTCTTCCGTACATTTTGTTGAAAGGTTTTTTATTTTCTCTTAAAATCCTAGTCAATTAAATATGCTTCAATAATGTCATATTTTTAAATGTGACTATAATTTCATATATGTTAGAAAGAAGGGAACCATATAGTCTACTTAACAGGTAAGAGGTTTATGATATACATATCGTAAAACTTTTGTAAACCTTTAAAATGCAGAACCACATTTTATTTTTTATTGAAATACATTTAAAAATTTTTTTTTAATGTTTATTTATTTTTGAGACAGAGAGAGACAGAGCATGAACGGGGGAGGGTCAGAGAGAGAGGGAGACACAGAATCCGAAGCAGGTTCCAGGCTCTGAGCTGTCAGCACAGAGCCCGACGCGGGGCTCGAACTCACAGACCATGAGATCATGACCTGAGCCGAAGTCGGATGCTTAACTGACTGAGCCACCCAGGCGCCCCTTATTGAAATATATTTGACACATAACACTGTACGAATTTTGCCTGTACATGATTTGATACACTTATATATCATAATATTATTGCCATTGTAGTGATCGACCTCTATCATGTCATAATTACCATGTCTTTTTTGTGGTTGGGATAATGAAGATACAGTCTCTTAGCAAGTTTGATGATTATTATTATATATATAATATAATACATATGTGTCTTTCTTTGACATATCGACTTAGCATAATGAACTCAACTTCCATCCATGTTGTTGCAAATGGCAGAATTTTCTTCCTTCTCATTGTTGAATAATATTCCACTGTATGTGTGTGTGTATATCACATCTTCATCCATTTATCTATTGATAGGGACTTAGGTTTTTTTCACGTCTTGGCTATTGTGATGAATGCTGCAATCAATGTGGGTGTGCAGCTATCTCTTCAAGATTCTATTTTCATTTCCTTGGGATATATATCCAGAAGTGGAAATGCTGGATCATATGTCAAGAAAGCAAAGGTAATGAGTGTTGGTGAGGATGTGGAGAAAAGGGAAACTTTACGTGCTGTTGGTGGGAATGTAAATTGGTTTAGCCAGTTTGGAAACAATATGGAGTTTCCTGGAAAAGTTAAAAATAGATCTGCTATATGATCTAGCAATTGTACCTCTGGATATATTCTCCAAAATTAAAAATAGCATCACACTTAAAATGTTTATTTTTCCCTCAAATTTATTCATTTTCTCACTTCATATGTCATTCCTCCTATATCTTTTTCTTTTCTTGGGTGCCTGCTTGGCTCAGTCAGTAGAGCACGTGACTCTTGATCTTGGGGTTGTAAACTTTAGCCCCATGTTGGGTGTAGAGATTACTTAAAAATATATCCTCTTCAGGGTGCCTGGGTGGCTCAGTTGGTTGAGCGTCCCATTTCATCTCAGGTCATGATCTCACACTTTGTGGGTTCGAGCTCCATGTTGGGCTCTGTGCTGATAGCTGGGAGCCTGGAGCCTGCTTCAGATTCTATGTCTCCCTCTCTCTCTCTGCACCCCTCCCCCCTGTCCAGCTCACACTCTGTCTTTATCAAAAGTAAATAAACATTAAAAAATAATTTTTAAGAAGTATATATCGTTTTCTTTTCATCTTCATGCTAAGTTCCATTATCTTTTAGGTTTTAGTGCAAACATTTTATTTTAGAATAGCAATTAATCTAATCAGAACTGCAGGTCACTATATCAACTTATAGCACTAATTTTGAGACTGTGTTCCTTTATTGTCCCTTAATACTTACTAGGCCCCGACTATTTCAAACATTCTTAATGACATGGTTATGAGAAGAGTTGGTTAGTATTGTCTATACTGACCTGGGTAGGTGACATGGTTCAAATGGTGCTTATCATACAAGCTCGGCCTTTAGAATACTCAGGTCTAGCCCAAAGGGTACATCTCCCTTGACATAGAATTAGGCAGCGGGAACGAGTAAACAAAGGGTATGGATTTAATTCCTTTTGGGACAATTAATATTTTGAAAGAGTGCTGTCTTCCTTCTATTATCACAAGAACTAAAGATCATGTTAACCAGGGGCACCTGGGTGGCTCCGTCAGTTAAGCGTCTAACTTCGGCTCAGGCCATGATCTCAGTTTGTGGGTTCGAGCCCTGCATTGGGCTCTGTGCTGATAGCTCAGAGCCTGGAGCCTGCTTCAGATTCTGTGTCTCCCTCTCTCTCTGCCCCTCCCCTACTCGCACAGTCTCTGTCTCTCTCAAAAATAAATAAACATTAAAAAAAATAAAAATAAATAAAAGGTTAACCAAAATTCCATCCAAAAAAAAAAGGATTTATTAGTTAGTCAGTTGTTTTTTTATAATTTTTTGACTGATTAAGGTATTCACAAGGCATTGAGAAGATCATTATCTATGGCTAGGAGATAAGAAAAACAAAAATTCTTTAACTGGAAGCAAAGGTGTATCTTAAAGAATGATCTTTGTTTTAGAAAAACATTATTAAACCTTTGGTTTATTTGTTTGTTTCTGAAAGTTTGTTCTCATGTCATGGTCAAAATGGGCTAGGAAAAAAGCCTTGATGTGGCTAAGCTGTATTGCAGAAGACTTTTAAATTTGGGAAGAAGAATTGGGGGAGAGAGCAACCAATAGCTAGAAAGAGAACAAAAGTTACCAAGAAAAGGGAAGAGCAAAAGATTGGAAAGATGAAGCCAAGTGACTAAAATATATATATATTCGTAAAACACCTGCAGTTAAAGGCAGGGGTTCTTGTACTTGGTTTTCTGAATTGCAATTCCCAATCATGGTAAAACCTCCACTTTTTCTTTAGGAAAAATGGAAAAGAAGCACTCTATTGTACATTGATGTCAGAATAGCATGTATAAAAGTAAAGTTATAAACATCATGGTGTGAAAGATATTGAGGTTTTAGGGGAGCCCCAAAATTGAAGACAGATATGGGTAAATAATATTTGTCACTTCTTTTTTTTTTTTTATTTTTGGGACAGAGAGAGACAGAGCATGAACGGGGGAGGGGCAGAGAGAGAGGGAGACACAGAATCAGAAACAGGCTACAGGCTCTGAGCCATCAGCCCAGAGCCTGACGCGGGGCTCGAACTCACGGACCGCGAGATCATGACCTGGCTGAAGTCGGACGCTTAACCGACTGCGCCACCCAGGCGCCCCAATATTTGTCACTTCTTAAGAAACAGTGCTATTAATGGAAGAAGCAGTGGATTTCTTCATATGTTAAGGAAAAAAATTTGAGTGAATTTTAAGAGAATATTGAAGTACATGATGAATTCCAGATTACAATTAGATGAATACATTATTATTAATTGAATGAAAATTAATAGCTAAAACCATTATCATTACTATAATTTTGCCTCTGTCATTACTTGGGATTGGTGTAAAACATATAACATCCATTTCCTGAATTTTAAAATGATGCTCATTATATATCCACAAAGATTTTAATTTTTGTATTTCATTTACCCTTAACCAACTGCTCATTTACATGCATTTATCTTCATGCAATTATGTTCATTTTTTAACATGTAAAGACTCTCTTGTTTCAAATAAAACTATGTCCTATAAGGTAATCCCTTTCATAACTATAAAGCTGTCATATGTCCAACATGTCAAATATATTCAGGAGAAATATTCAACAATCTGCTTTCATTTTTAAAGATTATATTAGGACTGAAGATTTAACTGTCCTATAACGTTGGTGAAGACATACTAGTTGCTTTTTTCTTTCTCAAAAATTTTTCTCCTGTATATTAAAAAAAACACTTCATGGAATATTTATTTTTTGTAAGATTTTCTCCCAGAGTAAGCATTTGACAGTATTATCTGATTATTCCCTCCTATCCTCTCCACACATATGAATGTTTTTTTTTCATTGGATATATATACACCTCTCCAACTAGGGATATCCCAATCAGTCAAAATGATATCTACTTCTTTCTTACACAAAACATTATTATTTTCCAAAATCATGGTCCGCATAATAAATCTAATTTATTTACCCACCAATATTTTTACCCTGGGTATCTATAATATTTCCCCAAATATACTACTGATTAGAAATTCTTATTTCATTCTAGAGCATAAAAATATTCCTCTTTAGAAGAAGGTGTCTGCATAAAAGAATAACAACACTTTACTGTTTTGTAGTTTCTTTCCTCTTGGGTATTATTCTGCTCACTATTTTTTTGTATTACCAGTTATAAAAGTTGCTCTCCATAGAATTGGTTGCTCTACACTTTTGCTTCTTTGAATATTGAAAATATGATTTTAGAAAATTTAGTAATGAACATAGGCCAACGTTCTATTTCCAGCTTGTAGAAGGGAAGAACTTTCTAAGCTAGTTCAAAATCCAATATTATAGGGACATTATCTAGACAAAGAAAATGTTTAAATATTCTTTCTTACCTTGTATATAAGACAAAATACATATAAAGTTTATTAGGACCCTGAATGACCGCCAGCTTGGTCATTATATAACTAGTTTTCTAAAAGAACAAGAACAATGGCTTCCTAACGCTAGGAAGAATTAGCTTCTCCCCAAAAGAATATTGTAAATAACATCACAAAACTTACCTTTCTTGAACTAGGTTTTTGTTAATTTTCCTTTTACAACTGTATTTTCTTCAATACAGTTTAAAAGCTTTCATCTTTTCTAAAACGCTCTTTCTTAAATTGGGAGAGTAATTTTCTTTTAGTAAGCACATAACTGGAACTAGTTTGTGCACTAAAACAAAGGTGTAGCCTACAGGCAACAATAACTGTAGAGTCAGCTGATAATCCATTAAGTGAGAGAGCTTTAGTTTGTTCTTATCTTCATTCTCTCATCCCATGACTTCAGATCATTTGCTTTGTCTGTTCTAAGAGTCACTGTAAGAGGCTATTAAATTCCATCCTCCTGGTTACCTTTCCCAGCGCTTTTTTATAGGCCAATTTGTATAGGTAAGGATAAATAGTATCGCCAGTCTCCAATCAGCAATTAGCTCCAATTAACGCTTCCCAGCTGCTCAGTGAGGCCTGTGCTGACTCCCTTCAGCTGCTCTAAACACTGAAGCTTGATCACAACACAAGCCGAAAATTTAAGAATAACTCATATCTCCTCATTCTGATGGACAAACTTTTTGATTACCTCTAATGCATGCAGCTGTAGGCAAATCAGTATCCAGGTGGCAAAATGAGACCATGAAATATATAGGAGTTTGGAGGAGGTAAGCTATCAAAAAGAATGAAACTTAAGGCAAATGTCACACACTCACAATTTTGCCTGGAAACCTGGAAAGAGTGCAGGCTCTATCCAAATTAAGCTTCTTATTAAAGTATTCAAAAGTGCATAAATATGAAAATATAAAAAATCATGAATACTAATATATAACCAAAATAATGATTAAAGAAATACAATAAAAGTGTAAATAGCCATATTATTTTATTTCATATAGATGGACAAACAGTAGAAAGGCAAAAAGAAAAAAAGGAAAGGGAGAAAGGGAGGAAGAAAGGAAGGAGAAAGGAAGTGAAGACTCGATGCTCTTATTAGTGTGGCAACTGGAATACTAATACAACACTAGTGAGAAGAGAAAGAAGGTAAGCCTTTCTGCAATGCTGTTTATTATGTGTATTAAGAACTTAAAATGCTATTTTTCACATCAGTAAGAATATTTCTAAAGATTTGTCCTAAGGGAAAAGGGATAAGCACAGAAGTTTTACACAAATGGGTTAATCCCAGGTTTTCTAATAATTCTAATAATTTTATAATTTCTAAATAATTTTATAATAATTTCTAATAATTGTAGAAATTTAAAACAACATACTTTTTAAAAATAGTAAACAACTTTCTAGGACAATATTATAAAACTTTTAAAATTATGTCATTAACAGTATTTAATGATTTTATCCTATATTATCTTCTTTTTTTTTTTTTTTTTGAAGTTTATTTATTTAATTTGAGAGAAAGAGAGTGTGTAAGCCAGGGAGGAGCAGAGAGAGAGAGGGAGAGAGAGAGAGAGTCCGAAGCAGGATCCATGCTGTCAGTGCAGAGCTGACGCAGGCCTTGAATTCATGAACCGTGAGATCATTACCTGAGCTGAACCCCAGAGTCGGACGCTTAACCAATTGAGCTAACCAGACCCCCCTATTGTGTTATCTTTTAGGATTTTTATACTTTTGTGTTGGGCACTTAGATCTTGAACTATTTTGAGTTAGTTTTGTGAAGGATGTGAGGTCTATATCTGAATTAATTTTTTTTTTTTTTTTTTTGGGTGTGGATGTCCACTTGTTCAAACACGATTTGTTGACAAGATTATCACTTCTCCATTGTATTGTCTTTGCTCCATTGTCAAAGATCAGTTGAACTATATTTATGTGCATCTACCACTGGGCTCTCTAGCCCCACTGGTGTATTCATCTTTTATTTCACGAATACCACACTGTCTTAATTACTCTTCCCTTTTCTTGGTAACTTTTGTTCTCTTTCTAGCTATTAGTCACTCTGTCCCCCAATTCTCCTTCCCAAATTTGAAAGTCTTTTGCAATACAACTGAGCTATACATCAAGGCCTCTTTCCTAGTCCATTTTGACCATGACACGAGAACAAACTGTTATGCCCAGAATTTGTGATCCCCAAAGACCACCAGGGAGCCGAGTCCGATGCAAAAGCAAAAGAGCCTTTATTTGAGCTAGCTCGAGCTCAGTCCCCTACCTGCACCAATGCAGCGGTGAGATACCAGGGAGAGAGAGTTTCAAAAGCACAAAGGTTTTATAGGGGTCTAGGGGCAGCCGATTGGCTGGGGAAGGGGCGTGGCCTCGGCCGATTGGCTGGGGATGGGTCAGAGTCCTGTTACGCAGGTCGCTGGGCATGTTTTGATCAGGAAGTTTGAATGGGTGAGCGGGAGGTTACTCAAGGGGAGGAGGCGTGGTCTAGGTGAAGGACACAGAACAAGATGGAGTCGGCTGGCGTAGGCCCGCCCTTTCAAAACTTTTGGAAACAAACAAACCAAAGGTTTAATAATGTTTTTCTAAAACAAAGATTGTTCTTTAAGATATACCTTTGGTTCCAGTTAGAGAATTTTTGTTTGTAGACAAAACAAAATAGATAGATAGCCATAGATAATGATCTCTTCAAAGCCTTGTCAATATCTTAATCAGTTAAAAAAATTACTCAAACAACTAATGAACTAATAAATCCTTTTTTTGGATGTAATCTTGCTTAACGCTTCTAACGAGTCTTCCCCTCACTGATGATGTACATTTTGATATAGTATCTGGAACTACACTCATTTTTTTCTTTCCAATTTTTTTTTTCTCTCCAATACATATTTCCTTAACCCTTCAGGACAAGTTAATAAAGTATTCATAATGTTATCCAAAGTTTAGGAGAATTGTTGTATTGTACAAAAGACCATTATAAATATAAACTATAGTAATTTGTATTCCTCCAATACAGGAGATCGATAACATATTCTTATCAGTAAATAGTGACCTACTAGGAGTTTAAAAAAAAAATCAATCTTATGATTAGAGATCTTTACAGATGCAGAACAGGTTATATTTGTCCACATTTAAGAAAAAAATATGTGGGTAAGCATGAACTGTTAATCCATAAATATACAATTTGTCAATAATTCAACAGATTAAATTCAGACTAATCAATTATATTCACAAAAATATATACTTATAGTTCTAATGCTAATTAACTAATGAGATTATGGGTTGTGTAGGACAAGGCCAGTTCAGCTGCACTAAAATCTCAAAGAACGCATAATTATAAATAGGAAATAGATCACAAAATATGTAACTGCCGTGCAGCAGGTTAATCCCTATGAGATAATAATAGAGAATCTTATGTACTGATATGACCTCTCTCACTTTTCTCAGCTCAGTGACTT